>NW_027466100.1:1470000-2070000 GCF_046127955.1 Nelusetta ayraudi | reverse complement strand
TGCACTGATACATACAATTTAGAAATAGACTTGTGTTGTTGTGCGTGTTTAATTGGCGTACTTCGGTAATCCACATTGGGCAGGGATCAAACGTTTACGAAATTCAGGTCAAAAAGGAAATTTTATCTTAAGTTTAATGCGAGCGTTTATTCTACTTAGCAGGAGGAAAGTTGGACAGTTACATGTATATAGATTACAGACATATAACATTTAACTTTGTAGCAGGCAAAATAAATAAATAAATATATATATATAAATCATTAGTCCAGGGTATGTAAACATTGAGGTTATATGTGAAAGAGTTCAAGTCAATGATCACAATGAAGAACTGGCTCTTATTGAAAGAAGAATGGACTGCAATTACAGTATAGCGCTTTTCTAGCACCCCAAAGGCCTCTTATTCACCCATTCACACACAGATTCACATACCAATGGGTGGCTGCTGCCATGCAAGGTGCTGCCTAGCCCCATTGGGAGCAAATTTATATTGAATATATACATTCAAAATATTGATTCAATATTTATATTTATTGAAAGAAGAATAAAAAGAAGAGGCAAGGAGGGAGTTTCTGCTGCTGGACCAATGAGATCTCTCCCGATTGCGTTTTTTTTCTCCCGTGTTCCCGTAATTTGCTATTTGCTCAGCTGATTGTCTCTCAGCCAACTGAGCCTTTTTTGTGCCAATGTGCTTATTGTTTTTGTTCAGGGTGACTGGGACATCTACAGTTTCCACATTAACTCTAAAGTGACCAGTCGTTATGCCATCACTGTCATCACAAGTCGCGTGGTGAATCGTATGGATGAGTCAAAGGAAATCGAATTCCATGTCCAGATTCCCAAAAATGCCTTCATAAGCAAATTTAAAATGTGCGTGAAGCAAGAAAAACACATTGTTTACGTGAATGCATTGGAGTGCTTTTAAGACCAATCGTGCGCTGTTTAGGACAATGTGCTCAAAGATTCTTTCTTTGTTTTCTTCAGATTTATCAATCGCAAAGAGTATGATGGTGTAGTCAAAGCCAAGGAGCAGGCCCAACAGCAGTACGATGCTGCTGTGTTCCGTGGAGAAAGTGCTGGGATTGTCAGGTAGATTGTTTACGTCAACATATTCATCTCATTCAGTCAATCTGGACAATTTCTATGCTATTTTTTTGATATTTTTTTTTAAGTGGTCTGCTTTAAAGGTCCAATGTGTAAAACGTTTTAGGAAGCCCAGTATTTAAGGAAGCCTGCCCAGCGGCGTGTTTTGTATTTAGGGCACTGTCAGGCGGGCTTCCTGAAGAAATGGCAGCACAAGACGGCAGCTAACTAGGAGCAAGACCCTTATTGCTCTATGTATATTCTTATGAGAACCGTTCTAAGGGTAGAAATGCCAAATTACTTTTATAGTACAGCGAGTATACACTTTTATTCATGTATTTATGGGCAATATGTTAAGCTTTTACCAATATAAAAATCATAAATCAAGCAAACATTTTTTCATGCAATATGGCCATTTCTTTACTAGTGGATAATATAAATATTCAGTATTAAGAAGATAGAAACACAAAACTAATACCAGTGGTTGTCTGAGCAGCTCGCGTCTCTGAACAATCAGAACTAGAGTGATGATTTTAAGTCAAAAAGCGAATTCGCCAAAATGTTTTTCTACATTTTTGATGTCACACAGTGGGCCATTGAGCTTGATTTTTAAATAACTTATTTCACATTCTGCTGTGGAAATCATGCAATGCAACAATCTTTCATGAAAAGCTACTATCTCCTTGAAACAACTCATATCCACAACCAGCAAAAAGGGCTCTCATTCGAACCTTTGTGCGGAAAATGTTCAACGTCATAAAATTAAAGTGATATTACCACTGCAGTTCTGTGGGGAGGACCCTGGAGGAATTCAAAACATCTGTAACTGTAGCTCCTCACAAAAAAATCACATTTGAACTGACGTATGAGGAACTGCTCAAAAGGAGGCTTGGCAAATATGAGCTGCAAATCCATGCTCGCCCCATGCAGCCTGTCAGGGACTTTAAGGTGAGTCTTTGCTGATGAAGTTATTACCAACCTCTGTGGTCAAAACTTGCTATGGCTTTTATTTGAATGTTGTTCTCAATGCCAGGTTGACGTGCACATTAGTGAGAAAGCCGGCATCAGCTTCCTGGTTATTAAAGGAGGACTAAACACTAACGCCCTGGCTAATGCTGTCACCAGAACAGATGCAGACAAAGAGGTAGTGTTGGCGGTGCAGGTTTACATAATCCTTAGCAGTACCATCTTCAAAGCTAAAGTGTTTCTGTTGTTCAGGCATGGGTGTACTTCTACCCAAGCGAGGACCAACAGAAGATGTGTGACAGCTGCGGAGATGAGGGTCTGAACGGTGATCTGGTTATTTTGTACGATGTGAACAGAAACAATAGCCTGGGAGACATCGAGGTATGTTTAGACAAAATATGAAGAAAATTTAGGTTTTAATGTGTATTAGTATTCTCCCAGAATTGTTTCTGTCCTGTATCACAAATGTTTTTGTATCTTCTGCAGATATCCAATGGATACTTTGTTCATCATTTTGCTCCATCTAATCTCGTCCGCTTATCAAAAAATGTTGTCTTTGTCATCAATCAAAGTGGCTCAATGCACGGCAGGAAAATAGAACAGGTGCACTCTTCATATGGCTATATGGAAGCTCACATCAACAAATAGTACAATGAAAGATCTTGGGATCGTTGAGAAAACAATGTCTTTGATTTCTTCTAGACCCGTATTGCTCTAATCCACATCTTGAACGACTTGGCGGAAGACGACTACTTTGGTGTGATCTCTTTCGATAGCAACCTGTTTCACTGGAAGCGAGAACTTGTTCAGGCCACCAGCGCGAATGTGGACAGCGCCAAAATATTTGCACAGAATATCAAGGACAGAGGAGGTGAGGTCTTTGCGGCACTTCTCCAGACTCTTTGCAGACAGGACAAAAAAAGCAGACTTGCCCCATTTACTGCCCTCTCATCCATTGCAGCCACCAACATCAACAGCGCGGTGCTGGAGGGAGCGCGAATGCTGAACGCAAATCCCAGAGAGGGTTCAGCATCCATCCTGATCCTTCTGACTGATGGAGAGCCAACCACCGGTTACTATCAAGCAGACAAGCTGGATGAACAACAATCCATATCCTCAACGCGCATCATTTATCGTGGTAGTGATGATATGTATCATACTAGCCCAGTTGTATGCCACTTGTCTCTTTTCAGGGGTGATAAACCTGGACAAAATACAATCAAATGTGAAAAGGGCCATAGCAGGGAAATTTCCACTCTATTGTCTCGGTTTTGGCTTTGACGTCAACTTTGAGTTCCTGGAAAGCATGGCACTTCAGAACGATGGCACAGCGCGGCGGATTTATGAAGACGCAGATGCCAATTTACAGCTGCAGGTATTTCAAACCATTGTTGATCATTTCAAATCAATAATGAAAAATAAAACACTGATAGCAGCAGCAAACTTGAAGTTACATCCACTCCCATTGTATGCCTGCAGGGTTTCTATGAAGAGGTGGCCACCCCACTGCTGACAGACGTGACGATGGTTTATGTCGGTGGGACAAATCTAACCCAGACTAACTTCAGCCAATATTACAATGGGTCTGAGATTGTTGTGGCCGGAGAGATCACTAACAATGACATTGAAACCTTCACTCCCCAAGTTGTTGCCATTTCGGTGAGACCCGGTCAACGCTGCACCCTTGGCTGTATCACTCAGATTTCATCCCCCATACCAAGCTTTAGCAGAGAGCATTTCCATCCCATTGTAGCATTTATTGTATTCCATTACCATGCAGTTTCCTTATTCTTAAAATGAAAGTAGGGAGACACCGCAGCAAGCCAACCACTAAAGGTAACAGATAAAGAAATGAAACGGAAGGACAGGAAGTGTTAAACTGTTTACATGATTGTATTGTTCACATTTAAAGCTCAGTGAAACCTGAATTGAAGACTTTCTCAGTGGGCAGCACAACCTTGCTTTCACCAAAGTTCAGTGATTTGCTCAGCACACTGCAGTTAAACTTTTAACTCTTCTTCTTCTTTCTTCTTTTTTTTAACGCCTTATTGTGACTGTACTCACTTGACATTTTGTTTGGCTGTCACAGAGTAATACAAGAATGGTGTTTAACAACCCAAATATATCCCTGGAGCCCCCTGAAACAAAGTCTGATCGCATCCAGAGAGTCTGTGCTTATCTCACGGTGAAACAGCTCATGGAGAAAGAGTGAGTAACATCTCAACTTCAGTATCTCTTTCTTTTGGAATACTAAAACCCAACTCATTCAAAGTCATAATAAGTGAGAACGAAAATGTATGTTTTTTAAATGTGGAAAACTTGAAAAAGTAGTCATAGAACGATACCTACTGAAAAGAACCTGTTGCCTGAGCAGTTCTACGTATATCATCACCATCAAATACTTCATCCAAACATTTTTAACCATTTCTTTTCATGGATTGAGTGAATAATATTTGGTGTATGTACACATTGGGATGGCCACACCTCCAATATAAAAAAGACCATAACATGTCTCCATACTTCTATTGTGATGTCATCCAAGTGTCCAAAAAAAGGAAGAGTCCAATTTGACTCAAAATGTCCTTGTTAACAAACATACATACATACTTTACCTGAGGATATGATGTATATTTGCTTTTTCAAAACAAATTGGGTTCATGTATCTTCCAGACACTTGGATTCCACCACACATGAACCACACCAATTGAAGAACTCTTGTGGAAAAACAAAATGAGGTGAAAGAACTGCTAGGAATTTTTTTTAGAAACGTTGATTCACGAGCTTCCCAACCTTCAAACTGGTTGTTGCAATTTCAAAATATGTTTTAGGTATTATGTCTTGGGTAATTGTGCACAATTCATCAAGAGGCGTGCTGAGAAAGTCCCATGCATACATACTTATGTTGTATTAAGTGTTGTTATAAGCAGGCTGTTTTGTCATACAGGCTTCAGTTGTCTGGGCCTGAGAAAGACAATGTCAAGGAAGAGGCTTTGAGGCTGTCACTCAAGTACAACTTTGTGACCCCATTCACATCCATGGTGGTCACCAAGCCAACGGGCGACATCACAGATGTTCACCACAAACCAAAAGAAGGTGCACGTAGTCATCATGTTCAACAAAACGATGATTCCCATGGTTCTCGTGGTGCTCATGGTGAATCTGGTCAACCTGGTCCACCTTGTATTCCTGGCTTTTCATCCAATATGTTCTTAGTCTCTCATCCAGGTATGATAAATAGATTATTTAAATGTGACAACATGTTTTTATTTTCATCAAACTCTAACTTCATAAGCTGACGGACAGATTCAGATTTGATTCTTGTTGATCCATAGTGTGAGCACCTATCAGAATTGCTCATCTGAACTGTGACCACAAATTGTCTTGGGAAATTTTTTGGAATGTATTGTTTAACAAACAAAATGATTTGTTTTTAAATTCACAAACGCGACATGGCCAAAAATATCTGGACAAACCCTCATTCCGTTACTTATTGTCTCCATAAGAAAGTTTGGAAACAGCTTGAAATGTCATTTTGGTGCAAGGGGTGGCAGAAGTTGCCTTCAGTGCCATTCTTTGGTTCTTTGCTCATTCTTTGCTCTTCTTGTCTTGGTTGTCCCTGCTGAATGCATGCCACAGGAACTCACAGAAGGCTCCTGTTTTGTTACAACAAAGACCTGGCTGTAGCTATTGCATTTTCATAGTCTGACTGACTGAAAACAATTGAGAGTGGAGCTTTTCAAGATGGATTTGTAAGAAAACAAGCGATAATTCTCAGCAATCAGCTGCACTGAAGTCGAAAAGCTACCCAGTTGTGATGTGACTTCCATTCCAATCCGATGCCAACTCAAACCAAAGATATACACAGTTGTAGTGCACCGCCTTATAGCAAGAAGTACTGTAGATGTAACTTAGTCCACAACAAGTAGTGGATTTATCCTGCAAATAGCAAAGTAACTGTATATTATGTTGAAATACTTGTTAATACTTCATTATGAGAGCAGATCCTAAAACAGACATGACGATACAATATCAATCCACACAACACCAGTATTGAGTTCATAGTCAGCAAGAGTATGTTCACTGATGCTGGAGTGGTGTCCCTGTTCTATTGGGTTTTTTAACCATGCAGTGTTTTTTTTTTTTTTTTTGAAAAGGAAAGTTTCGAAATACTTTCAAAAAGTAAAATTTTAGAAACATTTGATCAAACAGATGTGAAGATGTAGAAGCAATTTAAACATAATTTGAAACTCTAGCAATGTATATGCCTCAACCAGGTATGATGTACACTTTGTATGTAGCTGCTGCATTGGGTTTCCAATCATGACAGAACTCTTCTTTTAGCCATAATGAAGATAATATTGATTTCAAAAACAAATTTATCATGACAAAACAAAATGTTGCTGTCCTGGCCATTCACCTTCATGCAAACCGAACACTGCCCACCCCTCCACCCACCCTTTTTCTAGCTTATGACATTGAGCACATTGTGCAGATATAGGCTACCAAGAATTCCAGGTAGTCTTCTTTGATGTGTTTCTTCTGCTTCATTCTTATTTTTCATATCCAAACTATGTTCTTTATCTTACGAGTTAATGTATCATTAGCTAATCTATCTATCTATCTATCTATCTATCTATCTATCTATCTATCTATCTATCTGAGGTTGTACAGTTGAACTGCCAACGCCTTAGGTAAATTTTGTTTATTGATTATAATTTGGAATTGGAAACTCTAAATTGACCGTAGGTGTATGTGTGTGAGTGCAAATGGTTGTCTGTCTCTATGTGGCCCTGCGATGAACTGGCGACTTGTCCATGGTGACAGCCTGCCTTTGCCCTATGACAGCTGGGATAGGCTCCAGCAGACCCCTGTCACCCTGAGTGCAGGAAGAAGTGGGTATTGAAAACGGATGGATGGATGGATAGATTATAGTTTGTGTTATGATTTCAATAATTTGCTGTGTTGCGAAAGAAACTACAAAGACTCAGTTTGGCATGTTTAGTGTTTAAAACTGTTTGAATTGTCCTCCTGTCTAAAGGACTAAATAACTTAATGCATGTAAGCTTGCAGATCTAACTAAAAATTACTGTTTCATAAGTTTCACATCAAAGAAATAGAAATTACAGACCTTTGAATGATATTCAGGCATGCACCAACAAACAGTTCTAGATGCTTGGGTTTCTGTGTGATTCAGTTTCCCTTTGCAGGTTCTGTCCGTTTCAGGATTCTTCTAAAAACAGACAGTCAGAATGATCCACTTTGCTTGGACGTGACTGGGGGTTTACGCCTTAAACTACTCCACCATCCCAGCAGAGGTCAGTACAGGTCTTCTTTGTGCACATACTTTTTTCTTTCAAATTCTTCAAACATTAGCCTAATAAAACCCTATTACTCTGCATATGCCACTGTGTTTTTTGACTTTGAGATATTTGTGTCTGTTACAAAGTGAGAGTAGACTGAATGAAATATTTTTTTTATTAAATCAAGTGTCCCACATTTGTCGGTTTATCTCTTTATAGGGCTGTCAGTGAATGGCGAACTTGATTCGGGAGCGGGTGAATACTTCTCAAGAATCAAAATTCACCTTGGGCCTGAGGATCATGTTGAGATTGACACCACAGGAGTCACTGTGAGACAGGACCAGGCTACAACACACCACAATGGACAGGACACCATCACAATTGGAAGGTGACTTGGCACAGACATAGTATTCAAGGTCCTTGCAGCCTAAAATACCCAAGTTGACGCAATTATCATATTTTATTTAATCTCAATATTTCAATCTATTTGTGACACATAAATAAAGGGACTGAACACACACACATTTCATGTTGCATGTCTATGACATGTCTATGTCTTCTGCATTCTCTGCCTTTTTGGCACACATCACGTTACATAAGCTGGACTTTGATAAAACCTGGCTCGGATTTGCACCTGGGGCACCATGTCAGAGTAGTTATCTGTGTGAAAAATGTCCCTGCTTAACTGAAAGAAAGAACTTGAAATGTGATTTCTCTTCCAGTGTGACAGTGATTTTCCGAGACAAGGAAATAGATGTTAATGCTGGAGATACACGCCTGGTCATCTTAATTTATGAGAGAAATGGAAAGAAAATGTTTTGGCCAGCTTTAAGACAGAGGTCACAGGACCCCAATATTGAAGGAATATTGGGTGAGTGAGAAAGGGGGGGAAAAATCTGCATTTGTTTGTATTATTTATACTCAGATCAATACTAAGTCTGTTTTACTTTTGTTCTGCATTTCTGTCCTCATCCCAGTGTTCCAGCAAGTTTACAGGCTGGTGCAGATCATTCCCACCACAACCATACTGGAGATCGATGGCCAGTATGCTGATGTAACAAGGTTTGCTACCACAATGGCTCTAACAAAATAAGGGCACTGTAACAGTAATGAACATTAATCACATTTAAAATGTCTTTCTTACCTTCGTTGTAGAGCTGACGCTGTTGACTACAGTATAGTCTCCACGCCGACTCTGAGCTGTTGGCTCGTGTCTTCCGGTTCTGGCCTGCATAGAAGACTGGAGAATTTTATTGTCACAGAGCTGTAATTTGAAAACATTGATCACTGCAAGACTTCAACTAACCTGTCATCCTTGATTTGAGAGCCTGCTTGAGGTTTCTGCTTTTTAAAAGGCTGAGCATGGTTATACTTTTAAACTGCACTTAGCAAACAGAGTTAACACAACAGAGTTGACTCTGTTATGATATGCCGCCTTACAAATAAAGCTGAATTGAAGTGAAATACTTTTCCCTCACAAAATAAACAAGTAGCCAATCTGAGAGTTTTGATTGCTGTGTTTCGACTATCAGAATCCGAGTCAGAATGTGTTGCCAGGTATGTGTAACGAAGTACCTAGTAATTTAACCCTGGTGTCTCGCATCTTCCACTACTGAAAATGGTTGATCGTCGAGTGCAATAAACTCGTCTACTTTCGTGTTTTAGGGCTTCACCTTCGGGTTGTCACGGCCGAATAGTTTTTATCTTGTCAAGTAAGTTCCCAACAGACCGCAGACCATGGTTTATTCCCTCCTTGCGATACTTCACTTGAACAGTCAACAAATGGCAATTCTGACGTCCGTTTCACTGACTTCAACATAATTCCACAGCAGAAATCTTGCTTTCGCTCTCGGGTTTTTTTTTTTTTAGTACACTGCTGCCACCTGCTGGGGAGAAGACTACAGTGCTGAGGGCCTCTGCCAATGTTACCAAGGCATTGAAGGCGGGAAAACGTTATTATTTTATCGGCGAAAATGATCGGGTTAATTTTGATATTGGTTCGATACCGACACTGCATTTTGTTTTAGCATTTTTTTTTAATTTTTTTTTTTTGGGGGGGAGGGGCATTATTGTGGCCTTCCCATTATGCTACCGATAATGTTGTGCATCTCTAATATTTATATATACATATATGTTGTGTCACTCCGTGTAAAGCAGAGGGCTAATGTTCAGTGTGTGACCAGGTTATATAATATTCACGACTGTGTTTAGTTTAGCCTTACGGTACGTTGGCTGGTGGCTTGCAGTTGCTGTGCGTGGTCCGGCTAGAGGCCATAGAAAATATTTTCAGCTCTCAGGACTCCGTGTCCGGTTACGATCGCCTTCGGCGTCTGGGACGGTGCGACACCTCCCCTCACCTACTGCCTCGTGTGGGATGTTCCCGCCAGGGATCTCCTCCAGCGGCCATAGGTGCTCCAGCTTCCAAGCGCCGTAGAGAAGAATGGACACACTTGAGTGTAGAGCACAGGCCTGACGCCAGAGAGGGGACTCTCTGGATGTAGGCGTAGAGGAGGATGTTCTCTCCATTAATGCACCAAATGTTCAAGCTGGCACCCGCTGGTTTGCCGTTTTATGATGGGACCACACAGGCTTCTCCCAGTTTCCAGACCACTGGTGCCACTGTGGGATCTGGGTGCGGTTTTGGAGGGACTTAAGGGTCCTCCTTTTGAACCACTTGATTTGGTGGATTTGAAACTCGTGTCCCTTAACACAGTGTTGTTAGCTGGCCCTGGCCTCGGCTAAGCGTGTCAGAACACTGCTGGGCTCATGTTCTCCCATTGACCTGATGGCATTTACTACCTCAAAAGGTTTTAGTTGGAGCGACAAGGGAAAACATACATCTTACAGGGCAATGCCTGTCCCACTGGATGGTGGAGGCGATTGCCTTGGCGTACTCGAGTCAGGGCTTGCTGCCCCCTAGTGGCCTGTGTGCACACTCGAGTCGAGGAGTGCCTACATCCTGGGCCTCATTCGGGGGGGTGGGGGGGTCTCTGTTCAGGACATTTGTGTTGTGGCAAGTTGGTCCTTGCCACTCACGTTTGTTCGTCATTACATGCTGGACGTCTCTGCTCTGTCTATGGCGCAAGTGGTTTCACAGTCCTCGTTGGAACAGGCTACGCTCTTGGACGGTTGGTAGACGATAGATAAGCTTGTCTGGCAATGTGGGAGCTGCCATATCCCATAGTGAGACATTGAGTATTAGTATTAGGAAAGAGAATTTAAGATTATTTACATAACCCCGGTTCTCTGAGTAATATGAGTGAGATGTCTCACCAGACAACCCCTCTTGCTTGGGCAAGTGAGAAAAGCTGCGTATTTTGAATGAGGTGGTACCGTCCGCAGGTGGCATTTGTGGACAGATGGATACGTTTCACCATCCAATCAGGATTGCCGTGTTCACCAAAAGACAAAATAAACACACATACACATGTCTGTCTGATTTGCCATGCATCAGGTGACTCAAGACAGTCACATGCACCTTCTGTTATGGAACATCATATCTCATCTTCTCTCTCTCTCTGTCTCTGGTTACTTCTGTCCTATTTCTCTGTCAAGGCGGAGCATGACTTTGTATGTTTAGTGTCTCATTTCAGGGGACTGATCGCTTTGTTCACTTTTGTTGTGCTGCAGCTTTGTTTTGCTCTGCATCTCCTCACTCAGCATCGCCATTAATCTCTACCGAGAAAACAATTCTCTGCATTGAGTGCCTCCCCCCACCCCCCACCTTGTCACAAAGGGTCAACGCTGAAGAGGCTGTGTCTGGGCAAAGAGCGTGGAGCCAGTACGTAACTTTGTCTCCAAAGAATTCTTTGCCAACTAAGCAAACATGGTGTCGCAGCATGTTTGTGTGTCTTCGCAGGGTCTGGAGCTGGTCCAGGGACTTACACTCAGTCACAGCAGCCACCCACTGGGTCCACAACCCCCTCTCATCAGCCAGTAATAGGACTCGCACAAGCTCAGGCTAACAACAGCAACAACAAAATAGGCTCATACACGGCCACGTCCATGAGTGTTCAGGAGAGCAGCTTGCCTGAGGACCTGCAGCAGCTAATGGATGACTGGGCCCAGGAAGTCCTCATTGTCACCCAAGGGTCCCGCAGCAACTCCCTCAGCATCAGCAGACAGCAGCTTTGGGATCAGGTTATCCCTCGTAAACATGGACTCCATGCAGGTGCTTTAGATGTGGGTTTGCGGCCAGCCGTGCCATTCATTGTGTTGTTTATAAAAACAAAAGTACACAAAGATTTCATCTAAAAAGAAAATAACATTCAACCAGAGGCAGGTAAAGTATTCACATTCTGTACTGTACTGTAATTGTGGATACCTGTATTAAAAAAAAAAAATACTAAGTAAAATTCAACTACTGATTCAACTCCTTTACTCAAGTAACAGTAAGAAAGTAGACGTTCTGAAATGTAATTGAGTAAAAAAGTAAATAATATTAATTTTTTTGCCATTAATAAAACAATACATTTGTTGACAATTTGGCAAAAATTATAAACTTGTGACATAATAATCTGGACTGAACTGACCAGAGTGACCCCAAAACTGAGGTACTCTAAAATAATCTCCCTCTAAGACATGTTCCACTTTTATATTTAATACACACAGCAAAGTTCAAATATTTCCACTTCAAGCAGCAACAAGCTTTTTTTCCAATGTAAAAAGTAGAAAATACAGAAATGTGTGCACAAATGCAGGGAGCAAAAGTAAAAAGCTGTCAGAAAAAGAAATACTCAAGTAAAGTACAGATATCACTGTCAGACAACCAGCCAATCGTGGTGCATAAACCTGCGTGTGTGCATTGTAGCTTTTTGCGACAAATAGGTGCAATATACAACATTGCAAGTTAGAAAAGCAGCTAAGAAACACTAGTTTTGTATGTGTCAGGTAGCCAAAGCTTTAGCTTGTGCATTACCTCCATCTCTAAACATGTAGAACATCATTGATTATGTTGTCAAAATGGGCAGCACAGATTCAGTCAGAAGTGAAGATGGTGTTAATACATCCCCACGCATGTGTCGTGGAGTCCTCTGTGTATTTAGAACGGTAATGATTCTTCATTTTGCTCAGGCTCTTGTCTTCCTTGGACATTTCCCTGGTGTCCACAAAATATCCACCTAGAGGCCAAACTTTCCTAGAAGGGCTTCGGCAACATGACACTTGTGAAATTCGAGACATTCTGTTGATACCTGACAAGCAATACTGAATGTGTTGTATATCATTGGAATATAAAAAAATATTCCTCCTGGGAAAAGGGCGCGTGCCGTCAAGGCTCACGGACTATCAGCTTGATCAGCTGCTATCAGGACAAGGCGTCCCATTAGTTCCATTTTAGTTTGGCTACTTTTCACCTCGAAGCAGGGGGAAATCTTTCTAATGATTGTCTGATTGTAAACGATTCCTTTAGGCTTTTAAATCTTAGAAGTCCAGCTTCTGGTTGAGGTTTGTGCTCCAAGGAGGGTGGGTTCTGTGACGCAGCACTGAGGACGTCCCATGCAATTAGCCTTCACGCACATAGATTCACCATGCTACCAGTATTTGAATTTTTAGCTAAGCCGTTAATAATTACTGAGTTTAATATTGACCCGTTGTGTAATCTCCTCAGGTATCAGCATACGCAGTCCTGGGTCCAGAGGCCTGCACTTTCCCCCTCTTCTGGAATGACAGCCCAGGGTCCCCGCCGCCATATCACTTCCATTCTCCGGCTGCTCCCCGGGCTTTGTCCCCGCCCCTCTCCCTTGGTCAGTGGCCCGTGGCCTCTCCCGCACTGCCCTCAGACCAGGACGCCCTTATTCCAGCCAGACCACATCAGCTGGCCGAAGCCAGAGCCAGGACTCTCTACTTCATTCTGAGTCACACTTTGTCTTCCAGTTCTGTTTTTCTGGAAGAGGAGGAGGAAGAGGAGGAGGAGGAGGAGGATGAGGAAGAAGTTTCATCAACCATGTGCATATATACTGTATTCAACTGGCATGTCTCGGCTGAGTCTCATCTCTGATTTGTTTAAATTTTGCATCAACGTACCTCATGCAGCACTGAAGATCATCAGGCTCCAGTGCAGTGTCATGTTAAGAAGACGTACCAGTAGCTACTGGTACATCTTCAGTAGCTACAGTGTGAATCTGACCAACCACTGAATGTACATAACAGACTTTTTATCCATGCTGTGTTTATATTAACAGTTCATGTTTGTGTTGCTCATTTAGCCAGCACTGCATGTAAAAGCTGCAGTGTATATATATACACACACGATTTAAAGTTCAAACATTTTAAAAGAATTAAAAAACAAATAACACAGAGTCTTCAAAGACAAAGTGCAGAGAAAAAAGAGATTAAAAGCAATAACAAAGGAGAATAGAAATCAAAACGTCTGGGGGAGCGAGGGTTGTGTTTCTTCTGTTGGGGCTTGGTGAGACTCCCCTTGTTGGGGCTAGTGAAGACTCCACTTTTTGGGGAGAGGATGATGACGCTGCAGGTTCTCTCTGATTCTGCTATTCTCCATGATCAGTCCTTATCTCAGCGCTTGCACCAGAGTGCCTTCTTATCTGTTGTTTTGGAACATCTTGCTTCTTGTCCTTGACATGGGCTGCTTGTGTGTGGAACAAAGGATAAAAAAAAAAGGTTTTCAGCTTAGCAAATGTACTCCTGACTTGTTAAATTCCATCTGCCCTACAGAGGTGGCCTGCATTCTTAAAAAGATGCTGAAGTTGTCAATAAAGTTCATTGATTGAGCGGCACTCACATCTTTGAGCTATCTGTTTAGCATTATCAGCCAGCTGAATAATCTCTCATCTCTTTAACGAACTGGCAGTAGGGGTCCACTGAAAAACACCGTATAGTAGTCAAACATCGCACTTTGTTTATCAGATCAGTGAAATCTTGCTTTAATACCTCAGATTGTTGCTTCACAACCTCAAGGACTCCTGTGTGTATGATGAAAGCTTTAGCCGTCGGATGCTAAGCATCAATGTTCAGGATCTTCTTCGAGACATCAGACACCATGTCATTGTTGAAACAGAGTACTTTGGTGTTTTTGCTGCAAAAGCTTTCTACTCCATTCACAGCTCCAGCACCCACAATCAGAGTTTGGGGCCCAGTGGTTAGCTCTTTCTGTAGCCTTTTAGCATTTGATTTAGTCTCATACCTGTCTGTGGAGCTGGAAGATGAGCCTTCTTTCAGGGAGTCAGGATTTTGAGAAAGTGGAGCAAATCCGTTCTCCAGTAGAATCCCTGTGTCTTGGGACAATTTGCTCTTAGCCTTTGTTGTAGCCTTGGTCCATGGTTTCTTTTTCTTTGGTTGTGGGGGTTGAAAAGACATTCCTGTGTGATGGCAGTGCAGGCAACTCGGTGTCATCGTAAGTCTCAATAGTTATACCTGAGGGTTGAAGGCCCTTTTTCCGTTTGTGTGTAGGTACATGTGTACACAGCAACATGTTTTTTTTCTTTTTTTTTGAGGACTGTGAGATAGGAGTTTGCCCTTTAAACAGATAGGAAAAAAAAGGTGGGCTGGTCAGCTGGAGGTATAAAAGCATTTACTGCAGCGTGAGCTGCACTCTGGGGAGGAAGCCATCATGGGGAAAGCCTTGGTGCAATTCACTCTCTTTGGGCTACTGCTGGCTTTGGCGACGACTCTACCCAATAGGGTAAGGTCAAACATTGCAATGATTATCTGCATTGATACTTATACTAATGTCAATACCTTTTGTTCAATAGCAACATTTTAAATTTGCCCCTTTTCCTCTGTTTTTGGTTTTTTTTTTTTTTTACTTGTCATACATAGGAAGTTGGCTTTAATAAACATGACAATGTGGTGGTTGTAAGACTTTCTGTATTTTGCATTGATACACACAACTTAGAAATAGACTTGTGTTGTTGTGCGTGTTTGATTGCCGTACTTTAGTAATCCATATTGGGAATGGAACAAACATTTATGAAATTAGGTCAAAAATAAATTGTATTGTTCAAAAAGGAAATTTTATCTTAAGTCTCACGTAAGTGTTTATGCTTCTTAGAAGGAGGAAGTTGGAAAGACATTTGTATATAATTAAAGATATATAAAATTTGACTCTGTGGCAGGCAAAAGAATAAATGAATTGATTTTTTTTTTTTTTGTGAATCATTAGTCCAGGGTATGTAAACAACGAGGTTATGAGAGAGTTCAACTGAATGATCACAATGAACAACTGGCTCTTATTGAAAGAAAAAAAAAAAAAGAAGAAGCAAAGAGGGAGTTTCTGCTGCTGGACCAATGAGATCTCTCCCGATTACGTTTTTTTTTCTTCCGTGTTCCCGTAATTTGCTATTTGCTCAGCTGATTGTCTCTCAGCCAACTGAGCCTTTTTTGTGCCAACATGCTTATTGTTTTTGTTCAGGGTGACTGGGACATCTACAGTTTCCACATTAACGCTACGGTGACCAGTCGTTATGCCATCACTGTCATCACAAGTCGCGTGGTGAATCGTATGGATGAGTCAAAGGAAATCGAATTCCATGTCCAGATTCCCAAAAATGCCTTCATAAGTAAATTTAAAATGTGCGTGAAGCAAGAAAAAAACATCAACATCGTTTACATGAATGCATTGGAGTGCTTTGAAGACCAATTGTGCGCTGTCTTTGTTTTCTTCAGGCTTATAGATGGCAAAGAGTATGATGGTGTAGTCAAAGCCAAGGAGCAGGCCCAACAGCAGTACGATGCTGCTGTGTCCCGTGGAGAAAGTGCTGGGATTGTCAGGTAGATTGTTTACGTCAACATATTCATCTCATTCAGTCAATCTGGACAATTTCTATGCTATTTTTTTGATATTTTTTTTTAAGTGGTCTGCTTTAAAGGTCCAATGTGTAAAACTTTTTAGGAAGCCCAGTATTTAAGGAAGCCTGCCTAGCGGCGTGTTTTGTATTTAGGGCACTGTCAGGCGGGCTTCCTGAAGAAATGGCAGCACAAGACGGCAGCTAACTAGGAGCAAGACCCTTATTGCTCTATGTATATTCTTATGAGAACCGTTCTAAGGGTAGAAATGCCAAATTACTTTTATAGTACAGCGAGTATACACTTTTATTCATGTATTTATGGGCAATATGTTAAGCTTTTACCAATATAAAAATCATAAATCAAGCAAACATTTTTTCATGCAATATGGCCATTTCTTTACTAGTGGATAATATAAATATTCAGTATTAAGAAGATAGAAACACAAAACTAATACCAGTGGTTGTCTGAGCAGCTCGCGTCTCTGAACAATCAGAACTACAGTGATGATTTTAAGTCAAAAAGCGAATTCGCCAAAATGTTTTTCTACATTTTTGATGTCACACAGTGGGCCATTGAGCTTGATTTTTAAATAACTTATTTCACATTCTGCTGTGGAAATCATGCAATGCAACAATCTTTCATGAAAAGCTACTATCTCCTTGAAACAACTCATATCCACAACCAGCAAAGAGGGCTCTCATTCGAACCTTTGTGCGGAAAATGTTCAACGTCATATAATGAAAGTGATATTACCGCTGCAGTTCTGTGGGGAGGACCCTGGAGGAATTCAAAACATCTGTAACTGTAGCTCCTCACAAAAAAATCACATTTGAACTGACGTATGAGGAACTGCTCAAAAGGAGGCTTGGCAAATATGAGCTGCAAATCCATGCTCGCCCCATGCAGCCTGTCAGGGACTTTAAGGTGAGTCTTTGCTGATGAAGTTATTACCAACCTCTGTGGTCAAAACTTGCTATGGCTTTTATTTGAATGTTGTTCTCAATGCCAGGTTGACGTGCACATTAGTGAGAAAGCCGGCATCAGCTTCCTGGATATTAAAGGAGGACTAAACACTAACGCCCTGGCTAATGCTGTCACCAGAACAATTGTAGACAAAGAGGTAGTGTTGGCGGTGCAGGTTTACAAAATCCTTAGCAGTACCATCTTCAAAGCTAAAGTGTTTCTGTTGTTCAGGCATGGGTGTACTTCTACCCAACCGAGGACCAACAGAAGATGTGTGACAGCTGCGGAGATGAGGGTCTGAACGGTGATCTGGTTATTTTGTACGATGTGAACAGAAACAATAGCCTGGGAGACATCAAGGTATGTTTAGACAAAATATGAAGCACAAATTAGGTTTTAGTGCTTTAAAAAAAAAACGTGTATTAGTATTCTCCCAGAATTATTTCTGTCCTGTATCACAAATGTTTTTGTATCTTCTGCAGATATCCAATGGATACTTTGTTCATCATTTTGCTCCATCTAATCTCGTCCGCTTATCAAAAAATGTTGTCTTTGTCATCGATCAAAGTGGCTCAATGCACGGCAGGAAAATAGAACAGGTGCACTCTTCATATGGCTTATGCATGATAGGTTATAAACTTTCAAATAAAGAATAAATCACTTTTCTGTCATGGGATTCAATATGATGATACATTACAAGTTCTGGAAGCTCACATCAACAAATAGTACAATGAAAGATCTTGGGATCGTTGAGAAAACAATGTCTTTGATTTCTTCTAGACCCGTATTGCTCTAATCCACATCTTGAACGACTTGGCGGAAGACGACTACTTTGGTGTGATCTCTTTCGATAGCAACCTGTTTCACTGGAAGCGAGAACTTGTTCAGGCCACCAGCGCAAATGTGGACAGCGCCAAAATATTTGCACAGAATATCAAGGACAGAGGAGGTGAGGTCTTTGCGGCACTTCTCCAGACTCTTTGCAGACAGGACAAAAAAAGCAGACTTGCCCCATTTACTGCCCTCTCATCCATTGCAGCCACCAACATCAACAGCGCGGTGCTGGAGGGAGCGCGAATGCTGAACGCAAATCCCAGAGAGGGTTCAGCGTCCATCCTGATCCTTCTGACTGATGGAGACCCAACCACCGGTTACTATCAAGCAGACAAGCTGGATGAACAACAATCCATATCCTCAACGCGCATCATTTATCGTGGTAGTGATGATATGTATCATACTAGCCCAGTTGTATGCCACTTGTCTCTTTTCAGGGGTGATAAACCTGGACAAAATACAATCAAATGTGAAAAGGGCCATAGCAGGGAAATTTCCACTCTATTGTCTCGGTTTTGGCTTTGACGTCAACTTTGAGTTCCTGGAAAGCATGGCACTTCAGAACGATGGCGCAGCGCGGCGGATTTATGAAGACGCAGATGCCAATTTACAGCTGCAGGTATTTCAAACCATTGTTGATCATTTCAAATCAATAATGAAACGATAAAACACTGATAGCAGCAGCAAACTTGAAGTTACATCCACTCCCATTGTATGCCTGCAGGGTTTCTATGAAGAGGTGGCCACCCCACTGCTGACAGACGTGATGATGGTTTATGTCGGTGGGACAAATCTAACCCAGACTAACTTCAGCCAATATTACAATGGGTCTGAGATTGTTGTGGCCGGAGAGATCACTAACAATGACATTGAAACCTTCACTCCCCAAGTTGTTGCCATTTCGGTGAGACCCGGTCAACACTGCACCCTTGGCTGTATCACTCAGATTTCATCCCCCATACCAAGCTTTAGCAGAGAGCATTTCCATCCCATTGTAGCATTTATTGTATTCCATTACCATGCAGTTTCCTTATTCTTAAAATGAAAGTAGGGAGACACTGCAGCAAGCCAACCACTAAAGGTAACAGATAAAGAAATGAAACGGAAGGACAGGAAGTGTTAAACTGTTTACATGATTGTATTGTTCACATTTAAAGCTCAGTGAAACCTGAATTGAAGACTTTCTCAGTGGGCAGCACAACCTTGCTTTCACCAAAGTTCAGTGATTTGCTCAGCACACTGCAGTTAAACATACTGGAATGTCTTACACTGATGCAAACGACGAGTAGTAAAAACTGCGATTAGTTCACCTGAATGTGACCTGCCATCCTCCTTCTTCTTCTTCTTTCTTCTTTTTTTTAACGCCTTATTGTGAATGTACTCACTTGACATTTTGTTTTGGCTGTCACAGAGTAATACAAGAATGGTGTTTAACAACCCAAATATATCCCTGGAGCCCCCTGAAACAAAGTTTGATCGCATCCAGAGAGTCTGGGCTTATCTCACGGTGAAACAGCTCATGGAGAAAGAGTGAGTAACATCTCAACTTCAGTGTCTCTTTCTTTTGGAATACTAAAACCAAACTTTTTGAGATGTGCAAAACTTGAAAAAGTTATAAGTTATAAAAGGTCATAGAACGATACGTCTTGAAAAGAACCTGTTGCCTGAGCAGTTCTATATCATCACCATCACTTCCTTCATCCAATGCTTCATCCATGTGATTTTTGTGCTGAGAAAGTTTGCTGAAAGAACCATCCAACAGCAACAGGATCTGTATCTTGTCTTTATTGACTACTAGAAAGAGTTTGATAAGGTCAGACATGCTGAGCTCTTTAAAATGCTTGAAAATATTAAGATTGATGACAAGGACTTGCGAGTCATCAGATCAGTTGACTGCGACCAACGTGCAGCAGTACGCCTATCAGAGGGAAAAACCAACTGGTTCCCGATCAAGAGAGGTGTGAGACAAGGGTGTGTCATGTCACCAGATCTCTTCAATCTGTACTCGGAGATAATCCTGCGACAATTAGAAGGTCGGCCGGAGGGAGTCTTAATCAATGGCAGTAAAATCAATAATCTTCGATATGCTGATGACACTGTGCTCCTCGCTTCTTCGACTGAGGACCTACAGTCACTCTTTGATGATGTCACTGTACAGCAAGCGTTTTGGTCTACAAATCAATAGTAAGAAGACAAAGGTCATGGTCATATCAAAGTCAGAGACCCCTCCAGTTTACCAGATGCAGCATAGGAACACACCAATAGAGCAAGACAACTCATATAACTACCTTGGAGCTCTGGTAACAACGGACGCACGCTGCAAAAATGAGATCAGACGCAGAATAGGCATCTCTAAAGATGCATTCTGGCGATTAGACCACTTCTCCTCGATCGGAAGCTGTCCATCAAGATAAAAGTCCGGTTGCTTAAAGCATATGTTTGGTCAACTCTTATATATGGCTGTGAGTCCTGGACACTAACAGCAGAGACGCAACGGAATCTAGAAGCTGTTGAGATGCTTTGGATCTCTTACATGGACCACGTCTCCAATGAAGAAGTTTTACAAAAGATCAGCAAGCAGAGAGCGCAACTGCAAACAATTGAGACACATCAGACAAAATTCCTGGGGAAGGAGGCATTGGAAGATTCTCAGTCTCAGCGGGAAAATTCCAGGCAAGCGTGCCAGAGGGGTGTCAGCGGAGGACTTTCCTTGATAGCTTTGGCATGAAGACAAGACACCTCTGGGATTTAGCTAGAAAAAAGGTAGAGTGATGGTTCGTCAAGCACCAAATGGGTGATGGCACTTATGACGACGACGACGATGACTTCATCCAAACCTTTTTCATCCATTTCTTTTCATGGACAGAGAGAAGAATATTTGGTGCATGTACACATTGGGATGGCCACACCTCCAATATAAAAACAGACCATAACATGTCTCGATACTTCTATTGTGATGTCATCCAAGTGTCCTAAAAAAGAATGAGTCCAATTTGACTCAAAATGTCCTTGTGAAAAAAACCCATACATACATACTTTCATTTGCCTGAGATGTAAATGTATGTTTATCAGAGATGATGTATATTTGCTTTTTCAAAACAAATTGGGTTCATGTGTCTTGGATTCCACCACACATGAACCACACCAATTGAAGAACTCTTATGGAAAAACATGACGTGAAAGAACTGTAGAACTGTTAGGATTTTTTTTTACAAACGTTGATTCATGAGCTTCCCAACCTTCAAACTGATCAGTGGAATTTCAAAATATGTTTTAGGTATTATGTTTTGGGTAATTGTGCGCAATTCATCAAGAGGCGTGCTGTGAATGTTTTAATTCTCATGCATGCATGCTTATGTTGTATTAAGTGTTGTTATAAGCAGGCTGTTTTGTCATACAGGCTTCAGTTATCCGGGCCTGAGAAAGACAATGTCAAGGAAGAGGCTTTGAGGCTGTCACTCAAGTACAGCTTTGTGACCCCACTCACATCCATGGTGGTCACCAAGCCAACGGGCGACATCACAGATGTTCACCACAAACCAAAAGAAGGACAAGCATCCCAGAGACAGGATAGTTCTTTGGGGTTTCATTATACTTCTCATCTAGCTGTTTCTGGTGGTGCGGGTGGTTCTGTATCTGCTCGAGTTCGCCCTACTATAACTAATCGTCATGGTACTGGCAATCATCATTTACCTGGTCTACCTGGTCTACCTGGTCTACCTGGTCATCGTGGTCCACCTGTTCCACCTAGTTTTGGTTTTGGCCATGCTCCACCCATGATGTTGCCTGGCTCTTCATTCCATAGGGTCTTCAGCTCTAATCCAGGTATGATAAGTAATTTATTTAATTGTGATTACATGTGTTTTATTTATTTTCATCAAACTCTAACTTTGTAAATCATGCAACCTTTCAAGGTATCAAATTATTTTATTTGTTGTGTGTCATTGAATGTGTTTTTGTGGTTTTAACAGTTCCCCTGATAAAGGAGAAATGTTGAATTCATCTAAATTAGTCACATTCAGAAAGTTTTACTGAATAGTTGCTAAAACACCAACAAAAAAAAAACATTGTTGTAAGCTAACGGATAGATTCAGAATTGGATCCATTGTGTGAGAACCCATCAGAATGGCTAATCTGAACTGTGAACACAAATGCATCTCTTGGAATGTAATGCTTAACAAACAGAATGATTTATTTTTAAATTCACAAACGCGAGACGTGGCCAAAAAATATCTGGACAGACAAACCCTCATTCCATTACTTATTGTCTCCATAAGAAAGTTTGTAAACAGCTTGAAATGTCATTTTGGTGCAAGGGGTGGCAGAAGTTGCCTTCAGTGCCATTCTTTGGTTCTTTGCTCATTCTTTGCTCTTCTTGTCTTGGTTGTCCCTGCTGAATGCATGCCACAGGAACTCACAGAAGGCTCCTGTTTTGTTACAACAAAGACCTGGCTGTAGCTATTGCATTTTCATAGTCTGACTGACTGAAAACAATTGAGAGTGGAGCTTTTCAAGATGGATTTGTAAGAAAACAAGCGATAATTCTCAGCAATCAGCTGCACTGAAGTCGAAAAGCTACCCAGTTGTGATGTGACTTCCATTCCAATCCGATGCCAACTCAAACCAAAGATATACACAGTTGTAGTGCACCGCCTTATAGCAAGAAGTACTGTAGATGTAACTTAGTCCACAACAAGTAGTGGATTTATCCTGCAAATAGCAAAGTAACTGTATATTATGTTGAAATACTTGTTAATACTTCATTATGAGAGCAGATCCTAAAACAGACATGACGATACAATATCAATCCACACAACACCAGTATTGAGTTCATAGTCAGCAAGAGTATGTTCACTAATGTTGGAGTGGTGACCATGTTCTATTGTTGTTGTTTTTTTGGTTTTGTTTTTTTCTTCTTTTTTTTTTACCATGCAGTAGCAGAATCAAGCTGGGATTTGCCTCGGCTCTGTTTACCAAATTTAGAGTAAAAAGAGTAAATTAAAAAAAAAAAAAAAAAAAACCTAGAGGATCGTAACTTAATAGCACCTTAAGTCAAAAAAAAGAATTGCATTCAAGTCAGACTAGTGCAAAACAAGGCATTATAGCTAGCACTGGCAATGGACAGCAGCACAAATATGTAGCCAAGGAAAAACAAGCCTAAACCTTTCAAGATCTGAGTGGGACATTGGGCTGTTTATCCTGCTTAATACAACTATAAGGTATTCAAATACTACATTTAGGCATATTATTTCCTTTTTTTTTCTTTGCATGAATAACATGTCAAGAGGTTTAGTTAAGTTTTTTTTTTTTTTTTTTTTTTTTTCAAAAAAGGAACATTTTTAAATGCTTTTTACATTTTTAGAAACATGTGATCATACAGATGTGAAGATGTAGAAGCAATTTTTAGCGTCATTTGGAACTCAAGCGGCGCAATGCATCACACATACTGTGCATCTGCAGACTTGTAAGGTTAAAAATATGAAGTGTGAAAATTATCCAACAGTAGTAACATAATTTGAATTCACAGGGTGATGGACCTCCTCTATTGGGTTTGCAACAATACAGAAATGGACTCAGATGTCAATCAATGTTGTGACATTGAAACTACATTTTCTAAAATCCTGCAAATTCCATTCTTGCTTTTATTATAAACATCCAGTCAATGTGGACCACACTCCACTTCACTTGATAAAGCTGCAATTTAAGCCACAACAGTGGGCTTTGGCTCGGGCGATAGAGGGAAAGACATTTTAATTTTTTAAAACACATTAACCGTTGTGTTATTTTCCTTTCTCTTCTTTGTAGTATTGGCTAACCCTTACCTTAGGCACTTTGGATGTAGCTGCTGCATTGGGTTTTCAACTCTTCTCTTAGTCATAACAAAGATAATGTCAAATTTAAAAACAAATTTATCATAACAAAACAAGATGCTGCTGTACTGGCCATTCACCTACAGGTTCCATGCAAACAGAACACTGATCAACCCCCCCCTTCCCCTTTTTTCTAGTTTTTCACATGGTGCCAGATGCAGGTAATATTCTTTCATGTGTTTCTTTTTCTTCATTCTTATCTTTATATCTAAGCTATATTCTTTATCTGACGAGTTAGTTAATGTATCATTACCTAATCTATCTATCTATCTATCTGTCTATCTATCTATCTATCTATCTATCTATCTATTATCAAGTTGCAGGTCAGATTCCATCTGTTACCGTCTTAGGTAAATTTTGTTTATTGATCATATCATTTTGAATTAGAAACTCTAAATTGACCGTAGGTGTATGTGTGTGAGTGCAAATGGTTGTCTGTCTCTATGTGGCCCTGCGATGAACTGGCGACTTGTCCATGGTGCCCTATGACAGCTGGGATAGGCTCCAGCAGACCCCTGTCACCCTGAGTGCAGGAAGAAGTGGGTATTGAAAACGGATGGATGGATGGATAGATTATAGTTTGTGTTATGATTTCAATAATTTGCTGTGTTGCGAAAGAAACTACAAAGACTCAGTTTGGCATGTTTAGTGTTTAAAACTGTTTGAATTGTCCTCCTGTCTAAAGGACTAAATAACTTAATGCATGTAAGCTTGCAGATCTAACTAAAAATTACTGTTTCATAAGTTTCACATCAAAGAAATAGAAATTACAGATCTTTGAATGATATTCAGGCATGCACCAACAAACAGTTCTAGATGCTTGGGTTTCTGTGTGATTCAGTTTCCCTTTGCAGATTCTGTCCGTTTCAGGATTCTTCTAAAAACAGACAGTCAGAATGATCCACTTTGCTTGGACGTGACTGGGGGTTTACGCCTTAAACTACTCCACCATCCCAGCAGAGGTCAGTACAGGTCTTCTTTGTGCACATACTTTTTTCTTTCAAATTCTTCAAACATTAGCCTAATAAAACCCTATTACTCTGCATATGCCACTGTGTTTTTTGACTTTGAGATATTTGTGTCTGTTACAAAGTCAGCGTAGACTGAATGAAATATTTTGTTTATTAAATCAAGTGTCCCACATTTGTCGGTTTATCTCTTTATAGGGCTGTCAGTGAATGGCGAACTCGATTCGGGAGCGGGTGAATACTTCTCAAGAATCAAAATTCACCTTGGGCCTGAGGATCATGTTGAGATTGACACCACAGGAGTCACTGTGAGACAGGACCAGGCTACAACACACCACAATGGACAGGACACCATCACAATTGGAAGGTGACTTGGCACAGACATAGTATTCAAGGTCCTTGCAGCCTAAAATACCCAAGTTGACGCAATTATCATATTTTATTTAATCTCAATATTTCAGTCTATTTGTGACACATAAATAAAGGGACTGAACACACACACATTTCATGTTGCATGTCTATGACATGTCTATGTCTTCTGCATTCTCTGCCTTTTTGGCACACATCACGTTACATAAGCTGGACTTTGATAAAACCTGGCTCGGATTTGCACCTGAGGCACCATGTCAGAGTAGTTATCTGTGTGAAAAATGTCCCTGCTTAACTGAAAGAAAGAACTTGAAATGTGATTTCTCTTCCAGTGTGACAGTGATTTTCCGAGACAAGGAAATAGATGTCGATGCTGGAGATACACGCCTGGTCATCTTAATTCATGAGAGAAATGGAAAGAAAATATTTTGGCCAGCTTTAAGACAGAGGTCACAGGACCCCAATATTGAAGGAATATTGGGTGAGTGAGAAAGGGGGGAAAAAAATCTGCATTTGTTTGTATTATTTATACTCAGATCAATACTAAGTCTGTTTTACTTTTGTTCTGCATTTCTGTCCTCATCCCAGTGTTCCAGCCAGTTTACAGGCTGGTGCAGATCATTCCCACCACAACCACACTGGAGATCGATGGCCAGTATGCTGATGTAACAAGGTTTGCTACCACAATGGCTCGAACAAAATAAGGGCACTGTAACAGTAATGAACATTAATCACATTTAAAATGTCTTTCTTACCTTCGTTGTAGAGCTGAAGCTGTTGACTACAGTATAGTCTCCACGCCGACTCTGAGCTGTTGGCTCGTGTCTTCCGGTTCTGGCCTGCATAGAAGACTGGAGAATTTTATTGTCACAGAGCTGTAATTTGAAAACATTGATCACTGCAAGACTTCAACTAACCTGTCATCCTTGATTTGAGAGTCTGCTTGAGGTTTCTGCTTTTTAAAAGGCTGAGCATGGTCATACTTTTAAACTGCACTTAGCAAACAGAGTTAACACAACAGAGTTGACTCTGTTATGATATGCCGCCTTACAAATAAAGCTGAATTGAAGTGAAATACTTTTCCCTCACAAAATAAACAAGTAGCCAATCTGAGAGTTTTGATTGCTGTGTTTCGACTATCAGAATCCGAGTCAGAATGTGTTGCCAGGTATGGGTAACGAAGTACCTAGTAATTTAACCCTGGTGTTTCTGTCCCGGACTGCAAAGGACAGGCAAGGAATTAGAATGCAATGGGAATTAAATTGTGGAAGTCATCCTTGGGAAAGAAACAGTTTTTAAATTGCAAACAATCGGCATTTGAGGGCAGTGAGAAGGGCACTGAAAACAAGCTAAAATATACTAGCTTAGATCTCTAATTAACAATAACCTAATACAGTGACTATCAGTGAAGGACAGGCAACTGACACATAACTCTGCAAGTGGCTTAGTGGTTAAATGTATTTTTTTTAAATTCTTTTTAAACTGACTTTGGAAAAGTAATACTAAACCTGTGTTGGAGGCAGGTCCATCACCATTATTGGTCCCCTGGAACAGGGGTTCCAAACTTTTCCACTCCATGGTCCTCTAAACAGCATTAGCATTTGGACCCCCTTTGCGAACCAAAAGACAATGTTATAAAATTTGCAAAAATAACTATCCATCCATCCATCTTCCATACCCGCTTATTCCCAAGCTCAGGGTCACGGGGGTCTGCTGGAGCCTATCCCAGCTGTCATAGGGCGAAGGCAGGGTGACACCCTGGACAAGTCGCCAGTTCATCGCAGGGCCACATAGAGACAAACAACCATTCACACTCACATGCACACCAAAGACAATTCATAATAATAATGATAATAATAATAATAATAATAATAATAACAATAATAATAATAATAATAATAATAAAAATAAAATTGAATGCTTTTTCTTATTTTTATTTTCTATCCAGAGATTGATTTATTTGTTTAGAATAAGAATATTATCAGCTAACATTTTTCTGTATGGCTGTAAAGCCATACTTAATAGGCTGCGTCTCATATTCCTACTTCAGTTTGCCAACAAAAGTTTTTTTTTGCAGCACATCGGTTTGGGTTGCGGTTGGGCTTGGGCTTAGAGTCGGGGTTAGGGTTAGCGTTTGCTTTGAAAATGACTGCTCTAGGAAACATGACATGGTAACACTTCTGGTAACAGGAGGTGGCTCTCCGGATTCAGGGTTGTTTCCAGTATATATTTAGGTAACACAAGCATGTCCAGCTTGTTGACGTTGACATTATACACATTGTATACTTCCGTTGTTACTCAGAATGGTCCTTGCTTGATCCAGTCTTATTTCTCCTCATGTAAGACTAGAGATCAGAGAGCGTCTTTGTTTTGTTTTCCATACTGTGCTCAGCTGTGCTCTCCATGGTGAACGATCCTGCTTTGCCGCTTGATTGAACAATCTAAAAACAAAAATATTCTAATTTAGGTTGTGTGTCGTAAAGCAAATAGTTTGTTTGAAAAGCAGTGACAAGCTGTCACGGTTTTGAATATAGTTTTGGTGTCAGACCAGTTCCTAAGTACCGTATTGTGTGGGACTGTCTTCTTAAGCACAGGTTGAAGGTATGTGTGGCAACAAGCTTAGAAAACTTTGGCCTTTGTTACAGCAGCACGACTGTAAAGCAGATTGTTGCTTCCCACTGTGACCAGACCAACCCTGTCAGCTATGTTTGAAATGCAGGTTAGGTTGTAGAACAGCTTTGCTCCTGTTTTCGGGGAAGAGTCATGTATTGATTTTTGTAAGTTTCATTGTCCTCAACCCAGTGACAGTGTGTGGAGTGAAGTGGGAATCGAATTGCAAACAGAAATACTGCAAGAGGGAAGAAAGAAAGGCTAAGAAAACCAATGACTATGAGGAGGTTGAGAGAGATAAGGAAGGGAATACATCTGGAAGTTACATTTCTGAAAACTAAAGAATAAAAGCACAAAAGTAAAGTCAGAAATAGACACAGAATTGGGTAAGAGACTGAGAGGCAAAGGAAAAAAAGAGAGGTTGGTAGGTAGAGGGTGGGAGGGTGGGCGGGTGGATGTATGTTACGACTCCAGACAGGACGGTTCAACCCACTTGCGTTCATTCCCGCATGACTCACACTCACTTCCTGGTAACTCGACAAGGTGTGAATCAGTGGCGAGGAGCAGCACAACTCGTCGCGAACTGTCGACTGAACGCTGTAAGTGTCCTTTGAGAGGATTTTACTTGAAGTTCTTTTTAAAAAGTTGTTACGCTAAACCACCAATGTTGGTTTAAAGTATATTTAGTTCACGTTTTTACACAACAGTAAGTTCATGTCGTTTGTGTAAAAAGGGGGGATTTGATCTCACTCAGAGGCTGCACGTTCGAAGACAGACTAAGGAATGTAGACAGACTTTTCTTTTACTGGCAAACAGATTGTAAGTGCTTTGTGACTTAAAGTGGAGATCAACTGAAAACGTTTTACCTGTTTTATTGAAGTATGCCTGCCTTCAGGACATACCTATGGTATAAACAGTCCTGGCTAAGTGTGCTCCTATTGGTGTTTCACCTTTGGAAAAACATCTTTACCTGTGTCAAACATAAAGAAAGTGATCACTTATTACGTATTTTTTTTTGTATTTATAGATCTTTAATTATTGAATAATGAGACATTTCTGTGCAGACTTGGGTGTGCAGACTTTCATATTGTTTTCTGTCTGTGTTGAGCACAAAAAGTAAAGAGCAACAATGAACTTTGGCTCACCATTGCTTGTGCATGTGTTTCAGTTCGATCCTGGACTGAGAAAAGAAAAAGTCAGAGCTCCCAGAGGTGAAAGACACTTTTTTTTTTTTTTTTTTCGTGCTGCTGTGGAAGAAAACTATTTGGAGAAAAATGTCACGAAGGTCACATATTTCTGTGCCAGCGTTGTAAAACAAGATGCTACTGTCCAGATGCTCCATTTGGTGCATTTTCTTCCTCTGCCTGGCTGCCTGCGACTTGGAGATATCTGATTTTGTCAGCGATAAACTCACTTGTTCGGAGGTAGGATTCACTGCTTGGTTAACCTGAAGCACTCATTTCCTGCTGTATAACACCGAATGCAGACGTTTGTTGACATGTTGGACATGTAATTTCCTTCTGCTGCTGCTTTGACGTTCCAATTTCACTTTTTACTAAATAGCCTTTCTTCCTCAGACATTTCATTTGAAGCAGTTGGCTGTGTGTTGAACACAGTGTCAAAATGCAAAAATTAAACATTCAGATAAATCTGTCTGTTTTTTTTTGTTTTTTTTACTAAGTCCACACTTTTAGCAGCTATACAGTTACTTGATTTCTATTACTTCAAAAATGATTAATCCATCAAGCATGAATCAATAATAGATGTGCTAAATCAAGTAACAAAACTGTAGCTGTGTTGCACAATTATTATTTACTGTACTAAAGATACTTTACTAAAACATTACACTAAATTCTGAAAGTGAGCGGCTATTATAAAACAGAACCCTTTTTTGTCGTTCAAGGGTCTTTCTGACTGCGGGATGACAGATGTCTCGTGTCTCTTGCAAGATGAAGACACGTTGCACGTCCAAAATCTAACCGCCTATTTTAAGCTGTGCTGTGAGAGCACAGCACCGTGTACATTGTGCATGGGGATAGACATAGAGGTCAACATTAATCTGGAGAAAGACATGCTGGACGAGGATCACTCTGGGCAACCGGGGGAGGATTATAATGAAGAGGCGAGGACTCCAAAAGGTATAACAGAGATTAATGAAGCCTAGGGGGAGTTTTCTTTAGTCATTGCTATTGAATGATGTCATTTATATTCTTGTTGCCTTTGTTTGTCTTTGTGGTGCTGGTTGACAGCCCTCAAAATAAGTAAGAATGAAGTATGCAAGAGATGGATGGTCCACTTCCTCTCACCAATGACATGTGACTGCAAAATGTTTTCTGTGAACTCCTGAAGTAGTTTGCTCTGCCCCTGGAAGATGACTTCACTTTTGAGGAGTTTAGTCCACTCCACCTGGTCCATTGTAGATAAAATAGGTGAACTCACATTAAACAATTTCTTTCTTTTCATACCCAAGGCCCTGCAAAGAGGCAAACTGAAAACAATTGGCATTCTTTATCAATAATAAACTAGTGCTGCTTTATCTTTTGATAAATGCCGATGGACTTTGATGACGCTCTCAAAACTGACAACATGCTATTAGATTTATCAGGATAATATAAAAACCCAGGCGTTTTGGAAGGCAGCAATTCAACATATAAAATTACCAAAGAAAATTGATGGTCAAGTACCATTTAGTGTGAGAAGCCTTTCCAGTACGACTCAACAGGTACCACTTAAAATAATGACGACAAAAAAGCTAAACAGGTCCATGAAATAAATTGGTAATATAACAGACAAACAGACTGACTTGGTGTGTTGTCATTGCTCTGACCACTTTTATGATTGAGTGTCACGTGCTGTTGAATTGCTGACATTACGCTGTCTTCGCCCAACCCTTGCTGTTCCTTCTGTTGCAGAGGAGTTTGTGACGACGTGCTACCATGCAGTAAATTCCATGCCTGTGTGTAAGAGGGTGGAGTTTGCAATAAATCCCATAACTGATCCCCAGCAACAACATGCAGAGGTACTGCTGACTCCAACGGCTGCTTTACATCAACATGCGGTGACAGTGTTAACCAGTCTGCTCACGTGTGCCTGTGTGTGCGTGTGTGTGTTTAGATTTCTCTGGTGATCACAAGGCCATCCGGGGTCTCTTTCGGCAGTCAACTGTTTGTTTACCCGAAGGAAGCATCACATTTGCGTCAAAAAATCACTGCTCCCTCTTTGGAAGAAGGTAATTCCCGATTTTCTGTGCAGCTGTTAAAATCGTTGCTGTTTGGCACGACTGCACTCCTGCCTGACACAGTTTGCTCTGCCTGTCTGTCTTCAGTGTGCTCCCAGACCCTGCAGGAACATGTGCAGGAGTGCCAGGGTAAGGAAATTCATGCATGGTGGTCTACTGCTGGGTTTTCTTGCATTGTTGAAGCATCTTTAAGGGGATAAAGCATGTTTTTTTTGTTTTTTTTTATTCCTACCTTTTAGTGCCGACGCTAAGCAGTATCATCAACCCAGAGATGAATAGGGTTGAGCTACGTCCCATTGAGCGCAACGACAATCACCTGTCCGTGTGTGTCCAGTATGAGCGCAACGGAAGGTGTCAGGTCAGTGTGCACGCTGGGCAAAACAACAACAACAACAACAACAACAACAACAACAACAACAACAACAACAACCATAAAAATACAAAAACAACAATAACAGGTGTCAGTTTACTTGGGTCATTCCCATTAAACAACAGTTTTAGGTACAGTGGCTAAAAAATACTCAATAAAAAAAGAAAAGAACAAAGAAGTAATTGAAGCTGTAATATCAGCTTCAATGCTAAGACTTCAGTTATGAACCCTTGCTCAACTATCCCGCTTTGCGCCAACAGGAGGCATCCTCTTGGATTTCAAGAAGTCTCCTTTTCAGATCCCTTTTAATTGCAATAAAAGCAGGAAATGGGTTAAGAAAATGAAAACACAGCTCTTTTGTTGGCGTCCAGACAACCGAATGGCATTTGCCAGAGTTTACCAATAGGAACCCACAGAACATTTGCTACCTTAAACCAGCTGTAAAAAATAAAAATAAAAATAGAACACTTAAAAAACTAGCTGGTTCACTTCATTGTGATTGAAAGTTTTTTTTGTTTTGTTTTTTTTACCAAGGTGCTTATGTTGTGGTTTTTAATAGAAAAAGTATTAGCAATGCAGTACTTTTTAAGCACTTTTTAAAACTGTGCTCTGTCGACTCTATTGTTCTTTAAAAAAAAAAAAAAAAGCCTTGACATTTCAATGTTTCTTTACAACAGAAATGGAACGAGATGAGCATCCCACTGTATTCTGTCACTCCCTGCATGTGTTTCCAGGTATTGGGTGGTTGTCTTTTTCATCCACAGTACGGGTGGGGCTCACAGGGTACCTTACGATAAAGTTAAAGTGCAAGACTTCATTGACCCTTTAATTGTCCTAATAATTGCTTTAAAGCCAAGTCTTCTCTGGGTAGTCAGTGTCCCTCATTTATGTGTCAAGTCTAAAATTCTGACATTGTGCAAAGTACGATGATAGTACATTGCCATATTGATATTTTTTCCAGGCTTGGAGAGAGAACGATCAGAGGTCAACGCGCTCCCAGAGTTGTCCCTTTGAGACCTCAGGTCAGAGGTCACCACTCACTCTTACTGGCGTACATCTGACCGACGATTTGCTGATTTTTGATCGTGTCCATTCCAGACTTCAAGAGCCAAAAGAACGTGTGGGACAACATCTCTGTGTCCTTAGCCAAGGGTCGAATCAACAACTATGGCACAATGCTCTGGTGGAACCTGTCTGCCCCCTGCAGGCTGTCAGGTGAAGTGTGGCTCTGTCACGGACAGGGTATCAGGCAGCAGCTGTCAATTGGGACATGGAGACAAAATAAAGAAGGGCTGTGGGTAAGAGCTTGTTTGTTTGTGCTTGTTTCTATAACTTGTTATTGTTAAAGAGGAAGACTAGGTAAACTGAACTGAAGCAGCTTATACAACAAAAACTGAGATTTACCATGTGAATGTATATAAAAGAATCAGCAACTTTTGATATCATATGAGATTCAGTTCACGCGACACTGAAATGAGGCTTAAACTTGGAAAGACTTTCAAAACACCATTCTTTCGGCCAATCCTACAAATATTAAATTGTAAATCATTTGTAAAGTCTGACATTTCTACATTTAAGATAGAGTAGGTGTCCCTGTTGTGACTGACTCCAAATGTGTTAATGTGTGAATTAGGAGAGACCCGGGGTGTTTGAAGACATCAACACTCAGCTCCCACCATGTGTGATGGTAAAGAAAAGGCCATTTTCCGTAACGTATGTGTACATGCAGAAGGACTTTGAATAAGTGCTAACACAATGATCCATCTGTCCAGGTTAAAGTGGAGGGGATGACAAGTGAGCTGGGCCCATACTATTTAAAGAACTGTGAGTGTGACGCCACAAATTCTGCCGGTGCTGAGGTACAGTGTGTGTTCTGCTAAATAAAGACAACTTTAGCCACATTCTAATGAGTCGTTTTGTTTTTGCAACCTGCAGCCAACAGACAGCGCTGGATCCTCCTGCTCGTTTGCTTGATGATGCTGGCCTGCCTGACAGTGCTCGTCTTCTATCTTCTACAAGGCTCCATCAAAAGTGAGTCATATGCATTTTATCATTCACCTTCATAAGACTCAGTGAGACAAGGAAAGTTTTTAGTGTAAAAAAAAAAAAAAAAAAAAAGTGTACGTTATCTGCCACCTCAGCCTCTATGGACCAAGCCTCGCTAATGCTAGGATGATGTGTGTGTGTGTGTGTGTGTAACTGTGTATCTGCCACCTGGATGTTTAATGACTATTCTTCATTTCTTTACTCTCCACAGAATGGGCATGGAGCTGCCGCCATGGTGGCGTTGTGAAGAGTATGTGTTTTCTGTTATTTCCTTTGCAAAAGATAAAACATGCAAAAAAAACAACAACAAACAAATGCTGATGTGTCAAGACAGCAGCTGTGTCTCCATTACCCCTAGAATTGCACTAAACGCACTCATGAGGTGGTTTTCCAGACGTATGGATATATAGCTATATCGCAAAAGCGTAATGGAAACATTTTTTTTGCGTTTACGCATCACCAGATGTGACGTACGCGGGTCACGTGACCAGTTCACTTCCAGTAAAAATGGCGCGTTCTGTTTGGACGGAGGAGGAGAGGAATCATTTTTTACAAGTAATCAGAGGGAAAAATATAACAACCATTCTTGTCGGCAAATAAACGTAAACAATCGATTGCAAACGCAACTGTCATACATCTCGCCGGACGAGATTTTACGAGAATTAAGGTTTATGCGCTTCACATCATTCAATGGAAACACCTGCAAATCGCAATTGCAATTTGTCGGAATTTTAGAAATATTGTTTTTATTTTGCTAAAAACTGTAATGGAAACGTAGCTAGTATTACATTTGTGATATAATAACAACTATATATCCGTCCTGTCGTTTGTCTCTCTGAAGTTGAAGGGAGGAGTCATGTGGTTTTGGTGAGCCCCCCAGATGTGGACGAGGGCGTTTCGGAGTCGGTGTCTCAGCTGGGCTCCCTGCTTGGCAGCCACGGCTTCAGCGTGTGCGTGGACCAGTGGAACAGGGAGAAGCAGTGCATCATGGGACCCGTGCCCTGGCTTCACTCGCAGCTGCTGGAAATGAAACAGCGGGGTGGCCGAGTCGTGCTGGTCTTGACCCGCAAAGCCTCGGAGACGGCGGCGGAGTGGACGCGCCAAGAGGCTGCGAGGACAAAAGCAGGCGACGGGAGCGTCCCCCAGACCGAGTCGCCTTACTCAGACGTGTTTGTGGCCTGCCTGCGCCTGATCCACGGTGTGAAGCAGGCGGGGGAAGCCAGGGAGCTCTTTGTCTTGGTGAGGTTTGACTCAAAAGAGCGCAAGGACAGGAGCCTGCCTGAGCTTTTCCAGGGGCTGCCCTTGTTCCACCTGCCCTCTCAGACTCAGGCCCTTTTGACTGGGCTGAGTGTAAGCGGGTCCAGGAGGAGGCTGTGGACAAAGCGGCGACGGGGCTCCTCGGACGAGTTCAGAGCAAAGAACGCAGAGGAAGAGAAGCTGCAGAGTGTCTTGCTCAGTTAACGCAAAAGCAACTGCGGACATTTTGACATTTTGACGGGGTCAGGAACAAGTGGAGCTTGTTCAAGTGAAGACAGGACGGCCAGGACAGCTCAGCGGTTCATCACAGGACTCGAGAAGAGAACCTGCAGACCTCTGTGTTGTCTCATTAGAACACATAGACTTCAGATCATAATATCCCAGCTGAGCGATGCAACTGCGAGTTGTTCCTCCAAACTGGACGGGATGAATGGAATATCAGTGAATGAATGTCAACCCTTATTATGTCCCGTGGACAAGACAACAAGAACCTGGTGATTTTAAATTCTTAAACAGCGAAATTTGCTTGAGATCATGGTAGCCAGTGAATAGTGATTTCCTCACCCAGTGATTGGTTGCTATTTGACTTGTTTCGACCAGAGTTATATGGTATTTTATGAGGTGGATGAAGGTTGGTAGGCACTAGATTTTGAAGCATGGTGACAATGTGCTGCAAAATTTAGATAAAGGTGCAAGTTAATGAACAGCCTGAACAACAAAACCTGTGTCATGTTGTTATGACATAAGCAGGAGTAAAAACTTAACTATGTAAAGGTTTGTCCAAATCAAACACACACCTTCTCACGTTTATTCTCTCCATAGTGAATTTTATGAAGTATATATTTATAAATGATTAAATTAATCCTAAATTGACAAAGAAAATTACATTTCTGCAAATAATGCATCCATCAATTTTCTATCACTGCTGGAGCTTACCACATGGTGCAAAGGCAGGGTGACAACACGGACAAGTCAGCAATTCATCGCAGTCTGCATACATTATTGTACATTAGTTGACAACAGGCATAATAATAATGATAACAATAATTATGATAATAATAATACATAAACAAGTTTGTTTTCCACTCATTTTATGCATTTTAGAACCTTGGATTTTTCCTCAGCAGCAAAACAAGCCAATTGTAAATGATACACAATATAATGTGAAATAACTGCAAAAAAATCAACAGTGTTATTGCCTTGTGATAGCCTGTATTTTTATTTTTATATGAAAATAAATGAATTGTTGATTGTTTCCCTCATTAAGTAAGAGAAACACATACTGTGCATCCTAACTGTCTGTAAAGTTCTTTTGTTTTTTCAACATGTGCTCAAAGTCCGTAAATATGTCTATAAATAAAATTGCTATTTTTGTATTTTCAGAATTCATGATGTGATTGGCCTGTTGTCTGTGTGCAGCCGTGAATCTGATTGGAGCAACCAAGTGCCACAGAGGTCACTGTTATATATAAGGTCCCTCTCTTGTTATAAATACTCAGACATTCCAGTGCAGTGGAGCTGTGAGGCTGTGGGTCCCTCACTGACAGTACTGTAATCAAGCCTTATCATGAAACAGAGAAGCAGCTGAAGACGTGACGGGCTCACACTGCTCGAGTTTGAAGGTATGGCAGAACTTTCAACAACTCTTTTTACGTCAATGGTAGAAGTACTGTTGGTTTTAACTCCTTGAATCATAATTCTAATATGTCACCTCAAAAAAAAACAAATTAAACTTGCAAGCAGCGTTGAAGCGCCCGAGACACTGTATGTATGGAAAAAACACTTTAATCAGCACTAAACTCACAGAAATGTCCGTCCTACCATAGTTTACAATGAGACTAAACAGATTTCAAAATAAAACAGGAAACACAGAACATGACCTCTTTAAACTCTATGTTAGAAAGAAAGCAGGAGATGCAACTTATTAGGGTTCAAGAATATATGGAATATTTGACTTAATATTTTTTTTAACATATATATAAAACGAGATGCGTGTATCAACGTGCAATTACTCAGCTAAAGTGTCACAATGATCCTATGTTGCATTATTTCACTGGCAAGCATCACTTAGCAAAATGGACTGTAAACATTGACACAATCCACAACTTTCTCTCCTTCCGGGCCTGACAGGGTCTGTGGAGGGAAAATATGAAGCTACTTGCCTGGTTCTGTGTGTTGTTGGCTTCTCTGGTGCACAGTTGCCCGGATGTATGCACTGTGTGTTCAGTCCAGCACTTGTGTACGGAGTGTAGGGCAGGATGGGCACTACATAACCACACATGCGTAGGTGAGTAGAGTGTTTTTTTTTTTTATTATTATTATGATTATTATTATTATTATTATTATTATTATTGTTATTATTATTATTATTATTATGTGTCACACTGGACAGGCGACAATGTAATGCAAATGTGTTTGTCTTAGATATTGATGAGTGTGGCACTGAGCGGGATATCTGTCCTCCCAACAGCTACTGCCTCAATACAGAGGGTTCCTTCAAGTGCAGAGGTAAGCAGCTGAGAACAGCCTGTGTACCACACAGTTCAGGGGGGAAAAGGCTTTGAACTCTCTTATATTTAATTTTTGTTTATTGTTGAGGGAAATAACATGAAAAAATTTGGAAGGTGGTTTCATGAGGCTTCCGCCAATCAGGCTCAAGCTTATAACAAACCATAAGCCACAATTGCTGAACTTCACTTTTGTTAGTGTGTTTTTAGATTAAAACAGAACAGTTTTGTCCTCCGATAAAGCGGTCTTGCGAGCTGTTATTTTGTCCTTCACGGATTGTGGAATTACCGTCCAGTCCTGATGAAACTGGTTCTACAGTATTATTCATGTAGTCGCTGGCCTGGAAGTCCCTCACTCTTTATATTTTCTTGTCTTCTGTAGTTTTAAGAATATCCACTGCAACAAACTAATTGTAACGCAACTGAAAAAGTAACAGAACTGAACTGCAACTCAACGACTGAACTGTAAACTGTAGCCACACCCACAACCTTGGCTTGAAATTGGAGATTAGTTTACTATTTGCAGTTTTTCTTGTAGTTTTTTTTATGATCAGCAATTTAGACCAGTCCAAAAAAAATTTAAGATTTGTCATTCTTTCCATATTGACAGGATGCCATTTTTAGTCTTTTTGCAAGCAACTATAGCTGTATATGGGGGGGTTTGTTTTGGGGTTTTGTTTTGTTTTTGTTTTTTTTGGGGGGGGGGGGTTCTTTCTTTTCTTACAGTGTGTTTAGGTAAGCAGCCCTGTTTAAAAATAAAAATGAAAATAAAAATGAAAATGAAAAAAAAAAGTCAATATTTCCCCAGACTGTGATCAAGCCTGTGTGGGATGTATGGGAAGTGGAGCAGCTCGTTGCAGGAAGTGTGCCCCAGGTTACACATTCATGGGATCCAAGTGTTTAGGTAATTGCAGAACTTTTATTGATTATATTTATATATATTTGTTATTATGCATGCAATTTGTGTTCCTGAGCAGCAGCAGCAGCAGCAGCAATCCCCATTTTTGGAAGGTGGTGCTGGGATTTAATCACGTCTCTCTTTCTCCCTCCTGGCTCAGACGTGGACGAATGTAGCGAGCGGGTGCTGGCCTGTCACGGTCCGAATGACATTTGCACCAACACAGAGGGTTCCTTCCGATGTGACTGTGCAGACGGATTCACCCGACGGGAGAGCGTTTGTGTGAGGAAGCAGAAACCTGGTGAGTCTCATCCCACCCACGCACAAGAACACACGCACTTTGGTCCCCTGTTGATGAATATGTAACGACATCAATGACCCCTGTTGGATAGGTAGGCAGGTACATGGACACACACACACACACGCACACACTCCGGTCGCCTTTTGGTGAATGAGTAACGACATCAATGTCCACTGCTGGATAGGTAGGCAAGTACATACACACACACATGCACATGTTACAGGTCTCACTGTTAGATCCCGTTGAGAGATTTTATGTCCACTGTTGGAAAAGGAACGGTTGAGACACTGGTGACCGTTTCTGTACTCCAAGCCTCCTCAGCGGAATCTTTCATTCCATTCCATGAATGTATACTTTTTAAACAATATCATTTTACTTTCTCATTTTTGACAATCAACTTTTCACACAGAAATAAACTTCTGGTCCCATCTTTTCTCGTCACAGTAAGACACTTTCATTATGTTTGTACAACTGTGCTTGAAACAAACAAATCAATTATGTACATTTGTGGCTGAATATGTGCACAAAGTACAAGGCTTAGAGAAAAAAAATATTTTCCCTCTTAAAGAACGTAGAAAGAACATGGACTCGGTAGAAAACGGAGCATTTTGTTAACACCATCTTATAATTAGCCTTTTTACACATATGGTGTAAATTATCTGGAACCTTAGAAGTAAGCATCTTATCTTTTTCAGTGAGCAACACGAACGGGACGAGCTCGCCATTTTACCAGGCACAGAGAAACCCGGAAATGTTGTACAGTTTTGAATATGACCACTTACTCGAAAAGTCTAGCTAGCATCTCAAAATTAAATCGTAGCCATACACAACAATATTAATCATCGATACATGTAATTTAGTAGACTTGAAATTGGCACCAACCTGTTGAAAGAGGAATTAACGGTTGAGATATTTTCTGTACTCCAACAAGGGCCAATCCTCAATCTCAACCCTCGCCCTTAACCCTCAATCTTGGCCCTCAAAAATAAGTGCAAGGGGTTAGAAATGGGACACCCCTTAAGTGCAGTTACGTCTTCAGACGGTGGGGGGCGGCCTTACGCCAAAGCTACGTCCAGTCTGTCAAGAAGACGACAACGACGAAGAAGAAGGAGGGAAAAAGAGAAAGACGGCGAAAAAGGAAGAAGTCCTCCTTCGCTACACAACGAGGTATACAAGTAACGTGAAGCCGGGACCGCCGGTCCGGTTGACAAACCTCGTAAAGTTAAAAAAAAAAAAAAAAAATGTTACGCAACAACGATGTCAATAATCCATAAAAAAAGTCTTAAACTAAGACAATAAAAGGGTTTCGTAATATTTATATCTTTATTAACTAAGAAAATACTTCCATTTGTAGCTCGCTTTTACAGCGCGATCTTTTTCGAAGATGTCTTGGCGAAAATACGCAATGCCTTCTGGGTAGCCCTTACTGCCAAGGGTGGCGCCGGAGAATCTCAATATTGAGGGCGATACAGCCCTTAAACTCCTCCCTCAACTTGACGTTCTTAGAATCGGGACAGCACTTGCACCTCGCGGGAGCGCGCATTTTTGAGATTGAGGGTTGAGATTGAGGGTTAAGGGAGGAATTGGAATTCACTGCAAGCCTCCTCAGCGCGGAATGAGGGACTAGTTTCACTCCGCTCTTTAGTGGCTCAGAGATGTCGCTACACTGCCGCCTAGTGACCAACCAAAGGAAGTGAACTAACTATAGTTGAGTTTACACATTAAAAGAATGCTTTATATATATATATATCAAACATTCAATGAAATAAAAAATAAAAATAAAAAACATAGCTATATCACACACACACACACATGCACACACACACACACACACACACACACGGCTACATCACCTCAGAGCAAACAGGTGAATCTCTCCGTGCAGGTGTTCAGGAGCGGGGTCTCTTTGAGGATATCCAAGACGACGAGGTTGAAGTGCTGCAGCAGATGTTCTTCGGCGTCGTGCTCTGCGCTCTGGCCACACTGGCTGCCAAGGGGGATATGGTTTACACATCAGTGTTCATAGGCGCGGCGGCAGCCATGACAGGGTACTGGCTCTCTGACCGGGGAGACCGACTATTGAACAACTTCTTCAAGGGTCGCTGAAATTTGAAAGTGCCGCACATGCATGTATATTTGAAAATGTTGGGATTTTACATCCATTGCCCATTTGTTCTTCTAAAAATGACCCATTAGTACTTGAAGCCCATTTAACATAACAAGTGCTTTCATGTTTTTGAGTTTCTTTTTTCCATGTTATCTTTAATGTTTCTTTCTTAATAATAAAATTTGGTTAGTTCTAAATTATGTTGGTTGTTTTCATTTTAGGCCTGCCTTTGGTGACCTAGTTTTTATACATCCGCACAATGGGTGATTCTCCTAAGCTTTACAGTCTGTAGTTCTACAAAGGAATCTTGATGGACCATTATTTACAGAAGGATTTGTCGCAGGCACCACTCCTAAATCTTCCTGGATTTACTGGGAACATTCCTCAAAGTATTTGAGTCTGTTTGGATGAACACAAATTTCAGCTTTTGTTGCCACTTTCTGAACTGAAAAAAAACAAAATACTTACAAATTAATCTTACAGGGACCACATTCTCACGTCTTCTATCTCCGTCTGCCTATGGAGTTTGGGATCAGAGGGACAGCATCCTGAATTGATTCACTGTTTTGTCATTTTATTTGAAACATTTCTCACTGAGCTTTTTCACCATTTCTCTGGGACTGTGGGTGGAGGGATGCTGAGGCTGAAACTGGCTGGCAGGAGTCCAAGAGGAGGAAGACCATAGAGGACGTAGCTAACAAGGACAGACAGAGCAGACAGAGGACGGTCAGATGGAGACAGATAACTGGCTGTGGCCACCTCTGGAGAAAATCACCCAAAGAGGAAGAGTCAGCTAATGATAATAATGTTTTAACTGTTTATCCTTCTCCGGTCAATTTTTTTTTTAATATACATGTCACAAAAAGTAAGGAAATTTGTGTTTGGTAGATCACTTCTTTGTTGTATTTACAACGCTTCTTGCAAATAAATCTTATATCGTTGGAAAGCCTGTTTGTTTCCCTTTTAAATGGTGCCACACTTGTAAGGAACATGTGTTTGTGGGGTGTGGGGTGAGTTGCGCCCATGAAAAATGTGACAAATCTTCTTTGCCCAGTCAAATAGCTTATTGTTTGGTCGATTGGATGATTGAAATTTGAAGAAACAACACATCTTGACAATTTAACAACATCGAGAGGTCATCCTATTGTGGCTTTGTATGGTTACAACAAAGAAATAATATACCAAACTCAAATTTCCTTACTTTTTGTGTGATGTTTATTTAAAAAAAAGGACTGGCTGCACGCTTCACTGCAAGCACTAAAGTGAAAGGAAACCACTCCGACAGAAAGAAAGTCACCTTTATTTGATGGATATAAACAAGCTGGCAAACACTCAATAGTAATATTCTGACACAGCACATACAATAGCAAACTGGGGCACTGAGGATGGTCTCCTATAAAACAGAAAACAGTACAGAGTATCCATGCTTCATCCAAAACTCTGACTCTCGCTCTCGCTTTTTTTCTCTTCTCCTGGGAATTTCCTCCGATAAAACTTTTTAATAAATAGATTTTTCTTTAATGCATTCATACAGACACGCGCGCACGCATATCCAGAAAATTAGCTACACACACATGCGCACGCACACATCCACCCACACACATACATACATACACACACACACACACACACACACACACACACACACACACACACACACACACACACACACACACACACACATCTCCCTCTTTTCTGAATACACAGGCAACCCCAGAAACATGCGTCACTCTCACAGAACTGCACAGGCTGTCTACTAATGGGACACAGTAAGTGAGACACACATCACTCTCAAACACAACATCACACCGTCACAATGCACGATGCAGATGCGATTAATGAGTGAGGGATGATGCATCGTGGGAGAGATAAGCTTACGTTCACACAAGTTATCATTCGGCATGCTGGACACTCACATTAAACTTGTTCCTTAGTTTTGTTTGTTTTAGTCGTGTTTTTTTTTTTTTCTCATTACTGTACAGCTCAAAACATTGACTTATACAAAGAGTTCAGTCTCAAACTGGAATCTTCAAGAAGCTGAAACAATAGAAAAAATAAAGCTAACTTAAAAAGTAAAAAGTAATAGAAAAGTAAACACGATTTGTTTGGTCAAACGGCAAAAAAACAAAACTGGCATTGGTCACAGTGATTTGTTACTTCAATGGTTTCAACAATGTACAAGAGCAGAAAATCAATCCGCATGTTAAAAAAATCAAGTTAAAATGAACGCTAGGCTTTTCATACTTTTCTTCAAAGGCCTTTTGGACGTCACTGGCAAAACCTGCAGGTCTCTCAACTCAAGTATTTCCACGTGGCTGCTTCCAGGCACAGACGCAGACTTGATTGGACATCTGGTGTGGTCCCACTTAAGACCAGGATTTAGTCTGAGCCCAGGAAACCAGCCCCAGCCTCTGTCTGTGTCTCCTAAACCTTGTTTTTTTTTGTTTTGTTTTGTTTGACACAACGGTTGAGAAATCACTCTGCATAGAGAACAGGAGATTATCCTTGCGTCATCATTTTCAGTTGGCACAATATAGATATACACACACACACACACACACACATATTTAAAAAAAATAAAATAATAAATGAATAAAAAGATCAGCATGCATGGGCACGATTGAGATGGTTCATGTTTTCCACCAACGTAAATCACACGCATGGTATCTCATGGTAGGACGACCCCCTACTTCAAGTATTCAGTGGATAAGGACCTGAAAATGGAGGCTTCACACTTCCACCATCCTGATGGTGAAGTGAGAGGATTTTTATTAATCCTCTGTCTGTTTGCATTGTCTTCCCTCTTAACAAAAAACAAAATAAAAACATAAAAAACTGGGTCTTTCTCGCGACATCTACAAACACCAACAGTTTCATAAGATTTGTTTCCTCTTTTTTTCTCTCTCTCAGTGAAAAGAGGATGAGTGCATGGAAACAGGGGGTGCAATGGGGCAATTATACATACACAATATTGGCCGGACATGGGTGACAAACAGGCACCATGGGGGAGATGGTGGTGATGAGAAGGGGGATGCTTTGTTTTAACAGTCTAGTTCTCCCACGATATTGGAACAACGTGTGTTGGTGTTTCTACTTCATCACCTGGTCAAACGGTATCACACACACACACACACACACACACACACACACACACACACACACACACATTCACACACACACACGCACACACACCCACATCACCACCACTTTTCGGTCACGAGACGACGACGACGACGACAAACGAGTGAAAGAAACACGTCCCGACAGAGTCCCTGAACCCTCCGCTGCCTGTGGCGCCAGCCAGCCACAACTCACCAGTGCAAGTTTGCACCTGCAGACCTGCAGTCGCGCCGTCGCTACTCGACCCACGAGTCGGTGGTGTCTTGTCTGAAAAGCCCAGTGCTCCTCAACGCAACCAAAGAAATGTGATAAAAGTCATCTTCTCCAGATTCTTTGTTGTTGTTTTTTTCTTCCATGAACTGCTCTAAAGCTTGAATTGTGTGTTGCTTTTTTTCAGACAGGAAAAGTCACTTGCTGCAGAGGGATCTTTTTTTCTTCTTCTTCGTTTTTTTTTTTTTTTTTTTTTTTAATACTCACAACGCACACACGGGAGGAAAAAGAAATCACACCACTCAACACTTTGAATAGGACATCTAGCCGACCTCCAACCAGTTAGAAAAATAACCATGAAGAAAAAAAAAACTATTAAATATTATTATCTCGTCGTTTGGAAAAACGATTTTCTGACCACGTATAGACACACTCAATAGATTTCTCTTTATATGTATAATATATGCATATCTATCATATATGTGTACAGATTTTTACGAGGCACAGGCCACCTTTTCGAGGAAACAGGTCACTATGTTTGGTCACACAAACTACTCGCTGGAGGAGGAGACTGGGGAGGGGTGGGGTGAGGGTGGGGGGTTGCTGGAGGATTAAAGGTACAAATTTACCTGCAGGGAAAAAAACATCTAGTGTGTGTATTGTCTCCGGTGGTATTTATAGTAGTAGGTGTTCACACAAGGAAATGACCTCAGTGTGGAATCTTAAAGCGGTCATCCTTCTGAAAGCCCCCATGGTCAGGCTCTGTGTAGAAAGTTGTGGGTTGTTGTTTTTGTTTTTGTTTTTATGCAGTCTGTTGTGGGTTCAAGCCGTTCCGCTGCAGAGGGACTTGGCTCTTGACCCGGACTTTTGACACCATTGATTTTTCAGCACCGGCAGAAGCACCATTAGTAAAAAAAAAAAAGAAGAAAAAAAATAAAGAAAGAAAAGAAAAGAAAAGAAAAGAAAAGAAAAGAATCCTGCAAAAGGAGGCGGTGCATAGGTGCAAAGTCCCAGAATCTTTGAATGAATCATGAGATGAATGAATGAATGGATGACGACTTCCTGACCACTCTGTCGGCTGTCCTAGCTGGATGGATCATGACTTCTCTGCTTTGATAAGAATAGGAAAATAAATAGTCAGTCACCCTACCCTGACACCTGCATAGATTCTTATAGATATATAGATATAGATTTTTTTTTTTGACTACTTAAAATGAGGTAACATGAAGAGAAATCAATGACGCTAGCCACAACTTTAAGGCCAAAACAGGCAGAAGAAACAGATGGTTCTGCTCATGTAGCCCGAGGCTCATTTGCAGCTCTGGTTCCTCTCTTTTGGAATCAAGAAGTGGCAACAACACCAAAAAAAAAAAAAAAAAAAAAAAAAAAGGCTTAAATCGCTCAGATCTGCTGCCCGAATTGTGTGAGTTTCAAAAATAAATAAATAAATAAAGTGTGGCACTAAAGTTATTAACGGGGAAAATGTGACGAACTGAGCAGAGGACACAGCACGGCAAAGAGCGTGAGAGCCGGGCAGAGGGGTCGGCTGTCACCAGGTGGGCCGGCAGGGCAGTGAGGATCAGGGGGGAAACCTTGACAGAGTCCATGGGGGTCGAGCCAACCAGAGCCAGAGGAGTCAGTCAGGCAGGTGAAACATACAGCAACCATGATCTTGAAGCAGCTGGAGGGTGGAGAGGGGGTGGAGAACGGAGGCAGTGAAGCAGGGAGAGGGGAGCTGTGCCGCCTGGACGGGGGAGGGCGCGGTTGGCCCGAGGAGGCACAGAGTCCGGGCAGGTGACCGACAGGTGAGAGGTGACCTCCGCAGTGATCCCAGGAGGAACCCGTACGCACAGAGAGTTCCTTCCGCCGTGAGCAGCAGTTGTCGGCATCCGGCTCGTTCCTTCCTGTGCAGGTTCTCGTGTCGGAGATTCTGTGCGAAGGAAATCAGACGGCTCCTGTCGGTACGCGGAGGAGGTCACCTGGAATGGAGAGCGAAGGGAGGTCAGCATTCAGAGAAGGAGCAGGTCTGGCTTTCTGCCACGTGAGCAAGTCCTGGGCAAAGTGTGTGGTTGTGTTAAGAGTGTTTCTCTATTAAAGGATTGGTGTGTATGATTTAGTGGCATCTAGTGGTAAGGAAGCACATTACAGAGAATGCTAGTGCAGGCCTTTGAGCTGTGATGTCATAGGGAAATCATGGAACCCTGAGTTGATCCATGGGCTGCGAATTCTTGGAGGTGCAAGATTGCCACTTCAAGACAAGTGGACCTGCTCTCTATGTTCATATAAATGTTGTTGTTTTTACTATGGAATAAAAAAATATGAATACTTGAAATGCAAAAGTTCTTAAAACATGCTACACCTTTCATGAGAATACATAAAGTGTTAAAGCGAACTAACCCAAATAGCACCAGCATCACTCTTTCTTGCTTGATTCATTTTCTCTCATTTCATCAGTATTGTAATATAATTTTTTTTTAATGTGTCCCTGGCTGAAGCAACAGTTTGGATACTTTGAAAAACAAAAAGGATCAGACCATTTACACACGAATCACCTGCTCAACTGTCAGTCCTGCAGCATGACCTGCACCCCCGAGTGCCCTCTCCTCTTCCCAGGAAAACTAACAGAGGTGCCATTGGTGAGGTTGACTGAGTGGAGGTAATAAATGTCTGGTCGCGTGGTGTTTCAACATCATGGCATGGCTGTGCTCCTCCAGTGGTGACTGAATGGTCAGGATGTGAGAACGGCAATATTAATGATAATGAAATTGATAAAAATGTCACTACAGCCGTCGAGTTTCTTAATAACAAAGTTACAGTGAAACTTAAAACGTTATTTCTGAACTCACCCCTCAAAACAACAGCGGAGCTTTGGTTGTCACGTTGAGATTACGCCCAAATGCCCTCGTCATCATCCTGACAGAAGAAAAAAAAAAGGTTGAGGCGAGCAGGAGTTACTGCTGCTCCAATAACAGCAGAAGCAGATGCAGTGTGATGAAGAAATGTTGCTTAACAAGTGAATTAGAAAGATATCAGAAGGAACATTTCCTACATCATTTTTTTTTAATGTTAGGTTTCCATCTGGTTCCAGAGCCCATCAAAAGTATGTGTCCATATGATTGGATAAAACTTTTCCCAATCTTATTCAAGTGGATGGACCAGTTTTGTTCCTCCTGGCCAAGGAGGTGAAGCTCGGTGTCCTACTGGTGTCAGAATTACAAATAAGACCTCAGAGAAAAGTTTCTAGAGCTGTTTGTTATACGCTTAATTTTTAAAATGTGACACAGTTATGATCAACTATATTACCTTGCTGCTTAGAACTTAAGCAGCACCCACGTTAATCCTTTTAGCAGTCCTTGTTTTCAACTGATAGTAGTTCTGCTCTTTTGCGCTTTTTTTCAAAGGAGCTTTGAGCCGCCAGTTCTTGCTCGCACAGCTTCAGCTTCTTTATCCGCAAAGCCGAGAGTGGAATCAGGTTATTTCTGGTTATGGAATCTCTGGAAAATTAGGTCACATTAAAAACACTCTCTTTCTCGGTTGGCGAGGCGGATGAGCAGGCTGCTGGATGTTGGATTTGAAATCCGCAGCTGCTGCGCAAAGTTGACTTTCAGTGAAAAAGCCAGCAGCATCTTTGGCTGTGTTCAGACTGCAGGCGAATCTGATTCGAATCAGATTCCTTCTCAAATCAGATTTTCAGGGCTGACTGTCCACACTGTTTTTAGCAAGTGTCCAAATGGGATCTGGTTCTGTACAGACTGGGCCACATTATTGACCCATCTGACAGGTTGCTGTAGCAACGACGTCGGAGCGGAGGCGTCGTCCAGCGTAGCGTGTAGTGTGTGACGTCATATAATAGCGAAAGCAGCACTTGTTGCTATACAAGCCCTGGAGTTCCGCTTGAATGGAGCTACCTCCCCACACACTGATGAGGCAATGAGTTTCCTCCTCTGTCCAGACTGACTGCTGGTTTCTAATTCTTCTGTCTGCTCTATTATGTTACAGCTCCGCACCTGGAATGGCGCTCTCTGCTGGCGCATCGGTGTGTTTGGAGCTGTTCAGACTGAGACGCATCTGTCCAAATGCGATTTGAAACGACCTCCCGAAGGTGGTTCCAATCCGTTTTACCAAAATCGGATTTCATGTGATTTTTTACCGTTCAGACTACAAAAGAGCCATCCGGTTTCAATGTGGATGGTCTGAAAATCTGATTTTGGCTGGCAGTCTGAACAAGGCTTTTATGTCTTAACATGATCGGGAGAAACAGGTATCAATGCGTCTAACCTGGTCTTGGGAGGGCCGGTGACCAGGGTGTGGCGGCCCCCGGGGTGGCCCGCCACGATGATGAGGCGATGGGTGACGTGGATGCTGGCCGTGGTGCGGGTGCTGAGGGTGCTGAGGGTGCTGGGGATGCTGAGGGTGCTGGGGATGCTGAGGGTGCTGGGAATGCTGAGGGTGCTGTGGGTGCTGTGGGTGCTGCGGGTGCTGATGCTGGGGATGCGATCCTTGTTGGAGGGGCCCATGAGGGTGCTGCGGGTGAGGGTGCTGCGGAGGGGGGTGTCCGTGTGGGTGCTGCGGGTGCTGTTGGTGAGGGTGCTGCGGCTGCGGGGGTCGTGGGTGCTGTTGGTGCTGGGGAGGCAGGTGCTGCTGCTGCGGGTGCTGCTGCTGCTGCGGGTGCTGCTGCTGAGGGTGCTGCTGCGGGTGGGCGTACTGGGGCTGCGGCTGCTGCTGCGGGTGAGCGTGCTGCTGGGGCACCTGCGGGTGCTGCGGGTGCTGCAGGTGCTGCGGGTGCTGCGGGTGCATGCCGTGCTGATAGGCAGTCTGCTGCTGGGGGTGGGGGGCGTGGGGGTCGTGGGGGTACTGGGGCTGGGCCTGAGGCTGGGCGTGCGACGCCTGACCCTGGGGGCGGTGGGGGCCGTGTGGGTGGTACTGCTCGTCGTCGTAGTTGTCGGCAATCAGTTTCATCCGGCTTTGCGTCTGTGGGAGGAAAGGTCAAAGGTCAGTGTTGCTGCTAAAACGGAGAGCAAACGGCCTGTGGGTGACCACTGCTAGATTTACAATACAAGTCTGATCTGTTTCCTTGACTTATTTTCTATTCCTATTTTTAATCAGTTCAGCCTGGATGAAGCCGTGACTGAATAAGCCTTTAAGAAGCAGCAGAATTTGAGCAGTTTTTTTTTTTTTTTTTTTAAGTCAAATGCCATCTGAACAGAATTAAAGAACATTTTGCATGAAGAATATTTTTAACAACATACAACATCTTAAACATCTTAAAAATGTTGAGCATTTGATAACCATTTTTAAAGGGATATTAGGCTGCGTTCAGACTGCAGGTGAATCTGATTCAAACCAGATTCCTTCTCAAATACGACTGTCCACACTGTTTTTAGAATGTGTCCAAATGGGATCCGGCTCTGTTCAGACTGGGCGATATTATTAACCCATCTGACAGGTTGCTGCAGCAACGACATCGGGGTGGAGGCGTTGTCCAGCGTAGCGTGTAGTGTGTGACGTCATATCATTGCAACAGCGACACTTGTACTTGTACTGATACAAGCCCTGGAGCTTGGCTTGAATGGAGCTAGTATCTCCCCACACACTGATGAACCAATGAATTTCCTCCTCTGTCCAGGGACGGCTGTTTTCTACTTCTACTGTCCGCTCCATTACGTTACAGCTCCACACCTGGAATGGCTTTCTGACGTCACGGACAGTCAAAACCGATCGGTGTGTTCTGTCCAAATGCGATTAGAAACTATTTGTGACCGTTCAGACTACAAAAGAGCGATCCGGTTTCAATCTGGATGGGCTAAAAATCTGATTTTGGCTGGCAGTCTGAACGCGGCTTCATTATCACTGCAAGGGAAGCCTTGCTAATGGCTGGACGTACAGAATGTATCACATGACGTGACTCACAATCAGGGGAACATCTGATCTATCAGCTTTGACTGCAGCCACACTGGCAGATATCTGATTCATTCCAAATGTGAAGGTGGGCTGCAAAAATAGATTGATTCACTTGAAATAAGCGTAAACCCAGACTTAATATCAATAAAAGGAACAACATATCAGAAACAGGAAAAACTACACCAATTCACCACAATGTCTGTGCATTGAAATAGAAGTGTGTATTGAGCACAAGACTGCGTTAGAGAGGTTCTTCATAAATGCATTTATTTCTAGTTACCGCTGCTTCGCTAATTCCTCCGTTTCATCATGAAGTCGCATTGTGTGTTTTGTGTTTTGTGCCCGTGTGTCTCTACTCACATGTTGTTTTAGCTGCAGCATCAGTTTGTCCCGATCCCTCTTGAGTCCCAGCACCTCATCCTGGGTCTTCTTTTTGTTGGAGGCAGACAGTTCCAGCAGTGCAATGTTTGCATCTTTCTCACTGATGGCTGCCAAAAGAGCTTGTTGCCTGGAGACAAAATAAGTATCATGCCAAAGAATTAACATTTCATAAAATGTTTCATTTATTGTTCTCCATTGTTATTATTCATGCTCATTTCACTTAGTATTTCAATTTTTATAGGCTCTTGTTCACTTATTTCTATTTTTATAGGCTCTTGTTTATTTACTTTTTTACTTTATACTGTTTTGCACTATTTTAGGTTATTTTTATATGCTCTGTTCACTTTATTCTTGTTTGCCCGATCTTCTTTGCTGTTGTAACACCTAAATTTCCCTGTCGTGGGACGAATAAAGGTTTATCTTATCTTATCTTATTCGAGTTTATTTGTGTCTGTTTTGGGTTATTTATTTTTAGGAGGGGGAGTTATATAGAGGGGTAATATTGACATATTAAATTGTGTTTCATGAGAAACAAAATCCTGATAATCAGTAAAAACAAATAAAGTCAATAAAAAATGTGAAATCTAATTTCTTTTACGTCCCGCAGAATATTTCTCAGTGAAGGTTTAAAAATCATGGCAAAGATCTTCTATTCTATTCTCTTCAAAACCTTCTAATTCTCCTATTTGTCAATTTTACTTGTTGCTGTTTAACTCACCGTAGGAGTAGCACTTTTTTATATTCTTTACAAATCAGGCACAGATATGGAAAACACATTTCCATCAGTCATAGGTCCGAACTATGTCCTTCCATGCAAAATAGAGAAAAAGCTGAAGCGCAACAGTACTTCCTGGTGTCCAACTTGGTTGCTTAGCAAATGGCAACATGACATTGTCAGTGATGCGCAAGTAAAACATGCGTCTTGACTGAAAAAGGCCTTAGGTAATAAACAAATTCAACATGACCATATGATTAAAATGTATGCCACACTTAATGGAATGCAGTGTAAAGCAGCACAAACTCTACCAAGAATCTAAAGATTAAATCAGGTGCAGAACTGACAGACTGAGGGAGAGCAAACGCGGATGAATATTGTGCCTTTGTGTTCTACCGCAACAAATTCAAAGCTTATTTTACTTGATTTTGTTTGTCTCTCCGTCAAACCAACGAACGCCCTGCAGCCGGAGGCAATGGCACATTAAGCTGGCAAATCCTGCGAGTCGCGGCTGCACTCACTTCATCTCCAGGATCTCCTCCAGCTGCTTCCTCCGCTCCTGCCTCATGTTGGTGAGGTGGGTGTCCCTCTCCGACAGCGACTGCTGGGTGGACGACAGGCGCTGCTTGGTGGAATCCAGCTCCTGCCTCGTCCTCTCCAGCGTGTTCATCAGCTCTTCCAGCTGACAGTGCGGAGGGGACGCACGTGGGAATATTTTAATGTATTCTGTGCCCCTCAGTTCAGTGCAGTATAGTTTCCTTTAGAGTTTTTTTTTTTTTTTTTTTTAATCCTATCACATTAACGTGTTAGACAAATGACGTCTGTCAGGATGAACTGACCTTCAGGTGGTGTCCACTGTCCATAGAGCCGTCCTTACGCATGTCCTGGCCTAAGCCTTTTTTATCCCCTTGTGGTCCCAGTTTCATGTTTGGACCCTTCTTCGTCTGGTCTTTGCCTCCTTGTCTGCAAAACCACGTCAACAAGTCAGTCTGAGACCTGCTTTGAATGGTGATGGCTTTTCTAAATCTGGGATCAGGGCATTGTTTATCTGTCGTATAGATAAAAAATGTGTAGCAAACGTATGTGTGTCCACATACAACAACAAGGAAAACTCAAACAAGAACATTATTATCAACCACTGGCCCAGCTGTATAATCAATGTATCTTGTGGTGCAAAATCACCAGAACAAAACACGGCGAGCGGACACGTGGTCGCGCACACATGACACTGCTCAGGTGACTCAGTGTAGGAGAGTAAAGGGGGCGGGGCAGGCCGTACCTACCTTGGAGCTAGACTGCAGATGAGAATGAAAAAGGAGGGGTGATACAACAAGTGGACGACACATTGGTAGCAGGAGACGGGAGCACGCGGAAGAAAAACAAAAAGAAAAGCAAAAAAAGAAAGAATTACATGAGGACAGTGACAGAGGAGTCAGAGGACATCACACTGTATCAAGCAAACATGTGAGTTTACAGTGTTGCCTTCTCACGGCTGCACTTGTGCAGCCTGACAGCTTATGCAGGATGCACCTTCTCTGAAAAAAACAAAAAACAAAAGACAAAGCATATAACCGTGTGCATCTGCTGCCAAGCCTGGGGGGTGGCAGTCATGCAGTCAGACAGGCAAAAAAAAATAAAATAAACATATAACATTAGCTGGGCAAAGGAAGAAGGGGAGGAGGAGAGGTCAGAGTGCAGAGCAGAAGTAGGGAAAAGCCAACAGGAGTGAGAAAATCCGTCACGGGTGTTGGGACAGAGGGGACTGGACGTCAGGACGGCTTGCTGGGGCCACACCCACCCACACTACCGAGGTGCCTCACTTACTGTGTAGACCTGGAGCACGGCAGCCTTACGCATGCACACCACCCTACAAGGCTGATCATTTGCCCTTAGGTGTTCTGGAAAAACTCAATGGCTAAGCGAGGATGGGGGGTAGGGAGGAGGGTGAGGGGTTGGTTAGTTGGTCAGTAGAGCAGGAACACAGGTAGGCAGATCAGTGGGGGGGGGGGGTTCAGGTGTTACTGGGCCTCTCTGAAGACCGTGGGTAGGAGGACTGGGGGCTAGCTGGGGGTTCGCAGGGTGAGGCGGGCAGGGTGGATGGAAGGAGCAGGGGAAGCGTGCTCATGGCAGGAGGAGGCCTCAGCTCCAAGAACAGAAGCTCCCTGTGTGAGCTAACACAAAACAGCCAACGGCACAAAGAGACACAAAATACGTCTAAGTGTGTGTGTGTGTGTGTGTGTGTGTGCGCGTGCAAGTGTGTTTTTTGTGCATGTATCTTTCAACAAAGGACCATTAAGGACAACAAAATAAAGCACATGTAAATAATATGAATACAGAATGACGCTGCAGGGCTGCAGGGGAAACTCACACCAAGCTGACAAACAAACCAGAATGAGCTTTTATGCACTGCTGCTGTTTAAAGGTCCCATTTTACACAGAATGAATGTTCAACAAATGTGTTCTATATGTCTCTAACCCCATTGACATCATCCATCCATCCCATTTTCCCTTAATCCATCTTTCAAATAGGGTTGTGATATGGGACCTTTAATGGCTGAACACGTGCACCTGCAGTTATGTCACAAAAAAAACTTTCACCTGAAAGTGTGTTAATTTCACACTATGCTTTTTAAAATGTGTAGGTTTTGTTTTTTTGCTGAGTATGCTGAATCTTCTTGTGACATGCACATGCACGTGCACTTTGACAAAGACTGGGAGCAACATGAGCAAAAGGAAAAAAACAGTGTATCAAACCCTCACTTGCCAGGGAATCAAAGCAAAGGCACCAGGTTATGTGTATAAACCTGAGTGGACGAGTACTTATTAGTTAAGATTAGTTGTTCATGACTGTCTACTTTCGCATTGACATTTAACTGGCCAACAGACACCAGCACGGAGGTACGTTTAACTCATTTCTTCTTCTCCTGTCACACATTTATGCAGCTCAGCTTCAGTGAGGCCACATTAGGCCATATAAACACTCAGCTTACTTGTGTATTTGAGTGCGTTAAATGAATTTTGAGTGGATTTGGATTTTAATCAAATTAGCGTATTAATTAGATTATCTTCAATTGTCAAACATACTGACTGTTGGAGGAAATATGGCACATACACAATTATTTGTTTGGCAAAAGATGTCAAAAACAATGAACCTTTGTTCTCTTGATTCCCGTTCTGTCAGTGCAGAAAAAGACAGATATTAGTGCTGCAACATGCAGAGTAACAAAAAAAGAACCTCTAAACACTAACTCGCTTAGATGCATGCTGTCATGACCAAATTGTGGTGGGGAAACACAGTCAAGCACAGCACATTTGCAAGCTGAAAAAGCAACAAAAAAAACATCAGAACAGCCAAAAAGCTAACAGTGATCCAGAGATCTTTGTATAATGCGTTCTGGCTCAGCCACCACACCGACCGCAGACCACTGTCATACAAAGATGTGTGACTCTTGGAGACAGCAGGCAGACCCAGGTGAACACGGAGGGTGGGGGGGGACCAGGTGCAGCAGTCGCAGTCGCAGGACTTAAACCACGCAGCCGAGCTGAAGTGCCAGGGCAGAGCACTCACTTTCCCAGGAAATCCCACACCATGCCCCCTATCTGCTGGGGAGCAGCGGACACAGAAGGGAGCGGGTCAGGGGGAGCTCTGCCACCGGGACGAGGGGCGGGGCGAGGAGCAGAGGAGGGGGGGCTGGTGTTGGGGGGGGGAGAGTGAGGAGGTGAGGCCACAGTGGAGAAAGAGTTTTGTGGGGGATTGGAGGGGGAGACGGAAAAGCGGAGTCAGATTTGAGGAAAAAAGGGCCAAAAGAAGGAAGTTGGAAGTGATGAGTGGCAGAAGAGGAGGAGAGGAGGGAGGTGAAGAGAGAAGAAAGGAAGAGGATGGGGACAGAAAAGAGTGGGTAAAAATGGCAAAAGAAAAAAGGACAAGAAGACTCAATTAATTGAACACGACACAGAGAGACACTGACAGTAATGACAGTGACACAAATGGCTCCTGCAACCATCTGGAAGGTAAAAGACCAGGTGACTTTAAGAATGACGACTGAAACCTCTGCTAGCATCACACACACTCAGACCAACGTCTGCTTTTTTCCTGCATACCCCCTGGATCAAGCCAGAGACCAGAGCTGTCCGTGTGTCCCAAAAACTAATGTCACTTTGACCTCTTTGACCCATGCAGCCACTGAGTCTAACTTGAGAATCTACCACCGTCAGTCACCCTTCAAGGGAAGGTGGCCCGGTGGGAAGAGAAAGGTGAGGTGAGGTTCCTCTGATGAGTTCAAGTGTTTGGAGTAATTACAATAAAGGCTCCCCCAGAAAAATAAATAAGGATTCATCTTTCAACAAAGCTGAAAAAACACCAAAACGAAGAACCAAACTGATAAAAGCAAAACATAACAGCAGTGAGTGGCAGAAAAAAAGGACAAAAGAGGAAAAAGCGCCGTACTGCATTTTTTCTGGACTGAGTTTCTAAAAAATATTTGGTTTGTTGTGACTGCTTTTTAATCAATGAAAAAAAACATTGAAACCGGGAAACCTGAAAGCAGAACAACAAACAGTCTAGAAAGTATTCAGTGTATATTCTGAATGCTTAGACAAACAAAAGCCAAATTAGCTTCAATGCCAATGAAGTAACTCGCAAGAACATTTCCACTATTGCACAGTGGCGGCTGTGCATTTCCCACCTAGGCCATCAGTGACGTCATATTTCGTCACACCTCATAATACCCTCAATATGATACCACCATTTAGTTTCCAGAGCATTTAAATCATTATTAAGAGGAAAGTAAGGCCACTGATACTGTCAAAACTTACAAATAAGCAATTTTAGGAGATTCCTCAACAAGGTTTTAATCAGTCCAACAGAAAACAGTGAGCTCAAACTCTTGTCCAAACTTGTCCATTAAAGTGCTCACAAACAAATTACTGAACTATTAAATGATTAAACAATCGAGCATGTTGGCGCAGCTGCTGCTTTACGGGAAATGAACTCAGTCTCAGTATGAGTAGGCCAGCAGAGAGAGGCCTTCCTGGCCCTGACGGCCCACCACTGCTATTGCATAGTGTGCATCGGTGTTGAGAGCGCGGGGGGGTGGATTACCTCTCCAACTCAGCAATCTTCTTGTCCTTGTCGTTCTTCTCGGTCTCCACCTCTCGCAGGATGTCCAGGAGCCTCTCCACCTCCGTCTGGGACTTGGCCGCCTCGTCCTTGTAGTAGCCCATCTCCTTCTCCAGCAGCTTCACTCGGTCCACGTACTCCGGGTTCCCCCTGGGGACCGACTGGTGCTCCACCTCGTGCACCTTCTGCGCTCGGGGGACAAAAAAAAAAGCAAACGGACACGCACAAGAGGCGGTCGGGCGCTCAGCTGACAGGCACACAAGAGCTGCGGACACAAGGTGTTTTTTTTTTGTTTTTGTTTTTGTTTTTACTGCCATTGGAGGAGACACACACACACACACACACTGTCGACCATGGGTCCACCAGCGTCTTCAAATTAACTCGTCCCTTTGCTCTCTAAGTTGTGAATGGCCGGAGCCCAGTAAATCGTTTGCGTGGACGAGGGCCGTCATTACTGGCGCCGCCTCGTTAGCTGAGCGGAGCTATTATTTTTGCTCCATTTAACGGCCCTCGGAGACTCGTGCACGCTCGGTGAGTGCGCGGATTGCTGTTGTGTGTGCGGTTGGGTGCGCTTGACGAGATTTAAAAAAAAAAAAAAAAAAAAATCAGCAAAAAGACAAAAAAAAAAAAAAAACAAAAACCCTGAGAAATCAATGGCAGTAAAAGGCTAAATCATGACTGTGTCCCGCTGGTCAAGTGACACAAAAATAATCAGGTCTCCGTGTGGATTCATCCGGTCATTACAGCAACACGTTGTTTCTCCCAAGTGCCACGTCGCAGCCGCACACGCGCGCACACCCACACCCACATCACCCTGCCGGCGACACGCAACACGCAGCCACACGAGTGCAACGAGTCACACAGCGGCGGAAGACTGCAGTGACCTCCCACCACGGCCCACACCTCAGCTACTGGCACCACACTGTGACGGAGCAGAAGCAGAAGGCGACAGCTACGGTGACGACAACGACATGCAACGACAAGGTGGACCGCGTCATGCAAAACCAAACCAAGCCACACACTTTAAGGCTGGAGGCGCGACTGGGACCCAGGGAGGCCGTCGCTTCACGCTTCATGTTTTTAGGACAGGGATGTCATGTCAGGTTCATTTTTTTTAAATTATTATTTAAACAGCTACATGTGTATAAAGACCATTCTTTTTAATTTTAATTAGTTTTCATTTGTTTTGTTTTTGTGAAGGAAAACCTCTAGAAAAGCAACTTCTTACCAACTTGACAAATGTGTTTTACAGATATGCAGGGAGGTAAATGTAATAAATACAAAGTGCTCTTATCAGCTTTTTAACATTTAAGAGTGATTTTCAATTGAATGATCTATATTAGGTGATAATTCATAGTTGAGTGCTAAAGTGAAAGAAATGGGGGAAAAAGAACAATGGGCCTGTTTTCAGAGCCAGTCTGCTTCAGCGATGGGAATTTTTTTACAACTTTACAGCTTCGTTAGTGTTTATTTACTGAGCACTTTTTATTTTTGCCTCCTTTTCTTACATTTTATCGCACGTATCTGTACTCAGTAGTCAAAACAGAAATGTTGCTTTCTTACTTGTTGAATGTGTTTGAGGAGAATTACTGAATTTCTCTCTTCAAGACTGAGCTCAATATTTGCTCGGCAAGAAAGACGGACAAGTTCTGATGTAATATAAATAGATTAATGTAAAGACATTCAAAAGAAATGGTTGACATTAATGGTTTGAAGAGAAATTATTGGAATTTTCTTTAATGTCGGCTCTCATTCATTTCATTATACTAATCTCAACAAATGTTCATCAGGTTTGTTTTGCACAGCTTAGTAAGAAACTTCTACTCACATCCTGCCATTAAGGAGTACTGATTATTTTTCTTACTAAAGAAAAACAATGGCTAATGGCTGTGAAAGTATGTACTTTTGCAATGACAGCTGAGTTGTTATGTCGATTGATTGATTGATATTATCTATATGTGCAATGTGTGTCTGCAAGAATATAAGAGGAAATCTTAAAAAGAATCGCTGAAACCAACTGTGGAGGCACAGTCTTGGCAACTTACAAAATACACACACTCACACACTCACACACTCACACACACACACACACACACACACACACACACACACACACACACACACACACACACACACACGCACACTCACACACACCCTACCATACACTTCATACTTGAAAATTCTACCCCGGCCAAATAAAGTGAACTTAAAAACACTGCAGCACCAGTTTCACCACAAGTGTCACAAACACAAACTGTCGAAAAGAATAATAATGGACACAAGAATCCATCTGGATCTCAAAGCTCATCATATCGACACAGTGCGATGACCAACATGCATCTGGGCGGGCCGGTGGGGTGAAAGCAGAACCTGTGCTTTGGGGGGAAGGGACTGGCATGACCACCATCTAGCAAGTCTGAAAAAAACGCCATCAGTGTCCTCATGCTTTGAGTTGTGCCTCAGAGAGCTGCAGAGGGGAACTTACAGGATTGTTCATGTGACTGAATAGCTGCTCAGCTTGCTACAGAGCAAGCGCAGGGTTGGTTGCGGAGGAGCGGGTCGGACGGGAGAGTAAGCGTTAGGATTTAGGTCATACAGCAAGATCAGACATGTATATGACAGTACAAGTGTGACACAACAGAAACATGTCGTTACAGGTCAGGTGCACTTGCAAGGGAACAGACACGAGGTAGACAGAGGACTCAGGGGGCGGGGTGGAGTCAGCCGGGTCACGCTGACTGACTTCTCTGAACTTACAGTGTCGCCTGAAAACATGGCCATCGTTCTTACTTGCTGTGGTAATTAGGAAGACCAACTGAACTGACTGAATTTTCATTTTCTTAATTCGTTAGCCTAATAACATAATGGCCTTAGTCATTTTTTTTTTGGCCAAATTGTGATATCTGCCTAACTTCACCAATGTGCTTGAAAAGTGTGTTTTTTTTCTTGTTTGTCCGAAAATGTTCAAATATAACTTAGGCAACTATGCTATTAGGCTAACAAATTATTCTTACATTTTTCTTAAATTCAATTATTTAGATTTGGTGGGGGGCAAATAACTATTCTGGGAAATGAGTGTTTAGCAGGATAGAACATTAATCATCTATCAATCATCAGCAAATTTTGTCAAAGTGACCAAATTATATAGCCATCACAAAGCCAAATACTGAACTAGACACATTCATTGGAAAATAAAAAAAATTGTAAAATATTTTGGAAAATCAAAATCATTACATTTAGATTGCCAATAACCATCTACAACTCCAGCACAGCTGCTACACCAGTGTGTATTTTATACACTGCTGTGATAATATGTTTCAGGAAGCATTCACAAAACTGAAGATCCTTCAATTTATCATTTTCCATTTACACATCAGCCCCTGCGCTCCGTCTTTAAGGCCCAACATGACAAACAAACAGCTCTGCAAATCTGCTCAATCTGTCATCAGCTGTTATCACTCATTCGTGTCAATAAAATAACAAATCCAAGCGCTTTGCAATGAACTGAACGGCAAACTTTGCGCGGTTGAGTTTGCACAAACCCACCTTCTGCAACTGCGTCTCCAACTTACTACACTCCTCTTTTTTCTGCTCGATGGCGATCTCCAGCGATTTGAGCTTGGAATCCCTCTTCAGGCCGGACGACGCCAGCGACGACGCGTGCTCCTTCAAGTCGATGAGGCTGGACTGCGGACGGACGCACAACACAGGTGATTAGCACAGTGGCTGTGTGGAGCACACACACAGCACAGCAGGCTAGAGGAACACACAGCACGTGTTCTAATGTAAAGTCACGTGCTGCACTCTGACACTGTCCACATGCATTCCCACTGACCTCCTTCTCCGTCAGTTCTATCTGCAGGCTGTTGACCTTCTCCTTCAGGTCCTTGTTTTCCTTCTTGTAGGAATCAACCTCTTCCAGACGTTCTCTGTCTTCCCGCTCCCTTTGGTCCTTCAAGCGCTCTATGATCCTCTCCTGCGTGCGCGCCCGCATACACACACACACAAACATACTGAGGTGTGAATTCACAAGCTTTAAAGGTGAGATTTGAAAGAATCGTACGGTTCTTGCGCTGCCGGCTACAATCGCGACATTTTTCTTGCAGGCACGTACAAGGTCAGCGTGATTATCCAAAGAATTTAATATCAAGAATTTCATTCAAGCAGAGCTCAACATTAAACTTTAACACATTAAATACCTAATTACCCACTAGCTTTATGAGGATTCCATGTCATGGACAAAGCCTAAAAATCTTCATTGAAATCTATGTCAGTGAATGCACCAGTGGCCTCAGAGAGCTCGTACGTCTCCTTTGAAATATCACAAACTAAAGTGAGATGGCTCTTAAACCAAGTACCCAAATTACACAGGCAACATGGTTCTTTCATCCCAAAGGTATTGAGCCTTATTTTTTTTCTGTATTTGTTAACGGCATAAACATTCTGAAAGGGTAAGTTCATCTAAAAATAGAACGCTCAGTTCTGTTTCACACTTCTTCAACTCTATTTAATCCTCTACTCGACTGAAATGGACTTCCTTTCTATCAATGAACTGAATTGAAATGTTATATTGATGTTGGAAAAAAGAGCCACTAAATCTAAAATGGCTAACAACAATAGTAATGCTAGTTGTTTTTCACATTGAGGAAAAAAGTAGGTGACAAAGGTTTTTTTATTTATTTATTTTTACAAATATCAAATTTACAAATATCGTCTTTCAGTGTTACAGAATCCGACTAAGATTGTGCTGGCAAAATGACCGTGCAAGCCATGAATATTTATTGCCCACCTTCTCTGACAGCGCCTCCTCCAGGGTGGCCAGGGCAGTGTCTGTGTTACTGGAGTCGGTCTGCAGAGACTTGACCCTGTCCTTGAGGTTTCCGAGCTGCTTGTCTTTGTCCCGCAGCTGCTCCTGCAGATTCTCAATCTGACACGCGGAGTAGGAGGAGGAGGAGGAGGAGGTGGTGGAGGGTGGAGGTGCGGAGAAGGTAGGAAGGAAGAGGAGAATGAGAACGAATGGCAGAGTCGATGAACTTAAGTGCTGTTTAAAGATGATGGCATAGCAGCCAGCCTAAGAAAAGTCTTTGAAGAGTCAGTCACATGCAAAACAAGGTCACTCTCATTTTCTTTTTTCAAAAAACAAAACACACATAAAAAAAAACCCTCAGACATTAGAACTAGCACAGGAGCTTATTGATTAACACATAAAGAAGAAAAAAAGAGTGAAATCAGGCAACAAATGAGGCAAAAAAGTTTAAACAGTTTAAACCAGGGTATCAAACTTAAATACACAGCGTCAAATTTGGACATTGTAGAGGGCCAACATTGATATTTACTGAAAAAAAAATATCCCTTAAGAAAAAACAGTGAACCATTTTATACGAACCCAAACAAGTTTTGCTTCAACTTGAACATGGAACAAGCAAAGCTTAATACTACACAATAAATAACTTAATATTGCGCGATGCCAAATTGAATTTCAGATTGAAAAAACTCATCAAAATAAATAAAATGTAAATAAAAATCCTATGCCTCTTTTTAATTTGCAGTCTTCTGATTGAAATTTCATAAGTAACCTTTCTCCAATAAATGAAAATGCCAAGTAACAACAATACACCAAATAAGTCATAATAATATCCTTCAATGAACGTCCTGACCTGATCGAGCAGAGCATTCTGAGATTTGTAGTATCTGCAGTACATAATAGCTGGAGTAGTGATTCTGTATTGCCTCGCGGTGGGTAGAGTATAATTGCACTGTGGACCAGGAGTTTGACACTTATGGTTTGTATATGTGAAGTAATCCAGGATTCTAAACAACTAATTAAATGACAGGTTCAGGAAGAGAATGCAGATTTTAAAAAATGAGTTGAGTTGAAACAGCTGCGATCCCCTCGCACCCCACCCCCACCCCTTTCCCTCAATTCTCTCTCTCTCACACACACACACACACACCTGCACACAGAGAGTGACTCGGTGAAGCAGAAACATCTTGCTCATCCTTGTATGGACACCTTCCTTCCCCTTGAGAGCGACAGAGACTGTGTGAAGCCTTCCACTTTACACTCTCACGTACTTACTGGTTTAGCTGAGGACACAAACGTAACTACCTTCATCTGGACTAATCGCACGCTGAACTAACTGACTGAACACCCCCCCCCCCCACTGTCCTGCAGGTGGTGCTTCCTCACCTTCTTCTGAAGGACGTTGATCTTCCTCTCTTTGACCTCCAGCATGTCTTTCATGTCCCTGATTTCTCCGGCTAGCGTGCCCTTCTCCTCGGTCAGGTCCTGCAGCTGCTTCGTCTTCTTGTTCAGGAAGGACTCCTTCTCTTCCAGCCGTAGACGCAGAGCGTCCACCTGAAGCGGGCAAACAGAATTAACGACGCACGGGGAAAAAAACTAAAGAGCAACAACAGCTGCGCGTACAGTTCAGTTAAAGGTCCGGTGTGTGAGATGCACACATTGCAGCGTCCGTGGAAATGTTGTCTCTTCAAAGCCAGGCAGACTGGGAGGCTAATTGACCCCACCCCTGCAGCTCACAGCGCTCTTTCAGAATCATTCTGCAAAAAAAAATTCTCTCTCATTTGCTAATTCCGCCTGGAGAGAGGACACCGTTGATGATAATCCCTGCGTTCCGTCGTCCTGTTTGATCTCACATTTTTCTTATAGCAACTGTGACATCCCAAAAATACCAAGCAGACGCTCAGACTCTCCTTTCAAGAGAGAGTCTGTAGATGTGCGGCAGATCAGCAGAGTTTACAGGTGGACCCTCTTCTTAACAAAGGAATCTACAAGCTGGGAATTTAAGAGTAGAATCAAGCCATGCATCTTTGTTGATTGTATGCCAATAGATGTGCGCATGCTGGTCTAAATCAGTCTAAAGACGTGTCAGTCCGCCTGGCAGGTATTTATTAGTGTCCTCTGTCACCACAGCAAGCTAAACAGTGTATTTATTTATTCATCAGTGACGCGTTCAGATGTTATTTTCTTTATCCAATGTGCTGCGACAGCGAATCACGCGTTACCGTTTTTCCATGTGGTGCCCTGGGTCACAGTGCAGTTGCTTTCAAACCCCGGAGTAAATAAAGTGCTGAAATTATTTTCTGTAATAGACCTCAAGCTCGGGGAGTGTGTGTGTGTGTGTGTGGGGGGGGTTATGATTTGTTCTGTGGTGCTCCGAGTCGGGGGGGATGCCAGGCTGACTGACTTGAGTGCGTGCTGACATTTATGTGCGGGAAGCAAAGGGAGGCTGGGGGGGGTTGTTTTGCCGTTACCTCTGTTTGCAGGATGGCAGCGCGTTGCTCTTTGGCAGTGAGCGACTCTTTGAGCACCTCAATATGCTGTTTGCAGTCCGAGTTCTGGTTGTTCAGAGTCTCCAGCTTCGTCTGCAGAGCCAAAAGCTCCGACTCCTTCTTGGACAGCTCCTGCTTCAGCTGGTCGATCTGCAGACGGAAGGAGCGAGAGCGGCAGATCACGTAAACAACGTCATGTTGTTGCTAGTGTGCCGTGTGTGTGTGTGTGTGTGTGTGTGTGTGTGTGTGTGTGTGTGTGTGTCTGTGTGTGACACAGACACACACAGAGAGAAAGCTTTTTTGTTTTGTTTTTTTTTCTTACAAAAGCAGCAGCTACTCGGTACGGCTTTTGCACTATTTTCATCAATGCGCTATTCTCTCATTAAAAATGCATTTGGGACTGACTCCCCTGCATTCATCATATATTATACATAATCTCTATTCATGATTGATGAAAGGAGAACTAAAAATAGGAGAACAAAACTGTGGCTGGCCTGTGCTTGGTCAAATAACATGTGGATGAGTCAAAATGATCCAAAGAGAGTAGGAGCCACACACCAACACACACACACACACACACAACACACAAACACACACAGAGAGCCGCTGCAACAAAAACAAGGCCAGCAGGGGCAGCGAAGCCACACTGGAAAACAATGAATGGATACAGACAGAAAGCATCTGTGCTGCAAGAAATACCATCAACTACCATCAACTACTATCATTTTTTCAAGTTTTTCTTTGTTTGTCAAACTTGGTGCAACTGTCACGGCGCAGACTAACACAGCACTGTGGGAGGAAGAAAGTTGTGTGATGTGTTCTATGAAAAGATGAATCACTTCATTCATCTTTTTTTTTTTTTTTTGCTCTCCGAGCAAAAATAGGCCGAGGCTGGACAACTGTCATGCAAACACGTGACGGTTTTGGTGAGAAGTTGTGAAAAAAAAAAAAAAACACAAAAAGACTAAGAAACACAGGTAGAGAAAAAAAACAAAACCTCAAACAACAACAGAAATGCATCCGCAGGTGCGAGCTGCACAGTGCGGCGCTCTCTTCTCATTAGCAAAAGATACAAAATCAATTCGAGCTGGACACAAACATTGTGGGAGGAGGTGGAACCACAAAACCACGAAACACCTCAAGTCAAGTCGCAGGAGCTTTTTATCAAAGCGATACGCAGTCAAATAACACGACAACGCCACTTACTTTCTGTCTGGTTGCGAAAAACAAGTTTTTAGGGTGAAAAACTAGACAGGAAATGAGGATAACTGATGGTTTCATGATAGCGAGCAATAAATAAAAAAAACCCTCCCTGCTTCACTGAGGATTTCATTGCAGAAAGTATTCTGCTGATTTTGCCTCTTTCGCTGCTCCTGACGCTGAGCCTTTTGCCAAGAGGATACTTTTACTAATGACGCGAGATGTTAAAGCCAGCAATTTAAATGAGACATCGGCTTGTGCGTCTGTCCACACTGTGGCAACAACACAGTCAGGTGTGTTTTTCCAGCCGCATCGCCGGCACACGCGGTCTTACCTTGGTCTTCATAAACTTGGAGTGGTTCTTGTAGACCTCCATCTGTTTGATCTCCTCTTCGCGGTCCTCTGTGTTCAACAAGCCGTTGGCTTTCAGCATCTGAATCTCATCCTCCAGGTCTCGAATGTTGCGCTCCAGAGAGGCGATTTTGGTGTCCTGCGCACAAAAACGCAGAGCAGACACACCTCAAAACCCGCACGGAGAGGTCCACAAGTTGCATGTTGTCAAATGACGCTCAACCGGGGAGACGGGGTGGGGGGGAAAAGAAGCAAAAAAAAAACAAGGCCGGGGACAGACAGAGAGAGAGACTGACAAACGGAAAAGGTAAAGAAGGAGCCTGAGAGACGTAGGTGCAGCCAGATAAAGCAGCAGCAGCAGCAGCTCGCGGCACGGCTGAGAGTTCTGCAGCATCTGCCGGCGCAAAACATAGCCTCTCGCAGCGGCACCGAGGTCTAATCACCATTGGGAAATGTTGAGAGCACATCCGGCGCCAGGCGATCAGCTGGGAGCCCGGAGAGAGAGAGAGAGAGGAACGCGCAGGGCTGCGAAGGCTCGGGGAGGGGGGCGGCGGCAGAATCACAAGCTTCGGCAGCTCGCCGACCACCGCGGGATCCAGACCTCGGCTTGCAGCGCCAACGCAGCTCTGGCTCTGGCGAGCTTTTTAAATAAATAATACAACGTCTTTAAGATTATCCATGGTCCATCTCCCTCTCCAGCAGAGCATGGAGCGAACCTGGTCCCTCCCCCTTTCCTCTCTCTCTCTCTCTCTCTCTCTCGCGCTGTCTTGGAGCTCCCGAGCGGATCTGGACTTGTGAACTTGTGGCCGCTGGCCGGGTCAGTCGCAGCTCGCCGCTAAACACGGGAACGCGGGTAAATGGAACGTAATGAGGAAGGAGAGACGAGGAAGGAAGGAAGGAAGGGAAGGGGGGTGGGGAGGGCGGGGGGGCATCGGTGTCCTCCTCACAATGCATGAGCGTCCGCACATGCACATGCACATGCACATGCACATGCACATGCACATGCACATGCACTTGGCCCCGCTGTTGCGTCTCACCTGAGCCTCCGCCTGGCGTCAACGAGCTAAAGTCGCCGTAGCGGACGCGCGGCGCCGTACCTTCAGGAGGAGGCGGATGATGTTTTTTTTTTCTTTTTTTTTTTAAATTCCGTCCAAATGCACAGCACTGCTGGTGCAGTTTGGGTGCCAGCTGATCCCCCCGGCCGGCCGGTCGGTCAATCTCCCTCTTTATCTCTCCCTCTCGCCTGCCTCGGCGCGTCTCCCTTTCCTATCTGTCTTCCTGCACACTGGCCTCTCGCTGTCATAAACAACCACACCTGTTTCCATGGTAGCGGCGGTGCAGGCTGGCAGGCAGGCAGGCAGGCAGGCTATATGCTGCGTGCACCGTCTCTGGTGAGGGAGGCGGCGGGAGCGGGGCGGGAGGGATGTAAGGGAGAAGGGAGGGATGGAGGGATGGAGGGAGGCAGAGCAGGGAGAGCAGGGAGAGCAGGGAGGATTATTTGTGCTTCCATCAGCATCAGCGCGAACGCGGCCCGGGGTGGTGGTGGTGGTGGTGGGGTGGGGAGATGTGGGGGGAGGGGGGGTGCGCGGGTCTGCCGGTAAACAGAGGGAGGGGAGAAAAAAACAGAAAGAAAAAAGAAGGAAGGAGAAGGAGGCGAGTCTTCCCTCGCCCTGTATGTAAATCGAGAGGATCTTAGAGCACCGATGTCACATGACTAGGACTGGGGGGGGGACTGCACTCCGTCGACACAGAGGGGCTGTGTCAGCTCAGCGATGATGTCATGATTTATTTTGAGGAAGTGATGTCAGGCTTCTGCAGTGAGGCAGCGGTGGGCGATGCTCGCACGCATCGGCCGTACGGACGTGTTGCACGTCTGAAATCAGACGAATCGGGTTTTGGTTTTGTTTTTTTGCAATGATGGAAGATGGGGGGCGGGAGAGAGACAACATGTGTGAATTGCTCAGCAGCATGTGAACGCAGTCAAACAGCCGGGTGGGGCGAGGAACAAGGTATTCCACTCCGGAGGACATCTAATAAAACAGTATCGCTGTTGGCATCAGCTGAGATCATTTGCTGCCACTGAGTCAATATTGCATTCGGAATCACTCTGTCGTCTCCAAGCACAAGTTCATCCGTCCACCTGTTTCAAAACTGTCCGTTTCAGGAACGATGATGCCCCCTGGCCACACATCCAGGGGTCTCTATGAAAACTTTAACCTACATACGTCATACATACGGAGGCTGTATGTAAGGATGTGCCTTACAAAGAGCAATGAACTCCTGTAAAAAAGTCTTATTCTAGAATCAAGCACGAAAACTGCAACTTTTAAAACGCAAGCCTCTCGCTCTCTTTGTCACTGTTACTTTGTATTCTCTTCAAAGTTGTTTTCTTATCAGTAGTTAAATAAAAGTAAACCATCACCAATGTATTTCAGCCTCTTAAGAAAAAAAAATACACTTCAATGCATACTGGCAACTCAGCACTTGGGAATGGAGTAACGTCTCTTTGTCATATAATTCCAATCTTACATTCTGGTTAGTCATCGTATATTTCAGTGGAAAGATCACACGAGGTTAACAATGGAAAGAACTTGTCAAGTTCTGTGTATTTCCTGTTTAGTCTGTCGTCAGCATCTTTAGTTTTACTTCCTGTGTTGATTTCTTGATGTCCGTCACCTGTGTCTCCTTGTCAGGCCTGCCCTTGATTGTTCTCACCTGTGTTCCTCTGGCCCAGTGTATAAATAGTCCTTGTCTCCCTTTGTGGGATCGTTGCTTTCTGTCCAGGTTCTTGTTATGTGGTTTTTGCCAAAGTGTTCAGTTGCGCTCAGGTCTGTTCTTGGGGGTTCTCAGTTACTGGTTATTTCCTTTTTTTGTATCCACTTTGTATTTTTGTTAAGTCTCCCAGTGTGTGGTTTTTTTAATAGTTTCCCTCACGGACACCATTAGTTTAGTTTTGTTTATGGTTTAAAATAAACCCTTTTGTCTGAAAAAACCTGAGTCAATCTGGGTCTTTACCCCTTTGCGCTCCCGTCCAGAACAGCATATTTATCCCGCTGTCATGCTTTGTTGCACCTTCTACATATTAAAAAAATGTTTGCTAAGTGAAGGTGCGACATGGTGGTGCAGTGGTTTGCACTGTCGTCTCACAGCAAGATGGTTGTGGGTTTGAATGCAGAGCCTTTCTTTGTGGGATCAAATAAGTTCCTCCTGTGTCTCTCCAGCCGGGTCTCTGTGGCTTCCTTCCACAGTCCAAAAACATCCATGTGAGAGACAAATTAGGAACTCTCAACTGGCCGTAGGAGCGAGTGTGAGTACAAATGGTTGTTGGTCTCTTTATGCGATCCTGCGATTAACAGGCAACAACTGAAAGACAGCTGAGACAGGGCCCAGCACCCACCATGACCCTGAGGGCAGCAGAATCAGTAACAGATACTGAATAGATGGGTAAGTGAATTTTGACAGGACTGCTACCATACTTCCAAAACAATTTTTCAATTACTAAGACTGGAATGAAAATGCCTAAGTAACTTGAAATTAACTTAATTCTGAGTAGCAACACAACATGTTGCAAATTTATCTTGCACTCTGAGAAAAGAGAAACAGACAGCAAAATCTGTCGGCCATATTTGGGTGTTCTTACAATAAAAAGAGAAAAAGAAATCCACCAGCTGATCTCCAAAGGAAAAAACATTCTGCAAATGGTTTATAATCTGTATTTTTCTAGTTTGACACTGTCACGTCTACATAAAAAGAGAAACTTAAAGCAGCTTGTGCACACCGTCCCAGGTTCGCCATGGTGGATGTTTTGAATAGTAATGCTGTTCTGTGTTGATGTTTACCCAACTGCTTTGCGAGCAGATGCACAGTGAGTCTGCAGGTCTGTGTGTGAGACAAGAGGGGGCGAGATGTGTTCACTGTTGACTCAGCTGCTGGTGATCACAGCGACAACAACCGCGGCGCGTGCAAATACACACACACACACACACACACACTCACAACTAGGGTCTCTATCAAAACAGAGCCGCCATTATAACACAGGTCTAATAAAAGTCCTTTCAAGTGACTAATAGAAAAGTAAATGAATTGCCTTTGAATATATTACTGGGCCTTGTTAGTTTTATGGTTGCGTGCGGGCTGAATTGCAGCATTCATAAGAACGTTACAAACAGAAAAACAAAACTCCAACTGGATATGAACCCTTGTCATTTATATTCAAGGGGTAAAGCAGCACTGTTGGCTGAGCCCACGGAGCTTTGGGAGTTGGAGGAAGCCCATGAAAGCAAAAGGGCAAAATATATGGACCTGGTAGAGGAAGTGGGTGGAGTTTAAGGCACTACCTGGTGAACGTGCAGGGCAGAAGCTTAGTCGAATACTCAATGACATGTCTGCTGAAAGACTTATAGGGCTAATAGGAGCCAAACTGCACAAAACAACTAGAGAGACATGGGAGGAGACGAGGAACACAAATTTAAGGAATTAACAGGACAACAGGTGAGGGGCAGAGAGAGCAAACAGCTCCTGAAGTCGGGGTCTGGATTAAGTGGTGAAACATGAGCGGTGGTCCCCAGCCGGTGCCCTGCAGCTTAGCAGCAGGCACCAGAGGAGGTGTGGGAGACTCTGAGTCTAACAGGAAGGACAGCAGCAAAATTGTTTTTCAGTTTGCAAAACTGAGCAAATGTAGATTATATGTAGATTAAAAAGGTAAGAAGGCATAATTTCATCAGGTCTAGTTACAAAATGCCTTTATACGTGAGATGTAGAGATGCATTCAGAAGAATGGGAAAGCTGAAGTAATATGTTCTGGATGAAGCTTTCCATGATCTTAACAAGAATTAAGAATAGATTTTAACTCCTTCCATGTTAGTGCAATGTGATTGTCTCACATGATCTTACCTTCATCTCTATGATGGTCTGCAGAGCCTTGGTTTTGCTTGGATCCTGGTGCAGCTGATTTCTTCTGTGCAGTTCCTTTGAGAAAACACATAATATCTTGTGTCACCAGAACAGCGCAAGCTGTGGATGGCTTGACGATACAGCACGCACACAAATACATTTTATGTCAATGATCTATGACAGCAACAACAACATTAATTATTTACTTTGACAAAAATGATATTTCTGATTTGGGATGCTCTTCATGAAGTTGCGACCTCTGGACTTGAAAATATGATTTAGGTCATTTTTTAAACATCCAGTGTGTCAGATTTGGCTTTATTCATGATTTTTATGTTGGTAAATGTTTAACATACTGCCCATAAACACATTAATAAAAGTGTTTACTCGCAGTACAATAATTAAAACTAAAGTAACTTGGTTTTTCTACCCTTAGAATAAGAATATCCACAGTTAGCTTCCGTCTTGCGTCACCATGTTTTAAGGAAGCCCGTGTGACAGTGGCCTAAATTTGAAACCCGCTTTCAGGCGGGCTTCCTTAAAAATCTTATATCCGGAAAATATTTGATACTCAGCTCTGCCCTCTACTGGCGTTAGGGTAAAACAGCAGTCAAACCAAAGCCTAGCACACAGGTGGACGTGACACAGTAGCATCAGCGTGGTCACACTGGTACCTCTCGCAGGTGAATGTTCTCCTTCTCCTTTTGGTCCAGAATGACTTCCAGGTGCCCCAGCTGGGCCTCTGCCTCGGCGATGCGCCTGGCCCTCTCCTGCTCCTCCTCCTCGGACGCCCTGCTCGGCCCCGACGGCAGCCCTTTGCTCTGCAGCATCTCCAGCAGCTTCTTGATGGACTCGTCCCTGGCGCCCAGCGTCTGCTTCTGGGTCTCGATCCTCAGCTCCATCTCCTCCAGAGTCTTTCTCAGCAGGAAGAGCTCCTTGGCCTGGCGGTCGTGCTCGGCCTGCAGCCGACGGAAGTTCTCCTCCGTCAGCTCGATGGTGGTGAAGTGGTCCGAGGCGGAGCGGTTGCCGCCCTCCTGCTGCAGCAGGTGGTTCAGGTCTCGCTGTGTTCGCAGCTCGTCCTGCAGAGCCTGGATGGTCATCTGGAGGTGCTGGTGGCCGTCACACACAAGTAACACACACTTACTGAAAGAGACTTGACACAGAACACTCTTATCAAGGATGCTCCAAGTGAAGAATTTTTAGTATTTATATCTAACAGAACTTGGAGAGCCAACTTAACGCAATCTTGCCACACAACTGCATGGCCTGTTGAAGGAAAACTTCAACTTCTTTTCTTTATTCTGGAACGTGGATTATCTTCCTTATTTGCAACAAGGCAGAGCTGCCGCAGCTGTCACACAGTGCTAGTTTTGCAGCATACCACAGCAGAGGCGTTTGGCCAAGGTCACGTTACATATACGTATTTCAACTGAGGGCAAATACTGTTACCAGTATAAAAAAAGAGTAGGAAAGTAATGGAGAATCTGTAAGAGGAAAAAAGAATTTGTTCTCACTTGTCCAACATGAGCTGCTGCCATCGTTGTAAATGGACGAGCGTGTTTACCTCGGCCTGTCTCAGTATCCAGAATATAATACTACAAAACACACATTATTAAGACTTTGATGAGCCAAATAATATCTTATTGTGTATTTGGTATTTGTGTTTCCGTCTCAAATTAAATACAGATTAAAATTTTCCCTGTCCAGAAAACGGGCCCAATCAGTGCTCAGAGCAAAGGAGACACGCGCTGCAATTAACCCAATGGCACAGGCAGGTGCACTGGTACAATAGAAACATCACAAATCACTCTTTATAGTTCAGGGGTGCCTTACAGGGAAAATACGAAAGTTGGCAGGAAAAGGAGAGTGGACTGGAAATAACTCTTAGGAGGATCAGAAGTTGCAAAGGTGCAAAGGGACAGCCAGGTGTCTGGAAAAACACAGCACACAGGTGACTCTATGTTGTGCACACGGCATGTGTTGCAAACATAGGGACAAACCTTGGTTCTCCTGGCGTCCAGCAGCTGCAGAGCATGGGCAGAATGAACAGAAAAACAAACGCATGGTAAAAACAGGGCGTCAGAGCATGAGCCAACAGAAAAGGATGGTCAACACAAACCAGCCACACAGTCAAAATGAGATCCGGCCTTCAGTTTGTCCAGCTGTCTGTTCATTAGCCTCCCGCCGGCCAGTGTATCAGATTTTATGGGCATGGGCAAAGTTTAGTGAGAGGGATTACAGCTGAAAATGGACATTATCGCTGGTGTGTGATCTTATCTTTGACATACGCAGGAAGATTAATAGATAATCAGGCTTCATTAGATGTACTTACATTACCCTTCGCTTGTTATTAGACTTCTACTTGTTGTGTAATGGAGTGTGCATGTACTTGCAAGTAATAGCGTTCAATCAGAAAATTATCTGATGAATTTCCCTTTTATTACGTTTATCTCTGAATCAATAAGATAAATGGGCCAACAAGCTATTTTTTTTAAATGGTTGACACACAAATAACAAAGCAAAGATACTAAAGAATAATAAATAAATTGCTAAATGATAAAGCGCACAGCAGTTGAGAGCTAGTTTCAAAATTTCTGAACAAAAAACACCATATTCCTAGAGGTTTCTCTCTCTGGCAGTTGCTTACGTTGAAGAACTGACAGGATTGTGCGAGCATGAGGCTTTCCGACCACTGGGTGGCACTGTTGGCGTGCTTTCTGACTTTTTTGCAGACTGCAGGACTGCTGCCACCTTCAGTTTGAGTCACGCTCCTCTGTGTGAGTCAGTGCTTTTGTGGCCAGAAAAAAATAAAAACCCAATACATTTCAAATTTGTAGTCCTACACTGGGTGTGGCCCAGTACTGCACACAATAAATATATTGATTGTCTGTGCAATCTAGCGGAGCGTTACTTTGTTCTTCTTTGATTTTTTTTTTTTTTTAATTAAGCAGGGACATTGAACGTGTTCTATTTGTTATTTGTTCCTTTATTTGGTTAACATATGGGAGACACATTAATGAACATGATACATAACCTAATACTGTTCAAGAGTTTGCTGCTTGGCAAGAAATTTGTATTGTTTTCACTTGTTGCCTGTCTTGAGTAGACAACTATAGTGAGAACATTAGTAAACTAAACATTATTATTATTATTATTATTATTATTATTATTATTATTATTATTATTATTATTATTATTATTATTATCAGTATTATTATTATTGTTGTTGTTATTATATAAGTTATTTAGCTGATGAATAAAAACACCCTCACCCTTCTTATTAAACCTCTTAAGTCTGCCTTCTTCCTGTTCTGCTCGACAATCTTCTGACTTGAAACCAAACTGCTGTCTGACGATTCCACCAGCATAATTTCTGCTTTAGCGTCAAAATCACGGTTGCCCTCGCCGTATCCCCGGGGCATAGGCAGCAGAGCTGTACCAGTGTCTTGTGAGTCAGTCATGACTCAGCGGTGTTTTGGCCGACCTGCCTCAAGACAAAGACCGTCTTCTTCTGCGTATCCTGAAAACGAGCTGCAGGTTCGACAAATGCAAAGTGATCATTTGAGCTAAAACAATCCGCACCTCCACCTCTCATCAACAGCCGGTTGCAGGTAGATAATAGGACAGCGGTCGCTGCTGCAGTGGACTACCAACCGTGGGAAGTTTAACTACGTTGCTCCTGAGACACAATTCCCTCAAAATGCAATGTGATGCAAGGTTAGTTTTGTTTGTCTAACATTATTCTATTAAGACAGACATTTACATAGATAGTCTAGAGTTATATATATATATATATTTTTTGCCTTGGCTGGACTGTGAAGTGGGTTTGATTGTTTTTATTGGCAGGCTAGCATAAACAGCTAACTTGCGCCAGCCTAGCACCAGCGACCTCTACTAAACTGTTAATAGTCTCCAACGAGGTCCTATGTTCAAAATTCTGAACCACACCTTTAAGACTCCTTTAAGAAAATCACAGGAGGAAAAAAAATCAAAGACACAACCACTACCACTAAACGAAAGAAATGAAAAATAATTACTCAAGTCAACAAAATCCAACTGGCAGCAAACGACACGTCTCACACAGGAAGCGTCTTCATCGTGGCAGCACTCGAGGGAAAGTCAAGAGCTGCATGAAGTCGGAGGGTTGCATCCTTTAGAGGCGAGAGATATTTACACATCTGTTGGTGTCATCTGTTGAAAAAACTCCACTTTCAACCAGCGCGGCGGAGAAACCGAGCCAACCTATGTTCTTTGACCTGAATTTCCATCCCTGCTGATAATAGTAAGTCGTGTTATCCGTGCAGACATTAGCCAGAGCCGGTGCCGTTCACAGGATGCCACCAACACCTCGTAAGAAAAAGAGTGCAAAAATCTGCGCGGCCGACTGCACGTGTGTATAAGTTAAGAGAGGCCGAGCGCGTGCACCTGACAGATGGACGACGGCTCCGAGCGCTGAGTCAGAGCAGCCTCCTCTCACTTCATCCTTAAGCTCTGCAGTGTGTGTGTGTGTCTGCCATGATGACTGACAATATACAATTACACCCACATCCTTTGCGGCATTCATGTGTTTAGCTCGGCTCAGCTGGGCTCAGCTGGGCTCAGCTCAGCTACACTCGGGGAAGGTCGCAGGCTGCACGGCCGCAGAAACGTCATGCAGTTGGACTGGAAACTGGACGGTTATCCGTTCACAGCATTTTTACGATCCTGCAGCAGCGTTTGCATTCCTCTTTTCCTTTGTTGGTTGTTAAAAATTCAAGATGCACAGACAGATCTGTGTAATGAAAAGCAGCTAGAAGTTAAATCACTCCTACCAGAGAATACTCAGTGACAGACAGCCTCTGTGCATTGTGCTAATTTAGCATAAAAAACAGTCCCTGCAAGAGAGGGGAGTCAATAAACTGCTCAAACAAATACAAAATCTAAACAATGCAATGTCATAAAAATCCTAAAAAATATATCTTGCTAAAGACATAAAGGTCCAGCGAGTAAAAAGGGAAAACATTAGGATGGTGTCCACAACATTTTGTTGCTAATGTCCGATTAGCTTCATGTCTTCTTGGTCTAAGCTATGATCATTCAGACCGAGAGTGTGAGTTGGTTTAGCTGCATACATATTATCTGCATGGAGGTTATATATTTCAGTCGGCACAGTGTTTGTGACGAATACGCAGAAAAGATAACATTGCTCAGTGGGAGCGATGTTGAATATAATTTGTTACAGCATTTGATTTATCTGATGCTTTATTAGAGCCTGAGCGGTTGCTCTCAGGCACGACTGTCCATTCCAGCTGCTCCCTTGTAGGGATGCACCGATCCGATACAGGGATCGGTATCGGATCCGATATTGAATAAAATTCTAGATCGGGTATCAGTGACAATGAGCCGATCCAATGGCCCGATCCATAGGAGCAGATCCGTTCTGTGTATTTCTATGCTGTGCGAAGCGAGTGACGTCGTTCTGAGGGACAATGCCGGCAACATGAGAAAGGCGATGGACAACATGGGAGCGCGTGGTGTGGGCTGCGTCGCACATATAATGCAGCCGGTAGTCAACGAGGGACTTCTCTCACAGCGCGCAGTGAGTGATGCCGTTTGCATGTGGGGAAAAAACACGCTACCGCTGACTTTATTTTTTATTTTATTTTTTACCAAGCTATTGAAGCTATTCTGTTATTCAGCTGGTTTTGTAATGGGTGTTAAAGTTCTCTTTGCACAATTGCACTACGCTATAGGTGATTGCTGTTTACTTGAATATCTGCCATTCAAGCTAGTGAAGCTATTTGTTTATTTTGAATTACTGTACTGGTACACAGTATTAAATACGTTTTTCAGTACATCTGGATCATTTTATTTGTTTTTAGAAAATGAGGGAGGTCTGACATTGCCTTGCACAAAAAGACAGGGTTTTTTTTCTAAACAACAAGACATAATTTGTTAGGTGATTCAATGCTGTTTTTCTGTATCGGTATCGGATCGGTATCGGCCGATACTAAACTTCAGACGTCGGTATCGGTATCGGAAGTGAAAAAAGTGTATCGGTGCATCTCTACTCCCTTGCAATAACTGCCTTTACAGCAAGTGAGCTATGCCCATAGCATGATTAAAGAATCGTTCCAATGATCGTAAAACTAAACTACTCTTATTTTACAAGAATTATGCACTCAGGCAAACATATTTATGGGTAGTAAATTAAACTTTTGCCAATAAATCTTTGAACATTTTACACATTGCACCTTTAAGTATCTTTATGAGTTAAAAAAAAAAAAAAGAAAGAAAGAAAGAAAAGAAAAAGATGGCATAAATCCCCTTTGATTTTATTATGAGTACTCCTGTGAGAGGATGTTTCAGTGGGAATCTGAAGTTGGAGCTCAAAACCACTCAGGCACGCTGATCATTAATGAGTTGCAGTGTACGTTTTTGTGGATTTTCATACCACCCAAATCACATTGACAGGGAGAAAATACACACAAGTGACGCCTTGGCCTGCTAACTGTACTTTCACTGATATACGTACGTCCTTTATGGCTTGCCGACATAAATACATGGTGTGTAAGAATTATCGCACAGGTAAAAAGGTGCAGGGAAACAGTTTGGAACCACCGGCGTTGAGCTGAAATTAGAGGCCAGGGCTGGACATTTTCGCCGGGAAAATACCAGGAAGTCATCGTTTGCCATTTCTTTAGCAGAACACATCTTCACTGACATCCCCTCCCTCCCTTTTCCGCCTCTACATGGACTCTCCAGGCCCTGCGGCTCTAATCTAATATGAAACACTGCCGTCCCGCAGAAATACGCCGGCAGACCGTTCCGCGTCTTATCCCCTTCTCTTTGTTCTTCCATCCTACACTCCCACCTTAATCTTCGCAGCCTCACACTGACACAACCGTCCGCTGTTTCTCTGCAATTCCTCCCGCCTTGTTAAGAGGATGAGGCAGCAGCCATCTTGCGCTCGCAAAAGGAGGAGGAGGAGAAAGTGGCGACGATTGCCAGCGGAAATGTCTGAGGGTCCCCGAGTCTGGAGACCCTCACCACCTTTCACTGCGGGGGTGTTCATTTGTCCAGTGGTGCAACACCTGCTGATCCATCCTGGCAAACAGTGAGTGTGACAAAAACCTCTCTCACAGGAACATAAAGACTGGAGCCGAGTGCGAAATACAGTGAAGTCGGCAGGTCCCCCTGGAGGCCTCACAGCAAAATTTTAAGATGGTCTCATAGTTTTTAAAAAAGCTAAAAAAAAAAAAAAAAAATTATATATTATTGTCACCAATGGTCCAGAAAATGTCTTTCAGATCTAATATTCAATTTTTAAAAATATTATTCACAAAAGGGAAAAGGGACCAGGTTTCCAACTGCAGAAGAAAGAATAAATGTGATGTTATACTAACCCTGATGCAAAGAAGCTATGAAGTTGCATCCATGGAATGTCAGGTTATTAAAGGAAATTTAGATTGGTACTGACTAGGGCCCCCCACATACACCCACACATACATACACCATGCCCCAATGACTTGTTAGCACAGAAAATGTGAAACATTCGCAATGTGAGACACTGCAGGTGGATTTAAGATCTTCTGTTCGCCTCTATTTAAGATTTAAGTTACTTAAATTATTTTACTCACTCAATTTTTATTCCGACAGTACGGGTAGTGGGGGACGTTTCTGCCATCCATGTTTTTGAGTAGCATAGATGTTTTATATTGAAATGCTCTGTGTAAGTGATTGAGAATGTTGTTGCCGTGCACCTAGCAGCTGCTGCCAGGTGCAGTTCTTTCAACAGAAACATCTTGTTGCAAAGGAAACATTGCATATTGGCTTTTTCAGCGTCTGCATTGGCTGCTCATTGTCTGCAGTCTATGTCACCAGCAAATCCAAAGCAGAAAGACATGAATGCTGCATACTAAAGTATTTGTTTATTTATTGCGGCATTATCGCATATCGCATGTTTTCCTAATATCGTGCAGTCCTGGTACTGAGTAACAATCAGGATGACGGGGACCCCTCCGAATATTGACGGGTATTTCCAACACTGCACTGGAGGGAACGCTAAGCTAAGCGTGTATCTAGCCCAGCACTTGAAATTCAAAACGCCCCGAGTCCACATACATACTCAATTTCTAGTTCACTCCCGATGTCCTAAATTTGCCTCGACACAACAGTCCTCTTCGCGCAGCTGAAGCCGGGCTGAGACAAATTCAACCCGCTTCCTCCGTGCACCCGCGGAGCAGCGCAGCACAAGAGGGCCTCCATTTTGGGGATTGATGAGGGCCAAGCTGGGTGGCTGAGCAGCAGCGGTCGTGACTCAGTCAGATATGGTACGCTCCAGCTCACACGCTTCCCTCCAGCTTCAGAACCGACGGAACAGTCGGCTGAATTTGAAGTCGTACGTACGTACATACGGTGCATTTCAAATGCGCCGCGTTAGCGCCCCTCCTCGGCCAATCGTTACCTCCGGTCATGGGCTGTCCAGATTAAAAATCTCAAGGCTGCGATTGGTATTTCAGTCACAGTCTGTGTTTTATAGAGCAAATTAAAGACTCATGCCTGAGCGGTTTCCCTCTTTCACTTCAATGAGGTGATAAAGGAGCGCTCACGCCCCCTCCACCCCACCCAAAGTAAATAATGCACGGTTTTTGCTAACGCTAATAGACGCCAGGCACCTGATGGAAGTGCGAAAGGTGCAACAAGACAGATGTAACGACTGGCCTGACATGACTCCATTATTAATGAGGCAATTTGCTTCTCGGCTAGCCTCTGGAAAGCGCCATGCCATGAGTACACACTTATGTAAGAATGCCTCGCATGCCTCCAAATCAGAATTAGAGATGACCAATTATAATGGCAGGGCACATCTGCCTTTTACAAGCTGACATAGTTCAATAATGAACCCCACCAGGAGGGCTAAAAATATAGCCCGCTTCTATGTCACAGCCAACATTGATGGCCAAAGCTGAGGGGGGGAAAAAGAAAAAGTCCTTTCTTTTCTTTGTATGTTGCACAAAGCCATGAAAGGCTGCACTGTCCTGCTCCTCTGCACACTCTACGGAGCCAAGCTAAAAATATTACAAGGATTCACACTTGGTATTTAATCGGCCGGAACACGAGGTGTACAGTTAACCGATGAATGGCTTATAGGCCCAGTGTGTAAAGAAGGTGCAGCATATAGCATTGAGGATGTAGATTGCAGCAATTTGAAGTCCGTGGGCCAACTTCAGTTTGCCTTGGGGTCTGGGTTTTTTTTTTCATTATTTGAATAATAGATCAGAATTATTTATTTAATAGCAGTGAGTGTAAGTAAGGCCATTTTATCTCAGCAAGGCCAGCCAGTGAGTGTGAACCTTGCATAAGCTAATGTTGGGTGGAAGAGGTAGCATCAGTCACCTGACCTGAGTCCATCCTGCTTCTAAAATAGGATCAACATGCTGTCGCTTCTCCTTGTCTTGAAGAACATGTCAGCGATATTATTTGAGATGGGTCAGATTTTGCACAAAAGATAATCACCAACAAACTTTTGCACCTTCCTCCTGCCCTCCTGCATGGCTGCTTTAGCACTTTGATGAGTCACACCAGTAGAGAGCAGAGGCCATGCCTGGTGCATGTAAATGGCTTATTTCAAGCCAACATTCACCATATAAAAGTGATTATACAGTCAACTACACATAAGAGAAATATACAGATTTATTGTACTTCATATATTATATTCCATCTCCTTGAAATGTTCGCAGCTGCCTTGCTTCCACTGTCCGTTCTAATTAAGAGTCGCCTGACACCCTGCATGGATTCTCCATCGGCTAAACCTCAGATTTTGATCCTGAATACGTGCCACTTCATGGGCAGGATGGCCTTTTGAATCCAGCTGTTCCAAAAAGGCAGACAGACACCAACAGACGCACACACATTCAAAGGTCAGGCTAATGCTATCGCGCCGTGACCTTGAAGGCTTGTTTGACAGTGTTTGCGCTTTGAGTAATGAGCAGTCTATTGGCTGCTCGCCGCGTGGCAGCCTCAGTCAGCCGGTCACACAAACGCAGACTGACACCGCCACAGAGGCCACGGCCAGCGGCGGAAATCCACCGGACGAGCTGCTAGGAGCGCCGCTAGAACGAGCGGCGTCAGTTTGAATTATCAGGTGAGGCAGCTGAGCAATGAAGGGACGTTTCTCACCAGCCACACTGAGGTGCTGTGATTTTCTTGTCCGAATCGGGCCGCTTGTGTGCATTAAAAAAATAATCTTTCCTCATAGCTAGCATCGTATTAGCCGTCGCTCGTTGTATTTATGCATTCCTGTAGCGACAGGCAATTGGATTTAGAAACTAATGAGATAAGATAAGAGATAAGAAATGAATGTTTATGCAAGATTTTGAAGAGATACGTGTTTTTTGTTACAGCGATTTAAATTCCTTGTTTTCAGCTTCAGATAAAAAAAAAAAAAAAATCATCCTGTAATTCTTGAAGAGAGTGACAGGCAGATGAACAGACAGGGAAATGTGTTAAAGTCAATGTCAGCGACAGAGAGACAGTGAGAGCGTGTGTGAGGCAGAGATTGTTTGAGCGTCTGTGACTCTCGTCTCGGTGTCTTGTGCCTCCTCTTGTCAGTTGGTGATATAACTGGGCCATGTCTACTGCCCAAGCGCAAAAAAAAAAATAAAAAAAATGACTGAAAAGTTTTGAAAACTGCTGTCTCACACTCCAGAGATCACACTTCACAAACCTCCGTCTCTTACAGTCAAGTGGCTGACGGCTAGCAGGGCACATCTCAGTGCGCCATCACGCTTCTTCGTAACTACCATCGATCTTTACATATATGATTATGAAAGTCATGGGTTGTTTCATGATATGATGCGATGCTCTAAGGTGAGTGAACATGGGCTCAGGTTTCAAAAAGGCGAATCACAGGCGGCTAAAAATTGAAGGGTTTCCTATTTCCTGCTCTCTCCCACATTGATTCCGTCCCAGAGTGCCACGCACGCAGATCGAGCGTTAAATATTTATGCGCACTCTTTCCTCTTGCCAGAGAGGTCGCCGTGACTATTGGAATCATGACTTGACTATTGCTGTTCTCCCAGTTCTTGGGCTGCGGGTGACAGTGGTGAAAGCGCGCAGACACACAAGAAGGACGGAAACCTGAATTGGTTGCAGCGGTGAGAGGGTGACGGCGAGCCGAGGGCTCTGCGCCCTACCTGGTTTTCCTCGTGAGTGACTCTCATCTGCTCTTTCAGGATGGACGTGCGGGCCGCCTCCTCCTTCCTCATGATCCGCTCCTTCTTCAGCTCGGGGCTCCAGAAGCTCTTGATGCTGTTGGTGGACGATCCCAGCTTGCTGTCCTTTAAGTCAAGCTCTCTGCGCAGCAGCTCATTCTCCCTCTGCATATCCCTGAGCTGGGCCTGCATCTCCAGCAGCTCACCCCCACTGCCCCGCACTGCCTGCCTCAGCAGGGCAGAGGGCACCCCCTGGTGGTGGTGGTGGTGGTGCAGCATGGAGAGGGAGCCCAGGTCACTGTAAGACAGAAGGTCAGCGTGATGAGGCAGCCCCACCGAAGCGATGTTGGGACTGCTGCCCATGGCTGTGACGCGGCCCCCGTACATGGCCCGGCTGGTGGCGCGACCCAGGGTCATAGTGCCCCGCGGGTAGGTCGCAGTGGAGCCCACGCCCTCGTGGTCACTCAGGTACATGGGCCCTGAAGTGGCATAGGCAGCATTGAGGGACTGGATGTTCTCCATGGAGAGCGTCTTGCCCCCTGCACCGCCCCCGCCCCCACTGTTGGCCCTCCGATGGCCCAATCTGGGGGACCTTGGCAGGCGTGGGGACCGTGCAGGGCTGCTCTCTATGTGGCCTACAGCTCTGGCACTGCCGTACATGTCCTGTGAGTGGGCGGGCGCGGCCACCAGAGGGTCCTTAACAGGAGAGCGCTAAAATGAGTCTGCTTTGACTGCGCATGGGAGGGTGGGGGGGGAGAGGGGGTGGGGGGGTGGGGGAGAGAGAGGGGATCTGATTTGGTTCCTTAACAAGCCGAGCACATCGCGGCGAGATCTGAGGAGACAAGAGGAGAGAGGACCCCCGTTAGACCAGCAGCAACTGCTTTTCAGGGCGGCGGATGAAAAGGCGCGGGGAGGAATGCATTCACAAACAGACTTCAGCAGCGCTTCACAGAAGGCAGACGGACTCGGTCTCCAGCCGAGTTTAGCTTTCGGAAAACAGATGATTGATGCAAAAGTGTACGCTTTGAAATTTCAAAATTCAATGACACATTCCTGGAGGAAACAAGGACAAAGATTTTGTGATTTCTCTTTTTTTACGCTATCAGTTCATTTTAAAAAGTCAAGTGAGGCACAAAATACCCTGCTGAAGGCTGACAGAGAGAAAAGGGGTCTGGAAACCTGAATTTTTAATGCTTTAATAATAGCCCCGCAATTTATCACATTCTTGTGCATATTTAAAACCTTGATGACAGCAGATGGGTCATTAATACATAATAGTAGGTATAAATATATTGAAAGATGAAAGCTGTTTAATGCAACAAACGCTAAAGATGGATGTTGTTCATGTTGCAAAATGTGTGGTGTCGAATAATGAAGAATCATCTGAGAGAGAGAGAGAGAGAGAGAGAGAGAGAGAGAGAGAGAGACAGAGACAGAGAGACAGCGAGAGAGAGACAGAGAGACAGAGAGAGAGAGACAGAGAGAGAGAGAGAGAGAGAGACACACACACACACACACAGAGACAGACAGAAAGAGAAAAAGACTTGACCGTCAAAATGAACTACGCTACTTTCCTTTCTTCGCTGGCACTCTGGCTGCTCAGACCCAGTTCCCATGGTGACCATGCCAGGCAGACGGTAGCGTACTTTTTTCCAAAGGTGAGAAAAACGATTTGCGACCAATCGAAGACGGGCGATTGTTGCAACAAATTGGGGACGACCCCAACTCCCGCCTGCTCTGTGGGGGCCACTGTCTGTTTTCAACAGCCCAAAGTTCTCGTTGTTGTTCGTCTCTCCCTCGCCTCCCCCCCGTCCTGCATGTTCATTTGAAGGACAGACGAAATGACAATTGGTGGCACAGGGAACTATCTGTCAACAGGTCTCGCCTGAGATTCCGGCTGACAGGAACCCTCAGCTGCGCTTGTTAACGCATCATCTGTGAGGAAACGCTGGGGCCAGAAAGCTACGGCAGCGTTCTGGCAGAGAGGATCAGACAGGGGCGCCTCTTCGAAACGTAGAGGGAGAAACTGACAGAGCAGATCAACTGCAATCTGCTCAGGCGCTTACAGGGCGCGTGTGCTTAAGAGTTTGCTTTTATAGTCAGCCAGCGCAGTAAAATAAGATCTCGTTTGTTTGTTTGCTCGCTTTTTCCTCTCTGGTCCCTCAGCGAGACATTGGCAAATTAAAGCTAAATCCTAAAGGCGCAGACATATGCAGCAACAAACAGTGCAGCTCTTATCTGCAGCGGTCAGCTTGCCACAGGAAGTCTGTGCAGTTTGGCGGGCGAACGCTCTCGGACCAAAGGCGGCCCTCGAGCGGTGGGCGGACAGAGCCGGCCGCACTGGCTCCTGCAGGCCCAAAGTCAATTAAATCCAAGTGAAGCGTAATTAAAGCAGCATTTATTAGGATGAGCTTGTTACAACTGCACGTGCTAATGTTTATCTCTATTTGTTGAGACAGGCAAACTGTACGAGCTCGTCTTTGTTTCTCCCTCTCACTCTCTCTCTCTCTCTCTCTGTTTGTTTTTTGGCATTTCCCACTTGACCAGTGATGTATCTATCTGTGAATCCGTGAGTCAGCCAGTGACTCTTTCAATACTTTGCCCAATTTGGGTTTGTCTCGTCGTCCTGCTTTCCAAACCCATGTGCCAAAATGAGTCAGCTTTTTTTCTCTCTCCCTCCCCAGACAGCCGGCTGAGGCAGCTTCAAGTCAATTAACCCGTTTGGTCAGAGTGGGGGGAAAAAATGAATTTGCTGCTCTCAATTTTTTTTGCTTAAATGCTACAATGCAGCACTTCTATTTGATTTAATTTGATCCAGCACTTGCAAAAACAATTCAATGAGGAGCAGAAAAGATGTCAATGACGTTGGCTACAGAACAGCGTCTGCTTTTCTGTCTGCCCAGAGGAATACGACTCTGTTGCAGCAGTTTTCACAGAGCAAAGGGAGGCTAGTAAGGAACAACCTAAATCAATTGTATTTTTTTTAAATTTATTTTTTTAAAGAGAACAGATTTGGACAGTTGTGCATCAAATTGAAATCTAAATACAACTGTATATAATATAGTGTCATCTTAATAATAACTAGTGATAAAATCTAAATTACAAAGATGGCACTATTACTTCCTAGCAATTACACACCTAACCGGACATATTGTAAAAGTAGAAAACTGGAGACTTGAGCAAATGTGTTCGTCCTCGAGGCAGAAATCAATGAGCATCATTGTATATTTACAGCGTCTGAATGTGTTGACAGTAGAGGCTCTGTGTTATTTAGCAAATTAGAGAAGAAGATTAAACACGGTGTCATATCAATATTCGCTTAGAGTCTATTTTGCATCCAAACACCACATTGATCATCAATTTCCAATTCCAACTCCAACTGCCAAATTTCCTTTTTCACTCTGATGGATTTTTATCCACGCAGAGTCACTGCGCTCATGCATTTCCCTGCGAAGAGAGGAGCCTTCCACGGCGCTACAGGACTGAACGCTATTGGCCAAACTGGGATAATATTAGAGCACTCAAGGGATGCCAGCAGAGAATGCCAATTGTAATCCACCAACCCACTCCCACTCTCGCGCTAACAGTACAGAGGGTGCTGCAAAGACTGGGTAAGGATGCATTAAAAAAACAAATAAATAAATAAAAAGCGATTAGCGATTCGTTTCAAAAGGAAGCCTGAACGAGTGCAGGACGCAGCTCAGCGGCCACAGCTTTTAACCTGGCTCCCTTATGGAGGCGGCGGGGGAGGCCCAAAGCCGTCACGGGCACAAGGACCCCAACACCTTCCAGCGAATGACGGCACTTCCCGACAGGCAGCTGGGCAGCAAAAAAAAAAAAAAAAAGAAAGATCGCTGGTGATTCAGGGAGCAGCGGTGCGTTAACAGCGTGGAGGATACAGATGTTGGAAAACAGACATTTCACCACAGGCGATGCTAAGTGTGGGCCTGTCAGTGGCTTTGGGTGGGGGAGTAGGAGAGGAGGAAATGATGAGGAAGAGGAGGAGAGAAGGAGGAGGAGAGGAGCAGAGGACTGCTTTCTATAAGGCCATGGTGACATTTTGAAAGCATGCAAGCATCATCGACCCCAACCACCCCCCCCCCCCAAACACACACACACACACACACACACACACACACACACACACACACACACACACACACACACACACACAACACACACACACCTCCACCACCACCAATAATAATATAATAGTGCCAGTTCAGATGTGTGCGTGTGTGTAAGGAGTGGCATTCTAAATGTAAAAGCACCCCTGCGTACAGCGGTCCGCACGGCTTCAACTTGAGCACCAGTGCAACGCACGCGGCCGCCCCGCACACGTCACGTCTCCTACTACGGCGCCCCCGTGGCTTCCCGCACGGCACGCACGACGACGCCTCCATTGGATCTGAGAGCGGTTGTAAAAAACGTGCTAATCCATACGGCCTGCGTGACCATCCGACGAGCGGCGATCAATGACGGACAGACGTGACACCCTCGAATGGCTGAAAGACCCAGCAAAGACTCACCCAACGGCCTGAGCCGCGGATGGAGTGCTGAAAATGTATTGGTCTATTTTTACTCAGAACCTCGTGCTGAAACGTTCGATTTTAGTTTTTTTTTTTTTTTCCTAAACTAACGTTGCGTTGAGGCTGGATTTTGAAGTGCGGTATGCATGAAGCCGGACCGGCCGGCGGACACTCGAATGCCTCACCGGGCCGGGCCTACGTGCTCGACGCCTTCCGCTTGCCGCGCGCGATGAGCACCTGACTATACGAGATATCAGTCCGTGCCGCCCCGGGAAGCCGCCGGTTCAAAACCTTTATTTTGAAATACACGCCATTGCACTGATACTATCGCGGGTCGCGAGCACCGGCAGTGTCCGTGCGAACAACGAGCACCGACAGCGAAGCTGCTTCGTTGGAAATATACAGTAGAGCTGCCTTTCCCCACGGCCGGCTCGCTCACGGAACGTGGTTTATTTTTGAAAGAAAAAAAAAAAATTCCACGAAACGAAGGGCACGTTCACGCGATTATCGCGCTACCATCATCTTTTGTCGAATTCTGCCCAAAGTCCGGTTGAATAAGGTGACGGATACGCACCTGAATCGACGTTAAAACCTCTCCTTGGCCGCTCGAGACGGCATCTTGTCGCCTTCATTCACCCCCAGCAGCCTCTCGCAGCATCCTGCGCTGTCATTGGGCAGCGGACACGCTCGCGCTCTCTCTCTCCTCCTCCTCCTATTCCTCCTCCTCCTCCACTCGCCAGAGAGCAGCATCACTGCTACCGCTAGTGGCAGCTGGCAGGAGGGGTTGGGCGGGATGACGGCGAGCTGCGCCTGCCCAGCGGCCTGCGCTCTATTTCACGTCGCCTGCATGGGCGCTTTAAGCGGCGGTGATTGGCAGCGACCACTTACCTTAGTTAGAAGAGGGAGATGGCTTTTATTTGTGCCGTGGCAATCCGTCATCTGGCAGCGAGGCTGTGCAGCAACGGGATAGAGGAGAGGAGTGGGCGTTTCTGATCTAAATCTGTGATTCCTGTTAATTAATATATAAATAGATTTTACATGTATATATACATATATATATATATATATATATATGTGTGTGTGTGTGTGTGTGTGTATATGTATATACATATATATATATATATATATATATATATATATATATATATATATATATATATATATATATATATATATATATATATATATATATATACATATATATATATATATATATATATATATATACATACATATATATATATATATATATATGTGTGTGTGTGTGTGTGTGTGTGTGTGTGTGTGTGTATGGATGAATGTGTATTTGTGTCTAATGTCCAATTTTTTAATGTCAAAATAACATTTGTTCTTAAATTATCTGGTACGTTGTCTTTTTAGAATTATGTTTCATGTTTCAAAAGTTATAATTGCAGGAGTGAGTATGAAGAGTCTGACAAACTGTTTCTTAACACAACAAGTAACTTAAAAGTCTTTTTTTTAAAATCTATATGTCCAAAAATTACAACTTACTTGTTTTATCGCAATTGTCTTTTTTTTTTTTATAAAGTGATGTAGTATGAAGTATGAACAAAAAGCAAAAGCCTCACATTTTGCCTGATCAGCCTTGTTGTTTTAGCGGCACAGTTAGCTTAAATTTAATGCAGCACGCTTTGAATAAGATGGGACTGGGGTCAATAAAACCCTGGAAATATGTAGTATATTCTAAAACTACCAGTCATACTACTACATTCCACAGGTATTCAGATTTGTAGGTGACAGTATAAACAAAGGAAATTAAAAGGGTCTTGACTGGCTTGATCATTAACAATCCACTGTGCAGCACTCACAGGGAAACAATTAGCTAAAGTCCTGCAGCTGAGCCATCTATCATGTCATCCTTCGGAGCTGACTCGACCACTCCTTTGACTTGGCTGCCTTCCCACCCATGTCAGCTTAAAGTCTTCCTTGGCGCAGGAAGAGGTTCAGGTTCAGAATATGTCAGCTAGGCAGATACCTTCCCAAAATCCAGGACATCATTTTAAGATAAAGACCAGCAGTATAGAGTTCAATACAGCCTCCAAAGAGCAATCCCAGCCAGTCGAAGGCAAGTGTCTGTGTCCTGCTTGGCCCACTACCTACACCACATGGGTCCTCTCATTGGTTGTCTGTCTGTCCATTTACATAGGACATACAAACAAACTAGGTAACATTAGTTAGTTAGCAGACTAACTGAAAATTTTTGATCAAGGATTTAATAAACTATATTTTTTTATTATTAATTCTACAGTCATTTAAGAACAGAAACATGAACATATGGGGAAAAGAAGCATGAAAAGTACACAGAAATAATGTTGTTTTTTCCAGACCCAATAGCAGAAGGATGTGTTCCTATTCAACTTTGATGGTTCAGCTATGCATGTGGTCTTCCACACTGTGTTGTCCATATTCAACATCTCTCTTCCTCGCTACTCAGGCTTTCAGAAAGAGCAAAAATTCAACATGACTCTCTTTACGTTCTTTATATTTGGGTATTATCTGCACACTGCTTTAGAATATTAGTATCGGCTGAAAGATTGGCAGGCCTGCAAGTGCAGTAGTTGAGTTTTTTAATATGGCTGTTCTCAGGAGGGCCATAGCAAGGAATCCATTATGAATTAGTCTGGCTGTGTCAGGTACAGGTAAGTAAAGACAATCAAAATGTCATCGCTGGGGCCAGGGGTGTTTTTTTTTTTTTTTGTAATGTTATTTACCATTTATTACAAAAATGTTGCTTTTCTGGTGTGTTTTCAAACAAAAAACATTTTCTATCATACAGGAGCATGAGAGGAGGGCAGACGTATCTCCTGTGCCAACAGCAGCAACAAGAGACAGCGAACAGCTTTGATGCCGGAACTCAGTGAGTCAGTCTAAATTTATGACATTACAAACGGTGACTTCACCATGAGGTGACTTTGCCCTCCACAACTGTTTGAATTTTAAAAGACGTCCCGAAAGGCTTTCCCAAATCCAACCAATATATAGGCCCTCAGCTCCTGCCATGCAGTGCAGTGCTTGCCTCTGGGCCTCCTGCAATTGTAGGGACTTTCCCCTTATTACAATGTAAACACTGATGCTAAGTTTGCTTGACAGGGCCCAAAGGAGAGGCATCAGCAATTCTGTGGCCTAAAAACAACGTCACACTCTATTTTTCTTTTATCCTTTCATCCACACATCCAAAGGTTCAGAAGCAGGATGAAGAGGAAACTGACACAGTAGGAAGCTCTCTGTGCTTTAATTCATAAAAATGTATTTAATTTGATTTCTGCAACATTTTCACAGATAGGATGAGATCCCAGAAACAGCTGAACTCTTGCACACATCAAAGGGCACACAGACTCTTGGTTCTGTTGTAAAATGTTTGACTTTTGATGTTTACCTATTTATTAGAGCTAACATATCATCAGCCAAATCTTTTTTTTTTCTTATAAAATAAAAATGTCAACAACCAAATAGAAATGACATAATAAGATATAATATTAATATAACAAAACAATAATGATATTCAGCCCTGCGATGAACTGGCGACTTGTCCAGGGTGTCCCCTGCCTTCGCCCTAAGACACCTGGGATAGGCTCCAGCAGACCCTTGTGACCCTGAATAGGAATAAGTGGGTATAGAAGATGAATGAATGAATAATGATATTCAAGTTTCTATAGATAATAGCTGAATTATTATGGTGGTAGTGAGCTGATACTATCCTTTTTTCCTTTTTTTTTTCTTTTCTTTACAAATGCTGAAAGTCACACTTCTATAAGAAATTATATTTCCATTAGGAGATTCACAAGCTTAAGCTACCAGTACATGCATCAGAAAAACAGTCTAATACTGTCAAAAACTTCCAAGTAGATTGGAGTATAGGAATCTTGACAATAATGTGTTTGTTTTTTTTTTTTCATTAGTAGTGGGTCTGTGCTATTTGCATCTTCAAACCAAAGGGACTTCATGCTCCTGTATAACTTGCAGGCAATTTGATGCTACAGATGTCTGCGTAATACAATAGATTCAAATTAATGTGCAATTAAAATGGCTTGACAATGAGCAACGACTGCGTAAGTATACAAGAAAGAAGCTTATGCATCATGTTGCCTGTAGCTGAGTCTTTGAAGCTCCTTTGTGTTTCATCGCATCCACTGCAGAAATCTGCATTCACTCTAGAAGCTCATTCACTCTGTACATGCAGAGAGACTTTTTCTACTCTATATACAGTCCATCGTCCTTGCATCGAGTGCACTGTATGTGGGTGTATGCCTATTGCTGCTGTTAAAAAAAAGTGTAAATGTTATTTTTGTATTTGACTTAGCATTCACTTCTGTTACTATGCAGTCACTAGAGTCTGTATGGCCATGTAATCACTTGTATAGCAGTTTGATTGCACCCTCCCCCTTTCTCCTGCCTGTTCTGGATTAGTCCCTAATCAGGGAAGTCACTTAAGAGTATGAAGTCTCTGAGATTCAAGTGGTGCTGAGGCTTTGTTGTTGTTGTTGTTGGATTCATTGTACTCAATTGTACTTTTGCATGTTTCTGAAGTTTGCTCCAAAAATAATCCTGATTCACATATCACAGATATGAATGATGATGCAACACTGCTTTTAATCCTTAGATTAGGTCTTAAATTGTATACATGAAACTATATAGTCAGCATTATCTAAAGTGAAAATGGATTAACCATAAATGAATTAACCCACAAACATAAATATGCTGCCAAATGATAAGTGACCTTGGAGCAATTAGTAAATGTACAATAACACACCTGACACTATTATATTCCATAAATGTTATTTACTTCTGCAATTTCCACATCGCCATAACTTAAATTTCCTTTTCAGTACAGAATAACCATTGTAACCCCTGAAGCAGCTGACAGATACTGACAAGCCAAGCATGTTGCTGCCCTGCCGGTAGTGGAGGCAAAAACTCGGGTTCTGGAGGAGTTTGGGGAGGCCATGAAGGAGGACTATTGGTCTGCCTTTGGTGCCCCCGCTACCTCACTCGGAATAAGTGACAGAAGATGGATGGATGGTTGGCTGGCTGGTTGGCTGACTGGCTGGCTGGATGGATGGATTTCCACAAAATAACTGGAGATAATCTTAAAAGTTATGATCAAGGGCGACGCTGACCCTACTTTGGGGCTGCTTCATCACTCCCAAAATTAAACTCAGCATCCCCGAAAGTTGAGTTGAAAAGCTTTTGTTTTACGCTTTTAATTCGTTTTTGACAAGGTCAAACAATTTTCAAGAAAGAGTGAACTTGTACTGTAGTTCAAACAAAATATATTCATATAATTAAAATGAAAAAGCCCATCCTCCTCCTTTCACCGGTTCTCCTGGCACCTGCACTGAAGCAGCTAGTCGGCGAGTGCAACCTGCGCAGTGCGCACAGGCAGGGAGGGTTGTCCAGCTGTCAACTGTCTGTGGATCCAGTGAGTAGCTCAACCAAAGTGTCTCACACGTTAACGTTATCTCTCAGTACCCACATATTATAATTATTTGCAGGCCCCATTTTGCCTCACAAAAAAAAACAAAAACATATATTACTTTTAATATTGTTAGAATAGACTCCTCTGCTAACTTGCTAACTAGCTAACAGGAGACAATTAGCAAGTTCGCGATTTATTTTTATATTGTGGGCTATTGTAAACCAAGTGTGCGCTGTTTAAAGTGGAGAGAAAAAGGCTGCTGTTGTTTTGGCCTATGCAAAATATGTAACCCCAAGTATCATTACATCCCAGTTGGCTAACTAGAAGCCAGGCATGTGATGTGACAATGATGATCTCTGAGTGTGAATGTATTGTAACTAATAACACATTGGCCTCAACTCTGCAGTCCTGATTTTTACTTATTTTATCCTCTTACTTGACAACAATATATTTGCGTATGATTGTCAGTGCCAAGTGAAAGGATGAAAGCTGGAGCGAGTGAGAGAGTGCTGGAAAAAACAGGTGAGGTATCAACATCATCATTAAGAAAAATAATATTAAGAATAAACATATAATAGAATATAGTGTAGTATTTAAGAAATGTGCATTCTTCTTTTTGGTACATGTATTTATGGTGAATCACATCGTTGCATATAGAGGAAGAAGTCAGTGAGACACTCCAGGCAATCCAGAAGCAGAGGCCATCAAGGCAAACCAGCAGGGGAGGATTTAGGGGGTAAAGTTACTGGTCCTAACAATTAAAGTTGGCTCAGTATACCTATTCACTTAGTTTGGCACACACAAAAAATATATATAATTTCACGAACACTGGTTCAAAAGTTTTGATAGCTGGAATACTCAACCAGAAAAATGCTACTTTCTGCTTTTGTCTGTTTAACTAACTTTAAATTAAAGAAAAGTTTAAAGAAAGTAATACAATATTTATTTTTCTCTTTTTTGTCAGCCCCCCCCCCTCTTTGTTTTTTATGTTGCTGTAAGAAAAGACGGGTGAGTGGACTGTTCTGTTGGTGGTGGTGGTAGGGCTCATTGGGTGCTCAGCACCCCTAAAGCGCTCATCCTACAATCGCCCGGTTACGATGATGAATTACAGTTGTTCAATGCTGCCCTCCTGTGGCTGGTACACCAACGTTGTCAAAATGTCTCAATAATACAACCTATAAACTGTTGTTGCCGGAATAAATGGCTTGGGGCGAAAGAAAGACACATTGCAGCTGCATCATTAAATAGCCCAAATAGCCCACAAATGATTCAGCTTCCCGGAAATAAGCTCAAATAGGGCGACGTGTGCAATTTACCAGCGACATTTAACTTGATTTAGTGAGCCATCACCGACATCTCTCACTTCCCGGCACTTGAGGATGAGTCACAAACCAGTTCTTCTGGGATCACCGTATAACTGCCAAATCCATAGGCACTGAGGTCACGTCAGAGCTTCAAATAAAACCAGTGTGATCATCTTAATGATTATTCAATAAATCATGTTAACGTGTATCGTACAATTTTATTAATACAATTAATACAATCTAGGATGGACAGTGCTATGAGTGAAATGTCTCAATACCATGGACTGACTCATTGTGAGAGTCTGTGACCCACACCCAGCTGTCTTCACAGTTTGATATATCTGAAAGTAACAACTAGTGCCCCAGTACCCCAGATATGTCTGATCATGATATGTCATCATGATATAAATTTCATAGGTACTTTCAAGGTCCAGTGTGTAAAATTTTTTAAGGAAGCCAAACTGACAGCGTGTTTTGGATTTAGGGCACTGTCAGGTGGGCTTCCATAAATACCAGGCTTCCTTCAGAAATGACGCAAGGCAGCAACTAATCACGAGCAAGACACTTGCTCTCCGTATATTCTTACATTTATGAGAACCGTTCTAAGAGTAGGAAAACCAAATTACTTTAATTGTACTGCAAGTATGCACATTTATTAATGTATTTATGGGCAGTATGATATGCTTTTACCAACATAAAAATCATAAATGAAGCCAAATTTTACACACTGAACCTTTAAACTCATTCAATATGCTTTGCCTTCGCTAGTCTTATCTTAACCACATGAGGGCAGCCAAGACTTAAACTGAAACAATCAACAATCAGAAGACAAGCAATTATATGCGGAATTCCTCAGGTGCTTTTGAGGAAAGGCTTTCATATGGCTAATCTGTCATAAGGCCCAGACTGGTAAAGGGCTAAGGTGATGATTGTCCTTGTGGAACTTTTTCCCATGCCAACACAAAGACTCTGGAGCACCATCAGAGTGAACACTGGGTTACAGCTCACCACTCTTGGCAAGGCCATTCTCTATTCAGTGGTCACTTTTGCTTTGTAACTGGATTTGGTAGGGTCCTGGTTGTGCCAAACCTATCTCTGTTTAATAATCACGAAGGAAACCGTTTTTTTTTGTTGTTGTTGTTTTTTTGTTATTGGGGAACTTATCTATCTTCCAATACCTGAAGCCAACTTGAAATGTAATTTTCTCAGTGTCTATGCTGGTCACCTTTTGGCAATTCAGGGGCAGACCTATTAGGGACGCATATAGTTGAAAACTGTTGAAATCAATGTTACATATGGCAAGCTACACGTAACTTACATGTAGTTAAAAGTAACTTACAATTTATGATATCGTGACTCGAACGCTAAACGTTACTTGCCGTAAATATCTGGTTCATTCACAATAAAAAATAAAAAAATAAAAAATAAAAAATAAGTAAGTACAAAAACCACAGAATCCCTGACTGATGTCAGTAAAATTAGAACGAGTGACAAGATGCTTTTTGATGCTTCAACACAAAACAAGTGCGTTAACATGGATTTTAAAATCTTGAATGTGGTTCTACCAACTAACTGTTATCACCAAAAACAGAAAATAAAAGTAAAAACAATCAGCTGCATATCTGGTCAGTCTAATCTCTACAGGTTCAGTGCACAAGGCTTCGAGCTGTCAATACTAGTCAATACTTCAGCACATAAATCCTGGTTTTAGACTGTTGTGCTTAATTCCCTTCCTTTCTGCAAACCATCACACAACTTCTTGAACAGTGCAGACACAATGGTGACTCATACAGACTGAGACCACAATAACCACAATGCGTTCCTTTACTTTTTTTTATTCTCTCTGTTTGGAAATCCCAGGATCAATATTTTCATTTATCACATTACTTGACATGATGCACCAAAATTTACTCTACCTGTATACAGGAATACACTGAATAGAACACAAGGTTTCACGATGGATACACGACTGACGTTTTGCCCATTGCACTTACAACAGTGAATGACGGGTTTCAGATTTTTTGTTTTGTTTTCTTTTTTTAATCAGCCCCTTTCCTTTTCCCCACATTACTCTGCAGATCACATCCACCGGCTTGGAAGCCTCCGCACAGTCTGACAATGTCACATTCTGTTTTGCAAACTACTGTGGAAGGTTGTTTTTTTTTTCCTCTTTGTAATTTGTTTTACAAGCACAATATGTATAGAAACTATACACAAACTAGATACGGTTCCGATTAGGACTTTTGTTCCACTGTTGTTAACAGCCAATACAGATCAGCCACGTACACTATGCTTATGCAATAACAATGCAAGATTAATCCTCATCATTAGATTCATAATGACCCTCATTACTGTGGTAATAAATTTTTACTTTGTATACACAAAAGTTGGCAACAGATACGGCATGGGGATGCACATGACAGCCGTACTCGAAACTCAAAAGCTGTACAGAAGCATGAGCTTGTATTTACATTAAGAATGAGTGTCTATCTGCATTTCTGTCCATTGAATGCCTGCATTGGGAGGCTTTTTTTTTGTCTCATGCACCTCATATCAACCATTTGTTGTTTTGATCCATGCTCTTAGACTTTTTAGTTGGAGGCGCTGCTACGCAACCCCCGCGTTTTGCGCTTGTTTGAGTCGCAGGTGCTCACGGTCGTTTGTGTGCTTTCAGACTGACATGCTCTGATTCGTCAATGACCGGCTGAACATTTACCGCTGGCCTGCTCAAGTCAAGATTTTTCAGGCAGACCTTGGCGGCGCTGTGCCCTTTACACCATCATCAATCCAGTTAGGCTGTTACATATATTCATGCACTTTTTGAGTGGCTTGGCTGTCAGGTGGTTTAATTAACAATGAAATATCCAATAGAAGCATTCCATTCGTCCCACGCGTTGTACGAACACCCAATATGTACACTGACAAGTATTAATGAGGAGTGCTGACCATGTACGTGTGTCACGGGTGTATAGCGCCATGGACAGTCACTGCAAGCCAAACACTGAGGAGCCCAGGTCAGCCAAAAACACACCGAAGTTGAATGAGGTTCTTACAACAGCCAGACAAAGCCGAGCAAACCCATGCTTCCAAGCAACATGATGGTGGACATTCAAAAGAAACGGACACTCTACAGTCTATCGACAGTTTACCCTTTGGCAACAAATCCCCCATGTGGGGAGTGAGGGGGTCAAAACATGCCACAAAGAATAAAAACAATTGTAGTTCAATATTCAAATTCATACACTTAAGTTGCTAAGTAAAAACATTTGCGCCAACTCTTTTTTTTTTTTTCTTCATTTTACGGTTTCAGTGAATCATTTTGTCGTTTTCTTGTGAATAAACACGATGATAATAAACTGCCACTTCCAGGTTTAAAATGAGTCATTGCATAGAACATTTGAATTGATAATTGCTTTTATCTTTTAACCTTCTCATATACTTTTATGTGTATGCATGTACATGTGTGTGCCTGTGTGTGTGTTTGTGTGTGTGTGTGTGTGTGTGTGGGCGTGTAGGCAGTGGGCCCAGCTTGTTATTGAGATTATCTTCTTGGTGTATCTGTAACCTCATTCATCAGCTGGAAGGTGACAGGTCATATTTGGTGGAGAAAGTAACAAGAACCTTGGCTCGGATGCGTCATCAGGATGCAAAGTGTTTCATGTAAAAAGTATATGAGTGCATCTGTGTGTGTGTGTGTGTGTGTGTGTGTTTGTGTGTTGCTTGCATGGATGAGTGTGAGAGTCTGTGTTGATACCGGTTTGCATGCTCTTATGCAAAAACATGCACGTCCGGACACTGTTACTGTGTTGTAAACCCTCCGACAAATTGTGTTAAACGGCTATTTATTGACAGATGTGTTGGTACGTTTCGTCACTGATTAAAACAATATCTATACGATTGTGCTATCATACCATTTCGCGCATGCTATTGCTTTTTTTTTTTTTTTTTTAAAAAAACAAACAAAAATCAACAAGCAAATCCGATGCAAGAAAACATATTTACACAAATAAAAAGTGAAAAAACACAATGTCTCCAAAAAGAAAAACACAGAAACAAAGAGTGAAAGTCACTGAGGAGTGGTACCATAAATACACAGTTATTCGATTTTTATATTTAGATCTCTGATTTGTATTATATACATACAATACTATACATTTGTGTAAAAAGAAACGCATGGTGACATAAACATTTGAAAACGTGTGAGGTATACAATAAAAAACATGTACCGAGTAAGGCTCTTCCATCCAGTAAATATCAGGCAAAAAATGAAAAGAAACTAAAAGATGAAACAAATTAAAAAAAAAAAAAGAAGACAAAGTCCTCGTGGACTTCATTTGATGACAGTTAGCTCTAGAGCAGTCTAGTCAGCTCTAGGGCTGACTGTACAGATGGCTTTGCAATGGCTAATAAAGAGCCGTGGCCACTCTCATTTGGTCCTCTCATTAATGTGATTTTCACACTCGTGGGCACACTGGTAGTAATTCCATTCCCTAAAAACGTACAACTAATGACTAGTGGCATCTCAGGTGGTGAAAAAGTATGAGCTTGTTTTTGTCTGTTTTTATTGTTTGTGTTTTTGTTTGTTTGTTTGTTTTTTTTTGTGGTTGTTGTATTTTTGTGAGTGCGTTCTCATGTCCACATCTACACAATGCATTATGTAGACAATATACCTGGAAGAGGGAAAAAAACAAAAATAAAAACACATTCAAAGAAGGGGTCAAATTCCCTAAATTGGAATGTACTGTAGAGATCAGAACTGAGCTTTTGGGGATTGTGTTGAAGCCGTCAGGTTGGTTGTCACTGCTGTGATATGCGTCTTTTCCAAGTGTGTGGTGTCGTTGATGGCTCATGCTGGTAACTTTGGTACGAGAAAAACCTGTGAAAATTCATCTCTTTTTTTTTTTTGTTTTGACTTTTCAAAAAACCTCTGAAGGCATCGATGCAGATTTGATCTTTGCCAGATGTGCAATTCCCCAGACACGAGTGGCATTTTATTAAAAAGCCCTCTAGAGGGCACTGTGAAGCTTCTTTTATTGATCTCTCTAAAAAGACGGGACATGCGCAGCTGAACACGATGAATTTCCGCCATGATATCCAGGTGCTTCAGTTAGGAGCCTTTTAGTGCCACACGGGTCCCCAGAGGGTTTCTGCAAGAGAGGATGGGGAGCTCCAGAGTCCCTTTACCTTTTCCTTCTGCTTCACTGCATCTGCATAATTGACCAGCGTTGGTCTCCTGAGACAGAGAGAGAGGGAGAGAGAGAGAGAGAGAGAGAGAGAGAGGGAGGGAGAGAGAGAGAGAGAGAGAGGGAGAGAGAGAGAGGGAGAGAGAGAGAGAGAGAGAGAGAGAGAGTGAGAGAGAGAGAGAGAGAGAGAGAGAGATTCAGATTCAGATTCAGGAAAATCGTATTTATCCCGGCGGGGCAATTAGGAAGATGTGAGGGAGGGAGATGCGAATGTTAGTCGGGATATTTCAGATTGCCAAATATCTCATAATACGCTGAAGATCACATGCAAACGCGCAGCAAATGCTCCAGTACTGCTGTATCAGTAAAAGAAGCCAGTGGGACACAAATGGCAAGCACAAAAAATATTTAATATTTAACCTCTTGTAATGTCTGTAGCAGAGTACGCTTATGTAAGAGAAAACCTGCTATGTTTATGTTACAGCTTTGCCAGCCCACACTCTCCTTACTCCAGATCACCCAGCCAATCACAGGCCTGCTCTCCCTGCCGGCAGTAATCCACTGGGCTGAGCAGGCAGCCCTGCCGCTCAAAGAAGATCTGAGTTGGGTTTATCTCCACACTCAACTTGTGACTCCCGAGGCTGCCCCCAAAAGTCACACAGAGATCAACCACTGATATTAATCCGGGTGTCAAATTCAATCAAACAGCAGCTCGTCACTCACACGCCACGACTGCATCCTGTGCAAGTCAAAGCATGTATTTTGACAGCTCCTAAACAAAGCGCAGCGGAATCTGGTTTATTCACGCTTCTGCAATTCTGCTTCATTGAGCAGAATTATTTTATTAGCCCATTCTACCGTCTAATGAGTGACGCTTAGCATGAGTCATGATTCGGTGTGGCTGCATGCTGCTCTCGTCTCTGTGTGCTTCTTGCATGTGTGACATTAAAGCAGCGCCATGGTTGGTCCTCTGCGTCTAAATATAGGCCAGTGTGCTAGGGCCAGATTATTGGATGTGAGGGAGGTTTGAAGATGTCACAAGACGAACTAGGCGGGTGCTAACCCCTGCTCTTGGCGTTGAGCGCTCGTCTCATCATCCCTCAGGTGAAGTGACTGCACGCAGAGCCGGACCGTAAGCGACCTCATCTGACACAGCACAGAACCAATGAAACGAAGAACCAGACAAACGCTAAACGCAAAACTGCATTCACACGTCCATCTGTTCATCTGCTATGGCCGCATTACTGGGGACTCAGGGATGCAGAGGTGCCAGAACCTCAAATCTCCGCCATTTAGATAAAATATAAAAATAAATTATCATAGGTGTCCAAAATACAGCAATACGTTGACGCATCACCACACACACTCAGACACACACAGGGTAACTATGTCATTTGCTTGAAAACTTACGGCCAGTGTCGGAAGGCTTTAGACATCTTCATAACCTTCTTTGTGAAAAAGCAGTTTCGTCTAGGTATCCTTTAAATTTTTAATTTCCAGGCCTCCTCAGTCTGCTGCACAGGAAACGCCATGTTGAAGAAGCGTTCTGCCAGGATGAATTCACATTAATGTGTGTCCATGTCTGGGGAATTCACAGCTGACAAGGTATCCTTTGGTTCCAGTTCTGTTGAGTAACATTAGAATATAGAAGTTAGCATAAATGCATTTAATTAGCAATCCATCAAGTCTCAGTATAGAGAAACACAGTACGCTGTTTTTCTTTAAGGCTCAGTGTTTTAATGTATATTATTATTTTTTAAAGTAACACAGTAAAACATGCAGTATTACCAGTAAAAGACCATTTAATACATTCTGATGTAGAACTTAGCAAAAATATTCATATTTATGAATTTCTGATGTTTTCACTAAGCTGATCAAGCAAGATGACACTGTGTTTCTCACAAGACAATGGTCCCCTACTATATTAAACAAATAGAGTTAAGGAAAAACTCACCGATGCGTTCAGGTTTTTACTCTTTTATGCCAAATGTTTCAGGTTTCAGAGGTTTTTCAAGTTCAAAGCTACCAATCCATCTTGTTTTACCACCAACTACCCTAAGAAAAGGCATATTTGAAGTATGAATTATTGAAATATAAGGGAGCCTTTACATTATCATTGTGTTCCTCCTCTTCATGAGGAAAAAATGCATCCATGTTCATACAGTGATCGCTATTTCTCTCTTACCTTTATTTTCTGTTTCACCAAAATGATGTAAACTTCTTTCCAAGGCCAGACAAAGCTGCGTAATTACAAGGACATTTTTGTCAGAAACGTCAACCATTTAAAAAAGTACATGCAAAACATTTCATAATTACATTTAAAATGTTCAAATTTCACCAATGCACTGAGAATATTGTGTATTTTCTATTTCTAAATCACTTCTTAATCTATCATCCATTCATAAATTTACCATCTCCCAGTTTTCCCGCCTGCTCTGCTGCCCCTCCTTGCAAGATCTTTGTGAGAACATTATCCCCTTCAGCCGGTGGCTGTTGTGCTGCAGCACTGCCGATGCCTCCCGCTTTGCTTCCAATTCCAACAGCGGGAGCCTTGGAACCTTTAGTGAAAACCACAAAAAACATCATCTATGCCGTCCTTTGCCACAGAGGGAATCATTTATATGACTCGGACTTACCAATGCCTGTTAGTGGCGGTGCAGTGATCTTAGTGGACTGAGGTGCTATAGGGACTCCTGCCATTGGCTTCATACCTGTGGCTGCTGCTGCGGGGGTAGAATCCACTTTAGCCTGATGGGAAATTAAGAGGACAAACATGGAATTAGTGGAGTGGGGGAAGCAGGACATTACTGGCCACAATAAATGAGGGATGTTTAGGTGAATCACAGTCAGGCCATACTTACAGCTGCTGTTGCTGGTTGACCTGCTGCAGATCCTATTCCTGACTGCCGCATCTGTGGCGGAGCTTGACTGGTTTTGGGCTGCTGCTGCTGCTGCACTGCTCCAGCTCCTACTGCAGCGGTCGAGGGCTGGCTGTGCGGAGGGGTCTGGCTACGTTGCTGTGACTGCTGCTGTTGTGCACTCTGGTGATGCTGCTGCTGAGCCTGCTTGTTGCCATCAGGTTGTTCGGAGCCTGGATGTCGCCCAGAATGGCTCTGACCTCCTGACCGCTGTTGCCCACTATGGCTCTGAGGTGTCGGCTGCTGCTGTTGCTGTGCTTTAGGCCCCGCTCCAGATGGGTCCTGTCTTCTGGAGGATGTGCGATCTCCTTGTGGTCTCTGGCCACGCCCCCCGGTGCCATGGTGACGAGCAGAGTCAGACTCTCGAGAGAAATCGCCTGAGTTCCTAGGACTTGCCTGAGCAGAACGCATGTCAGGTCCGCTTCTCCTCTGCGCAGACGAAGAATTTCTGCCATCAGAGCGAGCAGATGGATCTCTAGGGTGTGTCCTGGAGGTACGGGAGGATCTATGGTCCTCTGATGAGTGGCGTGAAGAGCTGTGTCTGCCAGAGCCGCTGCCATGGTGACGGTGGTCTCGCGATGAAGACGTGTGCCGCTGTTGGTTGTACTCATCCGCAGGATAATACTCCTCCGGAGGTTCATCGTAATCATGGTAGGTGTGCTTACCACGCCTACCTGTAGACGAATGACTTCCACTGCCATGATGCCTTGAGCGATCAGAACGGGCCTCCCGCGGCTTCTCAAACCAGTCAGTCTCCTCTTGGCTCAAATGATAGGCTTTTTAAAAAACCAAAACAAACATTGTCAGTCAGTGCAGGCTGTTTCTTTACAGGAAGATGAGAGAAGCATGCAGAATAAAGCCATGCAAAAAAAATATATATATAAATGGAAAAATGGAAAATCCCCAAAATATTCCACAGATCAAAAATCCAGGCAAAAAGTTGACAAAAACCAAAACTGAAAACAAAGACTGATGTAAAAAAAACAAAAACAAAAAGAAAAAAAGGTGCGTGCAAAACAGATGTAGAACAGGCATTTTTGGCTTGGTGTATCACACATAAAAATCTATTTAAAAAAGACAAGCAAAGCAAAGATGACTTCACAATTCCACACCACGCATGCAGTTCCCTCTCAGCACAGTATGACGGTGGAGACCAATGTCAGGCAGCACAAAATATTCAGCACCAGTTACCTTCACTGTCAGAAACAGCACAGTGCATGTCATCTACGAGGTAGGGGTCATCTGGTTTATAGACATGACTCCTGGGTATGTCCTTCTTGTGATGATCCTGTACATCTGGCAAGGAATGGCTGGAACCATACTGACCCCTCACATCATGCGGATCCGGGATTACAGTGCCTCTTCCCATGCCAACTGGCTTCCCAACAGGACTGAGTGGGCTCTCCTCCTCTGAATTCTGGTTGCGCATGGGTGGTCTTCCTGCACGACTGCTCCTCTGGGACCGCTCCACGTTATCTCTTTCGTAAGATTTACTTCTGTGGCCTGCAGCATCTCTGGAGGATATTTTGTCAATACCATAACCGGTCGACCTGGACCTACCAGAGTTGTACATGCGATCCTCCTCCTCAAGACCCTCATGACTGGTACTGTAGTATTTTTGGTCATAGGCATTTTTCTTTCCATAAGCAATATCTTCTTGGAGCTTCTTGGATCTTGACACAACAGTACAGCTTCCTCCAGTTGATGTAGTGATTGTGTAAGAGGCAAGGTCAGACTCCACGTCCCGTGCTTCCTCAATAGGGGAGAATTTTGATATCTTCTGCTCCATTCCCTGCTTCCGGTGCTTACTACGTTTTGAGGAGACTACAGCAGGAGCAAGATTCTTGGTTGTGAGCTTGTGGCCACTGGAACTGCTTCGTGATGTGTGTTTATAATCATCGTAGTAATATGAGGAGCCACCACCCCCTGTTGTACTAGTGCTCTGGTAACCAGCTGAGCCAATAGGTCTGCCATAAGCATCAACAGTCTCATCCTCAGGCCTGGTATAGGGATCTCCACGTGCCGGACCGTTCTCAGTGCGATATCGTCCTAAAGGATGGCCTAAGGCATCCGTCTGTTGGTTAGTGTTATCTTTTGTTAGCTCACTAATGTCGTCAATCATGACGTAGTTCCGCGGAATGTTTTGCTCCAGGTTAGAGGTGTAGTGTCCATCAGAAGCATAAGCTGAGGTGGGGCTCTCCCCTGTATGGGTCAAGCCAGGCTCAGGGGGACGATATTGTCCATATGCGTTGCTGTACATGGAACCATAATTGGCCTCTGGTGCAGATGTGGCCACTGACACTGCTGGGTTGTTAATTATCTCATAGTTGGTTGGGACTTTTTGCTCTAGGTCAGCTAAAGAAGTTTGTCGTGGTCTTTGGTGGACTGTAAGAATCTCGGCCTGGGGCGGGTAGGAGATGCCAGGCTGATAGGAACTGTGGGTAGGATAAGGAAGGCTCTGGCCTGGCATTGGCTGAGTGGGAGGATGGAAACCCTGGTGACCATGTTGCTGCATGCCAAGGTCAGTCTGGTAGGAGGATTGGGGATACATGCGAGAGGAATAGGCTCCCTGACTTTGGTAGCCAGGTCCTGGTGGAGGATGGGGCTGGAATGTACCCGGCTGCGGTGCAGGCGAAGAGTGGTACTGCGGAGGTTGGAATCCTATCTGCTGGTAGGTAGAGCTTGGTTGTTGTGTTGATGGTTGACTTTGGGAGTATGGATAAGACATGTAAGATGAGGTTTGGGGATACTGGGAGGCTGCACTGAGATCACTAAATTGACTCATAGGTGCAGTGCTGGGTCTTGTCAGTAAACCATTCGCATCAAAGGTTGCTGGTCCAGTGGCCATTCGGAGATTGTTGAGCTCACTATCTGACATGTAGTCACGGGCATCCCCCATACACCTCAGGTAAGCCAGATCTCTCCTCTCCTTCTCCTTCACCATAGTCTCTTTACGTTGAGTGATACCAAGTTCTAAGTAACGCAGCTTAGCATCAATCTCTTTTTCCTCCTCTTCCAGTTCAGCCTGTTGTTTACGGAGCTTTGATGATTCTTGTTCCACAGCTTTTAATTCACTAAGCAGGCCAGCCTTGGTGACTCCTTGGGCAGGTCTTGGTAAGACCCTCTGTGGCATGCCAGGAGAGCTGTGCATTTGAGCTGGAGTAACAATGGGGAGTGGAGTCTCCTCTGGAGGGGGGCTGGGGAGAGTCCTCTTTATTTTCCTCATCAGAGAGTTCTGCTGCTGCTGTAGGGAGGCCATCTGCCAAGAGAGGCAGAAAGTGAGCTGTAACACTGTGCTATAAACAGACTGTGTTTATGTAAATTAAGTCATTATTGCACTCTGGTTTTCTCAAAGGGAATCTACACATTTCTTTATCCTAAGACATCAGTGACGAGCCATGTCGTATTATTTGCTGTTCTGGATATTAAGCAATTTATTACATTCCATAACGTAAAATGTTTTAGACATTTGCCATTTAAATGCCAGCTCAAAGATAAATAAAATGTGTTGTGGTAGCCATTTGTGTTCGACTTTAGTGAAATGGCAATCCTGCAAACTGCATCAAATAGTAAAATCAAGGCAACACTTGTACAAATAAGGAAAAAAACGTTTGTTATCTAGCAAATTTGAATAATCTCAATCAGCAGGACTACCACAATGCTTTGTCAGTTGAATCAGATGTTGGACAATCTGTTTCTATTGATGTCTAAATATTTGTTTGAATAAATATAGAGCTAAAATGTTTTGGTGGGTTAGGTAAATTGAAACAAATTTTACAGTTTTACCCAAAATTATTCTAATGTTCTGATTCTATCTAAAAAAAAACAAACAAACATAAAACATGGTTTGCCCTTTCATATTTTACTCTCATGAACCAATTAGTCACTTAAGTTCACTCTCTCAAACTCATCACATTATCATATTCCTTAATTTGGTATTAAAAAAGCATCGTAAGAAAGAAGCACAATATAAGTAAGATAACTATTCTTATCCAATACTTACAAAATACTTGTGTTGTGTGGATAGATCCATGATAAAGTTTGATAAAATCCACAAGAAAAATACATGCAAACTTAGCATTAAAAAATCTTCAAAAATTGGACCATAAACATCTAAAACAGCTGGACACTGACTCCTATGGTTGCTTCTGTGACTGTTTTGGTCTAAACAAAGAACCGTGGTAATTTACTTTGACCAGCTGCTAACAATACGGAAGACAGCAATGCATCACGGCAATCTGTGTGTGCCCCTGGCAACTGTTCACTCCAACATCATGACAGAAAGTGAGAGAATGAAAGTGTGCGCGTGTGTGTGTGTGTGTGTGTGTGTATCATTGAAGCTACATAGCAGCTGCTCTCATGAGAACATTCTGTCACTTTTCTAATGACAAATTTAGTGACGTACTCTTTATATAAAACATTCTGCATAAAAATATATATTCAAACACACATTTCTTTACTTTTCCTTTCACTCAACAGAAATAAATGTCAGTCTTGTAACATTATGTGGCTGGTAATGAATTTAGCGCTTTTAAATGGCAAATGAGCTCCAAAGGTTTTTGTTGTTGGCAAATATTAAATAGTGTCAAGATCACAGAACAAGTCCAGTTGCCCTAACTCAACCCTTCTACCTCATTAAATAGTGTGAAAGAATGTGACTTATTTAATTAGTTATGTTTAAATAATGTAACATTTTAACAATGTATGAAACATTAAGAAATACACCAATATTATATACCATAATGTAATGTGCAACAATAAAGTTTCCATTTCCATTCCCATTTCAAATACAAATTCAATATTAGCAACAACAAATGTTGCAATACTCATGACTGACAACTTAATGCAGTATTTATGGTACCAGAACAAATGAGAGAATTTTGAATAGTCATATATTTATATTCTGCTCCTACACCTCAAAAGGAATTTAATAATACTAAGTCCTGGCATGCATTTTTCTATACCAGTGTTTGCAATATTGGTTGTAGAACCTATGCAACATCCCTTTTATTCTGCCCATTGGCCAGTGGTACAGGTTAATTCATACATAGGACTGAGTGGGTCATGTCACAATTTATTTCCATATTCATTGGATTTATGAACGTTGGACTCAATTATTCTAACGTCATTCTTCTTGTACTGCCTGAGAATAGCTACTTTTGCAATATTAATTTCAACTTTTTTTTTTCTTTTTAAATATTTAAAATTCTAAGGTCATGGTCATTGTATTTGTATTTGGCTTGGTTTGCATGGTGATCAATCCAAAACTGAATTGTTTATGTATTGGTGAGCATGTGGGTTACTTTGGCTTTGTTTTATTCATAATCTCAAATTCCAAACTAATAAGGTTTTGCTAAATTGAAGTGAATTAAATTAGTAATGTACAACGTGCAAAGACAAGTGAAAAGTACTGTACCTGACTGTTCGACAGAGCTTGCTGATGATATGGCGAGAACCTGTTCTTGGCAGGGTCCTCTGATGTGGGGCTGAGAGGCTTTGGATCCGACATGGAACGCTGCACACTTTTTATGGGTCTTGGTAAACTCTGGTGGCGTTGAGGTGATTCAGCAGTAAAAGCCTTCTGCTGAGGGGTCACATGAGCCTTGTTGAGTTTCTCTTGAGAGGCAAAAGTTGTCTCCAGCATGCGATGGGGAGACAGTGGCGACACAGGAGAGTAAAGCACCTGTGGAGATTTGGGGGCCTGGCGAGATGAGGACTCATTTTGTTGCTGTTGATAGCCAATTTCAAGAGGATCAGGTTTTCTTCTCTCAAATTTTGCAACTGCTTGAAGTCTAGATGAGGCTTGGTCAGATGTGTTCGCACCAACTATATGTAGACTTGTAGAGTATGGGCTTATAGTTGTTGGAACGCTTAGCTGAGGGGCCACAACACCTTGTGATTGAGACTCTGGTTCTGTTTGGCAGGCAAGACTTTCTCCTTTATGAGTCCTCTCAGGGGCTGCTATATAATGTAATAGGTCAACCTTCGTGGTTTCAGCCATGGTGATGTGAATGGCTGGGGAAACCCTCCCAAGTTGCTCTGACTCTGTTTGGCATGAAGAGTCATTGGTGGTCTGAATAGCTATACTTGCAGAAGCTACTTTAGATAACGCATCTGATTTAGCCTCACCACTGGATTCAGAGTGTTTGGAAACACGTGATTTTCTGCGCCTTGCTGGCTGTGGATCCCATTCTCCCTGGTCCTCCTCATCAGTCTGCACACTGCAGTCAGCAATACGCCTTGTTCTTCTGCGCCTGTTCATGAATCTCTCCTCTCCATCTTCATCATCTGTTTGCACACAGCTATCTGTAATCCTTCTCACAGAGTCCTCCTCTGATCCATCTCTCAGTCGAGGCATGGAATTCTGTTTTTTCATGATCTTGGAATCAGTCTGCTTCTCACTGCTTCTCAAAGACATTTCAGAGACAGAGCTATGAATAGGCCGAGCAACCACAGCTTGGACAACTTGCCCGTCCTGCCAAAATTGAACACTTTGTCCTTCTTGTTGAATGACTCGACCACTTTGATCACAAATAATGAACCCTTGAGGTGGTCCTCCTCCAACAACTACCCCTTGTAAATTACCTTGAGCAGATGTGGCTGCTGCTGCTGCCACTGCACTAGCAGCAGCTGCCTCAGCAGCAGCCACTGCTGCCGCTGCTTCCACTGCTGCTGTCTTCTGCCTTTTTTGTTCTTCTAGCTGCTGCTGGAGCTGCTGCTGCAAGGACTGGATTTGCTCAAGTTGCATTCTCTGTTGGGCAAGTTGTTCTCTTTGCATTATAAGCTGTGTTTCCCGCTCTGCCTGCTGCTGGTGTAAAACCTGCTGTTTGATTGTTTGTAGTTCCTGAATCTCACGTTGCACAAGCAATTGTTCTTTTTCTCTGTGTCTCTGAAGTTCCATGCGATCTCTCTCAAGTTCCTCATGTAGTCGCAATTGCCTCATTTTCTCCAGTTCAACACGCTCTCGCTCTAACTGCAGCACGTGTTCTTGTTGCTGACTCAGTCTCTCATCTTCTTTATCTTTCTGGGCATCTGATGGAGGTGAGGTTTTCGAACTCGGTGTTACAGCAGCCTGGCCTTGTGAAAGCACTAAAGGTTGAGGTTGACTGATAGATTGAACTTGAGACTGGGTTTGAGTCAAAGACAAAGGCTCGGTTTGAGCAGGTAATGGCTGCTGCATTTGGGCCTGCACTGGCTGCATGACTGCAGGTTGGGTATGGGCTTGAGACAAGGAAGTAACACTCTGTGAGGTAAATTGTGTTTGGTTTGAAGGTTGGCCAACTGTGGTTTGGATGGTAGTTGCTGGTGTGGACTGGGTTGGAGTGACAGTTGCAGCTGTTTGTGAAGAAACTGTTGTTACAGGTTTTCCTAGATACACAGGGGTTTCCTGGTGTAAGCTGGTTGGATCTGGCACCCCTCCTGAACAAGTATCTGAAGTAGGAAACTGATTTGGAGGAGGATAGTATGGTCCTTGTGTTGACAGAGGCATTCTGGGTGTAACTTGGGGCAACCTGGTAAGACTGGCCAATGGTACAGCAGTTACACCTGTGGGGTATGGTCTGTATATTCCTCGAGGCATAGGACGTATGACAGGAGCAGGTTGGGTTGTTATTGGCAAGGTTGAGGCTATGGGAGCATTAATAGTGGAATATATCATACCATCACCCCCTCTCATTGCAGATGGGTACAAGGCGCGTAAACTTGCTTGTCTAGCATTGATTAGGTTTGTTAAGGTTTGACCATTAGCTGTTGGTCTCCCATCTGGGCCATACAGTAGGTTTGCCCTTATTGATGCCAAGCTTTGATGAAGATTTAGCCTAGCTAAAGGTCCTCCTCTTCCTGCTCCATATGGTACTAGTTCAGGATTATTTACATACCTCCCATAGTGATCCACAGAGTTAAGAGCAGCACACATGCGACTGATCTCTCTGGCAGTGGTTGCACTATACTGAGCCAAATTGGAGTCTTGTGAACCAGTAAGGTCACGAGAACCATGGGCGTGTTCGGAATTAATATTTGACATGGATCCATAGCGACGGAGTGGTAATGAGGGGCTTGCAAAATCTCCTTGGTGGCGAAGGTCCGTGTAGGATCCATACTGTGCTCCCATACCAATATATCCACCATCATAAGCCTGATTCATGTTACTAAGATCTACAGCTAGGCCTCCCTGACCATTCATTTGATAGTGACTAGCATCAGTCATAGAAGGTAAATTTGTTTCAGACATTGAGGGTTGCATTCTTCCTGGGGGGATCATGTTTGGTTGATATGGTTTATGTTCTTCTGCCACTGTGGTGTGAGCCTGATGCTGTTGTTGTTGGCTGACACTATATTGTGGTGTGTGGAGTGGCTGGCCTACTGGAGGGGTTTCAGAGGTTGGGTTGTTTTCAGAGGTTGTAGGCTTTTGAACAAATGACCCTGAACAGGAGCTCGCAAAGGGTAATTTGTATACTACATCACAACAAGCAACTTGGTTTTCTGGTTTGATCTGCCCTGTGAGATCCAAGACCTGAGGAGAAGGAGGTTCCTCACGTTTCACCAGCTGAGTAACTGTACTACTCTGTGATGTATTACTCTCATCAAGTTGTACCATCATAGTGTGATGTTTACCTGTTGACAAGTTCATGACTATTGGCTTGTTTTTTAGTTCTAAGGCAACTCCTCCATAGATTTCATGAGCAACATTAGAGGCTGCACCCCCAGACACCGATGGAAGGGCCATGGGGGATACCCTTGAAATGGCACTAGCAGTCACTGCAGCCTGAACACTGGTTGTTTGAGTTACAACAAGGTCTTTTTTCACCAATAATGGCTGGACCTGATTGGCTAAATTGTAACGAGCAAAAGAAGACTGTTGTTGGTGCTGCTGGAGCTGCTGCTCAAGAAGCTGTTGCTGCTGTAGGAGTTTCTGCTGTTGTAATTGGAGTTGTTGTTGTTGAATACCCAGGTTCTCCAAACATGCATCAATTTTTGGAATTGATGGGTCATTAACTACTGGCTTAGTCTGAGTTAGACAAACGGCAGATCCAACACCCTGACCCAAATCCACACGGTTTTGTAAAGGGTCCCCATACACTATCGGTTGCTTGTGTTGGGACATAAACATAGAACCTGCAACTGTGATACTAACAGTTGTTGGTGTTGATAACGATACATGTGGTTGCTCTTGTGCATTCAGATTAATAATGAGAGGTTGCACTGCTGTGTGCCGACCTGATGGCTGTTCTGTTCCTACTGAGTACCTTCTTGTGTCAGACGCAAGTGATGTGAGGTCCATCCCTTGGTCTGTCATGATAATTGGAGCTGGTCTCATTGGGGCTCTTAGATCCACCACATTAGTGCTTGAATATACTTGGCCCTGATCCACTACCATTGAGGAACCCAATATATTTGAAATTTTACCAGGGGATACATTTTCCCTCAGTCCACAATTTTTTTCAATTGTGGTCATTGTGCTAATACCAACATTTACCTTTTCAATATTTTGGGACTTTTTAGGGGATGTTGGGGAGGTTGCTAAAGGGGGATGGGCGCTATACAAGGTTTTACCACTAACTTGTGTGGGTGACGATAAAGGGGAAGTGGAAGAATTTACAGTAATTGGTTTGGCAGGACTTGTCTTATCAGAGCTCAGTGTTATCACCATCACTGGTGATTCTTGAGAGGACTGTTGCCTTGCAAGACGTGGTGTTATTGTCCTTTGAGGTGCCTGGGATCCTTGTGAAGCTGCAGTCGATGAGGGAGTACCTGGCAAGGATGGTAACTGTCGGCCACTACTACTCGGTGGTCTCACAGATGGCACATGTGTTGGGCTCTGCGCTGGAGAAGTCGCTGGGGACACTGGGGGACTTGAACCTTTGAAAAGTGAGAAGACTTTGGAGGTTAGGGACGATGCACCAGGGTCATTTGATTGCTGTACTGGCCTTTGGGGGAGGGTTCTGTTATTGGCAGGCACAGTGCTGCCCGCCTGTCGGGTTGTAGCTGTTTGACTGACTTGGGCTTTGGTTGAAGTTCCAACAACACCTTCAATTTTGGCACTCTGTGTCATCATCCTGTTTTGTGTTTCTTTTGACAGATGTTGTGCAGCACGAATACTTGGAATTCTAGGGTCACTTCCTGTTGTTGAAAAAGACATAGGTGCAGTGATCTGGGTTGGGCTTGAGCCAGGAGTTAGCGCAGTTGCTGCTTCAAGGTTATGTTTACTGTCAGTTTGAGAATCCCTTTGAGGTTGACCCGCTGCTTGCACTTGCCTCTGCATGAGCTGGGCTTTCTTCATCATTTCTTCATAGACCTCCTCTGCACTTTTTAGTGTTTTATCAGTAAGTGGTATTTCTGAAGACTTTTCGGTGGGTGAATAAAGGGATGTGAATGTCGGTAAATTAAATTCATTTCCTGATTTATAAAGCTTTCCACCGATCATCTCAAAGCCCTCTGCCTCTGAATCCATAGATGGTGAATATTCTGAACATGATGATCTGTGAAGCTCCTCCATCTCTGCAGCCTGTCTTAGCTCTTCTGTTGGTGATGCATCCTCAATAGGGGAGAGGTTACTGGGTGGAGTTTTAGATCTTTCCCTGCGCCTTTGTGCCCGTAACTCTTCTTTGTCTCTCTTTGTTTTTCGAGCAGTACTTCTGATCCTCTGCTGTTCCAAATCTCTCATTTGTTCCTGTTCACGCAATAGTTCCTCCTCTTCTCTAAGCTCATCCTCTTCAGATGAGTCCTCAATGGTTGGCAACAATGGCCCATGAGACCTATGTCTGGCTTTTCTTTGCTGCTTTGCTTCTTCTAATCTTGCCCTCCGACTGGGACTGCTGTCACTGTCATCCTCCATGGATGACACAGATGTGGGAGAAGTTCCAGAGGTGTAGCTAGGAGTGGTAGCAGGTAGGGTGGAGGAATATTCTCCCTTGGACCGCTCCTCAGGTGAACCAGTCAAGCTCTCCATCTCTAGCTCAGGCTCTCGAAGATCATGGTCAGCACTGAGTTCCATGTCTCGGCTATAGCTGTTGGTGTTATTTAATTCAATGGTTTTAAAACGTCGTAGACCTCCAGCCATTCCAACATCTTCCTCTTCATTTGTTTTGTAAGCCCCCTCTGATGTTTTTGTGTCTTCCTCAAAACTACTGGAATGTTGAGAGAGTCTTCTTCTCTCTTTACTCAAATCCCCACTAGGTTTATGTACCCTTTTATTTTTCTGGTTTCCATGTTCTTCCATTTCTTCTTCATCAGCACTCATCTCCATAATTTGCCTCCTCATAAATTCTTCATCCGTTAACTCTTTATGTGACTTTTTCTGTCTCACTGGCAATGGCGAGAGGCCACTTTCACTGCTGTCTTCCACATAATCATGGCGAAGTTTACAACTGAGGTCATCCTCTGACTCATCCCTTGCTGCATCATCAGGAATGTAGTCTTGTTCATGTCGAACTGACAGCGAGTGCGGACGAGACTTTTGATCAGAGGCAGTCTTTAAGTCTAGTAGAGGTTTCATTGAGCTCTCAAGCATGGTGATATCTGATGGGATTGAAGCCCCTTGCTCATTGAGCTTGATACCCTCTTCATGAATCTGGCCTGTAATCTCTCCATGAGAGCTGGAGATCCCATCTGAGGAGTATCCTGTATCACTTAAACTTTGTGAGCTGGATTTGTTGGAATCCTGAAAAAGAGACAAAGACAAGGATAGAGGTCAGACAAATTATGGTGTGGAACTAAGTCATGTCAAGTTCTATTACAAGCCTCAATGAAAACATTTTAGCCAACTACTTCATCCAACATACCAGCATACTTTTATGACCATTATTTTTGATTTTTGATTTTTGATTTTTGATTTTTTTTTTTTTTTTTTGGGGGGGGGGGTAAACAATACAATGCTCAGGCATTATCAAGTAATTACAGCACAAATAACAAATTCTCAAACCATTAGATGTATGGGAAAATCAACTCAAAAGTTAAATTTTGGTTAAACAATTTAGTCATTATATTTTTTCCTAAGAACAACAAGACAAATGGCATTGAAACAATTTGAATGAATATTGCTGATGCATTAATGATGCATGTGCATTATTTGGAACGTAATTTTTTTGCATAAAATTGAGAAATCTGATCAACATTTTTAGGGGGTTGATTTTCCCTTTAAAATGTACATACAGATGGACAAATACACTGACGCACGGGATAAAAAAAGACAGTAACAGACAGTTGAACATACATATGTCACAAACAAACAGTATTTTGTCACATGCTTAACTGTCATCGTTAATGCATTCTCCAATGCATTCTTCGTACCGTTGAAGAATACCGTACATGCTTAGAATGCTTGTATCATCATGTGTTGGGTGAGAAAAAAAAATTAAACTTGATGTAAATAAGCCATTAAAAAACACATTTGACAAATTGAATGTTTCAAGATGAGAAATGGCCACAGAGACAATGGCAATAACAATGATTATGTGGACAAGTAGTGTTATAATTATGATAGTTTCTGTTAACTTTACTAGTGATATAAAAGTGAGTTAGACAAAAGCATAATGTTTTTATAACAGAAGATTTGACCAATAAAACAAATACTAACAAATACTAACAGTGTGAAAAAAAAATGAAACAATAAAAAATGATGATTCAATACAAATGTAACACAATAATATGGCTATGGTAAAACAAATAAATGAATAAATAATAAATGTAAGAGTAATGAAAAAAACGATGATCAAAAGGTGATTTCAGGTGACTTAAAAGTAATTACAATTGTAAAATGGGAAGAGAAAAACAACAAATTGAATGGTAAATCAGGAATAACGTGAAGGCGATGAAGTTGCAGGTGGCTCACTTCATGGTGTCTTGACTTCTGGGTTTCTTCTGATATCTTCATGTCTTTTGGTGAAGTGACAGTCTCTGACACTGCCTTCTTTGGTGAAGCCTTGACATCTTCTTTGAGAGACTTTGCTGTGACTTTAGTCTTCTCCTGGCTCTGTGTCTGTTTGCGTGCTTGGTTGTTACCTGTGGGTTTAGACTGAGTATTTGCTGCTTTTGATTGGCTGGGAGCAGGCTTTGCATTGTTAGGAGGTGCTTTACCAGTAGCAGTAGATGACTTGGCACCAGTAGGGTGAGAGGTGCCCTTAGTCTGAGCAGAGGGTTGGGCAAGTCCCTTTGTCTGCCCTTTGGCCTGACTTGGTCCCTTGGTTTGGTTAGCGGACACAACTGGCCCCTTACTTTGAGCATTTGACTGATTAGGACCTTTTATTTGTGGGGCCTTACTCTGAACGGAGGGCTGTGTTGAACCCTTTGTTTGTGTTTGAGGTTGAGCTGAACCTTTGGGTTGAGGAGAACCCTTGATATGAGGGGACGCTTGACTGAGGCCCTTGGTGTGAGCAGCAGGCCCAGCCTGTTTTACAGGAGAGACAGGGCCACTTACTTGAGGACCCGTTGTTTTCTGTTGCTGTTGAGCACCTGGAGGCCTAGGCCCTGAATGTTGATTTGGCCCTTTCAGCTGAGGGGATTGTTGACCGGCTGTAGCAGGTGGCTGGGGGGATCCCGTAGGCTGTGCAACAGGAATATCTCCCAAGCTTCCTGATAGAGCCCTCTGCGTCTGGCAGTTTAAGCACAGCCATTCTTTCTTCTGAAAAACAAGCAGAGATAAAGAATTAGAATGAGCGATGCTGCACAAGCTGTGTTTATTTTCAACATTCAGTGACACAAACAATAAACAGGAAAAAAAAAAAGCTGACAAAGGACAGCAATTAGAGTAAATTGGTGTAAATTAGGGCTAACAGAATGGATTTGGGCTTCTTGATTGACTCGTTAGCTAAAAGCTAAATAAGGAAAAGCAATGAATTGCTGTTTTATTGATGGTCAGAAATAGCCAAGGAGGGAATTTGACGCCTTCGAACAACTGAATATGTCAAAGTTTGTCCAAACTATATCTTTCATCTCTTGATGAAGACTTAATTATTTGACAACAGCACTCGAGCAAAGTAAACACGAGAAGCGGGCTATGTGAATACAAATTAGCACCTCTGTTATTAGACTGAAGAGGGGGAGGTATTATGAAGGGGTTGTATTTAGATATTCTATATATTGCATGCAGCCAAGCTTCTCTCAGCCAGAGGAGGATTCATCCATCCTCTTACCCTTAATTGAGCGCTATGTTTGGAGGTTGTTATAGATCAGACACTGCAAAGCACCTCGGACGGAGGAGATAACATTACAGATTCAATTTCAGGTCAATGCAGCAGATTGATGGAACAGCTCAATGCAAAGAAATTACTATCCTTTGGCCACAAATGCAGAAACGAGAGGTGACGCAAACGCCCCATCATACCCAGTGTATTATCTAGCCCTGCAGCCTGACGAGATTCATGTGACTCATTCAACAGAACAAATAACCTCATAAACACTTGTACTGCCAATTACCGTCTGACCAATAAATCTTTTTGCATTACAATTTTCTCTAACGAAAACAAATTATGTGATATTCAGTGTGATAGGCAGACACTTTCTTCCTATTTGCCAAAGATTCGTCCATTTGAAGATTATAGCAATTCATTTTACTGTGAGCCATGCATATTCAGTAAAATAAAGAGTGCCTCTCAAGTTTTCACATACTGAGATCTGCCATGAAGTTGCTTTCCAAACCAACCTAAAGGATAGATTAAAACGTGTAATACAGCAGAAAGAGAAAACCAGACAATGCGGATCTGAGAGCACAAAAGGGACGTCAATCTGGAGACCCACAAGCCGCATGGGTGTAGGACAAAGGCAGCTTCTTTGTTCAGATGTTTTTCAAAGTGGTGCGAACGTGTGGGGTTTTCATGATTGGAATTGATTACTTTTTCCTTCCTAGGTCCCTTGTGCATATGTTCAATTCCTGTTTAACTCACTGGCTAGAATGGGAAGACGCAACACAGGCCCAATTTGCCATTTCACCAGTCAAACTGATGTGTGAAGTCACAATTTTCTCCAGGCCAGTGGTTCAGTTGTTCACCGAGGGCCAAACAGCAGGAGGAGAAACAAGAATTCATTCGGAATGAGTTGAAAAATTCTGCAGGGAAAGGTTAAATTCACACTAATTCCCATATACCTAAAGGTGTGAAATTTGTTCTGCGCTTTCATCCCATCCCTTTTAGGGAGCAGTGAGCTGCGGTGCTACACTCGGGTTTCGTGTGGTCATCTTGTTTAAAAGGTTAACCCTTAATGCTGAGTTCCAAGCATGGAGACGATGGTTGCCGTCTTTTGTATATGACCCCTGAAATCCCACGACCCTCCTGTCCACAGTGTCTGAGCTGGTCGAAGACAGCCGTCAAACAGTGAGATGAAATAAGAACCAAAAACAACGCTTTTTCTATTTCTGTAATTCTAACATTGTGTAGGTAGAGCCACAGACAAAGCGGCACAAGATAGCATGCTCATCCATTGCGAAACAAAATTGGGAAACAACTATCTACCCCTAAAATGTTTTCAGAGCATTTTATTTTATCTGTGAAGATGAACAGGAAAAGAACAACAGTCATTTTTTACCTACAGCAATTTTCGCTGCACATGTTTCTATTTGGAACGCCTGTGCCTTTTGGCTCACTAAAAGGCCTCTGCCACCCTGAGGAAACACCTTAAAATTCTATTGAAGCATCTCTGTCCACTGGCATTTTTTCCCCCCAATATGGTCATAATGTAATCATGAAACATGACCATTTCCTTTTACCATTCTGTAATTAATTTGATTACAATGAAATGGATGAAAAGGATTAAAAGAGCAGGAAGTATGTATTCCATCAGCTGTTTACAACAGTGTCAAAAACCAAGTCAGCCAACGGTCGCTCTGTTCAGTTTTTATCACCTTCAACTGTGCCGATGTTCATGTTCAGTCAATTAGTCACCTTATGCCACATGGATTTGAAATGATGTAACTGTCTTGTTTTCAGAGCTGACACCATGTGGCTCATGGCCACTGTGAAAATGCGGAAAGGACAATGCTGCAATAGTGTGGGCAGCCACTAAGATCTTCAGCTTAAAAGAGACTGTCAGAAGAAGGAGGGTGTGGGTGAATATCACAGCAGTGATTAGTGCCTCAAAAAAAAAGAAGCAAGATTCCCAAACACATATAACACAATACACGCATACAACCCTGTATTAGATGTGACACAAATACCAATATTTTTGAATGCAGTTCAAATAAGACTGAGATGCTCTATTTTTTTTAATGATAATGTGCTTTGGCTAACAGAACTTTCCAAGCATGTCTGAATTCTGCAGGGATCTGCTGTGTGGACGGAAGCACAGGAATGCCAAGCAGACGGGCTTGCTTTGTTTTCATCTCTGTCAAGTGCTCTACTGAGAAGCTATATATAAACAGGTGCGGTACTCCAAGCTAGCCATCTGCGCGAGTTGTTCCACATTTAAAATTAATAAATAAATGGGCAGAAATGTGCTGGTGGACAACAGGGCAGACGAGGGGAGGGGATTGGGGGGGTGGGGTGGGGTAGCACTGCTGATGATATGTCGAAAATGTGCTGCTAAAAACACCTGCAACCCCAGAGGCTACGTGTAGAAGCCAACGTGCTAGAACCACCCTGTCAATATGTTTCAAAGAGTATCACTTGACAGGGCACTAATTCCCTTTTTTGTCTTCCATCAAAGCTTTCCCTGCCATTTTTGGCACCATCAAACTTCCCTGAATCAGCAGAACATTGCTGTGTGGGAGAGAGGAGCACAGCCAACCAGGAGCTGGGGGTAGCAAATTATTTATGTAGAGTGCTTTAGCTGGTACAGCAGTGAGCGCTGTGGGCTCCGCTTCCCACCTCTACCTACACGGCGAGGAGAAAATCAAGTCCATAAAGATTCAGGCTGTGCACTTGCGAAACGGGCTTTTAAAGTGCAAACTGAAAACAGAGCAGCCGTTTCACTGAGCCAATCCCCTCCGACCGCCCTCCGGAGAGCAGTGCTTCAACAGCGCAACACAAACACCTGAGACATTAAAGTTCTCCCTTTAATTGTTCACTCTGAGTATAAAAAAAGGGACATAAATGACAGCGGGTTTGTTTTGTTCAGTGGCACTGCCTCCCGATTTGTGCGCGCATGTGTGCACGCACTTGTGTGTGATTGTCAGGGAGATCATCTCGTTAACGAGCCGCTAACCTGATTAAATGGCAGCAGGTTAGCTCGTTTGCTCACTTGAAAGTGCACTTGGCTCTGAACTGTAACTCAGAAGTGAGACAAGACTAAACCCTGCCTGTAATCTATCAATTCAAGTCGAGGCGGTTGATTGCTGCTCTCGCCCAACATCCAGCTTTTTGATTTTGGTCTTGGACGTTGGATCAGTAAGACAACAAATGGACCCTTTTTGAACTTCCTGGAAAATATGTTACTGTTATCTGAACTTCAATATCTTACTGTGCATCTAAGAAATTTTAGAGAGCTTTTTTTTAAAACTTTTTTTTTTAAGAAATTAGAAATTACATTAAAAACCTAAATAATAAAAAATAAGATAATATAATAAAATAATTACTCTAAATGACAATTGTGATTTACATTGCCTCTGAGTGTGTTAAACGTGTGTACTGTCAACATGTTCATCATCATCTTCTGTCCCCTTGAAACAAGGTATCAACTTAGACAACTTGCAGACAACTGCCTGCAATTGTGAATAAATCAATTCAGTCAATTGGGTGGAATGACAGTTTTGGTGGGGTTCACCTCCATCACTGGCAAAACGAAGGCTTGTCACAACTGAAGGTCATCAATGCTGTGACATACAGCCACACAACCCCATGTGTCCCTGATTTGGGACCTAACTGCATCGTCTACAGTACCTAACGGACTGAGGCTTTTTTTTTTAATTATTATTGTGTTCAATAAATAAAACATCAAATTCCAAAATATGTCTTGTTTGTTCCTAAACAAACAAACATAAAATAATAAAACTAGAACCAACAGGAGCCTAAGCCATTCAATGGGAGCTCAACTACTTCTCAGACATCCTGGTCGACCCATTAAGGCATATTTTTCACTGACGCTGATGGAAAGCTAACAGCTTAATAAGTGTATAAATGATGAACTGAAATCAAGCACAGCATTTTATAGCTTTAACTTTTTTTTTTTTAATGCTGTTCTGTGGTGCTCCTACAGAACCTGTTTGTTTGGAGGTTTTTTTGCATCCCATCTTGTAAATATTAAGACGAGTTCAAAGAGAGCGTAATTGGGTGGGCTGCAACTCAGATGGAGCGCCGCCATCGACAGTCGGCTCAGAAGCGGAAATCTGCCCTTTCCCTGTCAAAAATAATGAGAGATTGAATACTGCCGGTTATTACAAGGTTAGTTATGAGGAAAAGGTCAGAGGGATTGATCCTCCTCTCAGATTGATTCTTCGCTCTGAGACGCCACCTGAGACATCGCAGCCACAGCCGGATCGCTTACACAAAGTGTTTGGGTACATGCATGTGAGCACGCGTGTAAATCCATTGCTGTGGGCATGTGCATCAGTCCATGTGCATTGAAATGTTGTCAGGGATGGGCTAAATGAGATGCAACAAGGAAAGCATTAATTATCCAGACGGCATGTCACTAATGACGGCTGAGACCAAATGCTACGTGGAGGAATCGTAAATGCTGGGGAGCTGCCGACTTTGATCGTGAAATGAGGCAACCTCCAATTATTCTATTGATATTTTTGACGTCTCATTGATTTAATAAAATAAAAAAATAAAAAAGACTTAATGAGAAAGGAGCGAAGTTCCCAGAAAACCTGAAGAATGAACGTTCAGCCGGTCCAGAGCTGCTCTGAACGGCATTTCAGACTGCAGTGATTTTTGTTTTCATTGTTAATGTTTAATCACTCGTGGCTCAGCCGGATCGCTCCAACCAGAGGAAAACAAAACTCAGCAGCTGCAACAACAGCGGCCGAGGATGAACACTGTCTAAATCTTTGAGTTGAGGGACCATCTCGCACACTGGCATTTCAATGACTTACAGACTTCTGAACTGAAATCAATACATGCTGATTTATGTTTCGTTGTCAATATGCTGTTTGGATGAATGTGTTCTTGAGTGCTCTTTTTTTTTTTTTTTTTTTTTTTTTTTAGTGACCCAGCTTTTATTCTAACACCAGGTAGATATTTTCTACTGTCCCACTTTATATAGAGTAGAGAGCACTATTTTCAGATTAAAAAGAAAACCTCCAGCGGATGTGATCCGCCTTAAAATACAATGCTTGCTTCTTTTTTTTTGTTTTTTCCCAGTGTAGGCCTTGACTAAAAGGTCACATTGCTCAGCTGCTCCACTGAGAGCTCTGGCCATAAATCACAGGCCTCCCTTTTTTTTTTGGTCCCCAACCCTGGAATAAAGGACAAAATGCACAAAAGTAAAGGCTGCGAGACTTGAAACGTGCACAGACAACACGACCACCAGGACTTTAACGCCTCCTTCCCATGGAGGGAGCCAGAGAGCGCACAATTTCACAGCGCGATATGGGGCCCCGTGGGAGCGCACACACCCACACGGCAACGTGAGCGCAGAGAGCCGAAAACAAACACTCTCTCCGAGTCGGATTCGAGCATCCTGCTAAATATTGCACTTGGAACGGGCCGCGTGTTCGACACCAACATCTGAGCCCTTGTTCCGCCGATGACAGCTGCACCCACCTGTCCCTTTTTCTTCTTTCTGCTGGCCCCCGAATGTCCTCCTCTTTATGCGCACGCACGGCAATGTTTTTTTTTGTTTTTGTTTTTTTTTTTTATATGCCGATCAGCAAAGCCCACGTACGCACGCGCTCGCGCGCACGCGGACGCACTGCCTACACAACAAGAGCATTCGGCGTCTCTCCCCTCTCGCGCTGTCAGTCAAGTCGCAGCGAGAGTCCCTCTCCGGAGGAAGCAGGAGGCTGCCGCTGCTGCTGCCGCTGCCGCTGCTGCTGCTGCAGGCTGCGACCGACAAATGTCAGCTGCCATTTAACGTCGTCACACGCACCTCACACTGCCGCGCTGCCGATGAGGAAACACGGAATTAGGAGCTAACTTCTCGTCTCTCGTCCTTTCTTCGTGCTCTGAAATCTATCTATCTATCTATCTATCTATCTATCTATCTATCTATCTATCAGCCTTTATTCATTTCAACAGCGCTAAATCACAACCAAAGGCGCCTCAAAGCGCTTTGTTTCAGTCAGAGAAAACCCAACTGGGCCCCCAGGGCGAGCTAGGAGCGACAGAGGCCAGGAAAAACTCCCCCGTGGAAAGAAACCCAGAGCAGATCCAGACTCCAGAGGGCGCTCATCTGCTCTGGCCAGTTGGGGTGAAAAGGAAATACGAAAAATGGAGAGAAAGAGAGAGAGAGAGGGAGAGAGAGAGAGAGAGAGAGAGAGAGAGAGAGAGAGAGAGAGGAGCCTGTGTGAGTTGCAGGGTGAACAACAAAGCTCTCACAATTTAGATGTAAATACAAATTCAAATATCGAGATACAGGACATGCATAAGTGTAAAACGTATATAAATGTGAACATGTAGATGTATATAAATAGTAATATTGTGTCGATATACATTTTGTTACACATTGAAACTGACCTAAATGTACAGCAGCAGGCTGCTTTAAATCGATTCTCAAATCAAAATATCGATACTTCAGTCATTTATGGTAATGTATAATATGAATAGGAAAAAAGTGGAAAGTAACTAAACAATTGAGATCTTGAAGTGATACATAGTTGATGGAAACTACTTTCTTACTTCCGCTTGCTTGCATAATGCAAAATAACTGAGGCAAGACAGACGTCTCCGGTGGACTCCTTCGGTACTGCAGGCAGGAAATACCCAGGTAGAACAGCTGTTGCTGTTGGGGTTGTTCAAATGAATGCATTAATATTAATTAAACTTCAATTTGAGTCACCTCATATTCTGAAGTAGCAAGTGTTTGTATCCCTATAGCGTTAACTATGTGGAGTGATTCATCATAGTTTAATCTAAATAAAATGAAGCATTTGGTGCAGTAGCCCCATCACTTGTCTCTGTGATTTTGCACACACACACACACACACACACACACACACACACACACACAAACAAACAAACACACAGGTATTTGCACAAAGCATCAGTACCAGACTGGTATTGCTGATACCAGCCTGAATTGTACCCAGTATCGGATCAGAAAGAAACTCGGCCCTAGTCGCAGGTGTGGAGGGAGACTGAGGCGGTACAACGACTGAGCCCTCCCTGCCAGGAAAGCAGCCACTGTCACGCACCAAGTGCTATCCACCCTCGGAGTGTTACATATATGAATGTCTGCAGAGGTTTCCAAAAAATAATTCAACAGCAGCTTTTAACTGGAAAGGGATATATTGGTTATTCTCCGGATGTAGGCTAACCGCTGCAGCGAAAGCAAAAACTGTTGAAAAAAAGACAAGGCTGGAGGAAAGCAGAACAATAGAGAGGTTTTTTTTTCAACCCCAGTAATCAAGAATTACTAAATGCAATCTTAAAAGAGAATAGTAGAAATAAAGAAATATTACATGTGGGATCTTTTCAATTTTGGTTTCTCTATGATATCTCACTGCTGCAGGGTGGTAGGCTCTCTACTGGGTGGTGCCCTGGTCAACAAGACGTGTGGACGTCAGACCTGCTTGAAACCTTATGTACTTTTGGCATTCAGCGGTGCTGCCAGAGACTTCTATTTCCAAGAAGAAAATAATGTGAAATGTGAAATCATCTGACACAAATGCCATGAAACATCTCTATTTCTCTCTATTTAAGATGAGCTCAGATTGCTCAGATTTGACGCCTTTCACAAAACATTTCATGACCTTCTGAGCTTCAGAGAGTAAAAGCCTCCACTGTTAAATGTATTTGCAAGCTAAGTAAAGGTTCTTTTCACAGCTGCCAGAACCTCATACCACAAGCCTATTGTGAGAGAATGCAGCTGTCAAACCCATTCAGGATATTATATCCTGGCAAAGTTAAGGCATAGCTAATATATTTTTCCACAAGTACAGATTGGTGTTTATATTCACACATTTTTAACTGTGTCACAGTATAGCAGAGTTATTAGAGTGTAATAACAAAAGGATTTTTTTTTTATAATTTTTTTTTTACTGTAGTTGCCTGATTAAATCATGAAATAGGGCATTTTAATTATCGACTCTGGACTGTTTTTCACCTTCTGCCGTGGTCTTTTCTAACAGTTTTCATGTCATAACAATAGAAGTCCAGGGGAGCGGAGGGGTCAGCGTGAATTATTAAACAACATACATGAGGAGCACTCTGCCAAGCAGGTGTTAATGAGGTGAGTTTAAGGTGAGTAGAGAAATATGTTGCGCACAGTTTGGTGCCTGGAAACATGAAAACTCACACACACACTCATGCACGTACAGACAGTCAAATACTCAAGCAACCACAGAGCACAGAATGGAAAATGAACAAAGGTGGAACAAAATACAGAAGAAGCGAATGTGTTTTACTTTGAGACTTGGAGCCCTGCTGACTGTTTTAATCTGGTTAAGAGATAAATCCACATGCAGGCTGATTGTTTCCTTTTTGTGGCACTGATCTGAATGAATGGGCGCTTTGCGGACTATGCCGAGTGAGCAGTGCCAAGCGTGAGCGAGCCCATGCGGGCGAGCCGTGCCAGGTTGTGCCACGCTGTGCCGCAGCTGTGACAGGTCAGTAAGAGTCAGCAGGTATGTGGGTCAATCCCCTGGGACTCCTTCAATGGGGACACGTGGTGGGGCCTTTGGATTAGAGAGGAAATGAAGGATCATCCACTGAGCAAGCGACACTTCCACTGAAGTCACACTCGCTAATGTGCAGCGACCGCCTCCGCCCAGCACGTTCAGAGCGAATCTATCAAACATCAGGTCGTAATGAGCGTGGCTCATGCAGGGCCAAATATAGAATATGTGCATTGCTTGTAGAGTCCCCTCTGCCTCATGGTCACATGGTGAGTGTCACATTTATTGTGCCTAGAGGCCAAGTGTAATCTGTTTTTAGCCAACAAAAAACAGCTAATAATAAAAATAACAATTACAGAATGTATTCTTACCAAAAAATCCCTTTGAATTTAGCACTGTAGGCCTTTAATGATTAGTCCTCACAATAAAACAATATCATCCTTAATAATGTCACATTTAAAGCACAGAAAGCTAAAATAAAAAGCTAAAATTCCAAATCAGAACTGAGGTAATGAAGAAAAAAAATTCCCAGAATCTTAAACAAATATACTGTGCATGTGAAATTTTAGCAAATTTGAAACATCTGAATATGAAGTGTTTTTTTTCTCAGAAATGAACAAAATATAACTATTGTGAGAAAATATCTCTCGACTGAAGAAATAACAATAGAGGGTTGAAGGGTTTTCAAGGATATAGAAAAAAATTTGGACCAAAATCTTTTTGAAAATGTGTAATTTAAATCCAGTTATGCTCATGAAAAACTAGATAATTGTTGAGCTTTTTCAGGACGGTGGAGAGCAGCACAATAATGGAATCCAGAAATGTGTTCATTGATTGATTGATTGATTGATTGAATCAATTGTTTGATTCATTCACTTAGATTCTCTCTCCCTCTCTCTCTCTCTCTCTCTCTCTCTCTCTCCCTCTCTCCCTCTCTCTCTCCCTCTTGCGCACACACACACACACACACTTGCTGCCAGCAGCTCAGGCGGTGCTGGATTTGAATGCAGCTAATTAGCACAAATAAGATCAACACTTGTGTGTTTACAGAAGATAAATGTTCTTTTATACTGGTTGATGTTTACACGTCAAATTCCTTGTTTCCTCATCCTTTTCTGTCAGGGTGTCTTACTGCAGGACAAGCATCATCTTCCATTACTGTGTGTTTCTCCTCTGTCCCTCTGGGCTCTGGCTAGAACAGGGCAGCTCACGTTGTCTCCACTTTATTTACTCCGTGTGTCATTTTCTGTTTGTTTCAACCGGGGCAACAGGTGCCCCCTTTTAGCCCGGGCGCAACGGCAGGACCGCCAGGCCCGGCTCAGCAGGAGAGCCGGATGGTTAAACACACAATGAGAACCGGGGGATCCCGAAAGATCATTTTGCCTTAACGCAAGTGGTTAACCTCTGACCTTTTAAGCCTCTTTTGCTGTGACAAACACTGCAGGAAAATGCTGCAGTCTCACTTTGTCACAAATTCTGTAGCCTTTTTTTTCTCTCCCACCCCACCCCCCACATGTTTCTCCAACTGTTTGTGCATCTCCAAAAATGTTTTTTACCCTGACTTTGGGAAAAGACAAACTCATCTCTGCGCATGTTTAGGACTGCTTCAAAGAAATTTAATTTATCCCCAAAAATGATTCTCCTCTCTAAATCTGACTGTTGAGTTGTCACTATCCAGAATCATCTGCATTACATTTCCTAATCCACAAACAGGTTTCATCTGTAGAAAACCAAAAAGTTTTATTGGTAAATTAAAGGCCCAATGGTTAAAATATAATAATCTACCATATAATGCTATATAATTACCATTCCTCAGACAGTCTGATTGCAGTTTTTTGTTTGATAACAACACTGTTAGCCAAAGTTGAAAATATACGTGTTTCCAGAGAGATAGATAGAAATATGGAAATATAGATAGATAGATAGATCGATAGATAGATAGATAGATTCCTTTTCATATGAAAACAAATGTTCATATTGAAGAACAATTATGATGAATAATATGTTAAAATGTTAAGATATCTACATGTTATCTGAATCTACACCAGATACCATATATGTAACACCATATAAGGTATCTGCAATACCATATAGCAAATCTGCACCATACATGATGTGACTAAACTTCTACACTTCTGAAGAAGGAACATGTTCATCCTAAAGCATCGCCTGCACTTTGCTTAATTGTGAGAGAATCTTTAGGGGAGCTTCTGCGGATCACCTCCTCCATTCATCAGAGTGAAATCTCACCTTGGGGATGGCAACCATCCCATACTGCACTCTGAATGTTAAACACCATACATTGTGGAAACTGAGGCTGTTCTCAAGTGAGAGGAAAGGAAGAGAGTTTTTATCTAGGTCTGTTCTTGCCACTTTCAGAATGTATGTACTAGATTATTACCACTGCAACCTCACTTCAGAAACACCCAGACAGGCAGCACATGACCTGTTCATTACATTGATTGTCATAACTTCTTTTCAAGAGTCCGCAACAACCACACAGCCTTCCAAGATGTGTCAAGGTCGGCTTTACCAAAGTGCTCAACTGTGGCTTTAATTCACGGTGGAAGGCATTTTCTTTTACAAATAGCTACTCACGTTTTTAATGCACTTTGGCTTAATGTCGGTATAATGACGGAGCTGCAGTGTGGCTGAATGAAATGAGGTGAAACACAAGCGCTCCTCCAAAAACGTGACTCCTGATTTGTCTTCGGCAGCATCATGCGATGCCACGGGTGATAACAGAGAAACACTCTTTGCTTTGTGAAGCTCCTCCGAGGCAAAACTTTGATGAAAAGCAGAAAAAACAAAACAAAGCCACAGCATACAACATACATCTATTATCCATGGCAGTAATAAAGCTGCAGCAAAAGTGCCAAAACAAGTGATGTGTAGTCGCACAGGTTTGTCCTCAGGACGAATGAATAAGTCTGTGTCCAAATCTACAATTAGCATCCAAACAAATGCAATTGGTATATCATATTTATCTTTCAGACATATTACTACAGCAGCAGTAGCACGCCCAGTGAAAAGTGTCACACTAGAAGCCGGCTCTGTTGTTGCCCTTGAACGCACACAGCATTACACTGTGAACATTTCTACAGTTTACTTACAGAACTGCACAGGCCAATTTATCACTTGGACTTTTACGCTTGCCAGCGCAGTGATTTTGTTGACTGTCAGAGAGTTTCTGCCTCCTAAATAGGTGACGTAATCAGGTGCTACATGGCAATTATTATTGAGCTGAATTTGAGACGTCAACAACTCGCTGATTACAGTTGATTCTCCTGACATTTTCCCAGAGCAAGAGGCAGTTTCACAGTGTAGGTTGTGTCCATACACCGATGAATTGATGAGATGTTTACATGCTTCAGCCTTTGGCTTGCCTCTGGGGTGCAATTTCAACCATTTTGAAGGTGTCACGTTCAAAATGTGTCCTCTCAAACGTCAGGAAGAAGAAGGCGCGCGGGCGTTTGGGCTGAAACATGATGTCACTGACTCTGTTTGTGTTGCCGTTGTTTTTTTCCTCGCTGCTCTGGCCGCACCATCATTACAGTGCATCCGAGTCTCCTCCTACTCCCTGGATGCGGAAGGGTTGGCCCACTTTCACTCCCCTCCCTGTGTCGATAAACGACGGCAAACGGACGAAAAAAAACGAAACGGACGCCGCTCGACGCTGACCTCAACCTCGCCACCGTGGGACGTCCTCTCACTTGAAAAAAAAAAAATGATCTGCTTGTTTCTGCTCTTGACATTGTCCACAGGACAGAGATGATCCTGTTACATCCTCATTTACTCAGTGGAAATTCAGTGCTCACTCCACCGGAGGCTGGAGTGAATGTGCTGGTAACTGTTTGTTTTTTTTCTTTGGGTGTGTGTGTGTGTGTGTGTGTGTGTGTGTGTGTGAGTGTGTGTTGCGGGGGGTGTTATCCAATACAAAACCCACACAACTAGCGATGAAATCATTTTCAATTTCTCTTTTTAAATGAGACGTACAGGGGAGGTTAGTGGAGGTGACATCATCGCAGTCACAGGAAATGATTCGGATGATTCGCCTCATTGGCACTGGGCTGGTGCGGTTTAGCTCGGCGATGTGCAGTTGCTTACAAGGCAACAAGGAAATCAAATGAGGACGTGTGCGGGGGTAAATCTTTACGCTGACCTATCGGGAACTGCTTGTAATCTTCATCTGTTGTGTCGTGGCCGTGCAGACCGCACCGCCACAGGCGAACCGTCGTTCCTCGCCGAGGAGAAACTCAACTTCAACCGAGTGCGGCGACGACCCTGTGTGTCTGTTGCTTTTGTCTATTGCTGAAAATAAATGTGCCCAGTGGCGATCGAGGCCGGGACCCCCTCCTCACTGATCTGGTCATCACAACTGCCGCCTGACAGCTGCGGCACTGAGAAGATTAGCAAGGAGTTAAATGTAATATCTGTGCGATCAGTGAGCTTTATCTCTTTCATTTTGTGTCTGAATCTCCTGCCCCCCTTTCAGTACAGCTCACCCACTGTCTTCCTGTCTGTGTGTGTGTGTGTTTTTGTTGTTTTTTTTTTTCACGGAAGGGGTGGGGGTGGGGGGGGGGTCCTGTTTGCTGTTGTTTTCTTTCCCCTTTTTCGCCCTGACATACAAGTGCACGTCTGTGCTCCGTAATCTCACATTCTGGCCTTTTGAGTACTTGCAGCCTCAGAGCGTATAGCACTCAGCCAACCCCGTCCCTGCTCTTCTAATGCCGACATTAGGCAGCACCGGCGTGCCCGAGGTAGTGCCGGGAAGGGAAGGGAGAGCAGGAGCATCGATGGAGGCGGGTGAAGTGATGTGTTGAGACAGGAGCGGCCAGTGGCAGCGGTGGGAGGACTGATCGGCCCCACCTCTGTGACTCTGGATGGGGGGGTACATCGCTGACAGGGGGCCCCTGCAGCATCGCTATAAGCTCGCCAGCATAGCCACCAGGTCTTGAAGATGATGAGTTCTGAAGAGGTGATTAAGCCGATGCCGCCGCCCCTTACAGGCTTCAAAGCACATCGGCTCATGAGGCGGGAGAGGACGGGGCCGTTCGGAGACGCAGCCAGAGGGAAAAGGGGGAGACCGGACGGAGGAGCCGTTCAGGTTCAGTATGGTAACGGCGCGCTGCTAAATAGCTGGGCTGATCGGTGCAGGTGGAGGTTGACCCCAGAGCCGCCTTGTGAGAAATGAGCACAGGGAGCTCGGCGGAATAAAACGCTTGCGGTGCAGATCCCGGCCTCGGACGTGACGGCCATGAAGATTCCACTTTGACTTTTCTTCCTAAAAGTCAAGTTTTGAGTCAGGGGACAAAAACATAGTGGAGAGAAACTAAGAGGAAAAATGCACTCCTTAGCAATGCACTCCTCATCGGGATCCCTGGCCAGAGCCTAAAAAGGCTTCCATGCATTCAGAACAGCGTGGCCAGGATCCTGATGAGGGTGCGAAAGTTCGACCACATCACCCCCATCCTCAATCACTGGCTCCCGATCCCACTCAGGATTGAGTACGAGGTCTCCCTCCTCACTCACCACTGCATTCATGGAAATGCCCCAACCGACCTCAAAAAACTCCCCACAGACCTCCTCACGGACCCTGCGCTTTGCCAGGCACCTACCTCCTAGAAGCCCACAGGACCAAGCTCTGCACCATGAGGGCTTTCTGCTCTGCTGCTCCCAGTGTGTGGAACGTCTTCCCAGACTACTTGAGGGCGACTACTTTTTTTTTTTACCCTTGTGGTTGTTTTTATGTAGCACTTTGAGATTTCTTTCAATGTAAAGTGCATTACAAATAAAACATATTATTATTATTATTATTATTCATTCATTCATCTTCCATACCCGCTTATTCCTATTCAGGGTCACGGGGGTCTGCTGGAGCCTCTCCCAGCTGTCATAGGGCGAAGGCAGGGTGACACCCTGGACAAGTCGCCAGTTCATCGCATTATCATCATTATTATTATTATTATTATTATTATGGGAAGAAACAAATGATGGGAATCTGAGGCGGAGCAGAGCTCATCAACTAATTAGTGACGTCATCTTCCAGGACATGTTTGGCTCGTCACCAGTTTTTGAGTCTATTTGGGTTTATTTTTGCGCCTGGTATCCTTCCATCCCACAACTCCCTCCTGTCACCTTCTGGGGCTGGTTAAGTGAGCCGTGCACTGAATGATGGTCCCATCAGTCAAAGTGACGTGACAGTGCTGTTCGCTGTCACCTTGCAGGCATCCTTGTTTAAATACCACCACCAACAGCGGCGGGACTTCACGGAGAGACTCCTCCTGACGTCTCTTTGTCACAAAATAAGCCAAAGGGAGATGGTGGAACTTCCTCCGGGGCGCTTGATCATCAGCGGGCTAAAAACAAACCGCATCGAATTCATTCGTTCTCACCTTCCCAGTGTATGTGCACGCGCAAAGTTTAAAGTGAACAGGACTCCACCCCAGCGTTGAGCCCGCAGCACTCTGTCAGACGCAAAGAGCGGCAGAGAGATGAAAGCGAGTGGCGCTAAAGCCTCCGAACCGGGGGGGAGCCATCTGTGCCGGGTGCCACCACGTAATCTCAACAGGAAGGAGTCGCTGCTTCGCATCGCACATCATCCTCCTGTCTAACACGCCGCTGAATCTAATCAGCGGGCGCGCGGCAGTCCCACCTCGTCGAAAAACGGGATTTGGCGGCAAAAAAAAGAGGAAAAAAAAGCAACTCTTGTTGGGCCATTAAACGCCTATTGAGTGTTTGTGAATGCGAGTTGTTGTTTATCGGGCGAAGTCGAGGGGGGCATTGTCTCCGTTTAATTATCGCAACGTCGCTCACTATTCTCGAACGGCATTTATTTGTGTGGGTGGATCGTAACGACGGTGTGTCGGAGTTAAGCACTATACTCGGGGGGGATCGCTACACTCCCCCAGCACGGCTTAGAAACACTCGGCTATTAGCTGCGGCACGCACACGCACACATCCACACACACACTTTGCCTGTCTGTCGCTTTCGCCTTTGTCTCACGTTCACCTTCTCCAAATGCTCAGTCTTATTACAAGGGGGCGGGGGGCGCGGCTAAATCAACAGGCAGAAACAAGAGGGGCCGAGCGCCCGCGTTGTAATGTCAACCATAAACGTTTGAACCGGGAGTAATTGCCAATTCAATCAATGTGTCAGCGGCAGGCGGCCTCCGACTGAGTCCTCTCAGGCGAGGGAGGCGAGGGAGGCGCGGGAAGCGTGCGCCAGAGGATGAGGGCTCACGTAGAAAAAACGTCCAGGGTGGAAGTTGAAGCGCAGATAAGATTGGAGTCGAGATTTATCTTCTCAATATGCTTGTGAGATCTTGCAAAAGAGTGGCAATGGGCTGAGACAGGACAAGAAGATAGTGGTGTGCCGGGTCGGGTTTTTATTTTTTTTTTTATAGCTTAAATAGTTTTTCAGCAAATCCGAAAGCCGTGCTGATGTGCAACAGAGACATCACATAAAACCCGTCACGACTTGTCAAACACCCACATCATACAAAGCGATAAACTGTTTCATAGCTCATAAAATCAGTATGACTGATTTAGGCCTCCCCACAGTTTCAGCACAAAGTGAAAACATCCAATTAATGTGTTTGAACGCAAAAAGGTTGAGTCCACGGACTTGTGGGTGTGTGTCTGATCTGCATGAATGTGCTTCAAAGAGTTTGGGAAACTTCTCAACTTTAAAAAAAAAAAAAAAAAAAAAAGTACCAATGTGATTACACTAATAAGTCCGAAGGCAAAACTTTCTCTCAAATCCAAAACGTCAATGAATAAATGTGAATAAAACCCCAATTAATCAAGTTCCAATTCTACAAAACAGTGGATTGCGGATTCTATGTATTGATTGATTTAACCAGATGAAACATCTCGCTGGGAATGAAAAATATCTTTGGCAAGGGAGACCCTGGCCAACACAGGCAGCGAATTATTACTGTTACTTATAATGACTCAACATAGCATCGTGTACATTCTTACAGCAGTATTGTAGTACAGAATATTCAGTTTAGTCACCATTAGGTACAAACGGAACGGATATTTATTATCATAGTCATTCAGGTGCGTCGATTGCCCACCTCCTTCACAGTCACGTAAGGGGAGAAATTAGTGAGTAATGCAGGTCTGTTCATTTTAGCCTTCAAAAACAGCTCATACGTGTTCACTCGCCACTCTGACACACATCCTGAAAACATAAGTGTGCACCGTCTCTCAGCAGACGCACATTGATCCGTGCAGATTTCCACGAGGCACGGCAGCCTTGCTGCCGGTGGCCTCCGCACCCACAAAGGCTTCTTTTTGCGGGCACATGAAGGTATTGAAAAAGGGAGGCGAGCAGCTGATTAGGGCCTAGTGGGTGTTTGAATCTGCGACGGCGGAGCGGCCGTCGCTCTGGGAGCAGCCAGGCTGAGCGCGCGGCGGGATTGTGGACGCGTGACGCCTGCAGCCATCTGGCTTTGGACGGGGCTCCTGTGGGAGACGCGGGGCCGGTGCCAACCTCCACGAAAACACTTCCAGCGTGTCTGAGAGTGAGAGTGACATGTTCATCTATACTGTTTCTCCGAGCGGGAGAGCGGCAGAGGTCCTGCGGCGCTTGGATCACTTTGGCCGCTGCGCTCGTTTTGGACGCATATGTTTGCAGTGTGAAAAGGGGGAGGGGGGGGGGGGGGGCTGCTGAGGGCCGGTGAAGCCGTAAAAGCAACTCACAGACCTGAGTGTAATTTTTTTCTATTGCAAGAAGTCAGTCAGCGCAGTCGCCGCTCGTCCAGGCTGAATGTGGCACGTATTAATCTGCACTAGGGATGCAAACCCTGCTGCAGCTACTACATCCCCATCAGTGACACATACCATACAGCAAGCACTTCAAAGACAGGCTGCTTATGCACCTACACCCAAATATATTAAAGACCTCAGTGCAGCCCTCTTATATTTTATTGCAAAGGACAAGATGCAATTTTAAATCTAACCTGCACAGTCACAGACTTGTCAATTCAGGTTTGTTGCAGAGCATGCAGAAAAATGACACGAAGAATGCAGCTCATGGCGTGCGTGCATGCGTGCGCACGTGCACGTGTGAGTGTTCAGTTTCACGTCCCATTATATAGAGTGCAATGGATTTGCAGGTAAATGTGTTTACTGTACAGTTGCCCTCTGAAACGTGATCGTCGAGCGTTCATTAGGTTGCCTGAAGACTTCGTTGCTGTGGAGCCATTATTGACTTGTGCGTTAGCCGTAATTGCTGATATTACAGTTGCTTTTGCCTGTTTTGCGTTGCGATTCAGAGGACAGTGGAGCCTCCACGTGCCTCATTGGCCGTGTATAATAGCAAAGTAAGCTAACAACATGGCCGGCAGTAGGGTGACAAAGTGAGACAGATTGTGCATCGGACAAAACACACCTGCGTACGGTATGCGCCTTATTTACCTCGACACACACAACACGCCGGGCCATTAAAACACAGTGACCTGATGCCACATGGAGAATCAAACACAGCCCCCTCAACGCGCCGCACTGCATGAACTATTTATAATGTTCTCTCATTCTGAATAATGAATGAGCTATGTTTTCTGTCATCTCTTTCTCTCTACAGCGTCATGAGGAATTCAGCCCCTTCCTGAAAACGAATCGCATCGCATTATAATAACCGCCAAGCAGAGGCGCATCAGGAACCCTGTAAAAAAAAACAACAAAGGGACACGGGGGAAAAAAATCTATTCCCCGTCATGAGTGAATGACGATACTTACCGCGGCTAATTGACGAGAAGACATAAAACATGAGATTCAGAAATCGGGCTGGTGATTCAGATAACCAATCAGAATGAGTAGCATTCACTCCAACGAAAACACGTTCTATTTAAATCCAAACTCTGGGGAGGCGACATTGACACATGGCTGCTTCTAATCTTCTCAAGAAGCCCAATGGGGGGAGAGAACAAGTCCCAGAGCAAGGACGTCTTATTTACTCGCAGCCGCGTACGACTCTTCCGCACTAATTGATGTGAAATATTGTGCAATTTAAACAGTTGGCGTCCCTTCACTCATTATCCCTCGTTCTCGCTCTCTCCCCCTCAATCCATCACCTCTTGTCTTCCTCTCATCCTCCGCTCCGCCACTCGCTCTCGCGCAAATGGCGACACTCGTCATCTCGACGTAGATTACAAAGGGGGTGAAGATTTTTCCGTCCGTGACGCAGCTCCGCCTAATTTGTTTCCAATTAATTATTGTTATTTGCTACTTTGTCGCCGGGGCGGCGGAAAATGCCCATTTTCTGAGGATATTTTCCCCAAAATTTCTGACTCAAACAACTCTGAGGTGGTTTTATCACAATCCCCCACAATGCACAGGGATTTAAGAAGTTCTTATTTGCCTCAATTATTTCAGTACATGAAGATGTAGTTAATGTCATAATCTAAATAAATGTGCCTTAGCATTTTCCTCTGTGTTCTGCTGAGACGTAAACTATTGAGAACTAGTTAAGTGTTAACTTGTCATGTCTAATCTAGAAACGAGCTGAACCAGAAGGAGAAATGCGGTGCATCTTGGACGAAGGCCTCCAACCTGGCACCAGCGAGCAGAGTTTTAGCATAAACCATTTGCCTTCATTGATTATTTACACGTTTCTCACCCCCTGATCTGCTTGAGCTGTGACGGAAATATAACAGAAGCAAAAGTGAATCTGAAGAATCCGGAAAAAGATATTTTTAGAAACGACAAGGACGAGAAACATGCCATGAAGTTTTCTGATGCCATGCTGAGCAGCCTAGACCCTAAATACAAAGACTTCCCACCATGTCCAAATAGTTCTTCTCACCCACTTTGGAGCTTAAAAAAAAAAAAAAAAAAACTGTCAGCTTGCATGGAAGGACAACAGAAAAGTCCTTTCCTGGTTTGGATTGCGTGGACCTCAGCCAGCGGAGCAGGAACACACCGCACCTAATGGCGGCACTCACTCACAAAAATCCCTGTAACAACAATCTGGAAGTTTTCGCAGGCTCCCTTTGTCTTCGCAGCCAGCTTGGAAGGGAAGCCTGGCTGGCAAACCAAAGATCTCTGTTTCCATAGTGATCAGTGAGCGGCCCGCTCTCGTGCCAATGGCCTCCAGATGCTTGTTAGAAATCCGTATTTGCTATCAGTCACTTGACTGGAATATTTAAAGAGTGTTGATGGGCTCGCTTAAAGCTACTACTCAAGCGTTGGAGTACGGCGGCAGTGCGAACACGCCCTCCGCTGACCCACAGATGTGACTAATCAATAGATTATGCACTACATTGAACTTGATGGAGCTCAGTTTTCCCGTAGATTGGTCATATATATTTCCTTGCAGCTTCAGGGCAGAGTGACCCCTCGATGAGTCACACATCAGACTTCACTCTGAGAACTACGTGAAAGGCACCGACGGAGCGGAATAAAGACGGATCACAAAATGGGCGAGAGAGGGACCTCGCAGGCTCACGAGGCGTTTTGCATAAAAGCAATAAGATGAATCAAAAGAAACGCCGGCCGTTCTTCGCCGGGAATTCTGTTCCGTCTCATTAGCATGAAACCTCCGGTACTTCTCGGCCCTTTGTTTTCAAAGAATGGCAGAAGTACCGCGCAAAAAGTAGGAGCGGCACAAATTAATAGAAAAGGAGCCGTGAAGTTACCTAAGAGAAGGAACAAACGGCACCTGAAGCCAAACATCGTGATTCATGCGCACTCTGAGACGCCAGATGGTCGCAAAACGGATGAAAACAACCCATTAGAGTGAACCATGACACAGCATTTTTCCGCAGACGGGCGGCTCGATAAATCGTTCAGTCGCTGGAAAAATCAACAAGTGGAGGAGGCGAAGAAGAGGAAGAAAAGGGCCGGAAATCTGGTCAGAGTCTTACCTCGACAAGGTGCGGGGTGGGGTTGAAGCCACACATGTTGCACACTTGTTGGTGACACTGTGTGCACTTGTTGTAGTTGGGCGGCTCCGCGGTGCTGCCCACGTTGAGGCCCGTCTTGCAGAGGGGACAACAAGGTTTGGGTTTAGAGTCTGGGGGAGGCTGTTTCTGCTGCTGCTGCTGCTGCTGCTGCTGCTGCTGCTGCTGCTGCTGCTGCGGCTGCTGCGGCTGCGGCTGCTGCGGCTGCTGCTGCTGCTGCTGCGGACCAGGGGCTCGGGGTCCCTGCTGGCCAGGCTGGGGACCGAAGGATTTACCTGCCCCGGGCCCCGGGCCCGGCTGCCCACCTGGTCTGGGTGTCTGTTTTGCAGGCTGTTGCTGAGGTTGGGTGGTCTCAGAGATAAGAGTACTGGCTTGGTTGAGAAGGGAGGCGCCGAAACCAAACAGCTTCCCGAACGTCTGCTCCGGAGGCGGCGGCTGCCGCGAGGGCGAGCTCCCGGCGCTGCGGGTCTGGTCCTGGCGAGGGTGAGGCGGCTGGTGGGCTGGAGAGCCGCGGGACAGGTCGGGCTGCGACGGAGCCTTGGCCATGCCTGGCAGGGCCACCGCCCCCGGGGGGATCTTGGCCTGCTGCTGACCTGGGCCAGCCGGTCCAGTCTGTCTGGGGGCGCCTGGCGCCGGGTGGGCCTGTGCCGGGGGCTGCAGCTGAGGAGGGGTCTGCATCTGGGGCACGGGCTGAGGCGAGGGTGGGTGAGACTGGAGCTCTGGTTTGGCCGGTTGAGAAGGAGAGTGGATCTGCTGTTGACTCTTTGAGCGCGGCGTGGTCATGTCCATCCCCAGCGCCCTCTGCATCTGGCAGTTCAGACACAGCCACTCTTGAACCTGTGAAGACAGGGAAAAGACAAAGCAGAGTGACAACAAGATCAATAATCATTGTTATTCATTATCGAATCAATTATTATTATTATTATTAGTAGTAGTAGTAGTAGTAGTAGTAGTAGTAGTAGTAGTAGCAGCAGCAGTAGTAATAATAATAGTATTATTATTAATATCATTGTGATTATCAATAATAAGAATAATCATCATCATCATCATCATCAACATCATCATCATCATCATCATCATCATCATCATCATCATCTTCATACTCAACATACCAAAAATACATACATAAAAATAGAAATAATAAAACAATACATTAAATTTAAAAAAAATTATAAAATAATACTAATAGTGCAAAAATCTCACACATTACAACACATTTTTCCCTCCGGATTTGTGGATAGGAGACGAAAAACAAGGTGGCTGAGGTTGTTGTTGCTAACTCGGAGGGAGGTATCAATGCCTTTTATGACATCATGAAAAGCATATTTGTGTTTCAGCGCACACAGTTTCACATGTGGAGGGAGAAAAAAAATGAACTGCTCCCATGCATGACTTTCCAGCAAACCAACTGACAGGCTTGAGATGCAAGACTCTGGAACAGTGAGTTTGCTACAATATGAGGCCTTTCATTTCAATTCAATTCATTTTCATTTTCATTTGGAACTTCATGTTGAATGTGAAGATACCAATATAAATGTGTCTCTGCGTCAAAGCAGTCTGGGATCTAAATTTGAAATTCATGGATTCATTTTTCCAAAGAAATAAAATAAAGTTATATCAGTCCAGCTTGAAACCTTTAAATCAGAGTTGATGTATTCTGCATGACTTTCCTCTTTTGCTGAGCTAAGCTAACCAGCTCGAGGCAGCTTTAGATTTAATGTGCCTCGTCTCAACGTGGCAGAGAGGCATTGTTGTCAAAATGCCAAACTGCGACTTTGAACACGGGAAAAATATTTTGCAAAGAAAATGTCTGAACGATTGAAGTAGGCCTCCGTATGTCTCGGAAAGCCACAGTAACTCGACTGTGGCGGTTGCATCATCTCACTGCGCTTCCTCTGACATGCAGGGAGGCAACGTGTGGACTTTTTATGCTCCACATATCTGGAACAAACTGCCAGAAAGCTGTGACTCTCCGTGCTTATAAATTCAGCCTGAAGACTTCTCCATTTTGCCTCTGCCTTTTCTTCTTCCCTTCTTTGTCATAGTCACTGTTATTCTCTACTCGCTCTCGCACATTTCCTTTGTCAAACAAATGAACATTTTGCGTCCGATATTGTACCCTAAATGCCTTCCTTTGCCCTTTGAATTTTTATGTTTCGGGAGGTGGGGGGGTCGTTGACATGTGCGAGAGTCCTGCATTGTCCTGAGTTGCCTAATGCCAGATTCTCCACATTTGACAGCTGATGGTCAAGCGGCAGCAATATTAACCAAAATACCGAGATTAGCATTATGATTGTGTTGGCGTGTGCATGAAATGGACTGGTGGCATTTTAGACGGCCTAATCCAATGCATGCTGGAATAGCCTCCAGCCCTCTTGGAGAATGAGATACACGGCAAAGAAAATGAGTGAATGGAGGAATAAATGTGAATTATGTAAATGGTCTTATTGAGAAAGGATTAACGCCCGCTTGTGCCTCCGCACGGGAAGAGACTGCAAGCATAAATACACGCGTTGGTAACAAATGATGGCAGATGGAGTGACCTCTGGACATCATTAATAAACCATAACTGACCCTGATCTTGTTTCTCATGCTGCGCCTTCTTTTTTTTTTTTTGCGCCTCCCTACTTTTTGCTTTCGATCTCAGCACTCGTTACACAACGTGCTCCCGTCCTCTATGAGTCCCCCCTCCTGCCGCCGCTCTTCTCATGTTTCAGCCCGCCGGAGTCATTTCCTTTCTGTGTTTGCTTCACCTCTTTTCCTTCCCGTCAGCTCTCAAGCGCCATATAAGCACATTAGATGGAGAAAGTCGTGATGGCGTAGGGCCAGAAGCGTTAATTGGCATCCTGGTGCTTTGACAGCTGCCACACTATTGTGGCTGTCATGGCTTTGTGGTCATTACATAATAGCTTAATGCATTATAGATGCATTCAGAAGAAGAAAAAACAAGGTGATGTGGGTTGGGTCTCGTTTTGAAGTCCAGTGTGCGAAGAGTAAGTCGGGAGTGCAGGTCATCGGCTTCTCTCTTGGCACGGCTCTGGCTGAAAATTCCCTCCTGGCCTATGACGGAAGGTCCATTAAGATTGTGGTCTGTTTTTTTTCAGGACTCCACCAAGGTCTGGACTGGACTGAGAATGAAGAAAGCATCTTTTCACTTGTGCTGCAGAATCAAATGTCTCGACAAGCCCATGGCCATGGGAGATTGATTTTTCAGAAAAGCTCGCGCACAAACAAGAAATGCATGCACTTCCACGCGGATTGCTTCAGCATGACATGCATAATATAATTCCAGCAACGCTATTGATTATTCCTGCAACACATTGTTTTTTTGGTTGTTCACTTGAAAGGCTGAAAACATCACCAGCAGCATCAAAAATAGTGCATATTGATGTCATGATAGCTATAATGCAGCTATGTCTATGTAGTATATAACTGAAGATTTAAAGAGTTCATTAATGAATCCAGCATCATTTAGACAAATCACTATTTTATCACTAATAACTGTGATTATTTGGGGAAAGTGCTACAAGTTATTTAAAAATCCTTGCAAATTTTCACTCCTGGTCCACAAAACTGAAGGCGCTTGACTGCACTTCAGTTTAGCTGCAGCACTGGGAGTCACTGATCGTACAGAGTAGTATTGCTGGGCGTGTTCCAAAGCGCTGACTCATGGTTGTGCTTTGACAAGACGACAGTTGCTAAAAGAGTGACCTAGTTCCAGCCGATGGCATTGGCGCTTCACTGTAATCTGATAAACAGATTAAAATACTACTAGTTTTCGACGTTATACTCATTGTTTATTTTTTCATGAGCGCAGCAAAGCGTTGTTTCAGAGCACATCATGATTCCTACTGCAACTTGACGTCGCATTTTTGGCAACTCAGCGCGTCACAGTGCACGCGGTGCGATTTTAACAATCTGCTTGGGGAGCTACACTGCGCAACACTTATCGTGGGTACTTCCTGTATGCAGGCTGCACGACGGCATGAAGGTGAAAACTCAGAGCAGGAGCTGCGCCGCCGGAATGAAAAAAATCACTTTAAGCATCGCTGCTATTGGCTGGACGACACGGTGAGGACTGTCGTCCAAAAATTTCTGACGGCGTCATAATTTCTTTGACCATGACATTGGCCATCCTTAAAAACCTGTCCAGGAGTGTGACGTCGGACCACCGTTTTAGTGCCGGGACCAAAAATATCATCTGCTTTGGGACTGTGCCAAGCACTGTTAACAGCTTGTACGTATCGACAGAACACCACGCGGGGAGGAAAGGAACAGAGCGCCGCACACCGTCACGCTGAAGGACAGCCGGTTGCACGGTGGCTTCAGTCGCCGGCAAAGACGTCTCTTGCTCCTCATTGCCGCTGCATCCACTGATTCCGGCGACAAAGACTAATTATTTTGAATGTGAATGCAGCAAATGGGCTGAAGCAGAGGGAAACTTAGTCCATCCGTCCATCCATTCATCCATTCTCAATACCCGCTTCTTCCTAAGCTCAGGGTCACGGGGGTCTGCTGGAATCTATCCCAGCTGTCATAGGGCGAAGGCAGGGTGACAGCCTGGATAAGTCGCCAGTTCATTGCAGGGCCACATAGCAACAAAAAACCATTTGGAGTTTCCAATTCATCTCACATGGATGTTTTTGGACTGTGGGTGGAAGCCGGAGAACCAGGAGAGAACCCACACAGACACAGGGAGAAGAGGCTGACCAAGGTGAGCAAATGGGATACTTGGACTTGTTCCTGAAGGAAGCGGCAGTCATTCGCTTGTGGAAGTGGCATACCCGCGGTATGTGGGTGGGCGTGGTCATGTACGTCCTCAAACAGACGTGTTTGTCAGTAAAACTGAATCTGGGATCGTTTCCTTCACTCTCGCTTCCGACTGAAAATGTTCCACGGCAGCCGTTTACGGCTCCACCCTACCTTCTTCCACCGTCTAAATCTTGAAGTCAGCGGGTGGAAACGTGATGACACCGAGGTTTTCTCCCAGCCGAGGCCAAACCCCGGGGACACTCCGAGTAACGCCGACGCTCAAACAACCACATCCAGCGCGGGACCCTCAACCAATCGCAGAGCCACACGCAGGAACTCCTCTTTCCATGATTATCACTCACCTCTTTTTTCATCTACTTTGCAAATTACAGTGAGGCTAATTCTATTAAACCCATTGAGGAAAGAAGAAAAGAAGAAGACAAAACAAAAGAAAGAAAGCAGCCGGCGGGCGCCCGAGCGGCTATTTATCAGTTTTACCGTGTCTCCCTCTGCCTCCGTCTCATCCCTCGCTCTCATCCCTCCCTGCGTTCCCCTTGTTATGAGGCAATCATGTGGATCTTTATGAAATCTGATCTGTATCAGCGAAAAACAAGGGCAGTGCAAAATCCGTCTCCTGTCCTCCCTCTCTATCAGCTCCCTGCTGCAACACTCCATCTTGTTTTACTTCACCCATCTTTATTTCTCCTCCTTATCTGCATTTCACACATCACATCACTCCCTCCAACCCTCCTCCTCCATCTTCATCTACAGCACTTTTTTTTTCCCTGCACACAGGGATCAAATTTCAGCCTCGGCTTCCTTAGATGGAGGGGCATGCGTTTGTGTGTGTGTGTCTTACACGCGTGTGTGCACGTTTGTGTGTGTGTGTCTTACACACGTGTGTGCACGTTTGTGTGTGTGTGTGTGTGTGTGTGTGTGTCCAAAGGTAAGTTGCACATCAAAGGTCATAAACTGGGACTAAGCCTGCAGGTCTGTGAGAATGAAGCATGTGCCAACAGGATGCTCCTGGTGGTTTCATCAGGGAGCTACAACTTGCAGCCAGAAATAGAATTTTTAGCAGCAAGGGGCCCACACAGAGTTGGATATAGATCAAATAATGAGAGGAAAGCTTGGCAACACAAACACACACTCGCATACAGTCACAGCTGCACACGTGTCTCCATTTTCAAGGGAAGGATTTGATGTAAGAACTCAACTATCAGCATAACAACTGCCGGTAGTCGGCGGCTGAGGCTGCGATTGGCAGACAGGTGGAGATTTATGGATGGAGCGAAAGAGGGCGTGAAGTTAGCTGGTGTGAGAGAAGAGGATGCAAAGAAGACGGTGAGGTGGAGGCAGATGTTTGGCTGTGGCCAATAATGACGATGATGATGATGACAACTAGGGCTACAACTGAAACTTGGTTCAAATAGCATGGAAGGAATGGGATTGAGATCTTCGTAGTCTGAAAATCAGAGCGTCAACAAAAACCCAACGTGACTTTTCCAAGTGTAAAAGGGACACAACAACATTGAATATTCATCCAATATATAAAATGAATACCCACTGACAGCCAATAATGTTCTTATGTGTAAAAAAAAAAAATTAAATAAATGGTTGGTTGTTGGTTTCACCCAAAATCAAGAAAGTCACTAAAATACATTTTTCAGAAATAATATCTGAATTGGCACTTGTTTGATGCAACTGCAAAAAGTTAAACAAAAAAACCTATTAATTAAATATTTGTTTACGTTAATTAAAAAAAAAAAAAAAAAGATTCCAGTAGTACTTAAGGTCAGCAAAGATGGCATTCTAGTTTTCTAATATTGATTTGACATTATTGGTCACTCTGGAGATCTTTGTTCTTTGTCTCTGTATCCAGTTGAACAATATCGCAAGCTGAATTCAATGATCCGAAATACAAGATAAAAAACATGATATGCACCAATTACCATACTAGTAGAGCAAACAAAGGAAATCAAGTAGTAGGGAATATTTTCTTTGCAGTTAATTGATCAGCCGTGAAGTGAAAGACCTGCTCCCTATTTTCGTGTCAGTTTCTGAATTGACAAGTATCAGACATGGGCTCCGTCACTCCCAGGGAAGCTGTGCAAGAACCGCACACAGACACAAAATCAAACTTGAGCGGAATCAGGATCTGACAGGAAGGAGCTCCATCTCCTCAGACATCACAGCACAGTGTCACTGCACAGCCCATACAGCGGCTGAGCTCTGCAGTTTGGGGATCAGGGTGCTCAGAATGCAGCGGTTCATCAATTCTCCTCAAATTGGGCCAAAGGTATTTGAAATTCCTTCCGATGCTTCTCACTTTCTTCCTTCCTCTAACTCTCTCCGTGTTCCTCCCTCGGTTTATTCCCTCCTCTGCTTAACTTACACCCAGAGTCTGTCCTACAAGCAAGTGCAGTCTCTGCAAAACAGCTCGGCTCCTGCTGAAAACTGAAGATGACCATTATTGCTTTCACTAAAACAGACATGACTGTGTCGATAATCTCTGCCAGCCAGGTGTGTCTCATCGAGTGAACATCATGGTGCTTCTTATAGTGTTGCGCCATGGCGCCGTATTCTGTCTGTATCTCATTGGCAGCATATAGAGACTGGCATCGTGAAATGAGCAGACAGTGGATTGTGTCGCGACAGAAGCTATGCTGATACCTTAATGCAGGTGTGTCAAACGTACGGCCCGCAGGCCAGATCAGGCCCGTTTTTTCTGGCCCATGAGATGATTTTGCAGACGATAAAAACAAGTTGCAATTTTTCAATTGACGAAACTGCTGTTTTAAATGTGTCCACTGGATGTTGCAAAAGCATTTCTGCTTCGCAAACCAACTGAGCAAGAAGGCCAGGGGTGGGCAAACTTTTGGATGGATGGAGTGTTTTGGTGATCTACCTCATTAGAGAAAAAAATATATAATGGGATATGCAGAAAACATGCACTTTAATGTTAATATTGAAAATGAAGAAAAGCAACGTTACAACAAAATGTGTCTTTAAAGCCCCTCGGCCTGAAGTAGGCTGAAATACAGCCACACCAAAGCTACATTGTCTTTCTACCTGCCCGTCTACGTCTCCTATTGGCCGCCCTCATTGCCCCAAAATGTCTCTGTCGATAAAAAGAGAAAAGTGGATGCAGAGCGCAGAGTGCTCCAAGAACACAACCAATGAAAAACAAAGAAAACAACCTAAAGTTGTTGTTATTTTTAAGTTATTATTACCATACAATGATTTTACCGGTTCGGCCCGATTGGGATTAGATTTTCCTCTATGTGGCCCGTCACCTGGTTAAATATTGTGAAATTGTGTCCTAGATCTTTAAAGGATAATTTATTTACCAGTGGTTATACGTTTTTTGTTGTAGAGTGAGGCTATGATTGTAATAAATAACCACCTAATACCATAATCATGCCTGTCGGAAAAAGTTCCGATAACAAAGACTCAAAAAGCAGTTAACAGCCAGCAGTATTTTTTTTCCTTATTCTTTTGCATGGTGTTGGACATTTTACATGATAGAATTATCTTTTTATGTTCATAGAAAATACGCAATTAATTGACAAAAAAAAAACGTTAAAAGAAAGAAAGTGTGGCACAATTTCTGTCTTGAAAATAATAATAATACACATGGCAAATTAAATAAGAACACTTTGACCAATGTTGCACAGAGAAGAAAATAAGGAATATATTGACTAATATACATTTATTATGACTGATATGAGCAATAACTGGAATGTCAACACTTTTGACACTGTTTGAACCTGTTGTGTCCCTACAAAAATAGTTAAAAGGTTGAAAAAAGTAACTATAACTATTCAGTTGAATCTAAAAATAGAAAAACAGTACCTACAGATCTCTTCAACGATTTTAGCTGAGAAAGAAAGCGGCATTTATCATTAGTGAGTTAGGGCATTAGGTGCAGTGAGTTACACTGTAATAATTAAGCCGTCGTCCCAGATTTAGTCTCCAGCAGCTCTCGTTGAATAATATTTTGGTATATGCAAAATTCAGCATGTAATGTCTCAGCAGGATTCCTGACCCACTTCGCACTATTTGTCCAGTCAGAGCCCGAAGCCTTGGTGCAGTCTGACTGGAGCTTCGAGCTACACAGAAACACTCAACAAAATGGCGTTGTTTTCCATGTGAGGATTAGTGACATGTTCCTCATGTTGGCTGTCTCTGGACAATAACTACGAACCTCGAAGTCAACAAGATTTCGAGACACTTCCCGGAGCAAATATGTCTTAAAAGACACAATATGGGGGATTTTTGCTAAAGAATATATGCTGATCAATATCAGTAATTATGTACAATCTAGGATTTAGCAATACATGAACTAAATCTGAGAAACAGTTTCACATCAAACATAAAAACAACACTGCATCCATCACCACCTGCAGGAAGACAGAGATACTAACTGACTCATTTCATTACAGACAAATACCTTATTGGAAGGGAGTAGGAAGGAAATGATGCATTTCCTGGAAAACATTTTTTTTTTTAAATCTGTTTATACTAACATTTTTCCTCTGATCTCTGTTAAAAATCACTTTCACATCACCCTACTGTTTATCTCACGTGAGAATCGGGGCACATGCGCAGCAGCCTCCTCGCGGCTCGGGCAGAATCTGTTGTGCCACACAATGCAAAGTTAGAGGGGGATTAGAGATGTCTGATGTTGAATATTTGAATTAATTTGGGGGGGGATTAGGCAGCCAGCTCCGGCTCCCTCGAGGTATAATGGACTTATCCCTCAATGATATGACCGCATCATCTTGTTTCGCTATTTATTTTTCACTTGGCCATTATTTGTAGAAGCTTTCAGAGATCCAAATTATATTTGAGGTTCACAGTTGAGCCCGAAATACAAGATCTGGGAAGTGATGGGGTGAATTAAGAAGATACAAATAGCAACCCGCAAATTAATTCACAAATAAACAATTACAATGTGGCAATAACAGCTGCGAAAGTCAACTCCCAGCAAATTACAAACACATCAGATGGGATCAGAGATCAAATGCTGGGCTACCTCAGAGTTGAGGTTCACCCAAATATCCCCATGTCTACCTAACATCTTCCTGCGTTGGTGGGCAGGAGAGAGGCGGGGGGAAGGGGGGGGGGGGTTAAAAACTAGAAGTGAAGAAACAAAAGAGTGACTCATACTACCCAAGTAGGGAAAGCTCTTGGAAATAAAGTGCTGGTCGAAAGCTTTTCATGGGCTACGCTGAAAGTTCTATATTTACTTCTTAAGGAGAGCAGTGTTGACTGAATCAGCAGGCGTTTGTTGACTGATGCGATAAGTGGGCGGTGGGGGAGGATGTGACAGTTTGTGTTTTACTTCCAATATCATACAGAGACATGTTTTGATGCTAAATGCAGCTGTGCAGAGCTTAACAGTAAAATATTTTTTCCTCAGTGTAAAACGGCAAGTATACACATACAGTATGTTAGAGTATGCATATGCAGTCTACAGTATGTTGGAGGAAAAAAAAAACATTGATCTGCTTTATCTCATCGTTATTGAAAAAGGAAATGAATGAAGTCCATAATTAAACACAGTGGGCCGGATTCACAAAGCCGCTGCCCGGCTTCAGCGGCAGAAAACCAAAATACAGTAGTCGTAGTAGTAGTAGTAACTGATGCATTTATCATGACTGACACGACTGACTAAGACCAATTGCGCCTCGCGTGTTTCCACGGAAAGGGTATTTCGGGCGCGAGCTGGGCAGTTTTCGTGAAATCTCATCTCACGAGACTCCACTGCAAGAAAGATGGACCCTCGAAATCTGCTGCGTGTTGTTTACATCAACAGCGGCTGCCTCCACAATGTAGAATAAAAGACAAAGGCAGCGGCTGAGAGTTCATTGGCAAAGTCCATGTGAGGCACAAGGAATTTCTGTTGTCGTGGAACCCTCCACGGCCCTGGCAACTGAAATGCAATTTATGTAGATATCGAAACATTTGAGTCGAAGAGATATTTGAAAGGTTTTTTCAGAATTCAGGAGTTTCCATTACTAGTTTGCACTACTTAGGTTTTGCTGCAGTTTAGTCTATTATAGTACTGTATGCTTCCTTAGTTGTATTTGATTTTAATATTTCTTCTTTTGCTTAAAAATTACGGTAAGAGCTCAAATGAGATTTGCATGTGTCCCCGGTGTCGTGAAGGTTCTTTGCAACACCTGGAACCTGCAACGTGTGCGTTCCAGCCGCAAGGCCGTGAAAAAGCCGCTCACGCCCTCCGAACACCGGCAGCAACACCGCATTTATTACTATTCACTGCTCGACTGACTAGAAAACTGTTCAAAGCGATCGTCTTCATCCATCACCAGCCCGTGCCGCTCAGTCTCCTCGAGCGCTTGCGAGGAGGCAGCATGCAGGTCTGCTGCTTCTTCCCCCGCCCAGCCTCTTCCCGACAATCCAAAATGCCGGCGTTTGTGAACCAAAAAGCAAAAAATGACTTATCGCGGCTGTGCCGCGAGGGGGTAAATATGGAGAGAATTAATTATGATTGAAAATTTCCATGAGGGGCGAAGCAGAGAAATCTTCACCTCGTCAAGGTCAAAAATAGAGGAGGCGTCTCTCAGTGAATGAGCCATTTGTTGTTGTAGCGCTGGAGCCGCAATAGGCCACAGTACTCTCCTTTTCCTCTAAGCTGCCTCGGCGGCACGCTAAACATCACAGGCGTAATAATAACACGCATAAATCAGAATGCGGCGCTGTAATATTGTTATGTATACGGAGGTGAGGCATCTCTGCGTGCATGCGAACCCTGTAGCGCAAAGGTGATCCAGAGCCAGGGCTCCTCACCGAGACACGCGAGTCCATGTCAACACAGGTGTCAGCTGTTGTTTTGCGGGGGGGTTTTTCTAACTTTTTGAGGATTTTTATGTGTCTCTGTATTGGCTTAAATGCTCCAAACAAGTCACCAACAGTCACTCTCTCTGTCTCTCTCTGTCGCTCTCTCTCCCTCTCCCTTGTGTGTTTGTCTGCAGGCAAAAGCTCATCAGGTTCATCTGAGGTTCCTCCACTCCGCGCTGCAACTGGATATAAAACGGTTGTAGAGGGCCGTTAAAGATGTGAGCCAATAAAACCAGCACAATCGGCTGCAGGGAGCTAAAATGGCAGAGCTGAGAGGAGCGGGCGTTGAGCTCAAGAAAACTCAAAAACAAGTGCAGGGTTCAGTTGTTGGTGTTGTGACCATAAAAAACATCATTATTCAAATTCCTGAATTAATTCATTGGTTATTTTAAGAAGTAAATCATGGTGTGAAAAAAACATATAAGGGGTCAATAGGCGGATGCTACACGTTCTGGATTCATTTGTTTGCAAATCACACTTTTAGTCCCTTAGGGTCAGTTTCACAAAGAATGGAACGCGGCCACACCGACCTGCATTTCTTGCTGCGACATTCCGCTCGTAATGTTTCGCCATTGCAGTGGTGTATCCACAAAGGGTTTTTATACACTAAAGAAGTTCAGGTGCAAAAGCAGGTGTTAGCAGTGCGCCAAGAGCAGTCTCACAGAAAAGAGAAAAAGAAAACATGAAAAGAGCTGGTTATTCTCACTACTAAAGTTCAGAGACAAAACTTTTGTCAATAATGGGGCGTTGTATCTGAAACTGCAAGTGCCAGCACTGCCACAAAGTCCAGGCGTGTCAGTGCATTTTACATTTACAATACGCCCAGATTTTAGGTCGATGTGGATATGGTATATACATATATGTATATACATATATACATACACACACACACACATATGTATGTATATATATATATATATATATATATATATACATATATACATACACACACACACACACATATATATATATATATATATATATATATATATATATATATATATATATATATATATATATATATATATATATATATATATTTGTCAGCACTCTTATTTATTAAACCTAAAAAACTATGATGATGTAGCTTGGCCCTTCACATTATATAATTCAATATCATTCACACCTTATAAGCTCTGCGGTGAGATAGAGTCAGCAGCTGGTTTTTGCAGGCAGTGTTAATGTCTGTCAAAGTGTCTGTGCAAAGTCTTTGTGGATAAGGCACCACAGTATTTCTAATATATTTGCATAGAAGAGGGTATGATTTTGCACAAAATGTATGCAAAAGATCAATGAAAACATATTTAAATGAGTCCGGCGCAGCCCAGCCACTACCTGCGCTTCGCTGCACATTTCATTGCATCCATTTGTTGTTTTTTTTTTTTTGTCCTATTTGCACTGGTTTTCTGCTGGTGAAGCCAGGGAATCACTTTGAGGATCTGGCCCACAGTGTTCCTCTGCGAAGCCCTTTGAATGGAAGCGTTTGTTAAAACCCTCCATCGGCTCAGGAACGACTGGTGTTTAAAAAGGGAAAACGAGGTTTCAAGTGGCGCCTTTCGCAAAAGACACTTCCACGGCGTGTTGAGAGAACATCTCACAGTGAGCAGTGTGGGAATGCTGAGGCCTCCCTCTGGAGCGGCACGCCGCCGCGCCTCCTGGGGAGCTCGTCTTCGCTGCGAGGCTGACCGAGAATGACTTTTTCTTCATGCGATTCTCCTTTTGTGTGTTTTTTTTTTTTCTTTTTGCGCTGCAGCGCTCGGAGCTGTGGCGTCGCAGAGACAGAACACTCTGACTATTATGGTTAATTTATGATGATGCTTTCCTCCCCTGTTCCCCTTTTTTCTTCTCTCTCGCCCTGTGCTACAACCTCACTCTCTCTCTCAGCTCACTCCCCCCCCCCTCCACCGTGGCTCCTCAGGACCGGACCGTCGTTCCAGACAGAAGGAGGGTACAATCTATAAATAGAAATTAGACCAATTATAAAGCAGATGTTCCCCAGAATCATATTGGGAGAACACGGTCCTGGGGTTTTGTCGCTCCCCGGGTCGGTCTCGTTCTCGTTTCTCCGACTCCATCTGGCTTTTTCACTTCTCCTCCGACATCTCCCTTTCTCATCAAACGTGTTTTCCATTACTCCCTTTAAATGCAATGCGGCGTTATCTCATCGTCGTCGGTCACAGTCCAGGAAAGAAAAAAAAAAAAAAAAAACTGGCATCCTCAGCCGAGCTGACAGCCTTACAACAGATGGTGGCCGACAACACCCCGTTTATATCTCTGCATCAGCCCGTCAGCAGGTTGTTCAGCACAGCTCCAGTTTGCTTTCCAAACACTGATTGTCCCTCTGAGAAAACAGCCTTACAAGATGGCTCCTCGCTCACATTTAAACAAAAAAAAGTTCAAATTCACACTTTTGATTCAGGGCTTTTTCTGCGGCAGAAGCGTGAATGGAAATTTCCCAGTGTGAAATTGCCTCCAGCTATTAGGCCTTTAATCAGTGTCATCTTCTCTTTCTGTGTTTTTTCCTTATGTGAAGGAAAATCCTTTTCAATAACAGATTTCGCTCATTTTATCCCACAATCTCGGACCGTTTAGTCAGTGTCGGGGTGCGGGGGGGATTTAAAGAGAAAGAGGTAAAATAGCCTAGTGTGAAAAAAGAAGAAGTACTCCAAGAGGGACAATCACAGTCATTTCACAGGGGGAAAAACTCCCGGCGACGTTTTGATTGAAAGAATATACGATGCCCCATCGAAAAAAATGTCCTCGTGATGCAAATTACAGTTGCTCCACGGGAGTTTGCCTCGTGGGCAAGTAGTTTGAGGAGAAAGGAAGGAAGGAGATTAAGGGAAGGTGATAAAAAAATAAAAATAAAAAAAACAAGTGAGGGATTCGTGTGTTGAGCCGTCAACACAACGCCTAATTTCAGCGTTCGGGCATTTTAATCTGACTCAGCCACTCCTAAAATCCACAACCTTTGCTTTCTCGTTGAGCTACAACATGGTGCTGCGAGTTGTCGGGAATAATGAGGTGGCCTCACACTTAGTAATGACTAATGCAGAAAGTCTCTGTCAGCAGAACGACCCAGACCATAATGATTTCTACAATGTTTTTTGAGGTTTATTTATTTATTTATTTTTTGCAAATGATATCTTTGCTCCAGACTAATTCCTGATCCAATTAGCAAACCGCCCTGCGTGTTTCACACAGTCCTGTGTTGTATTTCCAGGGCGTATTATGTAACCTCTGATACTGAGGTGTGATGGGGGCTACAGGTGTTACATCTTCTCACTGCTTTATTTTGTGGCGACAGAGGCATAATGACTTTGACCCCTCCTCCCCCTTGATTGTTGGCTGTTGGCGGTATTGATGGGCCGTCACGGACCACGCAACCATCATTTACACAGTGCCTTGTGCAACTGAGCGCAGAAATATAATGGCAAAAATAACTGGGCGATGCAAACTCTGTGCTTCGTCTCACAACGGTTCCGCTTCAGTTTTTGGAATTTGAACGGAGGGAGACACGCGGCCCGAGCTGCACTTGAAATGGCAGCGGGAGGTCAGGCTATTATGACGCGGGGAGGGGGGGGGCAATTAATAGAAAGAAAAATTGAAAAAATTTCACCAGCTGATTGAGGAAACAGATCCGGGAGCAGACGATGAAAATTCAATTAATCCGAGATCTAAAAATAGGGACGGCAACAAGGACCTGCGCGTACAGTATGAAGCAGCTCCGGAAGCAAAGACGAGCGCAAGTACTGTCGTGCCTGATGCGCATGGGGGTACATCACACGAGGCGCCCGTCACCATCTGGCTCCGGCAGAGAGGAGTTATCCCACCTGTGGTCTCGTGGAGGCGCCACACAACACAACAACAAACAAAATGCCTCGTTTTTGTTTCTGCGCACCTGATCTGACACAAGAAGCTTCAGCCGGCTGCACCGCGTGCAACAAGAAGACACCTGCGCCTCTGTCAGCGATCTCTCGCTCCGTCGCCGCGGCCGTTATCGTCGCTCCGAACTGCACCATCGCGCCCGTCATCAATTTCCACTCAGGTGCGATAAGGCAAACGCTAGATGGGCTGCAGCGAGGCTCCGGCCCGATCCATGCTAAGTGGGTTAGGGGGGTAAATCTCCGGTGTCTCCAGAGGCTGAGACCCTTTCCCTCTGTGTCTCTTTCCCTGTCAGCGTCTGACAGGCTCGCCGAGGCCCAGCTGAGAAAAGCCAATAACATCCAGCGCTGCTGCTCTCTTTACTGCCGTCGCCCCCCCCCCCCCCCCCCCCCCCAACCCGTCTTTGCGTTACACGTTTCTTTCTTGTTCCTGCGTCTCCCGCGAGCTCCTTCTTCTTCTTCTTTTTCTGTTTCCAGGAACGTCCATCTCGCAGGTGCGCGGAAGAAATCGAGCACCCGACGTACTTCGCCATACGTGTTCGAAATTTTTTTTTGGGGGGGGGGGGGGGGGGACATGTGTTGGTTCAGACTCCAGTCGATCGCTGACAGTCTGCGGGGCCAGCTTGACTGACATTGCATCTTGGCTGCGGTTCGCAACGTGACTCACTAGATGTGATTTGAAAGTTTGTGACAGATGACGCAGCCACACTTGACTCACAGTCACAATCAAGCGTAGCCTAATTCAAATTAAGCATGTTATTTATTTTGGGAGGAAGGCAATTGGCTTCTTTGGCTACCTGTTCACACTAATAACTGTTTGAGCGCATGCTAAGGATTGTGGGCGATGGGGAAATGTGTTGCGGTACATGCAGTGGTGTTATTCAAAGGAAAGAAATACACACACAGTTTCGGAGAGGCTTGAGGACATGGACTGTCAAAAACTGTAAATGTAGGTTTCCTTCCAGTTCATTTACTTTGTAACAGTGAACTGAATATACAGTTCAAAAAATGCTTGTCTTGCTGTGGCAGCCAGAATCATATGAAAGCAGCATGACAGGCAACTTACTTTGTCAGTCATTTGGCTCGAAAGCAACTGGATAAAACTGCCGAAATGAATCGCAAATATCAACCAGGACCAATAACCAAAGAAACAATTAAGGCTAAATGTTACTACCAAATTATCAAAGACCACACATGGGATCTCCAACTAAACAACTTCAAGGCGCCACATATTTAAGATATGCACTGATTTTTCTCCAGATACCACCTCTCACCATAACCTGCTTTGAATAAATAAAGGTCACAGTTGGGTAAAATTAAAATCTAAAAAAAATTAAACATCACACATCCTTGAAATTGCCTGTTTTTTGTGCTTTCCTTCTGGCTGTTATCAGATTTGTTTGTTGCTTCCTTTAAAATCATTGAAGTTTTGTTGTACTGCTGCCAGTAGTATGACACTAACGTTTACCAGTGTAACTGTTCCTTCTCTTTTCGTTGTTGTGTCAGTTACGTTTCTCAATAACCAAAAGGCAAACAGACACTGTTCTTCTCTCAAAGCAGTAATTCAGTATTTGTCGGCCTCATCGTGAATATACTGGTGGGCAAGAACCCAGCAGATTTCATTCCATTCAACAAAAAAAAAACCCTGTGCTGAATAAGTCAGTGTGACACGGTCACGACATCCCAGCTCTCTTCCTCAAGCCCCAAGCGGTCAATAATAATGTCTGCCTGAACGCATTGCGAGTCTGTTCATTCAGTTGATTACGCTTTCTTTCTTTTTTTTCATTTGCCATTTTTGAACTTGGCCAACATTTAGGTTTTTTTCATTCTGTACCTAAGCAAAACTACATATATTAAAGTACAGAGATATAACATTTTTCTCTGTACATACTGAACAGTGACCCCAAAGCCAAGGGACTCTAAAATAATCTCCCTCTAAAATATGATTCACTTTTATATTTAACTACACAACAGCATAGTTGAAATATCTCCACTTCAAGCAACAAAAACTACAAAATAATAGTTGAATTACCTTTAACAGAATTTGTATCTCGTAAATACTTTTAAACACAAAAGTAACAAGCTTGGTCCCCCTAATCCAGCAGCTGTACACGCACACAGTCTTTTTACATATTTGGTCAGTTGTCACAAAAAAAAAACGCGAGCGGAGTGGTGTCACCTACCTCCGTCAAGTGGGGGTTGGGGTTGAATCCGCACTGGTTGCAAGCCTTGCAGCGGCACTGCGTGCAGGTGTTGAAGTTGGGCTTGCCGTCGCCCATCAGGTCGGTGGTTTTGCAGACGGCGCACAGTTGGCTGCTGGGCATGGGCGCGATCTGTGGCACAGAGTAGGGGGACGTGGGGACACTGCGGTCCGGGGAGGCGGCGGGGGACCTCCCCGTCCGGCCGCCTCCTACGTCCACCTGCAGATTCTTCCGGGCCGCGTGGCCGCCGGGGCCCTGCTCTGCTTGGGGCGCAGCGTGCTGGTGAGCGTCGTGGGAGGCTAGTCTGTCTCCGGTCCCGTGTCCGCTCTGGACGCCGGGCTTAGGACCCGCCTCTGACACGGGCGGTCTGGTGGAGACAGAAAAGAGGCGGGGGAGTTGGTGGCTATTATTATCATTATTTTACTGACTCATCACAGAGATTTCATTCTTTACATGCTGAACAACACTGAACTTTCATCAAAACATCCTTGAGCGAGGAAAGAATATGTTGCATTTGTTAGTGTGACAGGAAAATGTCCTTCATTTGAGAGGTTTTCCCAGCCTCGTTTTTCTTTTGTCCCTGCCTATAACCACAGCAACTTTTTGCAGAGGCTGAGGGAAAGACTGAAGGCCGTGGGCGCGCAAGAAAATCACAGAACAGTGACAGAAAACGATGTCATTAGCACATTATCATCAGAATGTTTAAAAGAGTCCCTTCATGCTGTTATTAGAGACGCATCGCTTTCGAGCCTCATAAAGTTTTAGTGCTAAAACCCTGATAAATGTAGCCCGTACAGTTTATTCTTTTGATTTCATTCAGATTTAAATGTTGAGCATTTAGGCTGCATTGTTTGTACAGTGACTGAGTTCTCCACTTAATTTTAAAATGGGGGTATTTTGCTGTTGGGTAGAAAAAAAATTGTATCTCTTCAGGCCTTGAGACACAGCAAGCAAATGGTTTTATTGCTGATCGTTCACATCAAGGTCCTCAAAGCTTTGGGCAACAGAGAAGCATATGTTAAATGTTTCATTTCATTTCGTTTCATACGTCTTTCATTTCAGCAATGGGCTGCTTTTGGCTTTTTCTTTTACTTTTTGAGGAAGCAATTTTCTGGCCTCTGTGATGTGTTCGGGGGGAGTCAAGGTGGAGAAAGCACTAATGTAAACCTTTGTTTTTCGTGCATTTTGGCCCTGGGGCGTCCATGCCAACGGCTAAATGGGAGCCGTGGTTCTTCACTGTCACAACAACTTAGTTATAATTCTGCTGCACATCACGCCCTCAAACACAAATACAGCCTCAGCAGCAGCTCCGCACCCACAGTGAGAGAATAGTGGGACTCGAAGGGGGAAAAAACTGAATTAAAATCGAGCATGTGAGCAATTATGAGTCACAGCCAGCTGTACAGCTCTTATCCCACCATTCTCCCCAGGACCTGAGTGTTGTGTTCTTTCAACAAATGGTCACTTGTGGCACTGAACAGAATTTTAAAATTCATACGTTAAAGAATATTTCAAATATTTCACTGCTTAACAAACATTGATCAGGCTCAATTTAATTGATGGTTTGCATAATGCACGAAAGAGCCTGGATAGGGCTGTTCATAGTTCATACCTTTTGAACATACTTTTTTTCAAAAAAAAAAAAAGTTTATGGTTCCAAAAATGAGGAAATTCATTCATAGTTATTTTCTTTCTTTCTTTTTAATATGTTTTTGTTAATTGTTGTTGTTAAATTTTGTGAATTAATTTCAATAAATGCTGTTAATAAAAAAAAAATGCCATGGCCTATTTTTATCAGTTTGAACATAAACACTATGCGTCAGATTTCATCTTTGTATCCAATTTCGAAGCACATTTATTATCATTATCAGGGTTTATTTTAGCTTTGAGGGGCCTTCATTTGTTCTTGCCTCCACGTTCTCAGTTTGATGGCGCAGCGGCGGTGCGACTGTGGTGGCAGGTGTCGCCAAATTGAGTGTTGTTTCCGCTACATACGAACGCCTGTTTGCAGTGTGATTTAGCGGGGTTTTCTACCGAAGTCTGGCACTCTCTTGACCGAAGTTAAGCTGTGAGAGAGCGGCATTTACAAACACCCGAATGAACGCGTTCACTACAGCGTTCACCAAACTAAAATACAGTGAGTTCAGTTCACGTTCACCCAAAGTATGAACGCGTTCATGAACAATCGTTAATTGCATTGACGCACAACACTGCCGATTGGCCAGTTGGTGGTCAACCTTTTCAGAGGGTGCTTGAGTACCGGGGCATCCTTGGGATCAGAGATATGCTGTCCAGGGTGGGGTCTGTCCTTTTAAGATTAGGGACTTCCAATTCAGTATGTTGGCTGTTCTGTTTAGAGGGAGCAGGACCTGTCCCCGGCAGTGTTTCGAGAGTTACAGCTCGGAAATAAAAGAGTAGATTAAACACCACAGGTCGCTGTCCTGTCTACAAACTCCCCAGAAGTGCCAAAAATCTATCCTTTACTTCGTTTACTTGCCCACCTTTTCAGAGATTGATAAAAAACACACAAAGTTGAGTGAATTAGCCCTTTATGATGTCCCAAAAGGACACTGTAACCTCAGTTACATTTATTTGTCAGGTTAGTGACAATACGCCCACCCGACTTGGGGGTTGACTCCTCGCTCAGGGACGCTCTCACTGTCACTTTGATTTTAGTCCGTTTTAATGTGAAAGGTAAAACAAACCTTGTTTTTGCAGGAAGCTAAAATCAAGGTTTTTGCTCCTCCAAGTCAAAGATGAAAGATGATGAACATTTTTAAACAACTAATTTTGGAACAGTTTTGTTGTGGACTGTAGTGCAACTATATATGCAGGATTAGCAACAGACCAGGTGCTAATTCGCCCGTAAACATTCTAGAGGAATCCCAGTGCATTATTTTAAAGGGCCCTCTATGTACAAATTTTCATGGAGATGGGTACTTCAGAGTACGGATTACTGTATGCATACAACTCGTACAAAATAGTTTTTTTATTGCCTTATAATGCCAGCTGACATCTTAACGGTGGTAAATGATCTGATGCGCTAATAATTCGATTTAGCCTGACACAGCATATTTGCGTCCGTATCCTACTAATTGAGTTTAATGTTGCATATGAAATGTTGTGGCAGGCTTAGGAGTAAACACCGGGTATGCTGAGAATCAGACCAAAACCTGCGCTGTGCCATGTCATTATTGGAAACAGTTGAAGGTAAAACTGGGAGGACAAGTGAAACTATCCACACTGAGCACCTGCTTGAAAGTTATGTCTGTTTGCAGCGGCTAAAATTAAATTACAGGCATCAGGTGAGGGAGTAATCCACCATGAAGAGTCTGCACCCCAACATTGGGCTTCAAAGTTTCAGGAGCTGGAGTCACCACTCAGTGTTGGAACGTATCGAGCAGAGTGGATTTAATTTTTTTTTCCTTTTGTGGCTGCTGCGCACATTGGATTTTAAAATAAGAAATTTGAACATCTGGCTGATTGATTAGTCAAATAAATTTGCCTGCAAAGATTACACAGAATGCAATATTTGAAAAATTGGTCGAAGCATCATTTGATACATAGTACCGACCATCACAGTGAAGCTACTTTCAGCCATTTTCACATGAAATTCTAAGGAAGAGCGCAAAACGTTGCTTAGGCCCAAACTATAACAAGAACTGCAACAGATTTGAAGATGGGATGACAGAATGACAGGTTGGTGCGCTAACGACAACCACATAGCTTGACGCAAAGATTTGATATTTTATTTAAAAGAGAAAACACGAAAGATAATGACTGAAACGTAGACAAAAAGCAGTGCTACTCTCACTGTGTTGTGTTAAATTTGACTTTGACTTTGTGTGACTCAAATGTTTCCACCTGCAGTGCACAAAAAAAAAAACATCTTGACAGATAAGGTATTAAAATTACAGCTGGACCTGAAGCAATGAACCCACAACAGGAACACATTTGGTTCTCGCAGGTACGTGACGTGGTCATTCTGATTGAGCAGCAAGGTGCAAAAAGGCTTTAGTCTGCGCCTCCCATTGCCTGATCAACAAACTTTTGCAATGTGGAGACCTCTATTGTGATTGTTGTTCAACGCTTGCCACTGTATTGTTAGATTTACCTAGATATAAAGTTTTATACACAGAAAATTCAAGATCAAACGTGTTTTTTATCTTATTCATCTTTCTTGAGTTTTACAAAAAAAAATTGGACAAAAGTGATTTCTGCAGATGACACAACATAAATGTATTGTTTATTCCTGATGGTTAAAGGTTTCCTCAAGGGTTGCATAAAACATGACGCTATAAATGTGTGTTGTCTGACATTCAGAGAGACTTTTACATAAACCCACCACTCTGTCCATCCTGACTAAAGACACATAAATGGCTGAGTGCTGAGCAGAGCATCAGCTTCAGAAATGCTTCAGACTCTGTGCTGTTCAGATGGACTGGTCTCCTTTGCAAATGCACCGGGGATGATGAGAATGCGCTGATCCCACCTACGTAGGAAAAATGTACAAACATTCCAACTTTTTTCTCCCTGGGCTCTGACTAAACATTTAAAAGGTCAAGCAACCTGATATTTATATCCGTTGGACGACTGTACAAAGTTACACGGACAATGTCAGCCTTTCTGTATCCTCCGCTATTCACGGCGTCATTAATAATGCCTGCTTTTGCATCATTTCTTTGACTTGTCAAAGCTGTTTGTTACGCTCTCAATGCTGTGAACCACACTTTGCGTTACCTAAATTCCTTATGAGGGGAAACTGTTTGCAAACGGTGGGTTGGAATATTATTGAACAGATTACTTTCAAGGACTGCAGCTTTGTAGTAGTATTGATATTTAAAGATGACGATATTCATAATATTGAAAGAAAAATGGCATTTAAGACCAAATCACTATTTTGTGTGGTGTTAAATGTGTTATTACTGAAAAAGCCATCACAGTATAACACATATTTTGTTGTAATGGCAAAGAGAAATGGTCAAAACGTACTAAACACATTGCAGTAAATATCTGGCCCTTACATTTAGCATTTTGTATTTTTTTGTAATCTAAGTGCTAGTGTGATTTGGTCCTCAACTGAAGTTGAAGTCCCACTGATTTGACCTCTGCATTTGACCCTGAAGGAGCAGTGAGCAGCAGCAGCCCCACGCTTGGGAATCAGTGGATGATCTAACCCGCCGAGTCCGACGCTAAACACTGAGTGCAAGTGGGAAGGAAATGGGTCTGAGTATCGAACCTACGAGGCTGTTATGATTTAGATTTTAGACCGATAAAAGAACAACCGCTGGAGTGCTGTGTAAAGCAGATTCTTCACAGATACGTATAGAGTCGCTCAGGCTTTTCTCCTTTTCTCTCTTTACAGTGGATAAAACCTAATATTATCTCAGCATATAGGCCTGTATGCAAATCACTGACATGAAGCACATTAGGTTCTTGTTCACGTTACACAACAAACCCGGCCACGGCAGTCTCATGTGCAGACTCAACATGGTGAACGTGCCATCGCTTCGATGACTTCACGAGTCATTTGTAAAACAGCGTTCTAAGGCAACGGCTCCATATGAATGTAGTGGCATAATCTGGGGCAGAGCTGTTCTACCAAGACCATGACAGACCCTGTACACCCACACACAAAAGTCCCTTCTTCTTCTATTCCCTAACAATAATAGCATGACATGGCCACTATGAGTATTTCTTTTTATCTTTTGTTTAAAATCTGCCCTGCACTTACATGAAGTTGTCGCTGTTTTGGGTTTTTTTTGTGAATGTAAGATTATAGTCATTTCACTGTAATCACATATAAGCACATGCAACAAGCACAACAAGCTGAGCTGAAATAACAGTCATTTCATGCATGTACATACATGCGCTATTTATTCATCATTATTTTTTGCTTTGTTTGGCTGCCTGATTTTCAGGAAGCTGCGCGGCCTCCGACATCGCAGGGTCCAGAGACTTGAGCCCTTTAAGCCAGTGCATTACTGTGGCGATCGTCATCATCATATGCGGGTCTGCTTGCACATATTCTGGCCAATAACTGTTGCGCTGTGTAATGAAGACAATACGAGACACTGTCGGAAGTGTAATCCCACCCAGCTACCCACACAGCAGACACGCGGGCTACTACAGATGACTAAATGCTGATGCTGTCGTGAAAATTGGATATTTTACTGATGTGTCCTGCTTTGTTGTGGTGCAACACTGTTGCCATTGCATATTAAAGCCCAGAAATATTATCATGAGAGCTTTTTTATGTGTCTAGCTTAGTGTCTGGGCGCACTGTTCCAGGGGAAATGGCTTGTTTATGTGTATTTTAGACGTGTGTGGGGACAATTTCCATTTGGGTGTGTATTGATTCCGCTGTTGATGAGTGTAGTACGGCTGTGGCATTATGGTCCTGCGCTGCCAGTGGCTCTGGTGCTAACTGTGGACTCCATACATGCGGGTACTGCGTGTTCCTCCTATATACAGACCGTCTCCTTCTCAAGCAGAGGGTGATTTCTCGGCTCACTCGCTGTTCACTGACGCGCACGTCGAGAGGCATGTTCGGGAAATCAGCCCCGTAATGGAGCCCCTTCAACGTGAGATCCCGAACACTTTGCATCATTTAGCTACATCACTAATTTATTCATCACCCGACCGCCACGTATGTATGTTTGTACGTGGACATGTCATATTTGCGCAACCGACTATTTCTGATTCTTTGACACAGCCTCGCCGTGACAGGAGGAGGAAAAAAAATGTCGCTCTTTCATTCATGATACTTAGCTCCTGGTGCCCGAGGACAGGCATCGACAAAACGGCCGTACGAATGCTCGCTGAAGCGTGGGAAAGCCACATTTTACGTGTTATCGAATCAACGCCAAAAAAAAATCGATCCACGGTTCAAAACTGGACTTCGAGCCATCGCCAGCGCCGTTTGATAGGGAGCAGGGTGTTGCTGGCAAGCGTCTCGGAGGAGGGCGGTGAATTGTGTTGACAATGCTATGAAATAAATAATTAAGCACCCATTCAAGTCTATCTGCGCGCAGTCAGTTGATCCTGTACCTCCACGCATCGACGGGACGTACGCGATCTACACAGCGAGTAGCCGTTGCCATTTCCACCCACTATTCGCCGGAGAGGCGTCCTAGCTACCGCGGCTACCTGTTAATCCCCGGCCCGGGACCAGCCCCACTTCCTCCGGCAGGCGCTCCATTGCTGGGCTTGATGAGCTGTCCAGTGTCCGGTGGTGCTGAAACGGAACCCGGAGCCCCTGCGGCCGGGACGGCGCCGCCGCCGGGCTGCCCCTCGCCCTCCATGCTGGCCTCGTTGCCCATCGCCGCGGGATGAGGTCTCGACGGAGAGGGGACGGTGTTGTAGATGGTTCCACAGCTGTGCTAGAAACTCGGGATGTAACTCAGCGCTGCTCCCCTTCCGCCATCATCGCCTACAATTCAGCATCCCGCACGGAGCACGCGCACTGGCGGCCAGGGTGGAATGAGGGAGCGCGCTGACGCAATGGGTGGGAACGCGAGTGGCTCGTACGTGCGCGTTCGCGGCGCACGGATGCCACCGGGATTTACTTGGTTCATTACATTTGTTCTCCTTTTGGACATTTTTTAAGGCTACAATCCTCTTTGATTAATGTACTTGTGGTCCAGGGGGGCAACAACAGTTTTTTTTTATCCCCAATGTGACAAACGACACATACAACTCTCTGCAGGGATAAATTAATGCACTAATCGAACCAAAACTCTAATTATAAAGGAATCAATCAGTCTTTTTTATTATTATTTTATTTATTTATTTATTTATTTATTTATTTATTTATTTTTATTTTTTTAAATTTGACTAACAAAAGCCTGTATGCTCCTAAATTCGGTCAGGAAGAGTATTTGTTTTATTTTACCAATGCCTACTACTTATTGGACAAATTAACCACTTGTAAATACGGACAGGTTTAAAACTTTTCCTGACGCAAAGCTAAGTGGATAACCAGAATCAAATGATGAGTAATCAAATGTCGCATCCATGGCCAGTTCTCCTAATTCACTTTGGACAGCATATACACCTATCATCATATCTTGCATAGGCCAGCTGTAGATATAGGTCGGCTTGAGCTAAACCAAAATAGAAAAGCCGTGATAAAAAAAAAAAAGAAAGAAAAAAAGAAAAAAGAGTGGTTATACTCTAACACCTGCTCCACTGAAGTAGAACAGCGGGGGAGTTGTTTCTTCTTTACTTTTCATTCCCACGCAGGCTATCTGCCAGAAGAGCTCCAACATGCACTGACGTCAGTAAAACAGTATGATATATATTGTTTATAAAATCCATTTAGTTGTTGTTTTTTTTGTTTGTTTTTACCAATTTCACGCTCAGCATTTGTTTAAAATTCAAAAATATTATTTATGAAAATTTCTTGCTAAAAGGAACACCCTTTTGGAAAATGCACACATACATACAAACGTGAATCACAGGCCATCTGCAATCACAGCGCACTCCTGCAGAGGTGCATATTATTGTGAATGGCTCTCCTAATGGCTTGTTAAAGGAGTTCGTGAGATGGTCCTTAGTGAGTGACTGCACACCCTAGTGTACAGCAACTTGCACTACACTTGATGCGTCAGTAGCAAAACAAATGATGTGCTTCCATTGATAAACATTCGTGAACACGAATTTTATCATAACAATGAAAAATCTTACTCCCTTATTTTAAGCATTCACGTTAATGCATGTGAATCTCTGCAATCAGAACAGTGATCTTACAGAAGAAGAAGAAGAAGAAGAAGAAGAAGAAGAAGAAGAAGAAGAAGAAGGCTACTTTAACACAAGGCCCACGTAATCTTGAGAAATTATTTCAACAAACTTTATTGTGGTATGAGTCAGCAAGCACAAAAGAACAACTGAGCTCAGAGTTCATGCGAGCAAATTAACAGATAAATATGTACAAAAGATACAAGTCCACACTTTGACGTAACAATGACTCACTTCAAAATTAGTTTCAGTTGCAAAAGAAATATAACATTAGCGCTTGTTTTTCATTTCATCGGAGACATATGGTACATATGCCGCAACAGTTTTGGTTGAAATAACATTTTAAAGAACGGGGGGGAAAAACATGGCAAGGAGTTAAAAATTGTTTTCTTATAGAATGATTTTTTTTTTTTTCAAACTGAAGAAAAGTTCGAAATTACAAAATTACAACTGAAGAATAAAATACATGACCTTATAATGTGAACATTAAATACTTCATTGGCACAGTAAAAATGTAAGAAATGAGCACAGTAGAGGAAATATTCACTTGGTTCTAAATTGTGTATTACATTTTGCATCATAGTAAACTGCACGGACCACACGACTTTTGAGCTCATTCAAGATTAATTCATATGATGAAAAAGCACCACAGCCATGCCAGTAGTATATATTTACAGTCTAATTCTATAGCAGTGGCACAAGAAAGAAGCAAATATACATGGAGGCTAAAATGGCAATACATACAGTATCTACATGTGGTTAAAAAATGAACTAGACGCATGGTTGATATCGTGAAGATGAGGAGGCTCTGACTAAAACACTTTGCTTAACGGACTACGGGAGACAGTTTCAGGAGTGCATTCATCGATTACTTTTTCTCTATGGTGTCTGGAGCAAACAGGAAGTTACAAAACGTTTCCCATGGTAGGAAATCACTGGCGCTTGGCCTTGTAAGGTCTGGAGCGTTTCCGGCGGTCAGGCTTCCTCTGTTTATGCAGGCGGCCAATGCTGACCCCCTGGCGACGGCGCACAGAAATGTTTTGCTCCACCAGGCTGGCTAACATTCCTGCAAAAAAGACAAGTAACGTTATACATCCATGCATGGGCCAATGACAATAGCATTTTTCAAGCGCTTGTTAAAATATATAATTTTAAAATTTCTGTTTCTCATTATTTTTAAATTACAATTATTTGGATCTAGTCCAATTGTATTAACCAAGGCAATATGACGTGATCGGAGTTGTTAGTGGCGATTTCCTAGAGCACATTAAGAGGCAATTAAGCAGAAGGCTCCAGTGGAAGGGTAAGGGAAAGAAAAAGGACAAACATTTACCTTCTTGGGCCAACATTGATATAAAAGTGCAGATGAACTCATCGTAATTATGGGTCCTCCTCTGATCATCAATCTGGAGAAGTGAAAACAAAAAAGACAGCGGTTAAAAGCAAAAAACGTCGCCAGCAGACGCGTCACGAGTTCACGCCGAGTTCTCATACTTTGTATTTCTTTCTCTTCTCCACTTCCTCCTTCAGGTACACCTCATAATTGGCTATGTCGGCCTCGACACACTTGAGCAGTGCCAGCAGCTCCTGCAAGGAGCGGAATATGATTAACGGTTGTCTGCGTATTATACATTTGTATTACCATGCGGCTTGAAAAAAGAAAAAAAAAGGGGGGGGGAAACAGCCTCCTAATTGACAGCTCGAGCCGAACAACACAAGAGGGCTGCAAGTAGGGGTAAAATGGAGAGTGATTTGCATAGCAAGGAAAGTACAATAGAACATTTCACCAGCCATTTCCTCACACTTACTTTGGGAGAGTACTTGTCCCCTGGGGGCTTGTTGTCTGCAGTCGTTTCCATATCAGCAGCCGCTTCCTTGCTAGCACTCTCTGCTCCGTCTTTGCTCTCCTCTTCCTTCACCACTGCAGAAGGCCCCTCGTCGCCATCGTTCCCCGCTTCTTTGTCCCTCGCTTGGCTTGCTTTCTCACCGTCTTTGGCCTTTTCGGGGTTACAAGGCAACTTTGTGCCGTCGGCAGCCGAATCGACTGCAGAAAGAGGGGCGCGATTAAATAAGACTGTCTGGACGGCGCATTGTTTGGATATGACAGCACGGCTCTCTTGAATAGTCACTCAGCAATAAGTGAATCCACACATTGCCATCTCATACACAATGGCAAAAATGTAAAAAAAAAATTCTAATTAGACATATTTGGAGAAGATAAACCACTGAATTCATTGCTTAAGAATGAATCGACCCTTACAAAGAAGAAGAATATGACTGCACTGGATACAGACATGAACAAACATTGAGCACTGAGAGGAAGACAGCATGGGTCATGAACATGTTGACAGAAAATGGTAAATTTTGTCAGCTATGCCGAGAGCCTAAATCAGGTGCTGCGTTTTATGTAGTCGGCAGCTACATTCAAATCTCGGGTCTTGAATGTCCCGTCACTTTCCCACTTTTGTCATCATGATGGTTCCTCCATCTCATTTCGGAACAGGGAGTCTGTCGGTTTTATAATAAGCAAGTATTTAAGTGAGGTATAATTATACAATAACATTTATTCATATACATTTTTATATTTATATATGTACACTAGCGTGCAAAAGGTTGGGCTCACTGACTCATTTCTGCATTGAGCTCATCACCGGTTTTATGAAAGAATGATCTCGAATGCGCTGCAATCATTATGAGTGCATAAAAACCAGCCAAGATGTGCTTAACAAGTGTGGGAACATTTTACGGTTACATGAAAACCATTTCCAATGTTGTGTTAAAAGTGACTAAGCAAATTCAGGGTGTGCAAACACACTAAAAGTGGGCTGTTCTAGAGGCTGCGTTCAGACTGCAGGCGAATCTGATTCAAATCAGATTCCTTCTCAAATCTGATTTTCAGGGCTGACTGTCCACACTGCTTTTAGCAAGTGTCCAAATGGGATCTGGTTCTGTTCAGACTGGGCCACATTATTGACCCATCTGACAGGTTGCTGTAGCAACGACGTCAGAGCGGAGGCGTCGTCCAGCGTAGCGTGTAGTGTGTGACGTCATATAATAGTGAAAGCGGCACTTGTTGCGATACAAGCCCTGGAGCTTGGCTTGAATGGAGCTACCTACCCACACATTGATGAGCCAATTGCTGTGTCTCAATTCAGGGTCTGCACCCTTGAGACCGAGTGTCCTCCGTCTGAAAGGAAGCGTTCTGAGAGTTCCCAGCCTAGAAGGACGGACCAAACCCCGCCTCCCCGGTCACCACTCGGGACGGTCTAGCCTTCGGCGTATTTCCTGGTTGCATCACCGCCGTTCCCTCCGGCTGGCCAACCCCGGAAGTGACGTTTTTATAGTATCAAGCTAACCATTGGTTCGCCATCTAACAATGCCGTTGGATGATCAAATAAGTAAAATCCTACAAGTCTATGAGTTTCCTCCTCTGTCCAGGCACTGCTGTTTTCAACTTCTTCTGTCTGCTCCATTACGTTACAGCTCCGCACATGGAATGGCGCTCTCTGGTGGCGCATTGGATCTTAGCGTTGCGTAGAGCGACGGCACGGACAGTCAGAACCCATCGGTGTGTTTGGAGCTGTTCAGACTGAGACGCATCCGTCCAAATGCCATTTGAAACGACCTCCCGAAGGTGGTTTCAATCCATTTTGCAAAAATTGGATTTCATGTGATTTTTTTTTTACTGTTCAGACTACATAAGAGCCATCCGGTTTCAATCTGGATGGGCTAAAAATCGGATTTTGGCTGGCAGTCTGAACGCAGCTAAAGAGCCCAAAATATAAAGCAAGATGCTTTGCTGACGGATTGGCCCCCGGGTGAACAGTGTCTGGCACTCACCGGGCGGAGGCAGGGCGAGCATGACTCCGTCCTCCTGCAGGTGCAGCAGGGACACGGTGACGGAGGGGCCCAGCTCCCTCACGGCCCTGTTGTGCCTCGAGTCGAGCCGCAGCATCTCGTCCTCGCCAAACAGCACGCGGGACAGATGGGACGCCACCGGGCTGGAGGGCCGCGTGGCGGCCTGGGAGCGTGCGGGCGAGCGCAGCGGAGAGTTGAAGGCACTGCCGATCTCCGAGGCGGTGTCGGTGCTCTCGTTGCTGGGCGTCGGGGAGGGCTGCGACGCCGACGTGATGCAGATGCCCCCCGTGCGGCCCTCCGTGCGCACCGACAGAGGGGTGTTCAGGGCGTCCTTCCTCTGCGCCTCCTTCTTCAGCTTCTCCGCCAGCACGTTGAGGGCGATCTGGCTCTCCGACCCGGCCGTCACCGCTGCCGCAGCAGCAGCAGCCGCCGCCGCCGCCGCCCGGCCCGACCTCGTCCGCAGGCTTGCCTTCCGAGGAAATCTGAGAGACAGAGACTCTGAGCTCAGAGACCCTTCGAGTATGTTTGAAGGAGGGAAAAAAACAAACAAACAGCGATTCGATGTGAACCTGCTAGTCGTGGCCGTGGGAGCAGTTACGACCTCCTCCTCCTCGTCTTCATAGTCATCTTCATCGTCAGAGTACGGAGGTTGCAGTTGCCCTGGCCTTCGCGTGCGACCAACTCCGGCAGCCAGATCTTCTTCTTCCTGGAAGCACAAAGAACCTTTAACATCATCTCATAGATTTCAAATGAATAAAGTTTGAGTTGAAGGCGAGAAACAGGGTTCACCCCCTCCCCCTGAATCATGGCACTGATCAATTTACATTTACAGACGGCAATTTTGAAGCTGAGAGATTTTGGTTTCCTTGGGTGAAAACAATCAGCACGATTGCTCATGATGATGACACACAGGCAGGGTTTCCATCTCAGGGATTTACTGCCTAATAAAAGGGTGATAACATTTCATTTCAAAAGAACACCCAATATGGAAAAGGTTTAAATAGCAGTGAGATTAAGCCTTATTTCTGTTTTCCCCATAAAGCTTGTCAGAATGGGAGGAGAAATGACAGCAATAGACACGTGGGTGGATCCATGAGAAGACAAAACTATCCTCCAGTCTCAGCCATGGGGGGGGGGGGTAGAGAAAAACATACATAATCATAGCCCTTACATGCCAGGTACTATGTACGTTTGTAACATGTACTTCTTCGACTGTTGATTACAGGCAGATTATACCTGTTATTCCTTATGCTGCCATTAATCCACCAAACCAGGCTTGTCTACAACTAGTTTATGTACTCCAACCACTCACTCAGCTCACTAGGCTTCCTAAATCAGCCCACGTACAAACAGAAATCCCTTTTTGTCCAATCCAGAGCCCAGCAACCCTCCCGTCTGACCTGCATTGGAGATTTGGCGTAGTTGTGATTGTCCAGGAAGGCGGGCAGACGCTGAACGATGGGGCTGGGACTGGTGACCTGCTGGCCAGCTGAGGGGACGACAGGCTTGCCCATGACTTTAGTGTTTCCTGACGGGCTGGAGGCATCCTTGGACTGAACGCCTGACTCGTCCACTGGATTGGAAAATCAGAGTTGGTGTTTTTCTAGAACAGCATTTGTTTCGTTTTTTATTCTGTTTTATTTTATTTCTCCCACTCTACCAAATGACTTCTCAAAATGATTGTCCTCTACTCAGAGGTTATTTCTTTTCTTTACAACATACATATTAAAGTCCCCCAGATCTGAGCTACAGTCACACTGGTCCCTGTGCAAGACATCATTTACACGTCCATGCAATAGACAAAATAGCAGTTCTCTTAAAATACATGGACATTTGAAATCACTTCTTATTATAGTATTAACAAGATGAATTTAAGAAGTATTTAATTGAGTATTTAAGTATTCATTTTCATCGAAGGACAAGGAAGACCATCTGTTACAGTATTTCTATTTGATTTTTTTTTACCTGAAGTAGCCTGGTCAGTTCCTTGAGGTGTAACTAGCTCTGTGTCTGCCTCTTTCTTAATTGTAGTAGTACTGTCATCTTGTGAGGAGGAGTCCTTCTCCTTCTTGTCATGAGCTGACTCAGACTGGGTAAGTCGGATCATCTGAAGAAAAATCCACTCATATTTAGCAAATCATAAAACAAACTAAATGTCTTTGATTATTAATTCAGTTAACTATTTCTAAATCTTTTTAAAAAAAAACTATTTGGTCACCGACCACCACACATTTGTATGCATTTTATGACAACAGCACTATTTGAAGTTTTACTCCGCAGGTCATGAAAAACCTCAACACACGACTGTCACAAAGAGAGCTGAGGGATTGGAAACCAGCTTTGATGACAAACTCGTGAGCAATTCCTAACCTTCTGCAGGCCCTCTAGAACGGTCTGTCGATTCCTCTTCAGAATTTCCAGCTTGGACTCGTATTTTATTCTGCGGTCGGGCACCACTGCCATCAGGTTGAAGCGAATGTCATGGTATGGCTCACTGAAAAATAAAGTACAGGAGCAGGCTGAAAAGGGAGCCCTGAGAATTTGATTGTGTGCGTGGAGAAAGTGAACAATCCCTTTTCCGGCAGGGCTGGACCTGCACTCACCCAGCAGTGGCCAGACCAATCCTCTCCATGATTACCCGCCGAGCTTTATCTGTCCATTCCTCCTCCTCCCCCCAAGGCCCTAAAACATACATAACAACTTTAAACATGCATTTTATTTTTTAATTTAAGCAGCATTGATCTGTGTTCAAATTTTCATCGACAGATTTAGTAAACAAAACATCAAAGCATTGTTAAACCTCACAGCAAATGTGCAACAACATTGTGGCTCAATGAGTATGTTTATTTTAAGAGGAATTCATTGACAATGTTAAGGACAGTTTGTCTACTTTTTATCCACACCAGTGGCAACAATCGTGTTAACTTTTAGGCTACGCTTCTGGCTTCAAATATCAAAGATACAAACAAAAACCTTTCACTGATTCTTGTTTATTTAGTTAGTTGCCAACCAAAACTGTCATTATTGCGCGGGGCCTATTTTGTGAAAGTGTCATACCATGATCAATGGGGTAAGCCTTAAGTCCGTCAAGCTCGAAGAGACGGTCTTTGATGGGCACATAGCTGACAAAATGGAATGCTTCCATGGTCCGCACTGCACTAATCCCATTGAGTTTCTCTGGCAGGTGCCGTGGCTCCGGTCTGTGGCGAATTGCAGAAGAAAAGCTTGAGAAGGGGACATGTGCACGGGGCATATATCTGCCACAGTACCGTGGACAAATCATACGGGGACACAGAGACAGGGGATGGTGAAAATTGAAATAGAAAACATGCACTGGAAACTACCTGGCATGGCTGTTATGTGCTCTGGCAAGTTCCGGGGCATTTCCAATAGCATAACCCTTACTCTGAAAAAACAAATACAACAAAACACTATAGTAAAAAATGACTGTGAAAATTAGCTAATGCCGAGGATCCACTTATACAGACTTAGAATGTGACTGAACACTGACTGACATGAGTAAATATGATAGACATACCTCTGGACTAAAGCCTTTAGTAAAAGCCTTCATGCGACTCAGGGTAGTGCCGAGCTCCACACCGCTGCAGTTTAGCAGCACACTCAACAAGGCATGGGTGGCACATGAATTTGGTATGAGCTAGATTAAGATAGACAAAGGGCATTAAAATAAATAATTTTCTGAATAAAACACACATGCTTGTACGTGTCACATTACAAACGGAGAAACTGGTCACAGGAACGCTCACCTGATGGGCAAAAAACATATCATTTACAATTTCCTCATCAATGACAGAGGTCTCATCCACCAGAGTGTTAACTTTCCGCCTGGATCGACGCTCCTCAATCCATTTGAATAGAAAGATGAAGCCATAGACAGGGCTACAAAATAAACATAATCACTTTCAACACTTTTTTAATATGAAACAAAGAAAAAATAAATCAAGGCTGTGGTAACATGAGTTTACATGTCATCACTACCTTGTTTCATGCGTTAAAAATTTGACACAGTAACAATTATTGTTACAATTCAGTGGACATGATTAATCCTTTGAGTCACATACCTCTGAACCTTGCTTTGAAGATCATATATTTCCTCGACTTGTACGCCTTTAACGCCTAAAGAATAACCAGACACAAAGATATAACGTGTCCATAAAAACGGACACCAGAACACCATCTCCAGCCTTTATGGGTTGGCACTTCACATTTCTACACCTTGACCGACAAGGTTCAAACGACTCACCGAAATCTTCAACCAGCAACGTGAACAGTCCTGGAACACATGGGTAAATAATACGTTTACATATAATATACGTTTTTGTTGCTGTTGTTTTTAAATCACAACTCTTTTTGTGCTACAAGTAAACATTAATTAATGGTATCTAAATTATTCAATTTTACTTCACAGTATGCGTTGGTTCGTTGACGTTTAATTCTTATGATGCATAAAGGTTGCTTTCCTAGTATCTTTATCAAAGCTATACAAAAGCTAGACTGGTTGGTTGATGCATACGCTAACGTAAGTTAGCTCTGTTGTCTATCGACATTTCTCACCTGGATCGCTCTCAAGTTCCAGCCACCCTTTGTTCATTTTTGCATTTGTGCAGCTATTACTTGTATTCAAGATGTTTTCCAATCCATGACATAAACGGCAACAAGGGATTTTAATGGTAATCCTCTATCCATTCACAAAAAGCTTGGAGGGAGCTTCAAATAAACACAATAGACAAAGTTAGCCGCCTACAGATTGCGTCATCAACAGTCGACGGTGGGTCGGGAAAAGAAGAGTCCCCCCCCTTCAACTTATGTTCCTGCTGCGCTGCAGAAGGCAAAACAAGAACACAGTTGAGTCTACATCAATACTTTGATAAACTTTTTTTTTCCCCCCAGTGACTGCACGTATGAAATGTGCAATCCATAAAAGTTTGTTGTTAAATCACATTACACAGAGACAATTTCAATATAAAACCACAGATTGTCTAAAACATTCTCATAGTGCACGTTTAATGTGTTATGAAAACCTTCAAAACAAAAGAAATGTATCGTTACTAAATATAAGGCAAATTAGCCGTTATTTTTCTGTTGAGGAATTATCGAGGATGAGCGTTACAATACCGCAGGACATTTGTCTTACATTTGCTAATTACGCTGTGGTGTTTTCTGAGCGGAACCTTTGCCAGGTAGCTTTCCTGGGGACTATATTAGTGTTCACACTGGGAAAAATTGGAATTATCAACGCTCATTTATACACGTACTGTACTTTTTAATTAATTGCTGGTCGTTTGTATATTGAGGATTCTTGAAGAGTGCAGCATAACCGTTTACAAGGTAGGCGTAAATGTATGCCAAATATTTGATCCAAATGCGCTTTACCCAGCCGAGTGTTAGCCTTGTTCTAATTCAGGTTAGCATTAGCTAGGTAAACGTAACGCCAACTATATCAGATATTTTTTCTCGCGCGAAAGCCAACTAAATTTTGAGCTCAGCAAGATAAGTTGCCTTCCCTCTTACGAAAGTCAAAACCATTCGACCCGTTTTGCTGCCACTTGTGCATGAGAATAAGTTGACTATCGCGTTGTTGTTTAGCATTTGAGTTGCTTGTATTGTTGTGTAATTAGCATCAATTTGGTTTGCAGACTCAAATAATGAAAATATTATATTCGTACGCCTTTAAATATATATACACTTAAGACAACTATTATCGAAATATTTATGTTTTCGCAAAGGTCCATTATTAACTAATAAGGTTCACAAGTTGATTCAGGCTTTTCATCTGGCATCCTTCAGCGTTGGCTTCGAAAACCATTTCTAAAACAGAACACATTCACACTGAAATGAAAATAAGTGTTTCAGAGTTATATTTACGATATCATTTTGAGTAGTTTTCGGTATTTAACATCTTTATTACTTAGCATTTCTGCTTGTATGTCAACAGCTTCTTCTTTCTTTGTTTATGTTTTCGAACTGGCTATTGTGACCTGTAGTTTCTGCCGATCTCGTGAATATTTTTAAAAGATCAGTCCAATGGTTTTGCATGTTTTATGCATCAAAATTCCAACCCCCAAGAATTATTATTATTATTATTATTATTACTATTTTTTTTTTTCAGTATATACTCTCTACCTGTCCTGTTGTTGTTTTTCTCTTTTTCTTCTGTAGAATTGAAAATACCAGCGTCATATTATTATCATATTAGCATTATAGCGTAAATGGTATTATCAGATTAAAAGTTGCCCTGATTTAAAATGTATTGTTTTGTGATTACAGAGCTCCTGATGAAGGTGTGTAGGTAATACTTTGAGAGCCTTGAAAGACGCCATGTCTGAAGAGGCCATTTCAGAAAGTGAACTGGATCCTAGCCTTAACAGTGAGGAGGAGTATTTGGAAAATGAGGAGGAAGAGGAGGAGGAGGAGGTGGACACAGAGGACGACGAAGATGAAAATGATGGCGATGATGAAGACGACAGTGTGGGTGAGGGACATCTGTGATCATTTGCCTTTCATTGCCTAAATATTTCAGCTAAAAATAGTATCTATTTACTTCATGTTGGTTTCCATCATAGTCTTCTTCCTGGTGTGAAAATTAGACTAATAAAAACAAATAAGTAAAACTCAAATGTAAATGATTGCTTTGTTTTCCTCATGTCTACTTTCAAGAACGGCCTGCCAGCGCCCAGAGTGGGACAGAAAATGCCCGGGACGGCAGGGACTCTACCTCAGCTACCTCCAGAGAGCCTTCATCAGAGCCTCCATCTCGCCCTGCCTCTCGCCCGTCATCCAGGTCTCCCTCCAGACCTGACTCTCGTTCCCAACTTCCAGCCAGTCCGGAGAACACAAACCAGCGAAAACCGCCATCGAGTAAAACGAAGAAACAAAAAGCCTCCAAATCAAACAAATCATCAAAGTCTTCGAAAGGATCCAAAACGTCGAAGCTATCGAAGCCCACACACATGAGAAAGAACATCAGGTACAATAACTTGTTAAAAAATGTCCGTCATATCATACAAGCCGTTTCTTGGCTAAAACTTTTTTTAATACACTTTTCTCACAGAAAACTCTTGAAAGATGATCAGCTGGAGGCTGGCACTAAGGCTGCGCAACAGGAGGAGATGGAGAGGCGGAAACGTCTGGAGCAGCAGAGAAAGGACTTCCCCGCTCCCGCCCCAGCTGTACCAGACCCTCACTTAGGTGACTGTCCTTCAAAGTACAAGCCCTCCAACATTGTGTGACTTCCTTTTCATACCAATTTCTCTGTTTTTGTCTCAAATCTCTTATCCGATCTCTCCTACAGTGGATGCTGCTTCACTTTTAGGAGAAGTTTCTCACTTGGTTCCAGGTCTCTTGGGCAAACAAGATGTGATCTGCTTAGACAGCAGCGGGGACGAAGATGAAAAAGCAGACTTCAACCGGCCTGCCCTTGCTATTAGAGATGGTGAGATATTTACCACTGTTGCTGTAAATTCCAGTTTACATGTATATTTGATAAGTCCTCACTCAGCATTTGTTCTTAATGACGCTGCAGATGTGATAGAGCTCAGTTCTGGGGACGAGGACGCTCTCCAGATTAGCAGCGAGTCTGCCGACGAGGATTCTGTTGGTGGTTCAGAGGAGAGCAGTGGGGCACACATCAATGACGCCCTGAATCTACCTGATGCCCAGGGGCGAGTTCTCATTAATATCAATCACCCTGCAGAGGAAAATGACATTTACCTCGCTCCGCAGCTAGCAAGAGCGGTCAAACCTCACCAGGTGTGCCCCTGAACTCCTTGATTCTTTCTTTCTTTCTTTCTTTCTTTCTTTCTTTCTTTCTTTCTTTCTTTGCCTCTGAAATCACTGAAACACAGCCCCGTTTGAGTTCTCTCAAACATTTGTCTTCTCTTTTCTAAGATCGGGGGAATCCGGTTCCTTTACGACAACCTCATCGAATCCCTGGAACGATACAAGACCAGCGGAGGCTTCGGCTGCATCCTGGCACACAGCATGGGACTTGGCAAGACACTACAAGTCATTTCCTTCATCGACATCCTGCTGAAAAACACAGAGGCTCACACCGTGCTGGCTATTGTTCCCGTGAGCGATTTACGCTAAAGTCAATACCGTAGTCATTAATTGTCCAAGCATATTTAGTTTGATGCGCTGACATGGTTGCGTTTCCCTCATTGAAGGTGAACACACTTCAGAATTGGCTGACAGAGTTTAACCTCTGGCTCCCACCTCAGGAAGCTCTATCCCCAGACACCGACCCTTCGCTCGTGATGGGCCGTTCTTTCAAAGTCCATATCCTCAACGACGAGCACAAGTGCGTTGCCCACCCTGTTCTGCCAGAGTTTGTTTTTTGCTCGCGTTTGAGCTGCTAAGTGCATTTCTGTGTGATTGTGCAGAACAACAGTGGCCAGGGCCAAGGTCGTGGAGGAGTGGTCCAAAGATGGGGGAGTTCTGCTGATGGGCTACGAGATGTACCGCCTCCTGTCCATGAAGAAGAGCTTTGTCATGGGCAAGAAGAGAAAATCCAAGAAGCCAATGGGGCCTGTCATCATTGACCTGGATGAGGAGGACCGACAGCAGGAGCTCATGAAAGGTCAGCATTGGGGAACGTAAATTATCCATTCATTCATTGTGAGATGATTGACCTCATCGATCGATTAACAATTAATTGATAGGCTGCAATTTTTCTTGAGGACCTAAATTTCACAATGAAGAATGTGTAAGGAAGATATTAATTAATCCTTAGATAATGTTGTGACGCATTTTTACATTGGAGAACAGTAAAAGCACACTTTACATTTATCCTCTGACTTCAAGTTGACTTCTAATGGCTCACATTTCAACTTAAAAAAAAAAAAAAAAGTTGTTTAAAAGTAACTTGTTCTAGATATATTGGGACCATCACAGTATCTACAGGTGAATTGCTCTTTGCTGCCACTACACTGTTATAATGCTATTAACTGCCCATGTAAAAAATATTCAACTCATTGCGACAAATTTAATTTCATTGATTAAATTTTTAATCGACAATTAATCGATAATCAATGAATTGTTAACCTCCTTTGTCAGCATAATTTTACCCCAATTAATGGCAGAATAAAGTCATTTATGGGAAATTGTTCCACCACCACCACCACCAGGGATAAGAAAAGCATGAAAGTCCTTAAGTGTCATTTTATTTTTTTCTGCCCTGGTTACTTTGTGTCCCAAGGTATTGAGCGGGCCATAGCCCGACCTGGCCCAGACGTGGTGATCTGTGACGAGGGCCATCGCATTAAGAACTACCACGCCAGCACGTCGCAGGCCCTGAAGAACATCCGCTCGCGCCGCCGGGTCGTCCTCACCGGCTACCCTCTGCAGAACAACCTCATCGAGTACTGGTGCATGGTGGACTTTGTCAGGCCCGACTTCCTCGGCACGCGTCAGGAGTTCAGCAATATGTTCGAGCGGCCCATTCTGAACGGGCAGTGCATGGACAGCACGCCTCAAGACGTCCGCCTGATGCGCTACCGCAGCCACGTGCTGCACAGCCTGCTGGAGGGCTTCGTCCAAAGGTACATTTTTGCCCCTGCTTTATTCTTCAGAAGTAGAGACACACTTTGTCGCCTTTTACTGTTAAATTCTGTTGAAGCATGAGTAAATATTTAATACAAAGTATTTACTCAAAACAATGTCAGTGGTTTTCGGTGGTCACATGTAAGTCAATGAATTCTGTTTTTATATTTACTTTTTAAGCAAAAGTTAAATGGACTGTCAATTTTGCACCCACTGATCATGATTGACTGTGTTAACTGATGTTAGGGCTGTGAGATTAATCAATTTTAAATCAAAATCAGATTTTTTTTTAGTCAAGACGATGTTGTAAATAAAGTAAAATCTTAAAATAGATTTTCCTCCCCCATGCTTCCGGTCTGTGCACCTCTTTTTACAAAATGTGAAAGATTTGCACTTTATTCATTGTTGTTCAAGTTGATAGAAAAACCTTTTATTTTTAAAGTGATGTTTGGTGAAAGACAGTTACAGTTGTCACTTTATCCACAGGGGGGTTCATTTGTGTAGTTTTGCCAAAAAATCAAATTCAAAATCGAGTTTTCAGAGAAAGAAATCAGGATTTTATTTTTTCCCGAAATCGCCGAGCCCGAACTGATGTTTTAGCTGGTAATACTACAATTCATTATTTGTTTAAATAATGAATGGTTTTAAAAATATACAACTGTGATGAGCCTACATAACTGACATTTAACCAACTTCCCCCTGTTACAATCCATAACTTATAAGTGCTGTTCATTAGTTAATGCAGCTCTTTGACTGTGATGTGCTAAATTTGGAAAAAATAAACATTATACTGTTAACAGTGAGGTCACAAACATTTGCAGACTTGCTTCCAGAGTCTAATCTGTTGTTGTTGTTGTTGTTGTTGCTGCTGCTGTTATGGCTGATGCCTCTTGTGGCGTCCAGACGGGGCCACGATGTCCTGAGAGACCAGCTTCCTGCCAAGGAGGAGCACGTCATCTTGGTGCGACTCTCTCCCGTTCAGCGAGCGCTGTACACCGAGTTCATGAAACGCTTTCGGGAAGCGGGGAACAACGGCTGGCTGGGTCTAAATCCACTCAAAGCCTTTTGCGTTTGCTGCAAGGTACAGCTGTTTTCCTGTCTGTTCAGCCCACCCGCGTTGTATCGGACTTTAATTCCTATCAGTTGGCAAAATGTCGTTTCTATTCACCAACAACCCTCTTTTGTGCTGACCCTTCCAGATCTGGAATCACCCAGACGTGCTGTACGAAGCTCTACAGAAGGAGAATCAGGCAAACGAGCAGGACCTGGACCTCGATGACATCACCTCAGCCGGTAACCCCCGGTGTCCTGCGCCAGGTGCAGGCCTCAAAACCAAAGTGGCCGATGCAAGCAACAGCAAAAACAACATCGTGCCAGCAATCAACCCCTCCCAGGAAAGAGCCAATCAAGTCATCACATACGAATGGGTAACGTTGTGAAAGCAATTCTTGCAATTCTGTAGTTTTCTCTGCAGAATTTCATTTAATTTTTTTCAATTTCAAATTTTATTAACGTCACATTCTGTTCTAACATAACTGTTATTATGTCTCAGGCAAAGGACATAATGTCGGACTACCAGACAGGAGTTCTGGAGAACTCGGCAAAGATGGTCCTGCTCTTCCATATGATTGATGAAAGTGTTAAAAGACGAGACAAGATCTTGATATTTAGGTACAAACCGTTCCCAGTTTCCACCACTGTGAATCCAGATCCACTGCTAATCAGCTGAGGTTGACTGAATTTGAATTTCAACCACTTTGTTGAATGTTACTGTTAATTGAGCACAAGGGGCTTCAGCGAATGGGTGCATTTAAATCCTTAGACATGTCACTAGGTTGTGATCTGAATCGTGCATTTGAACAAATATATGGTCATCAGTTGATATATTGTGGCTTTTTTTATGAACATACTGTGATTACTGTATCTTTACTGTATAAGTAATTGTCACTATTACTTAGTATATTATAGATCTGTCAAAAAATAAATAAACAGTGAACTAAATATTTTCTTACATAAACGGACCTGCCGCTAACTTTATCTCCCCTGTTCATGTGTTTTTGTGTTTTAATCCACCAGTCAAAGTCTGTCCACCTTGAGTGTAATTGAGGACTTCCTATCCAAACGGCCCATGCCAACTGGAATCGCCTCCCCTGAATCCAAGAGTCCAAACTGGATTCGCAACCTCAATTACTACAGTGAGTCATGATTCAGTCTGTGCTTTGGTTTGCTGGAAAATTAAATCACGGCCACAGCGTTTTTCCTGTGTGAACATCAGGCCATGTATATATTCGTCCAAGAATTTTGAAATGATTATTTTCCTGTGCACATGCTCCGAGGGCTATTGTGCTAATAATAGCACAGCGATTCCTGTAATAATCTTGCAGTTGACCGGTATGAAATGATTCATCTGTGTCTTCAGGACTGGACGGGAGCACTTCTGCCTCAGAGAGGGAGCGACTCATTAATCAGTTTAACGACCCGCAGAATAACGCAACTTGGGTCTTCCTGCTCTCTACAAGGTGCACATCTCTGCTCTCTCCTCTCCATTTTCCCCTCCACCGGCCATCGCGTCACGTCTTGACCTCGCTGTGCGTCTCCTTCAGGGCGGGCTGCCTGGGGGTGAACCTCATCGGTGCTAACCGCGTGGTCGTGTTCGACGCCTCCTGGAACCCCTGCCACGACGCCCAGGCGGTGTGCAGGGTCTACCGCTACGGCCAGAGGAAACTCTGCCACATCTACCGCTTCGTCTGCGATTACACCTTGGAGAAGAAGATCTACGACAGACAAGTGTCAAAGCAGGGCATGTCGGGTGAGACGTCTGATGCTCACACGGAAATCCCGTTTTCCGTTTTGCGGACACGTCAAGTCGTGTTGCTTTCGAACAAAACAAGTTGATGGTGTAAAGCATTCAGGGGTGTAATGGTACTTTCTGACCCTCTGTTCAAAGACCGTGTGGTGGATGACCTAAATCCAGTGCTCAACTTCACCCGCAAGGAAGTGGAGTCACTGCTGCACTTTGTGGAAGAGGAGCCGGGACAAATCTCTGCGACACCCCCAGAGGGCGCAGAGGAAGTGATATACAACGCCTGTCAGCTGCACCCGCACCTCATCACCAAGGTACAGCTGCTGCAGGCTTCAGCCTTCGCCTTCACTTCAGACCAGGCAGCAATTGTTTGAGACTTACTGCAAGAGTTTGTTCACTTAGTCTAAGAGGATTGAGGTGTTTGCATTCTGCTTAGTGCTGATCTGACGGCAGTGCGATGATGGTGTGTACCGTGTGTGTGTGTGTGTGTGTGTGTGTGTGTGTGTGTGTGTGTGTGTGTGTGTGTGTGTGTGTGTGTGTGTGTGTGTGTGTGTGTGTGTGTGTGTGTGTGTGTGTATGTAAACAGTCAGTTAATGCCCAGATAAGCCAGCGACATTCAAGCTTAAAACTCCTGCAAATTCAGCTCTTGCTGTAAAAAAAGAACAGTCAAGAGATGCTTATCATCAAATTATTAATTGTTAAATTTTGTTGCACAGTTTTGTTTTATGTTTGTTTTTGATTTCACATTTGGTGAATTTTGTATCATTAGTGTGAAAAAATCTGTTCATAAATGAATATAAGTAACAGTCAACGTTCTGCTTGAAAAAAAATACAAGAATACATTTCGGAAAATACAAGGCCAGTGCTCTGTAACACGATATTCCTTCTGCTTCTTCTCTTTTTTCTCTTTTTTAGCATCCGTTTCACCATGAGTCTCTGCTGGTGGACCGCAAGGAGTCCAAACTGACCAAAGCTGAGAAGAGAGCAGCCAAAAAGAGCTACGAGGACGAGAAGCGAGCCTCGGTGCCCTACTCTCGGCCGTCGTACGCCCCGTACTACCCCACCAGCGGCCAGGCGCTCGCCAACATCCCCGCGTTCAACCAACGAGGCTGGTGGGTCTCCGTCTTTTCCCAGCAGAGCAAAAAGTCTTTCTGAAAAGTGTGCCTGCGGAGTGAAGACGACTCTTCACGAGCTCTGGGTGGGTTTGTGTTTGTTCCAGGCGTCCCATGGTCCGGGCAGATGACAAGCCAGTGGCCAGTGTCCGGCCCATCCAGTCGACCCCCATCCCTATGATGCCCCGCCAGGTGGCGATGGGTATGGCGGGCTCCAGCGCTTCTGGCGGCCTGCCCGTCAACTCTCTGCAGAAAGCCGGAGTCCAAGTGCAACGAATCGTCACGACGACAGGTAATGAGAACCCGCAGCGTCGGAAAGCCGCCGCCTCCGCCTGCGTCATGTTCAATGATTGGAGACTTTTGATCTGATTTGATTTGATTTAATAGATTTTTTTTCTTATTTTCTCCTGAAAACTGCAGATATTGTGATCCCCGGAGCCAACAGTAGTGGAGATGTTCAAGCTCGAATAAGCGCTGGAGAAAGCATCCATATTATCAGAGGATCTAAAGGTACTACAGAGTGGCAACAAGTTTCTTTTTAATTTTATGATGCTTTACATCACTGCTTTCATCATCATGCGACCGTTTCTCCATCTCAGGCACCTACATCAGGACGAATGATGGAAGAATCTTTGCTATACGATCTGGGAAAATCAGCAGGCAGGCGGTTGAAGATCCCACTGCTTCCAGAGGTGAACATCTCCATTTCTTTTGGTTGTTAGATTCTGTTGCAGTCGTTACTTTCTGGAAGTGGCGCCATAGCCCTCATGAAATCCATCTAATGCTCCACGTCCGCACTAAGATCAATCATCAAAGTGGCTGAAACAGAAGCACTATTTTTCTGCCTTTACTTTCTATGCTGTTCTCTATATGGGTACCTGAAGCAACTCCGGCGACGCCGTGGTTTGTAAAAAATCACTACTTTTTATTCACAACCTCAAAATCCTAACAAAGGTGGTAATACACAAATAATTAATGGATAAATAAATAAATGAACACATTTATATGTATTTCTGTTCCAAGTGCTTTTATACTAAAGTGCCTTCCCACATTAAGCTCTTCTCACCTTCTTTACGTTTGGCAGTGCAATGCATGATGGGATATATTGCCTGGTTGGCGACCATCATTTGGACACCGCTTTCAGCGATGCATTGTGGGATACAGTGTGGACTATCTAGTGAATACTGATGTTCACTCGCCCCCAATTTGCACCAGAAGCTTTTGCGGCGCAGTTGCGGCTCCACTGCAGACCGCAGCCATTAAAGTCAGCGTGCAGGTTCACACCAGCGGCGTAGCTCGAGTGAAAAAAAAACCTGGCTGTTTAATTTTTCCACGCTTCATTCGTCGTCACCATGTCACGCGCAGCGGGCAGAATGGATCGACACTGGTTCAGTTCGGCTGTCAAATAATGAATCACATTTTCTTCAAATCGAAAAGTATAATGAACAAAATGCAGGTATACTTTAAATACCTGCAGTTCGTATAGTGAGTAGGAGGCGAGATCTGCGTCCCCTGACCTCTCCTGCTCGTCCACAGACACCCAGGCATCCCTCGTTCACCCGCTCAGCAACGGGTGCTCGTCTCCAGTGAGTCAGCAGCAGCATCATCAGCAGCAGCAGCAACTGCTGCCCGCCAACGGGGAGCAGCGGCCGCCCTCCCCGCTGGGCTCCGAGATCCTCCGCGAGATCAGCCGCTACACCTCAGGCGACGCCGCCTCCAACGACCCAGAGTCGCCGCCGGACCCGATGGCCGCGCCGGCGAGGGACGAGGCCGCTTCGCGGAACGACGTGGCCGACGTCCTGAGCTCCGCCTTGGAGATGCGCGGCAGCAAGCGGCGGAACAGCGAAGGCCTGGGCAACGCGCAGATGGGGGCCAAGCGCACTTCCTCCGCCAAGGCCTTCCCGGGACTGGCGGTGGGCGGCGGGGGCGGGCTTGGCTTCCCACCCGCGGGCCTGAACTCCTCCTCCATGCTCGGCGCCCTGGGTCACATGGGTCACTCGCTGCTGATGGGCCACGGTGGCGGCGGAGGCGGAGGAGGAGGCGGCCCGTCGTTCCTTCAGACGCCGCCGGGTCAAGGTCTCGCCGACCTGCAGAGCATTTTCTCCTCTGCCGGTTCGGACATGCTGAGACAGTCGGCCACCAGGAACGGAGCCCTGAACACGCCGTCCTCGTCCTCGCTGCCCGCCGTTTTCTCCCCCGCCCCCCCCACCACCTTCTCCATGTCGCCCTCCCTGTCGGCAGCGCCCTGCTCCTCCTCCTCCTCCTCGGCTTCCTCCTCCCTGCCGCCGTACCTGCTCAACACTAACATGGCCAACCTGCTCACGCCAGGCTTCCCCCTCGGCTACGGCCAGTCGGTGCTCTCGGAACCCAGGATGTTTCACAACCCCCTGCTCCCAGGCTCGGGGGGATTCCCCCTGTCCAACTCGGGCGGTGCGTCCAGTTTCCTCTCCCATTTCAACAACCCCACTTCCAGCCTGTTGGGGGCAGCGCTCACTCAGCCGGACCAACTTCACGGAGCGGAGAACGGCGACAGTAGCTCCGACGACGACGTCATCGAGGTGATCGGACAGTAGGCGGGCAACACGCACTTATGTTCCTAAGTTGACATGAAGTACAGGAGGGACTGGAATCTGAAGTTAACTGACAACATGAACCACTCGAGTCACAGAATCTTCCCCAGTAGTAGTTTTGACATGTTATAAAACCAGAATAAAAAGCAAATGAAGCTCATTGGAATTCGGCAATTAAAAACTAAACTCCTCAAACCACAGTGTCATGGAGGCCATTTTCAATCAAAGCGTTTTCCCGCTACACTTTCAGACAAGGCCTTGAAGTCTGTGTCATTTCCGCGGTATTTGGATGGAATCATGCTAAAGGGTCGTTGATAAAGTTGTGAAAAACGTAGAGTGCAAACTTTTCCTCAGCACATATCCAAACAAAACTGGAAAGCAGTGCACCACAAGAAACTTCCTGAATTCGTCATGGTATTTAGAGAAAATCCTTCGAGGCTTATGAGCCTTAAAGAAGAGAAATGTTAGACTTTCAGTTGATATTTTAGTCCTTAGAAATTTGTTAGATATCGTAGCATCCCCCTGTTGGAAAGATATACCGCGTGATACTATAGCTAAAATTGTTGATACTCTGTAAATAGTCATTATCAATGTTTATATTGCAAGTTAATACTGTGCAGTGTGTAGATTTTGTTGTAGCGAAATGGTTCATTATGACAGCGACTATCATGATGAGAATTACGCCCCCTTGCTTTGGTGCCGGGGACACAAACCTAGATTTAACTTTTCTAATTTAGCCTTTTTTTCTCCCCTCAAAATGAAATGAATGTACTTTCATGATAGCCTTTCATAACAACAGGGCTGGGACAAGGATTTGGACTGTGCATTTTCCTGTTTTTGTATTATTATTGTTTTTTTAGCCTTAATAATAATACCAAGGGTTCTGAGTCAAAGATCACCAAACTTTTTTTTATTTTCAACTGGTGAGTGAGACCATTCCGAGTCAAAACATGAGTGTCGAGCAGATCCAGCGTAGTGGACGAGAGGCACCTGTTGTAACAGCTGGACAAGCACAAAGCGATTCATGTTGCTAGCTTATCTGTGAAAACCCGTCTTTTGTATCTGTTTTTACTTTTACCCCCTTCCACAACCCAAACAAAGTCTATATATTATCATTCCCACATTTTCTCACTTTCACTTTCGGAACAACCCCAAATTGTGTAAAAAAAAAACAAACAAACAAACAAAAAAACGACACTGCGTTCATGTAGCCGGAGTGTACGAAAACCTTCACATCAACGTAGCCGCCAACCATCCGACCAGATCACGACAACGTTGCATCCGCCTGTCCGGGGGGGGGGGGGCAGGTCGTGTGACGTGGTGGCCTTACCGAGCTGACGGTGCCATTGTGTGGTAGCTGTTTGCAGAGGTGCGTCTTAATGGGCAGTGCAGTGTCAGTAGTCTCTGTCAGTCAGTCAGTCTCTGCGGTGCTTTAGGGAGTTTTAGTCTCTGCTGTGCTCTTGTAGCCTTGTGTTTCCATGTTGTGATGACACCTCAAGGTATGTACTATAGATGTAGATGGAGAGTCCCTTTAGTCTGTTGGTTTGATGGGCTGGTCAGGCCGACAGCCTCCAGAAAACACTGGATAATGTGAGACAACAGCTCATCCTCTATGAAGAATTTTTTTTCTTTCTTTTTTGCTTCTCTCTCGTGGGAACTTTTTGCTTCTGCAGTCCTTCGTACTGCACACTCTGATTTGCACCTGCCGACTTCACAATTGTTTTGTTGCTACTGGATGCTTTGTTTATACCCAAGAGCGTCGCCCGTTTCCTTCAGCGTGTTTTTTTTTTTTTTTGGCAACTCATGAATACTTCAGAGAGCTGAAAGTGAGCTGAGCACATTGAAAAGGACCATATCTGCTTGTGAATTGTACACCGTACTGACGCCGTGTCTTTACTCTTTAGACCTCTTTGTCCGTGGTAAACGCCGTCATTTCAGAAAGCGAGACATCTGCCACATCCAACCATGTGTATGTATTTTTATGTTTTATGGGATTTTTTAATTTTTAAAACTATTTTTATAACTTCTTTTTAGTGTTTACTCTCTTGTCTGATGTTCCCCTCATTTCTGTGTGTCTGAACCTTATTTATTTATGATGGAATATATATGTTTCTTGGTATTTTTTTTTTTAACCTTCTGTTCACTTTGACCCATTGACGGCTGACCGGGGTAAGAATTTCGTACATGCAGCCTAGATCAAAGCAAAATATGACTGTGTTATCAATGTTATTTTAACAATAAAACACTGCTGCAGTGTCAGTTTTGTACATATTCCTTTTATTTACAATGTATCTCCAAGGTGATTATCTTTTGTGGCTGAAATGGTCAACATGGAAGAATAAATAAAGAGTCAAAGGACAAGACAGTGGAGAACCTGAGATTAAAAAAGAGACATCTTTCTTCATTTCAGAAATATTTAGGTCACAAATCCTCTTTCCTATGCAGGGAATGTTTATCTCTCTTCTCTATAGCTGGTGAAGAAAACAAAGGTGGAATCCAGTTTAATCAACGTTAATCCTGCATGCTCGCACCGTAGGGATGCTGGAATCTGGATCTCTGGAAATCTGGAATGTTTTTTTGGTTGATAAGTTCAGTAAAAAATATTCATCATGAGCCAGAGTTAACATGGCAAAACCATTTACAAAGAAGAATTCTATGGTCGTAAATCCCCATTCGCAAGACACAAATTGATGGGACTGTCCCCAGTCGTTACATATTCACTGCTTGGATGGCGCAAATGTGATCAACCCCAAACGACGGCTGGTAAGCTGCAAAAAACAGCAAATGGGTTCTGGCTGAACCCTGAAGACTTGGAAATGTCAGTAGAAAAGTGTTTTGCAAACCCCTGTGTTCTCATTTTGCTCATTTACAATACATAAATATTCTCTCATTTTCAATTTCACAAGAAATTATTGCATTTGAGCAACTCAAGCTTTTGCGTTCAGTCAGTGTAGCAGCGTCATTGACGTCAAGTCTCTCTCTTTAGCATAATCAAGATCGCAATCTCTTTTTAGCCATGTAGGCGTTCGTGACTTGGTTCATCAGAACCAGGGCAGCGACCGTGGGGCAGAGCGCCGCCAGGTACCAGGCGTACTTCCCCACCGATGCGGTGAACCAGCCCGTGCAGAGGCCGAGCAGCAGGCTGACGCTGCCCAGCAGGTGCGTGACCAGTCCGGTAGCTGCATGGTAGCGCTTGAGCTTCGCCAGGGACCAGCCTTTGGCCAGAGAGTGGTAGATGAGAGGCACCGCAGCCAAAGACTGCAAACAGGCCACGCACACGGTGAGCACGCCCAACAGGCCGTGCCAGGAGGTGAAGTGGGCTTTGCCGCTCAGGTGCTTGTTGTAAGTGATGGCTGCCAAACCCAGGGCTGCACAGCACACGCAGAGGCACTGGAGAGTCAAGTGAATTCGAACTTTGGACTTGTGCGACAACGTCTTGATAGGGGAGCCGTGCGGAGAGAAGAGCAGGATGGCTTCCGTCATGAAGAAGGCAAACTGGTGGGAAGGTTTAAAAAAAAAAAAAAATGATGTAAATATACATGCCCAGGTGTTTTCTATCCAATGTGATTAATAACAATTTAAAAGTCACACATTGGTCAAAAACAACTTCTTCCCATCTAGTCTGTGTCTTCTCCGTCAGTGAATAATCCCATCAATAAGAAAAGATAATCCTGAACTCAAATTACAAACAAGCTGTACTGAAAATCAGCCCTTTGTGACCTCACTTGGTACCAGTCCAGGGTGACACACACGAGTAGAGGTAGCTTAGCATCAGTCTTAGAGGGAAGAAGTTATTTATTTATTTTAAGTACTATTTTTCTGTAAAATCATCTACCATCTCAGGTGAGCCAAACAATTCGACTTGCAAAACACTTTCAAAGCTTCGACCTACCGACAGTGTCATAAAGAAGGGGTGCCAGGAGAAGAAACCTAAAATGGAGAAGAAGAAAAAAAAAACGTTAACAGCTTTATGACAACTGTGTCACGGAAACTCAACAGTACAACAATAGTTGCACTCACTGGTGCCGGGTCGAGAGAGGACCGCTATGAACAAAGTGAAGACGACACAGGCGACGTGTGCCAGCACTGCGGAAGCTGTTTTGGCGTAGCCGTAGATCCGAGACTCGGATTCGGACTCCTTGATGTGAACCATGGCTGAGCCGACAACGGTCATACGCAGCTAGCGCTCATGCCAGGTTGTCACCCGAACCGGCGGTGTCCAACAAACCGGAAGTGATGCGGTGTTGTTTCAGGAAGACAACTGTCAGTGCAGACCAGACTGTCATATGATTTCAAAGGTTTTGAGGCTAACTCCGCCTACTTTCGGACAACGTCATTTCCCCTTGACGACGGACGCCGATGTGGAGAGAGATGTGGATGATAAATGTAATATACGGTTAAAATTTTCCATACGAGGGAATATGTATGTAGGAAAGGATTACTCTTGAAATATTATGAACATTGAGATTGAGATTTATATATGTTATAAATTAATAAAATTACAACAATTGACTTATTGACTTATTGACTTGAATTATCACATTTAACTGTGAATTGAAAATCCTAAAAATGTACTTGTATTTTTAAAATTAACTAACCTCTCACAATACATCCATGGTCTGTACTACAACAACAACGACAACAGAACATCAAATTTGCAGATATGTTACGTAACAGTTTGTTTTTTGTTTTTGTTTTTACAAAAACAGAAGTCAGACTATGCATGAAAAAAGTCAGACTGTCTATGAGTTGAAAGTCAAGAGTGCCACCCATTGTTTCATACAGCAAACTCGCATTATTATGTCTATAGGCATAGATTCGGCGAAACATGCGTCTTTTTGCCATGAAATAAAATGTTTCATAGATATACATAGGTATTACTTTTTATTTCAGTTCAGATTTATAAACATGTTTAACCTCCTCATGCTTTCAGCCACTTGGTCATCTCACAAAATGCGGACTGCAATAAAAACTAATCTGATGTCAAATCCAAATAGATTTAATAAAAACACATATTCACGATTAATACATGACCAAAGAAACATATGTTTGATGTGTTTCAAACATCTGTATATGTGAATACGATACTCAGTCAGGTGTTGTAAAGATTAGTTGACCTGCATGTTGTTCAGGTTGAGCAAGGTGGTTGAGGATGTGATGTCATAGTCTAACTACTCCACATTCGACTGTGGACTGTTCGCAGATAATTGTGCTCTAATGACGTTGTATTAAACTTGTGACTGTGCAAGGCCTCTGTGCATAGGGCCTCGGCAAGCAAGGGAAAACAACAAGACAGTCATTCAGGACATTCCTCCTTCTCTGGCTACCACTGTGAATGCCAGGCGACATTCACAACTACTGTACATTGACACTCTTTGTTTTCGTTTCCTCACAGGGAAGCAGACAAAATCAATAGCACTGTCTCTGCAGGGTTATCTTCTGAATTTAATTGGAAATGTCTTTCTCTTTTCTGCTATACTTTTTAAAATATCGTTGAGATGACTCGACATTAAAAATTCAACTGGTGTGAATGCAAAAATTACATGATCTGTATTTTACTTTCAGTGTAAAAAAAAAAAAAGAAGAAGAAGAAAGAAAGCAAACAACATTGTCAGGAAGTGTCAATCATGATTAAAATATCTCCACGAAACAACATTATGAAGTTGAGTTTGAAATAAACATAAAATCAAAGAACACCAATACCAGTCCAAGAATGTAATGTTGCGTTTCAACTAAATCGTTACCTCACAACAACTCCTGCCGTTATAGTTTAAATTTGAAAACAATTTCATAACGCATGGTTGAAACATGCTGGCTGTCAATCAAAATAACGTTCACTTTAATTGATTAGAGCATGGGTTCGTGGAAAGAAAGGCGCTGTTAAATTGTAAAATGAAGCGGACCATAAATCAATAGAGCTCGGCCATCGTGTCTCCATCACATCCTGTGTCAGTGCTGCCTGAGTGATCGTGAGAGCGCAGGAGATCCCTCCTGCGGTGCCCCACTCAGGATAGTTCAGCGCACTCGGGATTACACAATAATCCCGCGCGGACATTGTGCATGCGCAAATTGACGTGCGTGTTGTTCGAGCGAGCGAGGAACGCTTCGGTGTTTGCTATGAACAAAAAACTGCGTTGACTCCAAATCTCTCCCGGGACAAGTGGAAAGGATGAAGTGAACGAGGTAAAAAATCCGTTTTCATACTTTTCTGTCACAGCCAGAGACACAACCACACGCGCTCCGGGTGTCGCCGAGTTTCCGGCAGGATTACAGCGATTCTTCGCTCCGATCGCCGGTGTTTGTGACAAAATCAATCAAGAGTCGTTAAAAAAAAAAAAAAAAACCCAAATGTTGTTCTTAAAGGCAAAGACGATTTTTCGAAACTTCCTCTTGCGGATAACTGCTGGCATGGCCATTGTATGCATGGATGCTCCTGGTTACAATGTGTTCTTGTTGCCCAACGCGGATAATTGCACCGTGTGGTGACCCACTTGGCAGATAGATAGAGCCCCGGGTTGTTCATATTCTGGTCACTGTGTGCACTCTGTGCCTCAGGGCAACTCATGAAACTCGTTTCCTTATTGTGCATAAGAGAAAAGATTTCTTCTGGGCAATGTGTAAACTGACTTGCTCACACTTTACCAAGTGTCCTGTAATCTGGAATCCGTCCAGTTCGCTGCTTAACCTTCCGGTTTACCTGCCAGCCTGGGTGTTTTATAGACACGCCCCTCATACTTTTGCATCAGGGCTCTTTCACCTGTCATCAGCAAACCAGTTTCCCCAGAGAAGAAACCAAGCGTGTTTTTTTTCTCCATCAGAGATGGTTTAGAGATTATCGCCAGATGTTGGAAGTAACAAAGTACAAATTCTTTCTTACTGCACTGAGCTTAATTGTACTTTAGTTGAGTTGTTGTTGTTTTTTTGACGACTTTTTACTTTTACTCCCTACATTTGTGTACTTTATACTCTTTGGAAAACCACACAAACGCTTTTGTGTTCAAAAGCTACAGATTCCGTTCAAAGTAATTCACTTATGATTTATTATTGTTGTTATTGCTGGAAGTGGAGCTATTTTAAGTCAGATGTGTAGTTCAGTATAGAAGTAGATATTTTAGAGGGAGATCATTTCAGAGTACCTCGACATGGGGTCACTGTTCAGAGTATAGAGAAAAACAAACATGGAGAAAATAACATTGGTTATTGCTATTGAACGTATAATGTAACAACAATGGTGTTGTTACATTAATTGTATTTTCTTTTAACGTTTTACATCAGTACATTTCAGAACCTGTACTTTCTTAGTTTTAATTGAGTAAAGGAATTGAATAATACTTTTACTTTAACAAAGTATTTCCTTTATACAATTATACCTACTTTTACTTAAGTACATAATGTGAATACTTTTGCCACCGCTGCTTATCTCTTATTATCTTCACCATGCTTGGTTTACATTGCCAGCCAGTCTGTTAATCAAGGTGTATTGTGGACGATGCATTATCATGTTGAAACTGCAGAACTCAATTACTGCTAACTGTTTTTTCTTCTTCTTCTATGAGCCCCTAAACAAATTGTGTTTGTTTTTTTTAAATTGCAGTGTAGTTTGATGATGAACTGGCGACTTATCCAGGATGTACCATACCTCTCGACCAATGGCGGCTGGCTCCAGCCTGGACATATTCAAGTAATTTACAAATACCGTCATGCTTTGCCATTCATTTTATCTATATTTAAAGATTCATTATATTTTTTATTAAAATGGGGAAGAGGGTCATACTGCAGTCCTTTCTATTTTGGTGACATTGAGTCTACTGTTACTCCAAATATATTCTTTGTCTTTGTTTTTATTACTGTTTATTTTTGTTATAACTTAAATCTGTTTTTTGGTGTCACACACACATGCAAAACAGCGTGAGTTAGTTCACCGATTGCACAGGATTATGTTGCCATTTTGACCCACATTTCCTTATAATCACGTGAATCCTAGCATCAGATTACAAATGTTAATCGTTTTTCCCCCATTTGCTCCCGACAAATAGAACATTGGACATCATTTTTTGGAATAGATGTAAACATTGTTCACTGTGTCGGATTCTTTCCTTCCTTTCTGATTTGGCTTAATGAAAGGACCTGATGTACCAAACAATAGTTTTCATCAGAACCTGGGTGTATCCTTTTTCCTCCCACTCAAGACTGTATAAATGTATTCCACACCATCGAGCTGATGGACTGGAAGCTCTCACCTGACATTTCAGTGTGTCTACAAAGAACAGGATGTCCAAGTGTGAGCTGATTGAGCTGAAGGACCTCAGCGTGAATGATCCAATTGAGCTGGCTGCACCTGCGTCCCGAGCAGCACCGCCCGTCGGTCAGCCTGGCCACTTCCATGTCGTCCGTTTGGTCGGCGACAACGTCAGCATTGACTCGCCGCAGCCCCACACTCAAGACGTGGTGACAGGCCATGACTTTCAGCCCTCCAGTAACACCCAGCTGACATGGTGTGACCTGTGCGGAGAATTCATCTGGGGTCTCTATAAGCAAAGTCTGCGCTGTCAAAGTAGGTACCTTCTGAACAAAATCGTTTTTCAAATTGTGCTATAGTCCACATCAAAAGGGAAGACCAAAACCATAATTGAGTGAAAAACAATGCTGAAAAAATTAGACCTGTTAACAACAACAAAATATTTAAAGCATGTTGGCTAATGCTGTTTGTGTTACTTTGATAACACATTTGTTTAATTGTGTGATTTATAAACCTGTAATCAAAGGTACTAACTAGTGGGAGCTGATCTTATCAATATGATGTTTCTTAAACACTTTGGTGCACTGTTATGACTTTAAAACAGATTTGGTTTGATCTCTTTTACTCACGCCTTTGTGGGGGAAAAAAAAAAGCTAGCGCCAAGAGTCCCAGACAGGCTCAGAGAAGGAGACTACATTGTTGATTTTAACTAAGAGGAAATTATATAATACAGCCCGTCTTGTTTGTTGAATCACCACATGTGTAGTCAGATGGCTCCCCTTTTTAATATGAGACTCTCCCAGCCACCTTACGTAAGACACGATAGAGATCTGTATAAAAGACTGCTTTGAATTTTCATTCATGTTTGAGTTTTGTTGTATGTAAAAGAGTTCATTAGAAATTGTCTAATCTCAATCAGAAACAGGAAAAAATGTGAAGCCAATGAATGTTAATCCAATACCTGCTAGCACAGTGGTGACACATCGTAGTCTCTAAATTTTCATCATTGCTGACTTGCTGGGGTCTTGAGTCATTTTTCACTTTTTGAGAAAACTTGTTTTCTTCATCATATTGTACTTATCAACAGGAAGTTCTTGAAAACCTTACATTTGTAAATAGCACCAACTTTTTGTCTTTAAATGATTTTGCTTTTGCATCTGAGCTCTGGCTTTATCTCTATTATCTATATATCTGAAACTTAAACGGTTTTATACATACATTTTTCAGCGCAGAATGCAAAAACAGAATTGACTCTAATTTTCTGACTCTGAATTCTTCCTTGCACATTGTTTGTCTTCCTCAGACTGCAACTATACCTGCCACTATCGCTGCCAGTCCCTCATCCAGCTGGACTGCAGCACAGATGGAAAGTTATCAACAGAACAGGGGGATTTGTTGGATGACTCCATTGAGACGGACACAAATGTGGTGAGAAGCAATTCATTGTTTACACAAAGTGTACGTGACCATATTTTTGTTTTGTTAGTTTGAAGACCCATTAAGAAAGGTGATTTTGCTGCAGTTTGTGGTAGCATAACATAAAGCTAACTTTATGTTAAGGATTTTCCAACACTAAGTAATAAACCACTCAGTAATCAAACACTTCAGTTGTCTGTTATTGTCACAATTTACAGCTTTTTGTTTATGCCAGAATAGAAAGTTCCTTTACAAAAGTTTTGTTGAGAGGGCAACCACTAATGTTGATGTCTGATGGTTTTTGTCATCCCTTATGTTTTTGCCTCAACAAACAAATGGTGATACAACTTGCAATTTCATTCTGCTACCTGCTTCACCCTGAAGTTCTGAGTAACCTTTCAATTCAAATGCCACCCTTAAAACCAACACTATAGTTTATTAACATTCTGACAGATTTATGTTTTACGACTCCACGTTATCAAGGATGAAGACAAAAATTCTGCTGTTTTTGTTTTTTAAAGAAGCCATTGTTGACGCGCATGTTGACTGTTTACTGTCTGCTTAACTGCTCTATTTTATTTTTTTCTGTTTGCAGGATGAACCTATACATTCCAATAAAAGCGTGCTAACTCATAGTGAGATTCAACACAAAGTCAAGGAGTACAATGCACTGACTAACAGCAATCTATACATGGTGGTTGTAAGTTTGATCAATTTAATCCCTTTCATAAAATGATTTTAAAAACTAAAGCAATTAGACATTTAATTCATTTCCATGTACACATTTCTTCTTTCGTAGAATAAAGATGGGATCTACACGGGTTTCATCAAAGTTCACTTTCAGTTAGTTCGTCCTATATCGCTCCCTCCTAGTGAGAGCCTGAGCTCTGCACAGGAGGAGGATCATCCCGGCAGGCGGTTGAGACGGCGGACATCATTCTACCTCCCCAAAGACACTGCCAAGCACCTGCACATAAGCTCCCAAACACAAGCACGAGAAGTAATCGAGGCGCTGCTCAACAAGTTCACTGTAGTGGACAACCCCGCCAAGTTTGCCCTGTTTGAGCGTACGGAGAGGCAAAGCCAAGGTAGAATGATGAAGAAATATGATGAAGGAAATGGAGGCCAGTAACTGATGTATAAGTTTATGGTCTGATTTCTTTTAGTGTGCATGCGTAAACTGTCTGACGATGAGCGCCCCCTCCTCCTGCGCTTGTGTGCTGGCCCGAGTGAAAAAGTCTTGAGTCTTGTGCTTAAAGAAAATGAAACGGGCGATGTCAATGTAGGTTTTCCTTTGATACTGGTTTTCCTTTTAGTAATGAATTGCACACGCGACCAAGTACCTAAATGTAAAATGTCTCTATTTACAGTGGGATGCTTTTAGTTTTCCTGAGTTGTGCAACTTCCTGCGAATCCTGAAGCGTGAGGAGGAAGCGCACGTACTGCAAATTGTGAAGCGTTACGCTCTTGCAAGAGACATGATGAAGAAGGCCATGGCGAGGATCTCAACTCCCGGATGACTTGGATCAATGTAACTAATGGCCATTTTAAAATGTGACCTTTAACTCTCTCCCATTCTGAATTCAGCAACAGAAAAAAGGTGAAAAGAAGTTGCGGAAATCCATTGCTGGGACTGAAAAAATGTTTTGCTTTTTTCTCTGAAAACCCATGCTGCTATACTGGACAACTCAGAATAATATTAAAAACCTAGTCTTTTACTGTATGTATTGTGCAATGTTTAGTTTGTTTATATTATATAAATTATGACACTCAAGGTAAACCTATTAAATGTATTGGACAAATCTGAATATTGAACAAGTTTACACTCAAGTATCATAGCACCTAATAAATTGATTAAAATAAAAACAGGAATGATTCCGTGCAATTATTCTATATTTTAAATTAAGTCATAATTACAAAACATTTGACTTAAACCTGGACGTTGATTTTTCTGCTCAAGCTATACGGTACCTGGTTGTCCTCTGTGCACTAGGTGGCGCATGTATAGGCCAATTCGGGCCGCAGATCTCCTAATTGTGAGTCGGGAGAAGCCTGTTCTTGGTCGTGTTTGTGGTAAATATATGGGAGTAATTGATAAATGGGCAAATAAAACACACACACACGCACGAATTAGCTATTGGTTGATAATGAATATTTTTATATTCAGTACAGGACTTTGCCACTACAACACCCTGGGCCTAAACAACGACTGCGGTCACGCCAGCTGCGCTTTGGAAAAGCTCAGTCGCGCTATCTACGCTTCACAATCGTGTGTGCGTTTCATATCGGCTTGGTGGTGCATTCAGGCACACCTCGTAAACTCTTTAATCAAAAGGGTTAAATTCTTTCACTGTACCATTTTGGGATAATCTGATGCTAAAGTTATACACAGCATACAGTACGAAACTTTCTTTCATGAGCAAATTCAAATATTTCTTAAAAAAATAAAATCAAATTGTTTTCTACAAATTCCACCAGATTCTTGTTCTACATGTCCCCAACTACCTCTGTGGTGGTTTTCAACTTGTTTCACTGTAGTATGTTTTGATAATCTGGTGCTGAAGTTAAACACTGCACACAGTACAAAACCTGCTTTCATAGGCAAGTTCAAATGTTTATTTGAAAAAAAAAAAAAAAAAAACTCAACTCACTGCAAACTCGTGTGGAAATACGTGGTTACTTGTGTGTCTAGTCAACCTGGGAAGGTTTTTTTCGAAGGAAGAGGCTCTGAGTTTCCTCAGCTGCAAAGTAAATTACGTTTGTTACGTTTCAGTAACACTTCCAGCCATGCGGTGGCAGTAGCTTGCAGTCGACTCGGAATCTGCTGCCCGAGAAGAAGACGGATAAGAGGAAAACGTTAGCATGACAAAGAGCGTATCTGTGTTTCGTAAGGTTTTTCTTTTAGATATTTTGAAACACACAGCAAAAAATATAACCAAGCGATTTCTGTGAGGCTACAACGTCAAAAGCAGGTATGTCGTCAACTAATTCAGTGAAATCGGCAGACTTAGGGAATCAAACCAGCTAAGGAGAGTCGATGGTAGTGTTTGCTAAAAAAAGGAATTTTATGAACCAGGCTGAAACATGTTGACATGATCAACAGCACATCCACGGCGTTAGTTTTATGTATGTACCTGTAGTGTTAGCAGCCAGGTGTCAAAGTGACACCCACTGACACTGCTACTATCACGAGCATGTCCCGTGTGCGTGTCTGTGTGAGAGAGAGTGTGGCTCGCCTTGTCGGGCACAGCTAGCATGGCTAGCTTCACTGGCCCTCGCAGATGACCTAGCGGACGTTACTGAGCCATTTAGTGCAACTGTCTACCGTTATTCAGCATTTTAGAATTCTGCCCATGAATTTGTCGGAAAGCAGCACGGACGGTTACTTATTATTAAGTCAGTTTGACATTTTCAGGCCTTGCATTCGACGTGATCATAGGTCACAGGACGTCACAGAAATAATAATCTAAACTCGTCTAGATTTTTCTGGAGTGGTCCACACGATCATAGTCAGAAGTTATCAACAATATCTTAACCCACATGACGAATTAACTTACTGGTATGTTGTACATTAGCGGTTTGTGTTCTTTTATTTTCTAGATATCCATGATGTTTATTTCCAGAAACTTCAGCTTAACACCAATGTCATGTGATAAGCTATTTTCAGCATTGCAAATATTGTACAAAAGGTTAAAAATTCACATTCTTCTTTTTTCTCCTCGCCCTTTTTTAAAAAAAATATTTGGACTTGTTTTTTTGTTTTTGTTTGTTTCTACTTTCTTTTCTATTTTTAACTTAACAATAGAACAATATATAATTTTTTTCCCCTTTTTTTTTAATCTTTTGCTACTTTTGATGCCTTTCTCATTCTGAAGGTCATTTCTCTCCAGGTACAGTTCCACTGTAGCATCGCTGGCTGTCCTGTGACCTAAGGAAATAATGTGCTGTAGCTGAAGATGGGTGGTAGCGGCTCCAAATCCAAAGGATTTTGGCCTTTTTCTGGCTCAGGAAGTACTGATGATGCAACCAAAGATGGAAATGAGCAGTCACTTGCGAGAGCCCGAAGTTTCCCGGGAGCAACACCCTTTGTGTTTACCAGGCGAGGGTAAATATTACCTTTTTTTTATTGTTTCATGCATTGTTGTTGCACTTTCTTTTTTACTGGTTTGACTGTGGCACTCAGTTGAAGGTAACCAAAATGTATTTAAATATTTTACCAATATGACATCAATGTAAAATCATTAATCTTCTTTTTAAAATCATGTTGCGACACAGCTTTTTAAAAAACAAAAAACCTTCATATGTTTTGATACTTGACGCTATGTCTACATTCTGCAGCTCGATGTTCTTTGATGAGGACGGTGACTTGGCCCACGAGTTTTATGAAGAGACAATTGTGACAAAAAATGGAAAGAAAAAAGCCAAGCTGAGAAGGATTCAGAAAAACTTATCACCTCAGGTGAGGTCATTTTACTACCTGCAATTTGATACTCGACACTGTCGGCAAGGAGTCTGAATGACAGTATGTGTGTTTTCTTTCTGTCCATGCAGGGAATTATAAAGCTGGATCACCCTTGCATCCATGTAGATTTCCCAGTTGTGCTCTGTGAAGTCTGATGTCTGACTGGGACTGTCCACTATGTCGACTCCGTCCAGTAATATCATACACAGCTGGAACCCTGAACCACATTTTAAAATAAAGTGATCTATTGCTATATTGATAATACCCTTATGTGGACAGGCCAGCGTTCAATGTGCGCTGAGCCTCTGCATGTAATCCGTTCTTGGCTTGTGTGCAGTTAGACACAGATTAGGTCACCAGAAGAGACCTAGAAGGATCCAAGTTAGCGAAAACTGACTCAGTTTTACAGATTGTGGTTTTTGTATGCATGTCAGTGTGAATGGTTTGTATGCATGCACGTGTGAATGTGTTGGCAGACACACTATGAAATAACTTGAGTCCTGAATTTATTGCTGCAGGTTGTTTCCTGGGAGGAGAACGTGAGCAGTTCTGTCACACCATGTCTTGTCTAGAGCAGGAAGTTTGCAGCGCACATTTTAGTTCTTTTGACACCATCTCGTCTAGCTTCGTTATGCATGGAACCGGATCAGCTCACAAGTAACAGTCTAGAGTTGACAATCAGTGGCCCACAAATTCTATAGTGGATGAAAGTTGTTTTGTTGGATGGACTGGCTTCAATGAGCCACACATGTAAACAGCAGCCGCAAACATACGGGAGAGACAATGTTTCCTTTGCTGCTTTGCATACCATTTCACTTTTAATTTATTATGTTTTATAAATTACAACTTCAAATGTTAAAACTGTGTCATGGCTTTTTTTCATGTTGGTGCGCAACAACATCCATTATTCTCATTAGTCGTGTTTAGTTTTGTAAGTGATTTGTAGTTGAATTAGACTGAAATATCATCTGGACTGTTTTATCAAAGGGTTATGTTTTCCGTGCACGCTGATATTAAAATATAGATGCCCAATTATAAGTACAAACTGTGCATCACAGCATCTAAATTGGGCTGGAAAAAGAAAGACTGTTTTGGTAAATTTGTTAGTGTATCCAGTGAAGAATTCAGCAGCGGCCTTGAACAACAAAATGAGCTGACAGTCAATCTTAATATGTGTCATGGAAGTATTGATGTTCGGTATTAGTGCATGATTAAACTGGCCAACCAAAAAGGAAATTGCCAGTGTGCCTGCTATTAGGAGATGGATGAAGTTAAGACGAAAGCTAAAGCCACAAATGTTTTCCATGGGAAAGGGTTTAAAATCAAACTGGCTCTGATATTGCTCTGCTTAGAGGATAAAGCCCGCTGTGGCAAAAATCCACTCTACTTTATTGCTTCTATAAAATGGCTTTATTGAGCAAAAGATTTTTTTATTTTTTTTACTTCTTGGTAAATATCTTTATCTTTCTTGCGGGGGTGGCAATAACATTTTGTTTACCTATACAAAGCCATGATTACAATTCCAGGCTCGAGGTGAATTGGAGCTTGTATGGATTACAGGAAAGATGGAGTCAAGAAAAAAACATTTATCTGCTGAATATTGAAGCCATCCTTAAGAGATGAGAACGAAAGGGTTTTATTTACGGCTACTGTCACTGCACAAAATATTTACGATATTAGAAAATAAGGGTGGAAGAAAATGCAATACAATTTCTGAAAGGGGGAATTCAGACGCTTGATTGTAAATACTCTCATTGCGTAGGGAGGTAAGAGTGGCATCTCTTTACAGCAGTTACCAGATATATTGTTACCCAATCTGGCTATGTTGGCCTGTGTTGACCTTTGAATGAAGCTCAGCCTAATGAAAGGTTCATGCAGTGATTATTTAATGCAGTGCTAAAGAACTATGGTCTTTAGATCCTCAAAAAAAAAACTTTTCTATGCCTTTTCCTCTTTCCTGGTTGTCCCTCGGGAATAAATAAACGTTTTCTAAATCTAATTGACGTAAACAAGGGACTTTTGCTAATATTTTTCAAAAGCAAAAGACTGGCTGAGGTATGATTTGAGGCTTGGTTGTGCAACTATAAAGCTGCGGTCGCTCAACTAAAAAGACGAGGCGTGGTGTTGTAACTCTGTGTGGATAGGCATGGAGGTGGAGTCTGATGAATATTTGAACAGTACAGCCACAAGATTGAGCAAATTTATCATCTGCCTTTTCCGAACAAGATAATGGGCCTGTTTCTCTCCTCAAGCGGCATTGCTGAACTACTTTAACCTGGAGATTAAAGAAGATAAACTCTGGTAAGAAACACAACCCTTTTTTTGGGCAATAGATGGTCAGTTTTGATGACGACTATGAAAATATGAATGTATTTTTAGTAGAAACATTGTGACTTTATTTGCTATAGGAAAGGACGACATAGCATTTAAATAGGTTGAAATTCTACTTTAGATACATGTAATCTCGTAGACAATGTGTTGGTAAAACTGCAGTTTGGATTTATATTTATAACAGTTACACACTTACATTTAGTAACTTTTTTTTGACCACCCTTACTATCTACGGTAAAAGCAATAATACGAATATGAATATGAACCCTATCAGCCCTATATATGCATTTGTGCTGGACATTGAAAGGGAGAAAGCACATGCCTTCTTCAAACTGTTATGTAATAGCAAATCAATTACCATATCAAAGGTACCTGAAAGGAATTTAATTTTAGTTGAATATTTCTATCAGTGCTACTGCTTTTTTCAAGCAGAAAAATCTATCAGTGTATTAAGCAAGCTGATGAGGGAAAAATGAACATCCAGATTTATGTAGAACACATCTTTTCCATACAGATCAGAAAATGTAGTTTTATTTTCCACCGAGTGTCTGATTTGCAAACAAAAACTGAAAAGCGGGGGGGGGGATACTGCAGCTCGTGTCGTTAAAAAGAACAACACTAACCAACGTGACGGTTGCAAGCCAAAACATGCCCGCCAATGAAGTTGTCCTGCTAAATACTAGTGTTACTGGAGCTTTATTACCTTGGAAGCTGGTTAAGTTATGGCAGAAATTCCACTTGACTTGACACATAGAACAGGAGGACATTGAAGTAAAACAGGTCTGACTAACGAGGCATCAGAGATACTGCAGTGACTGCAGATTCAATTATTGGAGAAATTACATAATAAATGTGCACCAACGACCCGTGACTAAAAGAAGCACACTTAAAGATGTCCAACACCTGTTTAAAGATGTCCAACACCTGTTTTTTCATTTAAAAAGTATATACAGAGCAAAAAGAGAAGGCACACATTGATCAAATCGGCAACGTCTTTTTTCCTCAGGTTGGACATGACAACAGATGCATTTGTACCATCAAATAATGTACAATTAATTAAATAATGGGCTATTTTCAGTTTAAACAAAAAATAATAATAATAGTAATAATAATAATAATGAAAAAAACTATTCATCCCTGCGATAATGGCTATAAACATGGGTGTACCCTGCCTTTGCCTGAAGACAAGAGACTCCCGCATCCCTGTGTGCAGGAGGAGCAAGTAGGGAACATGAATAAATGAGTGAATGAAAAAAAAAAGTCTCAAATTAGTTTTAGTGATTTAATTCTTCCTGAGAATATGAAATTATTAAGAACAAAATCCATGTGTTTAATATGCAACAAAAACACCAAACTTAATTGTCTCCCATTGGTTCTATCAGTTTCAGTAGTTTCCACCCAAGGTAATGTCATATTTTTAAGAAGGACACAAGGAAGAAAACAAACAAACAACCAAACAACAAACAAAAAGGCAAAAACAAATCAATTTAGAGACTTTGTCCCGATTCTGCTGGCTGTAGTAGTTGTCACTCCAATCTCCCCACTATATTTTGCCCCTAGGTCACATTAATGGAAAGTCATTTCTGTCAAATCTCCCGAAACACCGCCAGGCTGCGAAGCCGCATCCTCCTTGTGGCCACACCAAGGAACTGCAGCATCACGGAAGTCAGACACGGTTGCTTTTCATCGTGTGTCATATAATACATCCATGTCTTTAACTGTTGTTTCGCCATAGGTTTACAGCGTGAAGAAGGGTTCTTAAAACAAAGTAAAAACCACAGTAATACATCTTGAGGCGTCGCATTCCGGGAAAACCCGTTTAAATATCTGGCTTTTATTCTTTCATGGCCCCGCCTCCCATCGCCCCCCATCAATATTCCTTTGGTCAGCACCTTTCCTGCCATAGTGCCTGGTCCCCTTCCTCAGCCGATGGAGTTTTTCATCTTCAACATGGATTGAGTGTGGGGAAAAAAACTTTTACCATTCACATGGCAGGGCAGTGGAAAAGCAGACTTTCCGACTGTTGCATAAGTGGAGCAAGCCGCCGTCCCCGGCCTCATCGGAACAGGTCAGGCTGGGTAGGGAGGATAGTCATGCAATGCTAGCGTAGCTTAGCACGCCGCTCCGTTTCAATGAAACTTTGGGACAGCGCGCATTCGGCGAAAGTAGCGTTGCCTGGTGTAGTTCGGGGAAACGGGTGAGGTAACCTGTTGGAGAAAGTTTCTACCAAGGCTACAGGTTCTTGATGTAAGATAAAAACGTGCTGGTTTATTGAGCACAAAGAAAAGAAAAGTTTAGGGCAACGCCAAAGAGGAAATTGGCTGTGAATCCGCGAGCTAGCATAAAATACTGGCTCTGAACTTTTACATTTTCCCCCATAGTGTTGAAACCCCCTGCATTTTTGTTTGATTACCTCTGCTCATTATGTCTGTTTTATGAAAAGCTCTCTCTCACCCCCCCCCCCCCCCCCCCCCTCTGTTGCAGTGTGAGAGGAGAGAAGGAGAGCAGTGACCATGGAGGCTGGTATCCACTCTCGTTGCTCCACAGCTGGCCGCCTGCCCTGGTTCCTCCTCACTCTGTTAATATCGTGGACTCTTCTGTGCTCAGCAGATCTAAAGCAGGCAATGGGGCCACTTTATTCCCAGAAGCCACTTCTTCTTGCATGGAATGCCCCAACTGAAGACTGCACCCCACGACATGGCGTGACCTTATATTTAGACCACTTTGACATCATTGCGACCCCGAATGAGGGCTTTGTCCGCCAGAACCTGACCATTTTCTACAAGGAGCGCCTCGGCTTGTATCCTTACTATGAGCGTGACGGCACCGCGGTCAACGGAGGCCTTCCGCAACTCGCCAGCCTCACTGAGCACTTTGAAAAGATGCCGGAAGGTGTGCAAAAATACATCCGCGAGCCGGAGGCCAAAGGGCTTGCAGTTATAGATTGGGAGGAGTGGCGCCCACTGTGGATCCGCAACTGGGATGTGAAGGACGTCTACCGGAGTAAATCCCGTGAAATCTTGGCCGACAAGAACCTCAACTGGACCCCAGAGCAAGTAGGGAAGGTTGCCCAGCAGGAATTTGAGCTCTCGGCACAGAAATTCATGCTGGAGACGTTGAAACTCGCCAAGAATTTGAGGCCCAACCAGCTGTGGGGCTTCTACCTGTTCCCAGATTGCTACAACCACGACTACAAGAGTGACCTGAAGAACTACACGGGCCGCTGTCCTGCCCTGGAGCTGATCCGCAACAACCAGCTGAACTGGTTGTGGATGGAGTGTACGGCCTTCTTCCCCTCCATATACATGGATATTGTGCTGCGCTCGACAAATTATGGGCGCCTCTTTGTGCGGAACCGGGTTCAGGAGGCGATGCGGCTGGCGTCTGTCGGCGACGGATTAGCTCGCCCTGTGTTCGTTTACACCCGGCCAACCTACATCAATCAGAATACCTTCCTAACTGAGGTTAGTTGACAAGTATACCTGTGTATTAAATCACTGAAAAAATGTCATTTGTAATTGTTTATTTTACCCCAACCAGGGCAAATATTTCACTTGTTGTTTGAACTGATGTTTCGCAGACTGATCTTGTCTCCACCATTGGGGAGAGCGTTGCACTGGGAGCCGCAGGTGTTATCTTCTGGGGGGACACGTCCTATGCAAACAGCCGTGTAAGTATCATGCGTCTGTGCCTGCTAACGGTCAAGTCTCAGTGTTTGTGGGCTAACAGCCCTGTTGTTTTTTTGCCCCCCTTCCCTCCCCTCCCTTCCCCTCCCCTCCGCAGCTCAGGTGCTCTGCCCTAAACGATTACCTTCAAGGAGCGCTGGGCCGATATCTCCTCAACGTGTCTACAGCTGCCCAACAGTGCAGTCAGGTCATGTGTAAGAATCACGGCCGCTGTCTGCGCAAAATCGCAGACAAAGATGTGTACCTACACCTCAGCCCCCAAACACACAGCATCACCAGTCACGGTGGCCAGCTGAGGGTTACAGGCGTACCTGGCAAAGCCGAGCTGGCTCTTTTCCGCGCACACTTCCACTGCCAGTGCTACAGTGGATACAGGGGCGAGGCCTGTGCTCAAAAAGAAAGAGGACAGAATAGAGCCCCCTCTGTCTTTGGGACTTGGACGCTTTGCTTATTACTTCCATTCGGGCTCCTCTTTCTGCTGCACGGAGGAACCTAAGAAGTTCAAAAATAATTCACTCCTGCTGTCAACCTTCAAGAAGGAAATTGTCGAGTGTTTAATAGTGCGCCTCATTCTCATAATTCTGATTCACTGCCAGCAGAAATCAGCGTTTTCAGCAGAGATCTTGGTTTTGACTGTGAGACTTCCATTGCAGAATATTCAGTGGTTTTTAAACTGATGCACGGAACTTGAACTGGTTTACACTTGTGTATCTGCTCCATGCGGAACCTTTCACGTATAACCTGTTTCTGTGATCATTTAGACTTCTGCAAATGGGTGTGTGTATGGCAGGAGGTGGTCCTATGATTAATTATCCTCAAAGCTACAAAGGTCTCTTGAAAAATACGCATTTAACCCTCTGTTTGCATCCCTCTATGAAAAAAAATGGGTTTTAGCTCTATGCCAAGGCTGATGCTTTGTTGTGCCTTCCTCATGAAAGAGATGAAGAATGTGGCACCAGAGGGTTAAAGGATGGCGGAGTTTTGCGCAGGAGTCACACGGATTAAAATCTTTTCGAACTTGCTTGGTCAGATTCTCCTGCTCTGTTTTATTTGCTGGTACTTGGCACAGAAATGTTTGCCAAACAAGCCAAGCGATCTCCGTTGTTTCTGCCTGCTCTTCCATTTCTGTGGAGTTGTGAGAGGGACTGCGGTGTCGGGAAGTTTTTGGTGTCAGTGGTCTGCTCATCCTGTAGTGTAACACAAAGATACAAGTCAGGCCAAAAGTCCTCCATTATTATCCTAAATTCTCATTGTCTTTAATTCACAAGTTGATTTCTTTTACGCTTGCTTTATATATCCATCTTCCATTGTACTATTGTACAATGAGATCCAGATAAGAGACGTTGCCTTTATTTAAAGGCGTTTGATCTCAGTTTTTATTATTTTTCTCTGCAGCAGTAATGGCACGAAGCAAGGTCTGAGGACGCAGAGCATAAGAGGTACATGTGAGATGCCCAGCAGCTTGACAAAACCAGTTGTTGTCATATGACTGCCTTGGTAGTCCGGAGTTCTGTTCTCGAGTTCTGAGTTCACCTAATTTTTATCACAAAACGCAACATAAAAAAGTTTTTATTACCAGAAGGATTGTAAAATGCCTCGTGAACAGAATAAGTGGCTTTAATCACATCAGAAGATGATTGAGTTTCTTGGCTGGACCTGCCTCTGCAGTTGAAAAAAATGTGCCTTAACTTGGCCACAAAGTTTCTTTGTATGGTTCGCTTGACTTTGTTTACAAGTTGTAATTATTGTGAATTTCATCTCAATCTTCTGCTGGACGGTGCTTAATATTAAATCCCTATGCCAACTTTTATTTTTTTTTATTTTATTTTTTTTTAAAGAAGCCAAATATATGTATAAGGTACAAGAGGATGGGTTAAGTGTCATGTAATTCACATGAGTATCACTGTGAAAACAAACAAACAATAAGAAAGGCAGGTTTTAAGAAGGGAATGCTGCAACTTTTAACTGAATTTACCGTCCAAATTTACCAACCAAATCTTTACTCCTCATGAACTGATAAGAGGTTTATCATATTCTGTCAGTGTAAATGTCAAACCTAACTAAGAATAACAAGGAACTGTAAGCTGAAAAAAAAACAACATGTAAATTTCACGATTATTCTCCATCAGATATTTTAATTTTATGAGGAAAAAAAAAATCTTGTTTGGAGCTTGCTGACAGGCAAGAAGTTGCTGTTTTCATTACAAAGGTACTTCTTAGCTTTTGTACTTATATCATCCAGCCTTTGAAATACTGTTTGTTTTAGTTTCAGGTTTGACTTGCGAACAGCACTTTGTGGCAGGGTTCCTGTCAGAGATGCTGTGTTAATAGGAACTACTGTAGCTTTATCTCTTGTCTTATTTCACTGAGTCTTTCCTCGGTCCATGCGAGTTGATTACCATAAGTAGTTTCACAATTTGCATAGTAGATTTTGAATTGATTCTCTACTATTGCTCCGCAAAGTATTCAGCTACCTGGAATAAGTTTTGTCAGGGGAAGCTTTGCTGTTTATGATGAAACGTCTCACTAACAGATGTATTGCAACAGACCATTTTATACGTGCTGCAAAGATGGTTTTAAATATTGCACTTTAACATTTTTTTTGTATTTTCCTTTATGACACACCCTGATCAAAGTTGAAATAATGTTCTATTGTTGCAGACTGAAGCCTTGAGTCATACCTTTAGTACATTTCAGTACGATATGTTGTTAACCCTCTTTCCTCTGTCACGTTAGAAATGTTCCACTGTGAATTTTGTCTAAATGTGCTCAGTACATGTGTCTGTGGTTTTAAGTCAGTTACAGTGAAAAAATATGACAGATTGCCATTTTGTCTATTCGGTCAATTGTCGTATTAAAGAAAAACAGATCAGAGCCAATAAAACCATGGCGGGTTTGGTTCAAAGGATCACTGCATTCTATTGTAGGGCAAAACTGCTTTTAGATTTTCTGCATTCGATGCCATAATTTAATACTATTGTTTTTAGAACATGCAGTTATGTTTCAGACATGCTTTTTCTGAACTGAGTTATAACATATTGATGGTTTTACTGTTGAAGTTTTCTTATTCAAGCATTGGTCCAGTTGCATAGAAATATAGAGGTTTTTAAGGAAAGAAGGAAAAACTAACTGCTATTTTCTGTAACATGGAGTAAAATTAGCAATTCTTTAACGACTAAAATTTTTGGTAGCTAGAATATTGCCATAAATAACCATAAATTAAGTGTTTTCTTTGAGAATGTATTGCAACAATTTTAAATATGGAAACAAGCCAAGTGTTTTGTACATGATGAGCTGTCGTATGAAGTCTTTTTTCTTGATAAATCTGAGAATTTATTATTTAATTAGAAATTTGAATGTGTTTTCCCTGGGTGCCGTTTTTTTTTTTTTTTAAATAATGTATTTTCATTTCAGGATACCATTCATATAAAAACTATGGTTTACTTGTGCAAAAAAAAAAAAAAAAGTATATAAAAACATTTGAACTTTTTTGTGTTGTACTTTTGGAATGCATGGGTTACTTTCCCACAAGATACAACAAATACAACAGAAGGGAAATCAAGTCTGAGGTATTACTCTTATCATCATCATTATTATTATTAGTTGTCGTTGTAGTAGTAGTCGTAGTAATTTTGAGCTATTAAATATTGCATATTTTAGTTCATGTGTTCGCTTTAATATCTTTCCTGATTTTACAGGCCATCTTAATATTGTGAGTTAATTGCCTGGGGGGCAGAATCGTGAGAGTTGATGTAGCTTATTTATAAACAGTGTGACAAGCATGCAAGCAGATACTTGCTACTTAATTTGCAATACTGAGCGTCAGTTGTTGACGGCTGTATCCACAGGAAATGACGCATTGGCGCTATGACCGCTTAATATTGTTGTGTGCAGCTTCGAATATGTTCCGATCAGAAACAGGCACTGATGACCGCGGCAGACTTGACTCACAACCATTCATTAGAAAAATCGTCAAATTTCTGGTCTTGCGGGAAATTATTTTTTATACTTCACCGAACTGTAGTTTTTAAGGGAATAGCCGTAAATATTGGTTGTTTTTGCCCCTCAGTTTGGGAAAAACAAGCTAACACCAGTAGCAGTATTTTTCTTTTTCTTTTATCATCTCTGGCAGCTTTCCAGTAACAAAAACCTGTTTCTCTTAACAAGCACTCAGAGGACATGGCGGTGAAGCAGGCAAGAGCCTCGTCTCTCTGTCAGTGAGCGTCAAAGCACCTGTCTCTTCTGTAACGGTATGTTCGTCGGTGGTTCTGTAAGCTAATACTCCTAGCCCTCTTTTATGCGGGGGGGATGTCCTGCTGGCTAGCTGTAGGAAATGTGAATGGCTGCATGTTCTGTATATTAATGCCGATGCACGATTGACTGTCGTTACACTGCAGCAGGCTAGTATTGCCTTTTAACTTTCGTCTGGTAAGTTCGATGTCATGTCCTTATACTGACTCATTATGTTTTCCCGGAGGGACAAATTTCATTCACTTTGATTATAAACTTGTGTATATTACAAATTGAACCAACAATAAACGTGCATTGTGTCAGAGTCAATGTCATGAGTAGTTCGACTTAAACAATGTTTTACTTTATGTGACAGTACATTTCTGTTCTTGCTGAAGAAAATACTGTACGATATGGTGATGATCCTACCAGTTGGAGTAATTATTGAATCAGGGCTCTCAAGTTTTGAATGCAGACCAGAGTGACACCCAACTGCTCAAGGCTTACAGAAGTATGACACTAGGCACCGACAATCAAACCAAGTAGAACATCTTTATTGAATGTCTGTGTATTGAATATGAGTGAGTGACTGAGTGACTATGACTTGTGTTGTTTGGTGTAAGTGTTTGTGGCCTTTTTGGACTCAGTAATAATCTGTGTTGTTGGCTCCCACTTAAAACAGTTCGGCTCATGTCCTGCCATTTTCAAGGTCATATGCAACGATTAATGCATCCATGGCAAGGATTATAATCATAAAATATGACATGATTTTAAAAGTGACCTATGAAAACAGCAGTGTTCATTTTGTAAACGACGTTTACTAAACGTGAACACTATTTCAGCAGCAGGTATATGATCTCAGCACAAAGCAGCAGAACGTAGTTTCTATTGAACTAGCAGCTAGTTACCGTTGGTCAGCCGTTAAATTAACAAACCCGCTGTCTGTCACAATGAAACCTAAGATGGTTCACTGATGTGTGTGAGTATTTATGACTTGCTCTGTTTGCATACTCTGGTGGTCTCTGTATGTATATGTGTGTATATATATATATATGTGTGTATATATATATATATGTGTATATATATATATATATATGTATGTATATATGTATGTATATATATATATATATATGTATATATATATATATATATGTGTGTATATATATATATATATATATATATATATATATACATATATGTGTGTATATATATGTGTGTATATATATATGTATATATATGTGTATATATATGTATATATGTGTATATATGTATATATATATATGTATGTGTATATATATGTGTGTATATATATATATGTGTGTATGTGTATATATATATATGTATATATATGTGTGTATATATATATATGTATATATATGTGTGTGTATATATATATATATATATATATATATATATATATATATATATATGTATATATGTATATATATATATATATGTATATGTATATATATATATATGTATTTTTTTCTCAGCGTGAGAAATACAATGTGTGGCGGGAGTGCGTGACAAAAGACCCAAAAGACTGACACTTGAGAGCCCTGGTTGAACTATAATAATAAATGTTGAAGTCGAGAGATGCTCTGCCATTTTTTTTTACTAGATCATCTTGATGAGATGAATTTCTTCCGTAATCGCCTTGTTGTCCTGGGCCTGGTGTTTGTGGCCACGGTACTGCTCTACCTGCTGCTGCCATCCATTCGCCAGGGGAGCATGGAACCTTCTCTGGAGGCTCAAAAAATGTCACTGACCGCCACTTCACCCCCTCTACTTTCAACCACCAATGTGTCCATTCGCACTGGACAGCTACCTGGGGACCCTCCACTATTCTTCAGGGAGGCCCTACCGGTAGATGCAACAGGACGACAGATACTTCCAAGGTAACGATAGATAGAATGAACATTTGTCCGATTAGGAGGTTTTCTTTGAAATAACGGAGTTAAACTTTTTAGACAAGAGAGTACAATTCCTCCCAAGAGAAAGGGCACTCTCCTGCAGTAGCTGAGTGCTGTTTATCTTTAGGCAATTTAGGATATTTTGAGTTAATTTCAAGTAAATGAAAAAATAAATTGTTTCATTCTGCAGGCTACAAGTGGTCCTTCTGCATGGACAGGCCTTCACATCCAAAACCTGGGAAGAGCTTGGTACAATGGCTATACTGGCAGTCAATGGATATCAAGCCTTGGCAATGGACCTGCCTGGTAGGGGAACACTGATTATTCCAGATAACATTGTTATTTGCTACCACTGTAATCTTTACAGTTTTTTTTTTATCCTGGTAATTAAGTCATGGTAATTAAAATGCTGTGATATACACACTGCAAATGTTAACCTCTAAGACAAAACACCCATATGCTTCAATATTGTACATTGTCATCTGTGGCGGCTCCACGAATGAATCAAACGTCTGTCCGGTTAAACTTATTTATTTACACCCAATGGCCTGTTGCACAATGCTGTCCTTCCACATGTCTACACACACCTATATGATAATAACTTACATGAAAACAAAACAAAAAAGGGCTCAAAGTTGGCCACTAAATGGCGGTCAAAAACCCGTGTGCTTCTCCCGGTAATCAGCACACCTGTCCCTTTGATTACCGCTTCCTCTTGCCTTAAATAAATTCCCACAGCACTTGACCCAAGCGCCACCTACTGGATCAGGAAATTACATGGTAACGCACACATACATCAGATATGGCTCTAAATGTAAAAGTTATCAGTAGTAGGGACTCCTATACTCCTATACTCAGATCTCTTGGTTGGATTTTTAACTCCCATATAAATCATGAAAAAAAAAGTTTTTGAAATGCTAGTCAGCATTTTTTAACCAGCACAAAGCTTTGATTTGGATAAACATTAACAGTCTCCAGTAGCAAATTGAGCTTTCTTTCCGATTTCTGCAATATTAAGTTTAAAAGGGGACATATTATTAAACCAAAATTATTCTTTTCCTTGAAGGTTATGGGAAATCACCAGACTCTGAGGCGTTGAAGTCCGACCAGAATCGCGTGGACCTCCTCTCAAGGTTCATGGAGTCTTTGGGAGTTAGGGGAGCAGTGCTCTTGAGCCCCTCCATGAGTGGCCATTACTCAATCCCCTTCCTTGTGAAGAATCACGCTCAGTTACATGGCTTCATACCCATAGCACCAGTCGGTACCCGAAGTTACACTGCTCAGCAGTACCAAGGCATCCCGGTGAGTAGAGTCAGGAGAGCGGATGAATGACATATTTTACGCCACACCTCCATGATCACTTTTTCATTTAAAAAAAAAAAAGAAGAAAGAAATTACTTATCTGTTGGAGTTGTGTGTAAATAATATTTGCTTAAAAATCGAGTTAAAACATTTTTGTACATACTAAATTACCTGGTAAAGGCACTTGGGGGCGCTCTGACATCGATGAACTAAACCTCAGTTTTGGATCTGTCTGTATTACTGGTTCGATAACTTTTTTCCCCCGACAATGTGTCTAGATTTACAACAGCGTTATGTTTTATTGTGATGGTTTACTGCACAGCTGCTTCAAACAAGCTTAAACAGCGATTGTTAAGATAAAATCAAGTGATTAACAGCAGCTGTCATTGCTGTCAGATTTTTAACTTTCAGCTTTCAACTTTTTTTTAGCTGTTGCATTTTGATTTCTGTGTATTGCAGTGTGAAATAATCATCAATTTGTTTGTTTGTGCTCTTTCTAGACTCCCACTCTAATTGTGTTTGGAGCCTTGGACACAAATCTGGGAGCCCAGTCCCACAAGAACCTGATACAACTTCCACATCACTTTGTGCTAAAGTTGGATGGAGCTCGTCATGCTTGCTACATGGATAAACCAAAAGAGTTTCACCAGGGATTGCTTGACTTCCTCAGCAAACTAAAGTGAGATGTGTACAGCAGAAATGAAGAGGATCTTTAATTTGTTGTGTCACAAGTAAATAAAATGGGCAAATAAATGGTTAAGTATTTGTGTTGCTAAAACATAGACATGTTACAATTAATTTCATATCTGCATCCCCAAATAAAGAAAAGCAAGAGAGTAGACTTTAATATATGAAAAAAATGGCATGTAAAATAATGAGGTGATGTTCTACAATGCTGACAAGTTCACGTTATTTTATTTTAAGTTGCTAATGACTTGTATAGTTGTGTGATTTGCTCTGTAGTTATGTCTGCCTTTGCATGTTAAACGTTGGATGCGTTTATTTCACCAGTACCATTTTTTGTGGGTGATATTTGATCACTGTAAATATGTACAAGTAGATGCAAACTATGTGATCCCATCAAACTTTAACAGTACCTTGGTTTATAAAGTTTTACCATTGCAGCTTTCCACAAAAAATAACCAGCCAATTACAAATAATACTAAAAATGTGAAAAAAAATAATAAAATAAAGTCCATAAAAATTTGAAAAAAATTATCAACAACAGCAACGACAATGTTTATTTGTATAGTGATGACGAGGTTGTATGTAATATATTTGCCATAAGTTTGGACAATCATGCAAAAACATTTTCAAGAATATGTACATGCTGAATTAAAAAAAAAAGAGACCCATGATGGAGTACCTTGTTTTTATTTTTGTATATTATGACTGGTGCCCTGTGATGAACTGACTTCTAGCCCATGGGTCGCACTTTTGGCGTCTGTCTTGTTGGCCTCAATGATTTGTTGTTGAGAGACTGAAGAACAAGTAGGATTGGTTGTGCTTTAACTTTTCTGCATCAAGTTTGCAAATTAAACGTTGATTGATAGCCATATGCTGATGGGCCATGGAGATAGAAGATGGGTGAATTAAAAAATAAATGTGTTTTTATAAATAAATAAGACAAAAAATATAATATTTAAAAAAATGAGCCAGCCTGCTTAAGCCAAAAAACAAAACAAAACCAAAACAGTTTGCCAACGGCCTGTTCCAGCACTTTTATTTTGAAGGGCTGGACGTGGCAGTGCCGACGTCACAATCTTGCCGCCGACACCAAATTGGTTGCGTGCAACCGGCAAAAACGACGCTTGAGCGTACGTGCGCTGCAAAACAAGTTCAAAGTTCGGTTATCAAACAGTAATATGATAAATAAAGGGGAAATACTCGATTTTTTTTTAAAAAACACGGTCCAGCTGGAGATAAAAAAAAAAAAAAAATAGAAGATTCCTGTCATTGGTATGTTATATCATCCCTTCCTTCCTTAAAGCTGCAGTTTGATGTCAGCAGCTGAGAGTAACGTTGCTACTTATACTTAACATATAATTTATAAATGTAACATTCCTTTGTTTTGTGTTTATTTATATTGGCTAAGCTATTCTGATGTTGGTGTAACATACCTGTATTGTATTGAATTTTTCAGTTTTGTGTTACATCGTCTTTGGTTCAAGTCCAGCGAAATTTTATCTGCAAATCCCTGTTTTACTCCAACTGCACTGCAGTAGGTTTGTTGTTAGTTTGCATTGTCTGGCCATTTGCAGCGAGTGTGCACTTGTCGGCCACCGTATACCAATACACTTATAACAATGCAATAAAGGATTCAGACAATTACACTTACAATTACCAACTATGACTACCACCTATTATATATTAGTTTAATTCTTTAGTTTTGTTTAGAAACATTAGATATCTTTTTTTTTTTTTTTTTTTTTTAATCTCGCGGAGACGTAAAACAAGCCAGAATTGCGGCTGGTGACCTGTCGTAAAACGAATCGCGGAGCTCCGCCTCGTCCTATAGGCAGCGAGTCTATGAGCAGCTGACTGGGTCAGTTTGCCACAGACTAGTCGGTGCCCGTCACTGAGTGGTATCTGACTGAACACTTACCTGTTAGCAAAGGCAGGAGTTTGGCTAGCCGGCTAAAATCACATTAGAGCTCCAGCCGAGGTGGTGCAAACAGGTGGCGACACAGCAGCCCAAGGGTTGCAGGTCAGTCCCAAGCGATCCGATCCACGGTTTAATTTCGCGGTGTGTTGCCTGACTTCAATTAGGTTTGTTTTGTTTTTTTATTTATTTTTTTATCTGCCAGATAAAACGATGATTAAATATGTATTATCTCTTGGTTCCACACTATCCACATACGTGTGATTCTACGGGCGTGCAAACATTGTCATCTAATATCTAGCGTTATGGTGTTTTCGTGTCTTCTCAGAAGAATAGATCCCCAAACGAAGACCATGCTTCCTGACAAAGACGGTCCAGCTGTTGGAGGTGGTCAGACGTCGGATAAGGAGGATCCATCAGTGAGTCTGTTCAGAGAGTATCTCCGCCTCAGAACTGTGCACCCAGAGCCTGACTATGGTGAGACACCTTCTTTCCCTTACACTGAGCTCCAAACAAGGCCTTTTTTTTTGGGAAATGTCTCTCTTGTCACGTTAGCATACCTTATATATACATCTTATATTGTTGTTTACACACAGTGATGCCCTTCTCTTATGTCATAGTCACATATTTTAATAGCATTGTGATGCAAGTATGTACCCAGTTAAAGCAGTGAGATAAAACAACAAGTAAAGCGGTACTTCAATGGATGGTTATCATGACATTGGCATAAATAAATACTGAACGCTTGGCCCAGGGCTGCAGGCAATGTTACTAATCCAGTTTGACAACTAGATAGTTCAAATTAACTGAATAATCATTTGGTTCATAACAGCCAAGAACCAAATGATGTGGCGCCCTAGGCAAGATTTTAGGTGGTGCCCCCCTTGCATTGCAGTAAATTACACTGCTGGTGTACATACTCAAAAGAAACTTAATAACTTTATCTTGAAAATTGTTTCATTAACAGAAAGCAATAGTCCAATCAACATGTTTTGAATGAATTAGAAAGAAATACACAAAAAATATAAAATGAACATGAAATGAACATGAACATGTTGAGCTGTTGAGGTGGAGGCACTTGATGCAGTAAATTGGCCAAGATTTGCGGGGCTGGGACTGAGAAACCTCAAGAACGCATTTGAAGAGAGAAGAATAGTATGAAACGTTAGTCTACAAATACATATGATGAGATGCATAATGCGATTTCAAGAATAAAATAAAATTAAATAATATATACAAAAAGTCTTATGGGTTTTTGCATGATGTTCACTATACTGTAAATGTGTACTTTGTATACTTGTATACTTTTTCTGATACGCAAATTATATAAGTAAAGCAAAGTATATAAGTTATATAAGTATGTAAAGTTTAACACTATAAACACATCGTAGACAATATGAACTGTAACACGTCATACAGCTAGGCTTACAACTATAATATAATGGTAGAATAGGAGGAGCATTTTGATCGACTCTTATAAGCTAAGAAAACATGTGCTAAACAGATATCAAAAAAAATGTCAACATATTTTAGTTTATAACACCTGCTGAAGGGATAAAATATTTAGACATTTCCTTATGGAAAGTAAGGTGGGAGTAGCTACCTTAGTTTTTCCCATAACAGCTTCATTCGTTCGACATTAAAACTGTTAACGGTAGATATTTATTGATTACTAGCAAAGCATTTTATGCTAAAGGTTAACGACGATACGTCGTTGTGCAACGGACTGTGAAATAATGTTATGTCATTATCTTAATGGCTCTGTCTTTGTCCCGTTTTTCTTCCTCTTCTTTTTTTTCCTCCCCTGGGCAGCAGAGGATGATTATCATTATCATTATCATTATCATTATTATTATTATTATTATTATTATTATTATTATTATTATTATTGGGCTTTTCTATGCCGTCGAATTATTGTGGGCATAATTTGTTCATCTTAAGAGAACATAACAACTCATTTTAAGAATAGTGTGAGTTACTTCTTCTTTTTTTTCTTCCCCCATTAGTGGCGCCCCCTGGATGGACGGCGCCCTTAGCATTTGCCTATACTGCCTATGCCACGGGCCCGGCTCAACAGTTTGTGGTTGCTGTTAGTAACAGCAAAACAAAGACAAACTGTGTATTAAAAAAAAAAACATTAATAAGACAATGAGACAGATTTTTTTTCTTCTTCTTCTTCTTCTAATTTAAAAAAAAAACAACCTATATATATATATATATATATATATATATATATATATATATATATATATTGTAGTTCATTGGATGTAATGGCATGGTATTGGTCATGACAGGTCTAGATGCCCTTTATACATAAAGTGCCTCCAGCTGGAAGAAGGCTGTGCATCACCTCCCCCAACCTATGCACATAAAAACAAAAACCTATTGGGCAAACAGAATAGGATTGCATGTGGTGGCAGTCCAGACTGTTTAGTCAGTAGAGAGGCTGGCCCCACTCACTCAAACTACTGTACCTGAGAGGGTTCCGGTTCCTTTTTTTTTTTTTTTTTTTTTTGTTGTTGTTTGTTTGTTTTTTAAATCAGGTTGGTTTTGGACTGTTGCATGCTGCCGGGCCTGTGTATGTATACGGCTTTGGTGCATTTACATTTCTACCAGTAGAAGACTGTGTTAGCTTCATTTCTCACATTGACTTATGATAGATGGAAAACAAATAGGTGATGAAGATTAACTTGCTGGCGTGCAAATTAAATTTGTTTGGTAATCCTGCTGTAACTTTCTATTGTTCTGAATAAATCTGCGCAACACACACACCAAATCTTCTCCAATCTGCTCATTTACAGACGCTGCTCTTAAGTTCCTGGACAGAATGGCGCAGGAGCTCGGCCTTCCCATCAAAAAGATTGAGGTGCGTGCAGAGATGAATACAGCTAAACTTCACATTGTGATTTTTAAATTGGCAGTCTACAGTGCCGCCTTGCTGTTCTCTCTGTTTAGGTTTGCCCTGGCAGAGTTGTGTCCATCATGACGTGGGAAGGCTCAAACCCGACCTTGAAGTCCATATTGTTGAACTCCCACACGGATGTTGTGCCTGTTTTCCAGGTAAACAACCTTGTCCGTTAACAGCGCAATGCTGTTTTCACTTGTAACGGACGAGACAGAAAAAACAGATTTGATATCAATCTCTCCTCCAGGAACATTGGAAATACGATGCTTTCAGTGCTTTCAAAGATGCAGAGGGCAACATTTATGCCCGGGGATCACAGGACATGAAATGTGTTACCATACAGTGGGTATTAAACTGCCTTGGAAACTTGTTTTTAGTAACCAGGTCTTTCTCTACTTGTTGTGATCGTCACTTTTAGTCAGGCTCTGCCAACGCTCTCACCCTGCTAACTGTCAGTCCAGATTCCACTTTTTACAATGGTCATAAACGCCTTGTCTTCTTTTGTTTTGGTAGGTACATCCAGGCAGTCAGAAGACTGAGAGCAGAGGGACGCAAGCTGTTGCGCACCGTTCACCTCATGTTTGTGCCTGGTAGGAAGTTTGTCCGCTTCCTTTTCTCTTTTTCGTGACGTGTGTTCAAGTCATCAGAGAGCTGTGCAGCATCCACACCACTGTCGTGTCCGCACAAATGTTTTATATATATGTATGTATGTATGTATGTATGTATGTATGTATGTATGTATGTATAAAGACATTTGTGCGGGCACGACAGTGGTGTGGATGCTGCACAGCTGCACAGCCCTCTGATGATGAATATATATATGTGTGTGTGTGTGTGTGTGTGTGTGTGTGTGTGTGTGTGTGTATATATGTATATATATATATATACCAACGCAGAATGAGCAGGATCTGTTCTTTACCATGTTTGCTTGCAGCTCTGTTTAAAAGTCTGCGGAACACACAGATCTGAGCAGTGACACTGCTCCTAGGTTGACAACACTCCGAGCCAAGTGTTTGTTCCCCTCTCTGAGACCAACTCATGGCCACTTTGTATTTGTCCTCTTCTAAATATTTGCAAGAGTTAACAATGCATCAGTTTTAACTGGAGAAGGAGGCAGTTTATTTAGTCTGTCTATGATGAATCATCAGTTTAGTGATAATTAATCACACAAGGCTGCTCCGCTGAAGTCAGGAATTAAAAATTTAAACCTGAAAAAAGGTTTAACCTTAACCTTATGTGATATTTGGATGTAAATGAAGGAGTAAAACTGCATAGTAAAATAAATGTTTTGAGGATCTGCATACATGTGGACATGCAGTGAAGTTGGATATTTCATCTTTGGAAAACTTACTTGTATCGTAATGTGTATGGTGTCTGCAAGACTCTGCAGTCTAATGATGGTTAAACAGCAATGATGACACAGTGTTTTGTAGCCCAAATGTCCACACAGTGGCCTACCAGACATGAGCAGGGTCATGTAAGTGTTGCACAAGATCAGCGAGAACACAGAAAAGCTACTTCAGTTCAGATGCTTCCCAGACTTGACGTCAGGGCTTCAGGCATAGAGCTGCTTCTGTCAAGTTACTCTGCTAGCAGACAACAGATTTGAGCAGTGAGGACGGGTGTTGCTATGTCATCTTATGTCTCATTTGTCGCGTGAACACACTTCACACGCTCCGAGAAATTGTGATTTCTTTTTGCTGAAGGGTATCACACACATACTTACTGCTGATAAATGTGATATGAATAACTTAGAAAAATATTTTTCCCTTTTCTTTTTTTTTGTTAAGATGAAGAAGTTGGCGGTCACAAGGGAATGGAAACTTTTGTGACGCACCCAGAGTTCCAGAAATTGAACATTGGCTTCGCACTGGACGAAGGTGAATAACTAACCATAAGTTGACAAATAAATAAACCCTGAAGGTTAATGAATGAGAGCATGACCTTAAAAGGGCACAAAGGGACAGATTAACTTAAACTTTCGTATTTAAACTTCATATCAGAGGAAAAACAAATGTGCATTTTAATCTACTGAGGTGAACGCTGAGGATTCCATTTGACAGATGTGCAGATTGTTCCTTTAGGACATTTGTCTTAATATAATATATTAATATTAATATTCAAAAACATACATTTCTACCTGAGAGTGCAATATCAGGCAGCGGTATGTGATGGTAGCAGATCAGGGGCCAGTTTCAGAAAGGAAGTTCAATAAACTCCTTGACTTTGACCGAGATAGAAAATGCTGAGTGTCTGATTTCAGAGCAGTGGATCTGAGGGAGGCCTGTGTGCAACTCAGGCCGCCTGAGTTCCACACAGTGCACCTCGACTATAAAAGGAACATTTTGACTTAAAGTGATATTACAATATGAGAAAGGGAGGTCCTCCAACTTTCCCTCTTTGATATTAAAAGTACCCCTGCATCCATGGTGAGTGTGAAAGTATTTTTTGGAAGAAAGTAACGCTGCTGCAGCAGAAAAATACAAAAAGTTAAGTTTAATTGAGATCTGATCATTTTCAATTTAGTTTAGATTTGGGGAGAAATGAAGAAGAGAAATAAAAACAAATCAAACTGTGAAGTACTAACACAGGGAAAACAACTATTTAACTATACAAATATTTAATTGTCATTTTTATCATATGTGTCCACACAAATGTAATGACAGGATGGCTAAGTCTATGCAGGGCATACAGCTCAGAAGGGAGAGCGGGGGGGGGCGTCAAAGGTCAAAGGATCTTTATCGTCACAGTATTCCACATTTGCACCTGTGGCTGCACGCGAAATCAGACACTGGTCCCAGTTTCACCCTTCCATCCTGAGATCGTATTATGCTCCCTTTCTGTGGCTCAATTATGTAATCATTGACATGTCACACGCAGGTCTTGCCAACCCTGGCGAGGCCTTCACTGTTTTCTACGGCGAGAGGAATCCTTGGTGTGAGTAGCAAACGCTTGTCCAGAAAGATTTTTCACATTAAATTTTCAAATGTCTGAAAGATGTTGTCCTCTTCCACAGGGATTACCATTCACTGTCCAGGCAGCCCTGGTCATGGCTCTCGTTTCGTGGAGAACACTGCCGCTGAGAAGCTGGTAAGTTTCCAAGTGAAGACTCAAAGAGGCGGTGACGCCCTGGTGGAGACAGCCGTCCCAACATTGGCATCACAGTCGGGACAGATCCTGCATCAAGTGTGCGGCGCTTCTTTTTCCTCTCGTTTGCAGCCGCCTCCAATGCCACTTCAACATCACTGCTCTGCTGCTTCCCATGAATATCCATGTTAAGACTGTAGAGTCATAAAAAAAAATAAACATTTTTCAAAGATAACTGCAGTGTTGCGACATAAAACAAAATGACGGCAGCCCAGGAGGGAGAAACTGTATCTTATGAAACTGTGGGCTCGTTTCGGTCTTGAAGTTTTAACAGTAGCACATTCTGCAAAGGAGAGTCGGCCAAAATGTATTCATAGCAATGTGAAGAGTCATTACTTTTTATTGCTTGATTACATTTGTGGCCTCCAGGAATAGGACAACCACTTGTTGAGTTCAGCACGCAATTAATTTTCCACAGAGGGCCAGATAGTTCTTGATATATTTTCTTTCCTTAATAAATGAAACCATAATTAAAAAATGCATGTTTTACTTTACTTAGGTTACCTTTGTGTAATATCGGCATTTGTTTAATAATCTAAAACTATTAAGTCCATCAAATATGCAATGACAAAAGTAATCAGAATTGCAGCGTTGCAGCCTGGAATGACGTCATTCTTCTGTATAGCATCCACGCTTGCTGGATGGTTCCAAAAAGTTTTGTGGCCAAGTCCAACTCTCACGGCTTTATGAAGTTTCCCTGCAGAATAATCTTTTTTTTCTTTTATTCTTTCTTTGAATGAATAATAGTTTTGTCTTTTCCCCTTCAGCGTCAAATTATCAACTCCTTCCTGGACTTCAGAGAGAAGGAGAAACAAAGGTGAGAGTGAACAACTTTTAAATTTAGAGCTTTAAATTTGCAGCCGAGCACAGGTGTTTCTGCATACATATGAATACGCTATGTAAAAGATAAACTTCATAACCCGAGGATAGACTTAATAACCTGAGCCTCTGCACTGCTTTTTATTGAATAGACAAACTACAATTGTCTAATGCATCCCATAAAAATTAAATAGCATCTCTGCAGCAGAATTTCTCAGTGTCTTTTGTCGTTCTTCCAGGTCCTTAGACTCTGAAGAGGCCCTTTGGGCGCAACAAGTCATGATATTGTGATATGGGCCTTATTAAAGAATAAAAGCTGGAAGACTCGACTCAACTTAGTGCCTATTCAAAAAGTATTTGAGAAAATACCAGTCATGAGTTTCAGGTTTCGAGCTGAAGTTTATACTGCATCATCAGCTGTCAGCTGTCACCTGTTTATTTTCCCACTAGAACTGTCTAAATGTTCCTTTTGGGAAGCCCAACATTTCCTGGCTTATTGACTGTTGCATACCAAAGTATTATATTGCTTCTTCATGCTTTATTGTGCTTTCATTCTGTATACTTTAAAATTGGCACAGTTTCTACAGTGCCTCCTCAGATGTATTTATTTACTCATACTGCTCACAGAAAACGTCAGCATTTAGATGAAACACACACACTGTAATCTCTGTGGGTGAACTTAATTTGACTGACTTTGAGTCAAAAGACTGTGGAGCTGGAAAATATGTTAAGTTGTGATGAAAGAGAGAAACAACAACAACAGCAGCAGAGAGGACGGCGAGCTTTAAATGAGTGCAGTTTGATGTGGACGCTGCAGCAGCGGCTAGTTTCATCCAAGCAGTGGCAGTTTTCACTGTTGAAAAGAGTCATAAATGAATCTTTTTGCTAACACAGCCACAGTTGTAAATCCCCCTGCGTGTATATTTCAGACTGAATACCAGCGAGTGTTTCACACTTGGCGACGTCACCACCGTCAACATGACCATGGTCAAAGGAGGCGTGGCCTACAACGTCATTCCGGCGGAGATGGACGTCAGCTTTGACCTGAGGATACCTCCCACAGTCAACCTACAGGTGTGTCGCCCGGCTGATTCCAGCTGCTCAGCTGACTTGCTTGCCAGCAGGCCGCCGGCGTCCAAGGTCACCTTGGCCGTCGAACTCACGTTCACTCCTTTGTCGTTTCTAACCTTCGCCAGGAGTTTGAACGGCAGATCAAAGAGTGGTGCAAAGAAGCAGGGGAGGACATCACTTACGAATTTGCTCAGGTGTGCGAACGTGGCGCCGCTCGAAACGTTATTCCTCCTTTGGCTTGAGGCTAAACGAGCTGCCGTCCATTGCAGAAACATATGAACCAGAATATCACGTCGACGGAGCAGAGCGATCCTTGGTGGGGGGCCTTCAGCCAAGCCTGCAGAGAGATGTGAGTGCGCTGCACGCGCTGTGTCACACCGTCAATCATAATAATATTAATATTGTGATTTATTTTTCTATTTGCTGATTTTGCCAACACAATGTCTTTTAAAGTTGGCATTAAAACTTTTTATTCAAAAAGCCTTTGACTGTTGATGTGCAGTGCATATATTTGTATCTGTATACCATACTTTTAACTTGGTTTTATTCATCTGTTGCACTTTGAGGTCCTGTGATGGAAAGTGCATTACAAATTAGATGTAATTCAAGTACGATGATGATGATGATGATTATTATTGTTATTGTTTTTGATGATGATGATGATGATGATGATGATTATTATTATTATTATTATTATTATTGATGATGAATAATAATAATACGACTACTACTGCTAATAATAATAATAATGATAATAATATCATCAATGTAGATTTTACACCTAAGTTGTAAATGTTCACACAGCACTTCCTGTCCTTTTGATTTTGAAACTTCTTTTGATTTTGTGATTTATTGTGCAAAGCAGGTTTTACCCATATTATTGTATGAATCGGGGTTTTAGTATGACGATAAGGGCATTATCATCAATCCAAGGGTAGAGAAATCTTCAGAGACAGCAGCATAAAGCCGCTGTGTGACTGCACACAGCTTAAGATTCATCTGAATATCTTCCCTGCAGGAACGTGATTCTGGAAAAGGAAATCTTTCCGGCTGCCACAGATAGCCGTTTCATCCGAGCCGTGAGTATTTGCACAGATATGAATATGCAATGTCTCCGTGAAGCGGCGTCACAAGCTTTTGCATTGCTTCCAGCACTGCAGAAGGTCAAAAGGTTGTTTCACTGGTTGTCCTCTAGGTGGGCATCCCTGCCATTGGCTTTTCCCCGATGAACCAGACGCCCATCCTGCTGCACGACCACAACGAGTTCCTGAACGAGCAAGTCTTCCTGAAAGGCATCCGCGTGTTTGAGCGGCTCATCCCGGCTCTCGCCAGCGTTCCTGCGCGTCCTGACGAGGCTTAGACAAGTCTTTCATTTTTAATCCTCTCAGAAACACATTACGCGGATGATCGGAGTATTGAACTTGAATAATTTGCAGAGATTACCAAAGAAAAAAAAAATACTACATTTACCACAAGCCAAAGTGAGCATGTAGCCTTTGGTACGAGTGATTCTCCATGATTCTCAGGATATAGACACAGTAAGCAGGCATTACTTAGCATTTCAACAGCACAGTCAGCATAGATCGCCACTGGCGAGTGCTGAGTGTTTTACATCAGAAAGGAAAACTGTAATTACTATCATTACTAAGCACATGATGAAGATTCTTGTAAATGGCACTTTTTAGATTTAGCTTGATTTTAGAATCAAAAGATTTACTTTATTTAATAAACTAAAATGGGAATCTATATGTCTGTGTCAGTATATTTTCTGTCCACAATAGAAATGAGTGCTTGATGACGTATGAAGAATATGTGCACATCACTGACTCCGTAGCAGAACTCCTCTACCGCCTGGAGCCCAGAGCATATGACATCTGAACATCCCATCTGTTTGATTCCAGCAGACATGAATGAGTGAGATGTACAAATGCTACATTAATGACCAAATATAGATGAATTATTTCTTTTTTCAGCAGTTATAAATAGTGACAAAGTACACAAAATCATTCCTGGCACTGACAACATTTAAGTTTATGTGGTGAATGACTGAGACTGACTTGCATCGTACCCCAAAGTAAACCAGGTGTATATATTTCATTTTGGCCATAGATGATGGTGTTGCAGTGCCTTCTCTGGCAGTCAGTGAAATAGAAACAGTGTGATCGTGTTGCTGATGGTCCCCTGATTGCTAGAATGTTGACAGCTTCAGTTTTTTCTGAATCTGGGGCAACATTTTCTGACAGGATACTTATAAAAGTGTTCCTACGACACACTTTTTTTTTTTTTTTTTTATCGAAACGCAACATAAATATAAAAATAATACCACAGCTAAGGTTGCCTTTCGCAATGACTGGATCACAGCACAGTTGTCCACTTGCTTGTCACTTTGTTTGTTGAATAGAATGCTTTGAGGACTTCCGGATGGACTGAGGGCTTTTATGCTGCAAGACAAAGTCAAAACTTTTCCTAAAATTAGTCCTTTTTTCTCATGTGACCAAGACAAAGAGAAAATACTTCTGACAGTAAAGACTCAAATAACTCAAGTCACTTTTGATTAATATAGCACATTTAAAACAATGTTTGTCGACCACAGTAATTCAAAGGCTTGCAATATAAAATAACATTTTAGAAAACAGAGTACAACCAATCCAAAAATGTTAGTTTTAAGGGAGGATGTAGCATTTTCAGTGCACTGAGCTGTTCTAGACTGAAAGGAATTTTCATCTGCCTCTGTAATCAGGCAGGTGTGCAGGTCATGTGTACAGTGACCAAAAGAAATGGGGGGGGGAAATAAATATATTTTTAAGTTGTATTGCCAGACACAGTGAAACTGACTGTTGTGAACAACAGTTTGGTTGGGATTGCTCCATAAAAGTAGTCCAACTGCTGATTACTCCTTTAAAAAGTAATCCAATTACTTTTTAACTACTTTATTTCATAAGTAATCAATTACTAATTACTAATTACTTGGTTGAAAAAAAAAGATAGAGTAACAGTTGAGAACATCTTGTTTCCTGCACATAACGGACAACGAACCACAATATTCTTTGATTTAGACGAGATGAACTCAACATAATGTTTGTATTTCCAGCTGCAAACACAATCGCTGTTTTTTCCTTTTGCCGCCGCCATGCTTGTTTTGGTGCATCGTCGCATATCAATGACATGATCAATCTGCGACATCATTGTTTTCAGTTGCTTTTTCTGAATTTCAGACATTTTGTGGATAACAAAATATTTTTAGCCCGCAAAACATTTCAGAAAAGTAATGGAATCATTACTTGATAAAGTAATTGTGATATAATGACCAGTTTTGCCACATGTAATCCCGTTACATTACTCAGTCACTAAAAAAGTAGTTTGAGTGGATTACTTAATAATAGATTACACGGCAACACTGGTGAACAACGGCCCTGTGAAAGAGTGCCGCATGGAAAGGAGCGCCGCATGGAGAGGAGCGCCGTTGGAAATATCTTTTGACATATAATGCAGTTTTCATGAGGTAAAGGTCAGTCTCATCAACAGCTCACCCTCCCCCATGGAGTTGCCGTCCAATTAACAGCGTCAGGCTCTCTGAGGGATGCTGGCAGGAAGAGTGAGCAGTCAGTAATTAGTCTTCTCTCTCCTCAGGACACGACAGCTGTATTAGCACATGGGCAGTCTGGGAGACAAATAGGAGCTGCTGAACCCACATCCTTCCTCCCACAGGGGCCGAGAGGAGGTGAAGTCATCCTGTTGGGGTGAGTGGAGTGAAAGCTGCAAGGGAGAGATGGTACGGTGGTAGCAATAAGTTTCCCCCTAGTTTCTCCAGTCAATGTTTTTCAAAAGCTCAGCATTTCTTTTGTAGCAGAAGCATTTCTGCAGTTCAGCGAGACTCCCGTCCTTGCATTGGTTAGGTTAAGATTTGCATGCACATGCACCACTTTAAAAAAAATCCTTCACTTTTTTAGTCCGGATGGAAACAGCACAACAGTGCTGTATTCAGGTTACCTTGGTGACCAAATCTAAGGAGTCTGCAGGTCTGTTAGAGATATGAAGGAAAGAGGACTGAAGACAGAGAGCCCCTACCAAGCCAGATAGGGGGGTTTGTTTATCCACAGTCTCCTCTGTCCTCTCCCATAATGCAGTGCTGCCGACTCTGTGCATTGATTGAATGAAGCAACTCTGTCTCCAAGAACCTCTTTCTTAGTGTAGTAATTATTTTTTTTTAGACACTGCAGGTCCCTTGAGACTCCCTTTCCCTCAATTGGAGGTCAGTATCAAAGTAGGTGACTGCAAATTATAGCCCAAGGTCAGAATAAGGTCACAGTCAAGAACACTTGAGTAGGGGGGCTGGAAATTAATTTTTGCACTCTCTCACTACATGCACTCTCTTTGTCAGCCTGTCTTCAGCACTACCAGAGCGATGCAGCATAGCAAATCAAATCACCTTTCGTACATAAAATGCAACACAAAGTGCTTGACAAAAAGCTTCAGATAATATATATGTATAAATGTGTATATATATTTACTGTAAAATAAATAAATAAATAAATAAGGAGCTTAACTTTAGATCTTTTGCATCGTGATTGCACTGAGACCCTTCAATATTTGCTGCTGTAAACTCTTCCTGCTGTAATGGTAGACGCACTCTATAGGTGGAATCACAACCCCCCCCCCCAAGTTGTTGTTTGTTAAACATTCTTATATTCACATGTGCAAAGGTACGGACTGGCACTAACAAGCAGAGCTCTGCAGGCATCCTATTCTGGGCCAAACACAGGGTAGGTAGCTGACAGCATATCAAAGAGGAAGGTATCTCTGTTTTTGTGTCCAATGGCAACCTAGTTTTTCACCTAAAATAGCTTCATTTATCACATTTGGAATGATTTCCTCTCGGCGTTCAGGGCCTCGGACGCAACGGGTGAATTTCTAGTTGCCCTCTCGCCTCCGTTTCAATGATTGTTCCTGTGATGAAAATCTAATCTGTAACCAAAAGCCGACACCATGCATGGAACCCTATTAGTCATCCATTTATTGTTGTTGAAAAGAAAGGCAAAAAAAAACAACAACCCATCAACCCTAAATCCTTCAGTCATGAGTCCCACTAAGTCCCTGCACACATTTTCGAAAGAAGGAAAAGCTAAAGACGGTCGAGGACGGACTTTTTTCATACCAGGTGGGATTGTAGACGGGCCGGGGATGCATATTATTGATAGAAAACCGCCCTAAAGTGCATTTTGCATAATATGGGACTTTAAGAAACTAAAATTGCTGTATTTTGATCTTGGGTGTGAACGCTGGCATTACCCAGGGACTTGTTGTACCTCCAGGGAGGTTGCCTGCCTTGACCGGTTTTGCAAACAAATGGTGGGGTTTTTCTCATTTTCTTGCAATCAGGGACACGCTCTCGCTCACTTCCGTGCGACTGACGCTACATTTGCAGTCACGCTGCCTCGCTGACAAATTCAGCAGGGGTCTAATGTTGTTCTGTTCTGTTAAATTGAACCTGGAAGTATTTTGCACAGAAGGAGATGCAAAAGGGCTCTTGGCTGCCGCCCAAGTGCTGCTGCACCAGCAGCTCCACACTGAAGCTCCTCCGCAGAGGCGCACAGCAGCGCAAGAGATCGTCAGAAAATTAATGTTGTAATGTGTGTGCGGTTTCTTTTAAAAGCAGAGCCCTTGTCCTGCCAAGCGTGCTTAAATGTGGCAAATGAACATGTTTTCTAGTGGCGTTGGGGGCTCAGGTGTGAATGGAAACATAAGTCATCATGCCATATTAGAATTTAAAAACAGCAGGATGGGCTGATCTCAGATTTCCCTCCTTGCTCCTATTCAGTCTGAGCAGTGTGTTTTAATGTATCACTGGAAATTCCAGCTCCAATGAAACCTGAGCGATGTCGATGAACCTCAGAATCCAGTGCAAGAGGTGCGTGTTTGATGGGTAAAGCGGTGCGTCACTTAACACCATTAGCCTACGTGATGCAGAAGCCCCTCCACTGCATTCTCCTGCTGGGTCCCCCCCCCCCCACCCCTACCCCTGCATCCTGGGAGCCTCTCGCGGCTTCGTGCAGCTGCTGCCGCGCCTCCTCGCTTCTTGCCCTGCAAGAGAGGCAGCGGCTTGAGAAGCTTGCGTGAAAAAGAAAAGGAAGAAGAAGAAGAAGAAGAAGAAAAAAAATCTATGTCGATGACAAATCCCACGTGGCCCCGCGGAGATAAATAAAAACCCAAACCAGATTCCTCTCCGGCTCTCGCTGTTGCCTGGTGAGCGTGAACGCGCCTCTCTGCCTGCACGCACGCACGCACGCACGGCGGGAGAGAGAGAGGGAGAGAGGGAGAGAGAGAGAGAGAGAGAGAGAGAGAGAGACGTCGTGCACGCGCCGGCTCTGTGGTGTTGGTGCGGTCGTCACTAGTGTATGTGGGAGCAGCAGCAGCAGCAGCAGAAGGAGGAGAGACTCTGCGGTGTCTCGGCAGCTGCATCAGAGCATCTCCCACCGTCCCACCGTCCCACCGCGATGCCTCCACGGCGGCCGGCTCCACTTGACGGCAGACGGGCGAGCATGAAGCCGTAACCGGGTGCTGGTGAAGGGAAGGAAGGGGAGGGGGGGCGCGACTTGAGAGCCACACGGACCGTCCACACGTTCGCCGCGCCGGAGGCGTCCGGAAACGCTCCGATTCACGCGCCCGAGAGCCCGCGAGGCGAGGAGCCGTTTGATGGAAAATGGCGATAGGCGGAAGATCTCGCAGCGCCGTCTGCTTGGTGTCCATCCAGATCATCTTGATTCTCGGCGGCGCATCGTGGCCCGGAGCCGCGGGTCTGACGTTCCCGCAGCAGTACACGTAAGTGGCAGCGGGGGGTCGGTGGGGGTGGGGGTGGGGGGGCCTTGTGCGGGAGACAACTTTGAGGTTTTTGGCCCCCTTTGGCTCTTATGGACTTCGGGTATCCTGCTCCAGTTTCACAGTATATTTCTGCCGTTATATAATTTAGTGGCGGTGTTGGCGATTACATCAATGTAAAAAAATAAAAAATATTGCTGGGTATTTAAAGCTCACTAGTCTCCAAGGAGCCAGTCCACTCAATGACTGGGAATAACACTGCAAGCCGTCATGATGATCATGTTTTTGTGTTTCTTTCCAGCTTTGGCATTCGATAGAACTTGAAGATGGAAAAACAAACAAAAAAAAACACACACATAAAGATAATTGTTTGATTTCATGAAGGTTGAAATGTGTTTAGCATCACGCGTTGGTTGGCGCAGACCACTTGCTTGTTGTGCTACGTCTGGATGGAATGCAGCGATTGCAATCGCCAAACGAGGCCGTGGACGCGGCGGCAAGTTCAGCCCAGCCTTGTTCCACGTCTTGCTCCTGGTGTTTCCCCCCCCCGCCTTTCTGTGCTTTCAGCGCACGTCGGGTTGAATGACGCGTCCAACTTTGACTTGTCAATCAACTGGTTGTGAAGAATAAAACCGAGATTGGTTGAGAAAATGGTTGGAAAAGGCGAGCAAAAACTTAGCCCTGCTCTTCCAGTGTTCCACCACTGCCACTTGTGCAGCTGCTGTTGAAAGGGGAAAAAAAAAACTCAGCGACACTGGGACCGCACGCATTGTTGTGCTGCCGCTCAAGTTGTTGCATTGTTGAATCGGAGATGACACGAGAGCCGTCTCAGTTCAAATCAATCCCGTGCTTAGTTCTTAATTCCTAACCTCTAACCTGCTCCTGCACAGTACAGCTGGGACTTAACTGGAGACTCCAGTTATCTGGGCCCACCTCCAGGGCTCAGCAATCAGGCCGCTCTAGAGGGAGGGATGGGCCAGATGGTCCTCTCATCTTCAGGGCACAGAGTGCGGTCCGCCCGGCCGCTCACAACTGCAGAGCCCAGCCAGCCTCTATTTACATGCAGAAGCCGAATCCATAAATCGGGGCGGCGCACGCCTGTGTGCCTGTGTGTGTGTTTTTATGACGAATTGAATTATTTCTGCAACGGGTATTGCCTCGATAGTCTCCTCCTCCTTGTCCTCCTCCCCCTTGTGTCTTTATTTTTGTGCTGAGTGTTCTGAAGCAGCTACATGGCCCTCTGCCCCAGGTCTCCTCATGTAAGTGAAATGAAACAGAATTACTGTGCTGAAGAAAGCCCTCTCATTCCAACTGAGAATTAATACTGCCGCCGTGAACATTCATCCTGCTAAGCTCTTTTCACCTCAGTCTCTCCTGACCGAGTCTCGCTTGTTGTCGACTTCTATTTATCTATATATCTAAATAGACAGACAGACAGACAGACAGACAGACAGACAGACAGACAGACACCAGACTTTGTTTGCTGTCTGCTGTCGCCAAACAAGGATTACTAAAATCAGTTTATCTTGGCGCTCGCGGCTCCAATGTTTGCGAGCCTCTGTGTGCTCGATGGTGGTACGGAGCCAAGAATAAGCGAAAGCCCACTAGTTCTCAAAGCCCAGTGGACACGTTTTGTTTGACCAACAGACCAAAATCCAAACGATAATCTACCAACACCAAACACAAATACAGAGCAGCGAGTGAAATTTGGGCCCAAATGCAGCTCCTGCTGTATTATTTGTATATGAGAGTGACCGCGATGTTTGAGGGGAGTGATTTCATTAATGATATAAATAAAATTGATCCGTAATCAGCAGTGAGAGATAACTGAGCGCTTCAGATTAACCAGAACATCGTTGCTGCATCTTAACGGCACATGGGAAGCACGGAGATGGTGTTGTTTTTTTTGTTTTTTTGTCTGATGTATTTTTCCATTGGAGTCCTTGGCAACAATCGGCATCTCTTGGCTGGAATTCTTTTCCTGTGTGGAACATAACAGTTGCATGGATAGTTAAATGTCTCCATTGATTCTCCAGTAATTTAACATGAAAAAGAAAGGCAATAGAAAAGATGTAAGAGAAAATGATAGACACGTGGTAAATGAAGGCAGATCAAAAAAAAAAACCCTAACATCATCATGTTGACATATGTTGGTCGTGATAAGACGAGAGCACTTTTCTTTCCTGACATGCTACACAGACGCCGGCATTTTACGAGACGCAAAAACAAAACTATTTGAGAGAAGCCGGTGGGAATGTGATGATGCTTGCAGGTTATTAAGTTGTAAGCGTGTGCTGGATAGATGCCGTGATAAAAAATGTATCCCAGCAGATGTGCAATTTCCAACACTTCATCTTGCAGTATTCAACAGACTGGATTCACGTCTCCAGGCTGCACGGAGGGAAAATCTGGGCCGCTGAAGCGAAACAAAAATATCGGCGCCCAGTCTTTGCTGATGGAGCCATCTGCGGGAGCCCGCTGCCAGGAGACCCACTGGATCAGACGAGATGCCGTCACGTTTCCCCACAAACCGCACGCGTGGCTTCCCCATTTTGGATGTAATCTTTATGAAACTGCGGGCGCTGGATGAATGGTATGGTGACGGATGAATGGATGCTGCAGTGCAGACAGTGATGTATCACCAGCCAGAGCTTGGAGCTGCAGATGCCTCCTCTATCCCCTGCTGGTGCTCCACCCATCACTCTGCTGCTCCACCCGCTCAACCTCTGGCGCTCGTTGCCGTGAGTGAATGTGGGTCACATCATGAACTGCCTCCGTCTCTCTCTCTTCTTGTCGGGTCGTCCCCAGGGGTGTTTGAGTTTAGCAGGTAACGGAGAAGAGGCACGAGCGCTCCCCGCTGTTCGGCTGTTCTGTTGCCAGAGAGTTGTCAGAGCGATAAGGGTTTTTTTTTTCTTCTGCTGTCCCGTATTCCTGGTCATAATGGAGCACAGAGACGTGAAAGTTTTCTTTCAGCCGCACTGACTCATTCTCTTCAAGCTGCCCTGCAGTTCTGTGTGCAACAGTCACACAGCGAGCGTCAGTTATTCACACGATACAATCAGCGACAAGAAGATTGTTGAATAGCACAACATACATGCTGCCGTATAGGCAAAGCAGTTATTGATTGCATTGATTTTGGAAAAAAAGGAAAGGTTTGCTAGTTGACCGCAGCAGGGAGGAAGGAGAGACATGATTTCCCACAGTGAGTTGAGGGTTTTCCTCTACATAGTCTTGTAGGATTTGCATTTAAGACCTCTGTCATATGGAATTCCACTTCAGTTCTTGGACCGCCCATGCAACCTTCAAAGCAGAGAATCTGGAGCTTGATTTGGAAGTGTGTCTGTGACTGAGGCGAGCCACCAAGCCAAGTGCCACTATCTGGAATACTCCTCTTTCAGTGTCAGCCCAAAGTTCCACAAATAAATGTAGAATTCTACAGTGATTTTAAGAGTGCAGCTCTTCTCATCACACGCCCCAGTGCAATTCCTGCACTATACTCTACCACTATTTTCTTGACTTCCCTGGGCATTGTCCAACCAAATTATCCACAGAGTGTTTTTTGAATTGCGTGTCCTCTTATAGTTTTTTGACATTCGCAAGTTTGCAGACTTCCTTTTCATGTAGTCTTTTTTAAACGTTCAAATGCGACCACTTCTGCAATCATATTTTGTTTTGAATTCTCAAAGTCCTTTCCATTCTTTGTCCTATGGCTGAAAAAACAGATGCTCAAGTTAAAATCCAACTAATTGTCACATCCCAAAGGATGACAAATTCTATCTAACACATTTAAACATCCCCCAAGGAAGCGGTGAGCTGCAGCAGAGCTGTGCTCAGGATCATTGAGGGAATCTTACCCGCCCCAATTCCAAACACAAAAACTGAGTGGCCAATAGGGAGACAGTGGTACCATTTTAATAGTCTTCACTATGACCCGGCCAAGGATCGAACCCACAACTGTCCAGTCTCTGGGTGGACACTCTACCACCCCCTGCTGAGCTGATTGATGTTTTACTGACAAAAGTTGACTATAAAGATGGTGAATTCTCTGGTATTTTATAAAAATGGCATTAGCGTAATCTATGTTGTGTCTCAAAACATTACAAGCACACAGCATCTCTAACATGGATCCCTTGCTGCGCTGTCTGTGCTAGTGTAAACTTATTGTACTTCTACGCATTAAGAATTTTTATAGTAAAGGCAAAACTGCCTTGTAACCAAAATGACTCTTTAGTCTTCCTTTGGACAGTTTCCATTTGAACCTTTATAGGTCACTTAAGTTTAAAAACAAATATTTTTAGCCCATCCAGATTGAAACCGGATGGCTCTTATGTAGTCTGAACAGTCACAAATCACATGAAATCCGATTTTTGCAAAAAATTGAAACCACCCTCGGGAGGTCGTTTCAAATGGCATTTGGACACATGCGTCTCAGTCTGAACTAATTTAAACACACCGATGGCTTTTGACTGTGACTCCATTCAAGCCAAGCTCCAGGGCATGTATCGCAACAAGTGCCTCTGTTGCAATTATATGACGTCACACACTACACACACTGGGCGACGCCTCCACCCCGACGTCGTTGCTACAGCAACCTGTCAGATGGGTCAATAATGTGGCCCAGTCTGAACAGAGCCAGATCCCATTTGGCTAAAAACAGTTTCGGATTTGAGAAGGATTCTGATTTGAATCACATTCGCCTGCAGTCTGAACACAGCCTAAGTGGTTTATCTCTCATTAAAGGGTTCTGTGTTGTTGCAGAAATGTTTCTGTATGGTTAAGTCGACTTTGCTCCCTGTGACATGACCTCATGGCACTGATTCCTTCAAGATAAAATGCTGGAGCTGTTGTGCTGCAGGATGCAGCTTTGAGATTACAGTCTGTGATGGGATTATGCAGCTGTTTACGATGAGAGCACATTGTGCGAGAAGACGCACTGATCTGATACTCAGTGCTGTGCCACATATTGTATTATGCTTTACCAAAAGACGGCTCTGATGACTAGACGTGCAGCCAGTGACGCCAATTCATGTTTCGCTTCCTTTTGTGCTTGTTTTTGATTTTCATGTATACATTTGTCTAAAGAGCCCATTCATCCCGCCAGTTAATCTATTTTGGTCAACAAGCAAAGTCCTATATTAATATTAGATGATTTCTTGCCATGCTTAAGGGCTTGCTTCTGGCCAGTGGATCCTTTAATGGCTAATTGTTCAGCGTCAGCATTAGCAACCTGCAATGTTTTTGTTTTTTTTCTTGCAAGTGGAGGAAGCGCATCCACACTTTCTTGTTAAATCTGTATGAGCACTCGCGCTGTGTGCGTGGGCTGCAGAGCAATAAAATGTTGGAAACACACGTGCTGGTGTGCCTGTGCAGCATTGGCTGACGATGGTTTCGCAATCCGTGGGTGTAATTTCCATGTTGATGTCGACATACATGGTGTTTGGAGCCATCCTTTGCTAAAAAATGTTTGATATGGCCTTTTTAACTCGTCAGACAACTTCAAATGTGTATGCGGTTTTTTGGGGGGCTATTTTTTGTTTCTGGAGAGGACCATTGACACTCTCTGGTAACAGCAACTGGAACTGCTTTCAGCCAGGAAAGAGGTCTGTAATTTGCAGCTTTAGACACAAATACAAGTGGAGGATGTCTATGTTGAAGTTCAACTGCCTAAGATCAGTCTAGCAGACCATCCTCCTGTAAGGGAACTACAACTATTAACTATTAATAAGATTGATAGATTTTTAATGTGAATTTCTCTTGGAGATTATTAGAATATCTATCTATCTATCTATCTATCTATCTATCTATCTATCTATCTATCTGGTATCTACCATACAGAACCAGTTTAATCAGAAAATGCAACACTGTGCCATTCAGCTTATTTATTTATTTTTTTAACTAATGCTGTATAAACGGACTCAAATAATAAAGGTTCACTGAATGAACGATCAGCCGAGTCCAGCAGCTTCTCTCGGCTTCAGTGGCATTCATATTGAGTTAGTTTCGTCTGACTGTTCAGCTGCCTGACCTGCATCTTAACAGTTTTACTTCTCTGTCTCACCGCAGTGTGAATACTTTATTTCACTTTTCTCTTATGCAAGCTGTGATCTCAGGGTCAAATGACTAAACTCAAGGCACAGTCATGTTCAGGGCCACTGTAAATTTAATTTTGCAAGATATTATGTTTGCTTGCTTGCCGATTACAACAGAATTTTCAGTGACTTAATGTAAATAAAAGCATCCACATGTATTTTATATTCTATTTAGTGGCAATGAATTCCTCTAAATATTCCACCTTGGAGCATTAAACAAATGTTTATGTGGCTTCCTCTGTTTGTGAATACATTAATAACCATCATCAGTCTAGGTGTGAATCCCACTGAGTCCATAATGAAGCACACTCTGCTTGTTCTCTTATAAATAATTCTCCAACATCTAAAAGCTGGATTTATTTTAGGAGTAAACAAAATTTCCTTTATACTTGCAGGCTTTTTCAAGTGGTGTCAGTGAGGCTGTCATACCTGCCACATCAGATAATGTGGTTTTACTTTCAGCGATGGTGTTTTAATGTTATTGCAAGGCACATTTGGATTAAAAAATAGCCGCGTTTTGTTGCTGATTTAATGGAAGTATGTCTGGCAATACATTTTAAAAAGTGATGTCAGTAGAGGAAATGACCTATTTGTGATTGTTAACGTGATGCCAATAATATACATATGAAGTTAATTGATTTTGAAGTAATTTTTTATTTGAAGAAAAGGGGTCTATCAATTGAACAACCCAAAGTCTTTAGAGAATCTGACAAAAAATGAAGAAAAGTAGCAAATATAAAACCTAAAAATATTCCATGTTTTCTTTTCATGCATCACATAGTGTATAGTGAAAGCCATAGTCCAAGCCAGTACACTGCAAATGAACAAAACAAACAAGCAAACCCATGATAGTATGATTGTAATGCGTCATTATAATGCAATGTAACATACATTTTATTTTCTCAAACTGTCACTGTTTGTGTACACCACATTTTACGGTCATACAAAAAACAAAACATTCAAATGAAACCCAGTCATCACAGTATATTTTATTTATAAAAAACAAGCTAAGATATGTTTATTGCCCCTGTTTTCAGTGGAGCATATATATGAGCACCGCTGATATGGTTACAGCATAGCGGGACACTTATCTTTCAATAATTCATGCGTCTCTGCCTGACTTATGGCAGCTCTTCCTCCCCTTCATCATCCAAAAAAAAAAAAAAGTCTGTTTTTCAGTGAAAAGTGTAATCAGTGGCAGCAAGATAAAATTTTATTGATTTCGCCAAGACGTTTATGAAAACGGTGCCGAAACGAGGTGTTCCCTCCAGCGACACCAGAGACTTGTGGACTGAGGTTAGCCGCAGTGCCCAAAGTGCTGCTCTGTGTGCCGTCTGTCTGTGTTGTGACAGCGTTGTGATGTCTATCCGCAGGATAATGCACTGGGCCCGGCGCATCGAGCAGGAGATTGACAGAGTCTTTCAGCACATCACCGGAGCTCAGCAGTTGAAAGGGGTAAGTGTGCGTCTGTCTTTTTATAGTACGCGGGTCTTACTCACCACCGTGTGCTGTGTGAACTCAATGAGCAGTGCATCAGTGGCGGTGTGCACCATGCAAAACAAGTCATCCGCTCCGTCTGAGTGTTCGCACGTAGCGGCAAACAATTACAGCCATTTTTACTTTTCTCACACCGGAGTCGAGCCAAGAACAAGGAACACAATGTCTCTCTTGTCTCCTCCTCAGACCGACATAAAACTCCAACAGCTTTTCTGCGTTTATCACCCTCCAGATTTTGTCCCCCCCCCCCCCCCCCCCGCCCCCTCCCTTTTATTTGTGGCACCTTTTGTTTTGTTTGCCATGATTATTACTAACACACACTGTTAAATTGCAAATGAAATAGCATTTGTATGAAACGTTGATAATAATATAATTATAATATAATATTTATCTGATCACAAACTAGCGTTAACTTTATCGTGCAGCAGAGTCGAAGATACAAAGCTGTGTTTGTCAGCCTTTGAAATATCAGATCACTGGCTCTCAAGGGAGAGGGACTTTTTTTTATTTTATTTTTTTTGCTGCTTGAAACTGCAGAGAATCATTTGCTGACTCCAGCAGCTTCCCACCAGAAGGAATGTGACGGTGACTTGCATCTTAACAGTTTTACTTGCCTGGTTCCGGGCTCCGGCGGACAGCTGTTGTCAGTGCAGAGAAATACAGAAACACCTTTTATGTCACGCTCAGCGGCAGACACAGTGAGTGGAGCACTGCAGAGCCAAAGCGCCAGATGTGTCTCTCGGGAGTGGGACGTAACCAACAACAGAGTGAAAACACAGGGTGGTCTGCTTAACGTCCTTCGCTTTGTGCAAAATATAACTGCAAGTAACCAAATCATAGTGTACAGCAGAGGTGGCAAAAGTATTCACATTCTGTACTGAAGTAAAAGTATGGATACTTGTGTAAAAAAACAAAACAAAACAAAACAAAAAACTCTGGTAGTAGTAAAGGTACTGAGTCAACCCCTTGACTCAAGTAAAAGTACATTAAGTACATTCAGAATTATTGAAATAAAAAAATGATTCCATTCATTAATCATTTAGCAAAAATGTAAAAGGTTTGGTTTCCTAAATACAATAATAGCTTTATTTCTTTTTTCAACTGCAGCACAACCAAACTGTAATCACTAATAGTTCTGATCAGTGAGTCATTATTTGATGTTGACACTTTTAATAACCAGAACCACAGTTATTTTCTATATATTTTTTTCTCTGTACTGAAAACTTAAATAATCTGCCTCTAAAATATATATATATCAAAATATATAGAACATAGTTCAAACAGCTCCACTTCAAGCAACAACAACTAGAACTGGAATAATAAGTTAATTACTCTGAACAGAATCTTTCCTCTTTTAAACGCTTTTAAACACAAATGTAATGAGCATGTTTTCCCAACTGCAAGAAGTAGAAAGTGCAGATATTTGTATACAAATGTAGGAAGTAAAAGTAAAAAGTCATCAGACAAATAACTAGTCAACTGAAGTCCAATACCTGAAAAACCTACAGTACAGTAACAAAGTGTTTGTGCTCCATTACTTCCCATGACTGGTGCAGACTTAATAGATAAATTGACATATTGAGAATAACCAATAATAACAATAGTAATCAAACTAGTACAATCATTGCCCTAGAAATGTGTTTCTCTGAATGTATCTGAAACTGATCTGGGGTTTTTGCACATGTCAGACGCCCGAGTTCCCCCATTTAGCGCCTCGCTATCCAATAAGTTGTCAACACTGTGTCACGTCGTCGCTGTAACAGGTGGCTGCCAATATCAAGTTGTCCCCAAGAGCGCGCACGCCTGGAAAGCAAAGAGCAAAGATCAGCTGTAGGGGGCAAGAGAGGTCTGCTCAGTGAAGATGTTAGTGTGTGTGTGTGTGTGTGTGTGTGTGTGTGTGTGTGTGTGTGTGTGTGTGTGTGTCCCTAAGGCAGAGAGCACGGCCACGTGCCCTTTTTGTTTGTGTCACGGCAGAGCAGATGGTCAGCCTGCAGTAATGCCTTGACGTGAGACTCACTCATTCATTCAATCAAGCCCTAATCTCCCCACGCATGCACGCACATGCACACACACACGCACACACACGCACACACACACACACACACACACACACACACACACACACACACACACACACAGTCAAACTCTAGAAACACTCTGGATTTGTCAAAGGAAGTGTTTTCTCCGCCTGGAAAGCTCAGCAGAAGCTTCTCTCTCGGAGGGAAGCAGCAGTGGAAGTTTTCTCATCCGAGAGGTTGCTGCGCCGCTGACACTTTCTGATGATGCTGTATTTCCTTTTGAATCCTTAAAAAAAAAAAAATTGTCTTTACTCGTCTTGGCAGCTGCGATCATTTGAGTGACGCGCTGATGATGATGATGAAAATCTGGCCACTGACGAGGACGGGAAGTGAAGATGTCACTCCGATGCGCGGCGCGGGTGCGGGTCCCCGACAGCTGTGCGTATGCTTTCAACGTTCACGCTGCCACTGCACAAGTGCGAGTCACTGACGCCGCGGGCGCACACAGACGTACCGTCGAAGACGTCGGCGTTTTGAACTCGTGCCTTTTTGTAACCTGAAGGAAGCCGACATCTGCTCTGCGACACTCTTCTCTCGGAAGGAAGTCGGAGGGTGGCTTCAAACATCGGCGAGGTTTTCCTTTTTAGACGGATAGGGGTAGATGGATAGGTTGCCGCACAGCACGTATTAAGGTTTGCCAAATGTGTTCACGCAGGTCACTGGCTGTCTCGTTTCCGCCGTCTCTCTCTGACATCCCCCCCCCCCCCCGGAGGTCGAGTGTCTGATGGCTAAAAAAGCCCAGCAAACTGAAAAAGGCTGCGGCAGACATCCTGTCCCTTGTACGTCTGATGCAGCAGTGCAGCTTCACCGCAAACTAAAAAAACAAAACAAGGATTAACGGTGGAAAAGTAATCACTGAAAGTTTCCTGCTTAAAATGCAGCAATATAATGAAATGTCATGATGATTAACGGGGAAAAATGAAATGGAAACCAGTGGCCGTGTTATTGGGCGAGCCTTCCCACAGATTTAATGATAGCTGCAGAAATGGAAGCCTTGTATATTTATTCATACAGCTCAGTGGTGTCTTTCCTCAAGTGTTGTCTCTAGACCTTTCCAACAAACAAATCCTGTGTGTGTGTGTGTGTGTGTTTGAGGTGTTTCTTTGTGATACAATAGCAAGTGTGTGTGTGTGTGCGTGTGTGTTTTTGTCGCAGTCTGGGATTTTATTTTCCATCCCGTCCCATAGACTGCAACACTTTCGTGGTGAGGCAGTACAGACCTTCTCCGCTACAACTTGAATGTATAACATGCAAGTGGCGCAGTAATTAGTCGCACTGCTGCAGTGGTGGCGAGTAATCTATTACTAAGTAATCCACTACTGTAATACTTTTTTAGCAACAGAGTAATGCAATGGGATTAATCTGGCAAAACTGGTAATAATGTCATAATTACTTTACCAAGTAACGATTCCATTACTTTTCTGAAATATTTTGCAAGCTAAAAATGTCTTAATATGCACAAAATGTCTGAAATTTAGAAAAACAACAGAAAACAATGATGCCGCAGATTGATGGTGCAGTCGTGCATGCAATGTTCATTGATATGCGACGATGCACCAAAACAAGCATGGCGGTGGCAAAAGGAAAAACAGCGATTACGTTTGATAGCTGGAAATGCAAACATCATTTTGAGTTCATCTCGTCTAAATAAAAGAATATTGTGGTTTGTTGTACGTTATGTACAGGAAACAAGACGTTCTCAACTGTTACTTTATCTTTTTTTAACTAAAGTAATTTGTAATTGATTACTTATGAAACAAAGTAGTTAAAAAGTAATTGGATTACTTTTTAAAGGAGTAATCAGAAATCAGTAGTTGGATTACTTTTACGGAGTCATTTTTTAGCTCGAGCATGTGTGAATCTGACTTGTGTGAGATTCATCCTTGCGGTTGTGTCTCATCTCTCTGAATTGATATTTCGCATCTTTAGTGGGCCAAAAAAATGCGTTTTAGCCACAGATGCCCGAAGTGGGCCTGAGTGAGGCATGAGGTGTGACCACGAGAGAAAAACACCAGCAGAAGTCAGTGACCCCGCAGGCTGGTGTGGTCAGCCGCCGCTGCCTCCGGGAACAAATCAGCATGTGAACTCCGTGAATGTTTAGACAAGATGTGCAGTAATTTAGTTGAATATTTTAGAGCCTCAAGCGAAAGAGAGAACAAACACACACACTGCTTACTACTACTTCATTTAAAGTCCCTATGTGTAACAGGATTAACCCACATAAAACTGAAGAAGTATATCTTCAGTTACATAATGTGACTAAAAATAGTCTGTGTTTTCTAAAAAAAAAGTGCTGTGTTTTCATTTGCAAATATGTTCATATTTGCATAGAGTGGGGCAGCTATGTTGAGCTCTATCTATCTATCTATCTATCTATCTATCTATCTATCTATCTATCTATCTATCTATCGATCTATCTATCGATCTATCTATCTACCTTTAGCAATATCACTGCAGCAGGGAATATACTTTTTATTGACAGGTAACTTGCACAGCCACATCCCAAAAAAACCCCAAACAAAAACCAAACAACAACCCAGACTGTCCCTTTAATGTGCAGCTCCACTGGAGGACAAAGAACCAGAGGAGGGGGGAGTGGTGTGTCGAGCAGAGTGTCTCATCAGCAGCAGCCAGCAGTATTTTTAGACGGGATAAAACCTCCTAATTATCTTGTAAACGTCAATCGGCGTCTTTGTGCTGTTGTTCTGTTGCCACTGATTACTCGTTAATTGTAAGTGAAAAAAAAGTGCTGCTTTGTTTCTGGCCTTTAATATTACAGTCATGCCATTCTTCTTAAAAGCCCCTTTAAACCCTTTTAAACTTGGAGACAGACGGCCAAAATAAATCTTCAGGGTATAGTGTTTTTAATTGATTTTTTTTTTGTTTTGTCAAACCTTAACTCAAAACCAAAGTGTAAAGGTTGCTGCACTCACCTGCAGGCTGAACCAATCGGCTGCACTAATGGCTGCTCAGATTTACATTTGGTCAGCAAAGATGATATGTTGCAGGTTGCAAAATGTCAATAGCCAAGCCATCAGGTCAGCAAAAAAAATAACTTAATAGAATGTCTCTGCAGCTGTTGTTGCTCCTGAGTGCCTCTGATGACTCTATATCCATTACACGTTACATTACAGATTTACAATGAAGAGGGGCGCCGGTTTAGTGTGGTGCGGAATCAGCCCCGAAAGATTGTGGAGAAGGTGGCCTCCGACATCGAGAAACTGCTGGCGAAGAAACGGAAAGCACTTGATGTGAGTATTGTCATTATTGTGTTGTGACTGCTTGAGCTGTTGTTGATTTACACACGTTGTGTATGTACATATACTGTATGTATGTGTGCGTGGACAAAGAGGAAGGCTAAACAGCTAACGAGATGCTGCTCTATATCTGCTATCGTTAGTAGCTGCTCAGTATGGAGTAGGCGCTGCTTTTTGTACCCGTAGAGTGGATGTGGTATCACAGTGTTGCTGTCTGTTAGCCTCCTGATTATATACATGAACTCTTTTACAAGCACAAATGTATCTGATTGACTCCCAATGATTTATTTGTACTGATAGTATTTGTGTCCTTATTGCACTTTGTATGTATGTGGACATAAATATGTATGTATACATAATATTATACTATTATTATAGAATATATTATATATAATTATATGTAAATTTCATCGTCATATGTACATGCTCAGAGCCCCATGTTGCAATTATAGTTAATAAACAAATGAGATTGCTGCTTACTTTGATGGTTAACGGTATATAGGTGACCCCAATTTGGCAATTCTCATCCTTGCAGGCAGCACTTCACATACTATACATTAAACAGAAACTTTCAAAACTCTATTAAAAATGGAGTACATATAAGGAAATACAAAAGAAAATGTAAAACTTCAATATGCCAAGTAGCCTAACAACAAAATGCAATTGAAGAAGTGCATTAGTGGTTCGTAGCGCAGTAATGGAACATTAGGCAAGTCTTTATTCCTTTCTTTTTTTTTTTTTACATCCATCAACTGTCACTCAGAAGCAAAAAAAATCCACACTGAGTGGAGTGAACGTGCAGTTTTCGGAGTTTTCACTGCTGCTGTGTGCCTGTCTGTGTCTCCAGAGGTTGGCCAGCGAGGCTGAGCGGCTCCAGCGAGAGCACCTTTGGCAGGATGGAATCAAGGTAATGTTTAAATATGGAGACATATTTTCCAGTTTCAATCAATGACTGACACATTTGCTGATATATTTCCCACGTCCATTATTGATGCAGGCTACAGTAAAAATATTTGTTTATTGCCGACGCATTCCCCTGTAACCCCCAACACATCATGTTTATGTTTACTAAACATTGTGTTGTTGCTTTGACACGTTGCTTTGTCTTCACATCTTCACAAACTTTGACAAAAATGTAGTGATGTGTCTGCTTAGTTTCCACGAGAGCTTGTTGAAAATGGTCTAAAAAGTTGGAAAGTTTTTTTGAACAAGTTTTGACAGTCGGGTCACGTGACCACCTTTTCCCCTCCTGGGCAAAGCCCGTGAACTGTTCCGCTACCTGCGATGATCTCTGAATTACTCTTTGACCTGTGAATATAAGACCTGACCTGACTCATAATGAAAAACAGAAGGTTCTGCTGGGCAGCATAGACAGTCACAGCAAGAGGTTATACAGTATATGATGGAAATAGTAAGATCACCCTTAAGCTCTTGGTACATTCTGCTGACTTGTTTAGTTTGCAGTTATGCTTGAACCTCTCCAGACTTTGGTTCCAGACAGCTGGCACACTGTGGGAAGCCTTATAAATAATTTAATTTGAAAAATAATTGAAAACGTAAAACAAGATAACAACTTATCTTTCTTTGTAGAACACAAAGATTTATTTGCAGGGTGCAAAAAAGACAATAATGTGCATGTAGATTTTTTGCTGGATGTAGACATTATTAACCCACTAATGTGCATAAAGTAAAGTAACTTCTGTATTCTGTATTTATCCCAAAAATGAGGATTCACTCCTGCTCGCACATGGCTATGCTGAAGCACCAAAACAAAAGTACTTGTCGAGCGGACTTGTGTCCTGTTCATGTAACAAAAATATTAAACACCTCAGGTGGAAAAACTGATTCTTGTCAGTAACAACGTATAGGTATAAAAAGTAAAGTAATGTAAAAGTACATTGTTTTTTTTGTTTTTTTTTTATCCATAATGCTGAAGACACAGTGGTTGACAGTGGCTGATAGTCTATCATCAGGCTGGGGGCCCTGGATACCATCCCCTGCCAGCTGAAACTAAAAGTGCAGCCTCTAGGGGGCGCTCCTTGTGTGTCCTCCATTAACCGGTCCCCGGGCCCAGATAAGTGCATCGAATGTGTCAGGAAAGGCCTGTTCGAAACTAAAGTGCAAGTCACTTTGTGAAAGGGGAACAGCGGAGAGGATTTGCTTGCTAAAGACACAAAGCTCGGACTGATTCTCTCAAGTCTTCTCATCTTTTCACCTCTTCATGCGCATCATTTTCATCTGTCTTCATCTAACCCTCCCAGCCTCTGCATCCTCTTCTCACACGCCAAACAACTCCATGTCTCTAGGCCTTCCTGTGTGACACCAACCTCATCATCCTTCCACCACTATATTATTATCTCTCCTCTATACTTGTCCAGGCATTCTTTATTTTATTGTTGTAATTCCTAAACACCATGTGCTGGGCACTTTACTTTTAATTTGCATCAAATGATTCTCAGTGGTCACAAACGAGAATTTTTCTTTAAATAGCTCAAGTATCGTGGACTCAAATCTAACCACTGTTATGACTTGAGAGCAGATGGCCATGTCTGCGGGCGCTGTGACTCTAAATGGGCTGACAGAAGAGCGAAAAGGAAAAAAAAAAAAGAACGACCCAAAATCCAAAAACATCGCACTCGTCAGCTGTGCAGCTCCCTCAGCGCTCAGCTGTGTGAAACAGACGTGCGAGTGCACTCAGCTGTGCGGTTGGCTGGAGTCTGACACACAATGGCATTCCACGTTTCCACTTGGGCTGATTCATGTTGAGATTGGTCGACCCCATCTTCTCTCGTGACCCTCTGTGAAGGTGTGCGCTCCTCATCCTCAGACACAGGAAGTTGTGCATGACGCGATCCCATTTACTTAGAAAGGGGTGTCAGGAGGTTGCATTAAGAAAGTTTCACTTGGAACCAACTCGACATCGTCAACGTAGAGTATCTGATTGTCAGTGATGTTGGTTGCAGTGATTCTCAAATTCATATTCATAATTTTCACTCTCCTCAGGTCATACATGTATATTGTATATTGTTTATTGTACATAGGTTCTTTGTATATCCCTTCCTACTATAACTATTCCAACATTGTTAAATGACAACATTGATTCAATTTGTGTTTTATTGAGATACCTGATGCATAATTCCATATTGCCCAAATATATTCATAAGATGTAAATGCGTCTTATCATTTAAATATTAAGCTATTGGAATAGGAAAATAAGTGCAAACTCTGTTACTCTCAAGATATAACATACAGAACCACACAACATAGCCACCTGCAAACTCTTGTACTTTGTCTGTCCATTTTGATTTTTCAGTCTTTTCAAATATTCACTGTCTAAATATAATTTTGTATGTCAAAGGGGAAAATTTAAATTGGTAGCTAATTACTTTGCAGCACCCAAGGCCTGCTGTCATGCCACCCACTTTGAGAACATCTGGCTTGATGAAGGATTGTCTGATTTTCTTGTATATGTTTTCAGTGCAAATGTTGTCATTTTTAAACCTTAAATGGTTCTGTTTTATGCAAAAATATTATGTAATTATATATAGATGTAACATAGCCGCTGTTTTAATTGAAGAAGACATTGACATTTCTCTCTTAGACGTTTTTTAGAGACAACTTCATTTAAACAGCATCCGTGAATGATATTCATTGTGTGCACAGGCCGAGAACATATATGGGCTACAGCCCTGTTTCCTGAAAACATTTAGCAAGCAGAACAGGCCGAAAATAGAAAGACAGCAGTCCCTAAGTAGATGCCATCTCTGTTCTGATGTAGGTCTCTTCAAAAACACACACAAGCAGATGGTGATGCTCTAACCGAAGCCTCACAGCCTGTCTACCAACTCACAATGTGACAATAGCAAATGCTCCACAAATGCAGGGATTTGTTGCTACGGCCAACTGCTCTCTGTTGGTCGTTTTTTTTTTTTTTATGGTGTGCGGCATGAATAAAGGATCCGCTTCAGGCCCACTGTTCACTCGGTGGTCTGTGTCGCTGTCGGTTTCACTTTCTGCGAGAGCATGGGCTTGAGATAAAAGCCTTTCCTCTCTCTTCTGTTCACTGCGTAACTTATTCCTGATGGTGGCAAGTGAAAAATCTGCACGCTAATTGAATGCACTTCACGACACTGTTCATATTTGCATAGAGTGGGGCAGCTATGTTGAGCTCTATCTATCTATCTATCTATCTATCTATCTATCTATCTATCTTTTTACAAAATAGATAACTACATATAAAAATATCAAACTGCAGGAATCTGGAATGAAAAAAATGAATGTCTGAAAAGTGTTCTTCTTATACATACGAAGGCTGATGGATTTGCTAACCTGTGGCCTTATTTGTGTCTCCCTGAAAGGAGCTGGACATGGCTTATTATGACTCAAAGGCAGAACTGGACTATGTGAGTAAGAGCTACTGACCCAATTGACAAAAATCTGTTCTACTTTTTGTGGCAATTTGAATTTGAGGGTGAAGTACAGAAAAAAACAACACAAAATAGAAAGAAATCACAATTTGCTCCTGCACTCATGTTGAAGTTCTGCTGTATATTGGGTCAACCTTTCGGTCTGTTGACCTTCATCTGGACCAATTATTTACAACTGTTGTGTGGCCTTTTGAAATATCAGTACACCTATGGAATTAGCTGAGGTGTTTACAATTTTCAGAGGCGAACTCACCACAACACGGTAAAAAAAAAAAAAGAGAGAGGAACTACATACCAAACTTAGAGAGCAGTGAAGAATGACAGTACACTTAAAAGCCACAATAAAAATCTGGGAAATAAATAAATAAACATTATCTCCACCAGCAACCCATCATCTCTTAAAAATAGGACAAAAGAGTGGAGGAAAAGAGGAGGGGGGTTTAGAGAATACACCCACTCAAGGACCAGTTGTGTCACTGTGCAGTGCTGATGACTTGTGTTTGCAACTCCAGTATTCCATGGATGGAGAAGGAGAGGTGGAAAACCCCTCTCACATCAAGCTGGAGTTTGTCTATGATCCAAACTTCAAAAACAACGTCAACTACTCCCACACAGCTGTCCAGATACCCACGGACATTTACAAGGGAGGCAAGTGAAAATTCTCCCTACGCAAAGCGAGCGACTGACTGCGATTTACTGGTTTAACTGATGATTTGCGCTGCGGCCCCACAGCACCGGTCATTCTGAATGAACTGAACTGGACGCAAGCGCTGGAGAAAGTCTTCATGGAGAACAGCCAGGAGGACCCGTCGCTGCTGTGGCAGGCCTTTGGGAGTGCCACGGGTGTCACGCGGTACTACCCAGGTGGGTCACCTTTGCTGTTTGCACCATGAATGTATTTCAAGCCAGCTGAGTGTCGGCAATGCGTAATCTGTCCAAATCACACAGCAATTCTCTGCAGCATCTTTGTTTGAGCTTTATAATTTATTTCATCCTTGTGTTATAATGTCATCTCTAAGGAAGAGGATTAGGGCCACAAGAAAAAAAAATCAAGATATAATTTTTTTTCCAAGTTTCCAATTTGAGAATGAAGTCGAAATTTCAAGATTAAAGTCAAAATTTCGAGAATAAAGTTGATGTACGTAAAAAAAAGACATAGACATAGACCTAGTGGGACACACCTGTTTTTGGCAGTTTACTTTTAACTGTGGGTAACTGAGTTAATCCGCCATCCATATCATTAATCTCAAAATGTCCATTTAATTCACAAAATTTCCACTTTATTTGCATCAACTTTATTCACGAAATTTCGTCTTTTTTTATGTTGACTTTATTCACAAAATTTTTACTTTATACACAAAATTTTTACTTTATTCACTAAATGTTGACTTAAAACTCGAAATGAAAACCTCAATAAAAATCCCCTACCTGTAATATTTTTTTCTCTTCTTGTGGCCCTAATCCACTTGCGTAAATCAGTGATAGTAAAGATCTTCTTACCTAGGGTGTGGTTAAAGGGAGGGGCCGGGTTGTGTCTATTGGTTCACCAGTCATGAGGAATCCCAGAAGATATTGTTGTTCTTCATATGCTGTGTCTGGGAGGGGAGCCCCACCAGAACTCACAGGGCCCAAAATTGTTAGTTGCTCCCTTGCTTGCTCTGCTAAATTACCCTATCAATTTCATTTTTAAGATCTGTGCTGGTGCAGTAGAGCATAAAAGAGACCATGTGAAAGTTCATTCACACTTGCTTTAGTTTTTGAAGGCACCATGCTTCACTGGTGCAAGACTGATTTCCTTTTCGTGTAATGTGTTTCTTTTATTTTTGGTTATGCTTCCATGATTGGCGCTGTAGGTTGTATTGCTGCCTGATACAAATTCTTCTTCTGAAAAATTAAGTTCATTTGATTGGTTGATTGAAATCTGAGGCGCATTCACGGTGCCTGGCAGCCATCCTGCTCGTTACTAACTATTGACGAACTTCATCTTTCAGCAACACCCTGGAAAGCGCCTGATAAAATCGACCTGTACGATGTCAGGCGGAGGCCCTGGTACAGTGCGCTTCTATACTTGACATTTATCAAACTTGCAGATTCAGAAGGTTGACTAGTGAATCCTGTCTTTCAGGTACATCCAGGGAGCCTCGTCTCCAAAAGACATGGTCATTCTTGTGGATGTGTAAGTAACAGACCTTTAGCAAATATGACTTTAATTTATTTTTGATCTGATTTTCATTTTACTGTGACCATGGAAAACGGAAGCATGGCTTAAATGATTTCCACTCCTCTTTTCTTTAGTTCTACCTGCAAGAAAAAGAGGCATTATGTCCTTTTGCATCAGCTTTTCTTTTTGAGGCTGAATTCAAAACTGTATCATACTGTTGCTGCCACAACAGGAAAAAAAAAAACTAAACTCACTATCATGTTATAACGCAAAAGTTTCATGTTTTTACATGATAATTTTCATGTTCATCATGTTATTTCGTGAAATTATCGCGTTATTTTGTGAAACTATTGCATTATTTCATGAAACTATCATGTTATTCCGTAAAACTATCGCATTTACGTGAAACTATTGCGTTATTCCGTGAAACTATCGCGTGTTATTTCGTGAAACTATAGCATTATTTTGAAAGTCTTGTGATACTTTCATGTTATAACACCATACTGAGCCTGTTGTGTGTTTCCACAGGAGCGGCAGTGTCAGCGGACTCACCCTCAAACTGATCAAAGCGTCGGTGATGGAGATGCTGGACACCTTGTCCGATGATGATTACGTCAACGTGGCCAGGGTAAAGACATTCTCATGTACCGCCCCCACTACTCGCACACATTCTAGTGGCTCTGCTTATGTCTAAGTTCATGCTTGCATCCTTGGCCGCGTTGCAGTTTAACGAGAAGGCCGAGGCGGTGGTCCCCTGCTTCCAGCATCTCGTTCAGGCAAACGTGCGCAACAAGAAGATCTTCAAGGACGCTGTGCAGCAGATGCAAGCTAAAGGCACCACCGACTACAAGTCGGGCTTTCACTTTGCCTTCAACCAGCTGTTGAATGTAAGTGCTCGTTTCGTTCGCTTTTGAATGGGGGCGTTTAATTTGCTTTGGCTGAAAACAGCTGCTTTTCCTCCTTTGTCTCCCGCCAGAAGACGAATGTCCCTCGAGCACACTGCAATAAAATAATCATGCTGTTCACGGATGGAGGAGAGGACAGAGCACAGGATGTCTTCATGCAATACAACTGGCCCAACAAAACGGTGGCTTTCCCCGCGTCGCCTCCTCAACCCATTCCGCTCGGCTGCGCCCAGAATGTGGGTTTGTTCATGTTTTTCTTTTTCTTCCCAGGTTCGAGTTTTCACCTTTTCAGTGGGTCAACACAACTACGATGTCACACCACTGCAGTGGATTGCATGCACCAATAAAGGTGAGTGTCCAGTCTGATTCATTCACTCCGTTATTACTACTGTACATGCATGGAATACAGGAAGTTGACATTCATTTCCTTCTGTTTGCTTTGTGCCCATTCCAGCACAGGATTTGTTTTAAATGATGACTCATCATAGTGTAAAATTCAATAATTCCACATTGTGTCGATCAAATCATTCTTTTTACTGAAAATACCTCCAAATGTGTATCGTCATCTTGGCAGCCCTCTATGGGGAGTTTTAAATAGGCAAAAAGTTGCTGCAAAACAATCCAAGAGAGTCAGAGTAACTGCATACGTGATCATCCCACATCCAGACGTCAGAGTACTCATGCATGCAATTTTTTTCTCGTATTGCAAAAAAAAAATTAGATATATATATATTTTTTGCATTGTCTGTTTATCAACATTTGTTGTTTACTGACACGGTGCCAGGAGGGGGCGCATGGCCATGGTGAAGCAGGCAGGAAGTGGAGACTCACACATGCCAACATGAGTGTCCTGCTGGCCAACAGGCACGCACACACATGCGCACACACAGACCCAGAGGCCACACGTGCAATGTCACTTTCCACTCGAGATGTAATTACTCGCCTAATTCTGGACCAAGAAATATATATTTTTTCTCAGAGAAGTGTTAGTCTCCTATTTCTTTTTAATTTTTAATTATTTTTTTTTAAATCAAAATCTTGGTGCTTCGTCCACGAGTTCTTGTCATGGGGAGACTGAGTCACTCACCTACTGAAATCCCTTAAAGCATTTAATATACTTAAGGGAGCATGCTGAATTTTTTCCCCTTAGATTCTATCACTAACAGATGCCCCTCCTCTCTTTTCTGTTTTTCTGTTTTCTTTTTTTCATAATCTCCTCTCTCTCTCTCTCTCTCTCTCTCCCTCTCTCCCTCTCTCCCTATTACTTTTCTCTCTCCCTATTCCACCCATGTTTTCCTCCCTCCTCTCATCCCACCTCTCTCTCTCTCTCTCTCTCTCTCTCTCTCTCTCTCTCTCTCTCTCTCTCTCTCTCTCTCGCTGTCTCTCTTTGTCTCCTCTCCCCCATTGCCTGCCAGGTTACTATTTTGAGATCCGTTCCATCTGCGCTATAAGGATTAACACCCAGGTGGGTTTGTCTTCTGCCTCCGACACAGCTGATCCCTCTGTGTTGTATCACCCCCCCCTGCACCCCTCACCACTCTTGCTTTTCGTTCTGCAGAAACATTAACCTCTGTGTATTTGCGCCGCCGCTCTGGCCACAGCCGGGCTTGCTGTCACGCTGTTTTTTTTTTCTTTGTGGCTCACATGCTGCTTGTCCTTCATGTCGTCAGGAATACCTCGATGTGCTGGGACGCCCGATGGTCCTGGCAGGAAGTGATGCCAAGCAGGTTCAGTGGACCAACGTGTATCAGGATGCGCTGGTGAGACCCTGTTGGCGTTGTGCCATGAGTGTAGTAATAAGCGAATGCCTTTTATGACTTGTGATGTCTTTTTCTTTTAATACTCTGCAGGGTCTTGGCATGGTGGTGACTGGGACTATGCCTGTATTCAATCTGACCATGAAGGGAAACTCACAGGTGATAAAAGGGCCTGATGGGGAAGCCTTGGTTGTGCCTGTAAAATATTGAATTATCACACATACTTTTAACTTTGTAAAAGTATTTTTTAACCTTTTGTAACCTCATTGCTCCTTTTCCTGTGGACAGAATCAGCTTATTCTGGGTGTGATGGGAGTTGATGTGCATCTGGATGAGATCAAACGACTCACACCTCGGTACAATGTATGTAAATTGTGTTATTTCCTGCATTTTTCTAAAAATATGTTGGCCACATGTCTATGTATGTGAACAGCGCAGAATGACACCCAACTGACCTGTCTTCTTACAGCTTGGAGCCAATGGTTACATATTTGCAATTGACCAGAACGGCTATCTACTGCTCCATCCTAATCTCCAGCCAAAGGTGATGAATATTGAAGCCACAAAAAATGTACTCCTGCTTTTTGTATTTAAAATCTATCTATGTATCTATCTATCTATCTATCTATCTATCTATCTATCTATCTATCTATCTGTACACGACCAGTCAAAAGTCTGAACACACCCTATGAATTTAATGTCTTTTCTTTCATTCTCATGACTATTGACATTGCAGTTTCTCGCTGAAGGCATCAAAACTACATATGAACACACATGGAATTATGTCGGAAACAATAAAAGTGTAAAAGAACTAAAAACTCACATTTCATATTTAAATTCTTCAAAATAGTCACCTTTCATAAAAAGCATATTTAGAGTTATTTAATGTGTTTTTCTTTGCTGCATAATTACATATATCTTGCTCATATGTTTGATGTCTTCAGTGTCTATCTGCAGTGTAGAAAGTTGTAAAGATAAAAATATATATATGTTTGTATATGTATATATGAAAATAGATAGATAGATAGATAGATAGATAGATAGATATGGATATATATGTATATACAGTATGTATACAATCACACACACAGACACACATTTAGCTACATTACTATTATTCTCTCTTCTGCCAAGACCATGTGTATCAATGTAAATGCTACCCTGTTTTTCAGCTTGTGAACCTACCTGAGCCAGTCACGCTGGACTTTCTGGATGCAGAGGTGGAGGACAGCAATAAAGAGGAGGTGAGCAGCATACTGTAGGAGGCAGCAGAGCACAGAGTCTTTTATCGTTTTCAGGCTTTATCCTCTTCTCTCTTTTCTTGAAACTCTTATGAAAGTGGCAACAGCCAGTAGTTGAGCAGCAGTGTCTGTTTGAGGACCACCTGCCACTCTATGGAGTTCCATGTAGCAAAGTTCCCATCAACACACTTTGGTTAATGTGCTTGCAATGTGACTATTTTTAGATTCGGCGACAAATGATTGATGGGCGCCCCGGCGAAATGCAGATCAGAACCCTTCTGAAGTCCATTGATGAGGTGAGTGTTTTTCTTCAGGCACGGTGTGACAGACACGCTCTGTATTGACTGCATTTACACTTGCAGACATGCAATTGTGGCTCTGTTGCTCAGCCTGCTGTTCACATACTAATTGAACTTTATTGATTTGATTCAAAATGGAGTTTGCCTTTTTATTGATAGTCATGCAGTAGCATTTTCCAGGGAGATTGATCGCATGCATCCATATAAGGAACAGTAATATCTATGCACTTAGTGTAGATCTGGTATTTTATCATGTATCGTCATGTGTTTGGATCAGTAATGACTAATTGTCATATGTTTGGCTAATTTTTTTAAATATGTGTTTAAGTTTTTTCTCCAAATTTGTATGTAGAACTATATAAGAACAAGGCTCTTTACGGAGATGCAACTGTAATTTCACTTTATTTTCACGGTGCAAGTCTTAATTCAGAATTTCCTTTTTTTTTTTATTATTATTTGAGAATACTTTTTTCTTTAGTTTATGTATCAACTTCGGCAGGAATTTGTTTGTCCTTTAGAGGAGATTATGTTGTTCGTAGTGTCTTGTATGTGGGAGGGCCCAGACTGGCATACCATCACTTGGAGAAAAGGAACATTAGTGTATGATAGACGGATTGATTTCATTAACAAACTCAAGGTCCACTTCACAAGATAAAAACCCCCATTTAAAAGGCACTTAGACCAGTGCTTCCACAACTGTGACGTGCAGCGTGTATGCACTGTACCCACTGTTAGTCAGGCCCCAGACAGTCTGATTTTCAGAAACATTCAGATGACTGATGAACTTAAACATCATAATCCTTCCGCTGCTGCAGCAATACATGGATGAGGTGCAGCGGGGCTACACCTGGACTCCTGTCAACGGCACGGACTACAGGTGAGACAAATCAGCAGGACAGTTTACGTATGATCTCTCCTGGAAGGTGCTGATGCTCCCATGTTCACTCTGTGTTTGTCCTTCACATTCAGCCTCGGCTTGGTGCTGCCTCCTTACAACGAGTTCTTCATCCAGGCCGACCTGAGCGACGTGATGCTGCAGCTGCAGTGTGAGTAACAGAGAGGCGCCGCTTCTCATGATTCTCTTTCATGTGAGTGCAACTCAAAGACGAGAGATGAAAAGACAGCCAGCTTGCCCCCTTGCCCCTCTCTCTCTCTGTGCGTTGCAGATATGCAGTCGCTGCTGCCCAGCTCCTTTGAATCTTCCGGTCACGTGTTCGTGGCTCCGAGGTGACCGCCGCCGTCTCCGCGTTCCACTCCCCCATCCGTCTCCCTTTGTTTTGCCTCTTTTAACTTTGCCCTCCGCCTCCCCAGAGAGTACTGCAAGCGTCTGCATCTCTCCGACAACAACACGCAGTTCTTGCAGAGCTTCCTCTCGCTCATGCTGGACATTTCCCCGGAATCCGATGAATGTGAGTGCGCGGGAAGCGACAGCTTCGCAATATGTGTTTGGATCAGAATGTGAACGCGATTGCTTTGTGCCGCAGGTGACCAAAGCCTCATCCACAATCTGATTTTGGATTCGCGCATCATTGGGCAGCTTGCTTCCCGCGTTTGGAAGAGCAAGGACTTGAATTCGTAAGTTGAGGCGATGTGTTGATTTGCAAAAGATTTGAACACAATATCCTCATAAATAAAAACACAGCCTGATTTTTGTGAACACAGTGAGTAGGTGAGAATGAACTCTTGCAGGTATGGCTTCCTGTCCGTGTTTGCATCTACCGACGGAGGAATCACCAGAGTATTTCCCAACGTGTGAGTAGGAACACACCGAGAAAAGGCTTTTCTTCAGGAGTTTTTTTCAGAAATTCTGCGCAATCACACGTCTGTCGTGTCTCAGAGCTGCTGAATTGTGGGAGGAGGATCCGGAGCCGTTCAATTCAAACTTCTACAGGCGGAGCCTGGATAACAAAGGCTACATGTTCAGGCCTCCGTCCAGAACCTGTGAGTGAAGAATACACGTCAAGGCACACAGAAACAAAATAATGTAGCGTTGCTAAAGCTTCATATTTGACCTATTTTCAGAACTTTGTTTTGTATTCAGGATTTTAGTTGGGCAGCGTCATTCAATGGATCTCTAGAAAACGCATATTTCATATTTTAACACTGGCTATTCTTCAATGGAAATAAGTTAAGAATGGCCTTCCCCGGAGTTCATTGACTGGCTGGAGACATAACATTGTTAAAAATCATTGAAAATGCACACATTTGTCTTTCAGCCCTTTAAATGTGTTTTTCTTGTCAAATATCTATTGTAATGTTTTTAAGAAATGATACAATGATGTATATATTGCAGCTGTTGAAGACCCTTATGGCACCGACAACGGCACAGTCGGAATTCTGGTCAGTTCGGCTGTTGAGGTGAATCTAAGAGGCAAACTGCTAAAACCAGCAGGTATGGACGATATTTGCTGTCCATCATCCCTCATGTCGACCCGCTTTTTGTGATACGTCAGCTGTCTCTCTTTTATACCTTTGACCCCCCCCCCCCTCTCTCTCTCTGGGATGCCTCAGTGGTCGGGGTGAAGCTGGACTTGGAGGCGTGGGTGGACAAGTTTAAGATTCTGGCCAGCAACGTGTCAGACAGCCGACATGGTTCCCAGAAGGTGCGACGCTGAGACACTTGTAACTGACTGGGCTGTATTTACAGCTGACAGAGTGACACGTTGACTCACCCCGCGTTCTCTTCCACAGTGTGGACCCTCCAGAAGTTGCGAGATGGACTGTGAAGTGAACACCGACGTAAGAATGATTTCACACCCTCAGACTGGACCATCTCCAGTAGTTCAATGGATTAAAGCACAAGACGTCCTGCATCCGCAACTGTTTCTCTTTCATTCAGTCATTTTCCCCATAAGAAAATCACATCACTCAATCTTGTCCCACTGTTATGAACCCACTCTGTCACAGTTTGATGTTTGATGTTGATCTGTTGTCGCGGGTGTGGTTCGCCCACTTTAAACTGCACTACGTTGTGCCTCCAGGACCTCCTCTGCTACCTCATCGACGATGGCGGCTTCCTGGTTTTGTCCAATCAGAGAGATCATTGGAAAAAGGTATTTCTTCTGCGCCTGATGACTGATTTGAAATTCAAAAAAAGGAAATTATTATTTATTATTATTCTTTAGAATGTCTTTCATCAACCTTTATTTTATATGTGATGATTTTATAAGGTCCCCCCACGTTTGTTGTGTCACATTTTTAACCCAGAACTTCTTTTTTTCTTCCCTCACCCACCACAGATCGGTAATTTCTTCGGTGACGTGGAGCCCTACCTGATGTACGCGCTCTACAACAATTCCATCTTCTCCCGGCGCCAGACTTTCCACTACCAGTCCGCTTGTGAGCCGGTCAGCAGCAGCCACACCGGAGCAGCACCCAGAGGCTTCTTTGTGGTGAGAGAGCCGCTTACGCACTTCAGAGATATGTCGGTGGACCAGTCGCCCCTGTTTAACTCGCGACTAGAAAGATTTTTTTCTACTTGACAACAGATTGTGTTCCCACGAGTTTGATGAAAACGATAGGGAAAAGCACAGCCCAAAGCCATTAACAGCATTAAAAGTTTGACGTAATGTTCAAAATACACCCTAAATGAATCTAATTAGATGGCTTGTATTTGATGATAAGACCATTGACAATTTGGAAATATTTGAGAGTGCCTGCCCTCTTGTGGTGTTCTTTTATACATAGATATGTGTTAGCTGAAATGTTCAAGATGCATATAAAATATTTGTCAATAAAAATGTTTAATAAAAAAAATAATTATAAAGCCAAATTTGTTGAGATGTCTAGTTTACAGTTGTGCCCCTCCAGACGCACCTGAGAATTCCCTGTTGTTAGCTGCATGTGTGAATGAGTTCATTCGAGACATTAGATTTTCCTGATACAGTCAAGGGTTCATGTGTGAGACACCTTTATTTCCACGACCTTTTCTCTTTTTATTATTTTCATTTTGCGACTAGTGGAGGCAAAAGGTGACACCGCCCTCTGCTGGTAGCCTTCTTGCCTGAACCCTACGTTCCCTGAGATCTCAACAGTTCCACCTGCCTGACAGGGATAATATAGTACTGTTCAATATGTTATTTGATTACAATCAGTGACATTGGCAGCCAAAGTAGGGGTTTGTAAATTTCATTTTAAGACCTCTCTCAAACAATTCTGTGTTCGGTGTTCTGCCCAGTGAGGCAGCGGTGTGATGAAATCCTCTGGTGGTCTTGTTTATGTTCTCTGCAGCCTTCCATCGCTGACCTTCTCAGCCTGGCGTGGTGGACGTCCACGGTGGCATGGTGAGACTGTGGTGGCTGCAGGTTCAGTGACAATGACTGCCACTTATTTCTTTTTAGCTTAATGTTTGTGCTTGTGTTTATTTTTTTTAATTTATTTTAATGTTTATTTAACAGGGACGATACATCCAACATTGCCAAAAAAAAGGGGAAAATGTGATGTATATAAGACATCTAGCTTTAGCTAATTTGCCGGTGGTCAGGCTTTTGAAATAGATGTACTGAAAAACCAGTTAAAAATTAAACGATTCAAATGCAGTGAATAATACAAACAAACAAACAAACAAACCCCACATAATTGCAGTTGTCAATTACAAAAATAAAAGCACGATTTACATTCAGATGCTGTTATGTTGACAATGACTTAGGAAATGAATGTTCACATTTCTGCCGCTGCTTGAGCCAATGTTTGACTTTTACAGTAAAACTCTTTAGTTCAGTTTGGGATTTTTTTGTTTTATGAGAGACAACTGCCACTTATTTTTCTGTTTAGCCTAATGTTTGTGCTTGTGTTTCCTCTTTTAAACTGATTCCCCAATGTTTGGGATTTTTTTTTTGTTGACAAAGTGCTATGTGAACACTCCCTCAGGTCTGTGACCCAGCAGCTGGTGTACGGACTGGTCTACAGCAGCTGGCTCTACCGAGGTTGGATTTTCACACCTCAACACAATGTTTTTATTATGACTGTATTTCTGCAGTGATGCTAATGCGGAACACAGCATGTTCCAACAAACACACAATCTATCAGCCAGCACGTCGGCCTCCGCCACCCTCTATTTTTGTGGAATCCCTGTTGTCGTTCAAGTGTTCTGACTCCCAAGTGAAGATGTCTGTGGGTTTGTTGACTGAGCGATTATTGTCGTTGTGCTCCAGATGACGTGCTGGTGGAGGGGTTCGAGGCCAAGGAGAGCAGCTGCGTGACCATTCAGAGCCAGTTCTTCTTCACCAACACCACCAACTCGTACAACGTCCTGCAGGACTGTGGAAACTGCTCGCGGTGGGGTTTCCTGCCACGTCAGCGTGTTGCAAAGTGGGGGGCGCTCGCACCTGCTGAAGTCGGCTAAACGTCCGTCACTGTCTCCCCTGCAGGCTGTTCCACGCCAAGCGGATAGAAAACACCAACCTGCTGTTTGTGGTGGCCGAGACGCTGCCCTGCAGCTCGTGTGAGATCGAGAGACTCACGCAGGTCAAGACGGAGTGTATCCCTTTGGATTTTGTTTTTTTTTTGCGTGTGTGTGTGTCTGCTGAAGTCAACATGTTGTTGCCTGCGCTGTTTCCCTCCCGTCACTTCTCTTAACTGAACACAAACAGTCGAGGAGGAGAATCCGTGCGAAGTGCTGAGCAACGCGAGGTATCGGAAGGGCCCGACTTCATGCTTTGACTACAGTGCCTTAGTGAGTAAACATCTCCAGCACAGAGATGTGTCTTTTGTAAGAACATAAAAATGCATTTTAAAAGAATGTTATTATCACAGGTGGAGAACAATGAAACTAAATTTTCCCTTGCCTATTTGCAAACCTTTCATACTCATAATTTTTGAGTGTCCTTCTACAACACATTTGTACACTCTTGTTTCAATGTGCACATGTGTAGAAGCCAATAATGTAATAACTTATGACGTTATGGCTGGTTATTATGTTGTTGGCCTGCTTTGCAAATGTAGAACTGAGCCAATAACGTTAACTTAAGTTTTATTTATTGCATATAACTGTAATAAAATGCTCTCTCTCTCTCTGTCTTTATGACGTAACTTGCGCTTGAATACATTTTTTTTCCGCCGTTAAGGATTTTTTGATTAGATTTTTTTTGATTGCCAAAGGTTATTACATTATTGGCTTCAACACACATGCTATAAAAAAAGTTATATAAAAAAGATACCTCTTTGTGTAAACATCACACTTTAAGCATTAAGTCTTGAACTCAAAGGTATTTGGCATCTATGAACAGTCTGTTCCAAACAACATCATTAAGTTAGTTTGTAATTACACTGCGGTTTTGCCCTTTAAAAACACGCTATTGGGTTTCTTCTTTGTCAATGTCACTGCAGGAAAACACGTCAGAGTGTGGACGGGGTCACATTCTGCAGTCCTCCATCGGAGTCGTCCTCTTCTTTCAGCTCATCCTGCCTCTGTTGCGTCTCTGACACACGAAGCAGCGCACAATGTCCCTCACATCTTCCATCACTTCGGGGTAGGCTCAGATCTACTGAAGGTCCCTCCAAACAACAGCTGCAAAATTCTTCTGTTTTGATCTGCAAAAAAGAAAACAAACAAACAAACCCACTGTGCTTTTGTGTCTGTGGGAAAAGAGTGTATCAGGGCTCTGTGTTGTTGTTTTTGTTTTGTGTTGCCTTATCGCTTGCATTTGATGTGGCTCCAGTGCCAGATACAGAAAGAGAATGTGTTCAGTCTGCATGCTCCTGCAACCAGGGCGACTGGAAAATCCATGTAATTCAGGTAGGATGGACAAATAAGCCTGGAAATAATAATAATAATAATAATAATAATAATAATAATAATAATAATAATAATAATAATAATAATAATAATAATAATAATGATCAGCTGGCAAGAGTAGGAGGGATGTGTGTCAGAGTTTCAGGTTGAATTGAAGAAATCTGAGAAGTCAAGCTTGTTTGCTTTGTAGAATCATTGACTTCTCTGGCAATGTTTAAGTGAGGAAGTTAAAGGAGTTTTCCTTGCCAACAAACTTCATGCAAATCATTGAAAACAGTCATTTTACCCCAAAAGAGACCAAATAATGCATTTTATGACCAGATTTCTTTTCTCCACTAATTTATGTCGCATTGTCTCCTGCGTACTCTGCTTGAATCGTTTTTTTTTTTTTTTTTAAATAATCCTTTTTCTGGGGATTAAGTATCAGGTGCTTTTTTTTTTTTTGCCAGTGTTTCTTTTTACATTTGCTTCCTTAAACATAGCAGAATGAAAACACCGACATGATTCACTTTGGGTTTGATTGACTTGCCTCCAGCAGTGATATCAGCACACAATTGTGCATTCCAGCACCCTCGGTGCTTTACTGCCATCTGTGGATCACAAGTTTGATTTCAGCCATCAGCCTGTGAGTAGAAAACAACCCAGATCGAGGGGAAGAAGAGTTGTATGTAGGGGGACGTCATTACGCAGGGACAGTGTTTTCGATTTGTTTGGTTTTGCTTTAATTGTTACTGCTGGTGACGACTTGAGTGACACCAGAAAATGTGAAAGACACCGCTGCTGTGTTGTTCGTGTTCTACTGCTTTTACCGACTTCTCTGTGCCAGTTTTTTTTTTTTTCTTAGCATGTCTTTCCCCTGTCAATGTCACATTGCACATAAGGGAGCAGATTTATTTATTTTTTTTTTTAATGTTTTTTTTGTTTTTCTTTGTAAGGTAGATCTGGGCCTTAACCTCACATTCATTTAGTGTCTTTCAGTCGACCTCTGACCTTTTGCCAGGACTGTCTGTGGACTCCAACCTGATGGCCCGGAATGACTCCTCTGATAACGTGTATTTTCTCCCTTAAAGGTACATTCTTAGAGCACTTGGGCTTTATTGGTTCGATGAGAAGGAAACCCAAACGATTAGAGACGCATGCCGTGATGCCGTGGCACGACTCTCGTAGAACGTATCACTAGTTAAACGTGAAGATTGGTGAAGTTAAGCGGTCTCAAACTGAGTGTGATCTTAAAGTGCTTCCAGCTGATTGCAGTTGTCAACGGCTCAGAAGTCGGACAAATGTATAACAAAGGGATCAGGACCAGTCATTTTTTCATCGCAAATCAATTCAATTCCTGTAACCATCATGTTGCACAATGGAAATCTAATTATCACAAACATCAGTTTATCATTATGTGTATTTATTTGCACACAGGGTTGCGTAGGTTTTCCTCTGCCACAAATCATAGTTGGTAGCACTTTTTTTAAACATCATTTGATGACATCACCTGTTTGATTGACGGGGAGCTTTTTTCCTTTATTTTGTATTTTGTACAGCAACTGTTTGATAAACTTAAATTTATGCACTAAATGTATGCTTCTGTCTGGGGAATGTAGCTTCAAACAGCTTTCAGTGTTATTGCTATTAGTATGTGAAGTTTTTTGAACCTCTGTTGATATTTTCCTGCTGTCCCAAAAAAGAGGGAGGGCCATCTGTGACTGAGTACTTTCATTTTATCATGCACAGCTCTGTGGGATGGCAAAGTCTGTTTACGGCTCTGTAAAATGTTTTAATGTAGCAGCAAGACTGCAAGGCACAATGGTAGGATAACGCAGTATAATATGTTTAGTTATATACATACTATGTTATACTATGTTATGTACATACTATGTTCAAGTTGGACTTTTAATGTGACTCTCCAAACATGAAAGGTGGTATAATTTGCAGCGCAGGTTAAATCCAAGCTTTTAACCTAAAAAAAAAAGAAAAGTCAATACATATTTACTTCTGTGGTTTCAGTTAATTTAATTCTATAGTGATTAGGCCTTGATAATTACCCCTCACTGGTTTCTATGAATCTTAAATGAATGAATACATTTTCTGTAGTCCACATTAAAATACCTTAATTAAATGTGATGGAAAAGCACAAGGTCTTACAAACTAGGAGATTTTGCATAATGTTGCCAACAATTAATTGTATAATAATAATAATAATAATAATAATAATAATGATAATAATAATAATTGGTTTACTTTGGGGGAAATTTGCTGTTTTCCGCAGAGCAGAGGCAAAATGCACAATGCAATACTGAGATCATGAATAAGTGACTTCGCTTTAGAAGTAGCACCTTTTTTAAGGATTAAAATCAGCTCATGCATAGAGAAAAAATATAATGCACGGGGAGTTTAAATTACGTTATAGGTGCAGAGACGTGCATGATAAAATCCCAGCTGTGTTTACCAGCTCCCGTCTTTTTTTGTCCTCGTTTGATCGGCTCGGACCACAGAGGTAAACGTTTTGTTTGCTTTTTGTTTTAAAAAAAATATATATTATTCTCAATGTATTCCTTTTTGAATCCGTGTGAATCGCCATTCCACCTTCGCAGTGTCTTGTTGCATCCGCTTTGGATGGAAGAGGGACATTTGTATCCAAGACATGTGGACTTCTCATCCTGTAGCCCTGCTGAGAGTCACTTTTCAGGGGCTGCCGTGGAGGAGGTGTGAAGAACGCAGCAGGCGCACTCCTTCAACAGTGCGCTCATAAAAACAAAAATACAAAAAAAAAAAAGCAAAAGAGCACGAGGAGCGAGCGGAGCTGCTGGCCTCTCCTCCTGCCTTCTCGTGGACTGATCACGAGACGCTCGCGCCCTGCTGCCCTTCTGTCCCGCGTCTGTCTACGGCCTTGAATCAAAGCACAGACACTGTCCACGACCTTACATTCACTCTGGCCATCTTTTGCTGTATATTCTTCTATATTTGAAGCCTGTCTTAAACATGTACTTTTCCTTTGGTACTGACCGTATGGAGCGAATGTTTATGTACAGTATTTAGCTACTGTTGTGCATCCGTGTGGTGGCCCCCGAGCATGGTGGGGGTCGCCGAGGTGCAGATTTTAGCTCAACATGGTTTTTGACGACCTCAACGGAACGCCGCTCGACAACAAAAGCAAACAACAAAAAAACAAAAACAAAATAGAAGCTTCTACTCTTAGACCTGCAGTATCAACTCCGAGTTATATTGCGTCTGTCAACCAGCTCTGTCGTACATGGAAGCGAAGATGTTTCGTGGCAACTCCTGATACTCTGTGTTACTGCCGTTGAGGTTGTTGTTGTACTTCTGTTTTAAAATTTACCAGTATTTATTTGCATGATACTTTGAACAGATCTGTGTACATATGGATGTCTTACATTCCACACTCAGTTCCTCAAATGTCGCGAAGGAGGCGGGGAAAGGGGGTGCAGAGCCAAGAGCGCCCCCTGTGGTTGTTTGAGCAAATTGCAGCGACCTTTCAGCTCTTCTCCAGTGTGTGAACTCAACGTAGCTGGAAGTTTGACTTCAGTGAAGCCTACGACAACTGTCAGTGTTTGCAGTTTAGGTCTTCTGCAATGACAAGCACAGATCCGTTCCATAGCTAGGAGCATCTTACTGCCTGATTTCAACTTTGCTTGTGACAAAAAAAAAGTGACATCAAAAGATTAATCATAAATCACCGAGATGATTTATGTATTTCAATACTGGATGGGAAACAAGCAAAGGAGTGGCACGTGGGGACAGCCCTTTATCACTTTACTTTGTTTACCAAGTAGATTCAAGTGTTGCTTATTTCTTTAACTAGATATTGTTTGATTTATTTGATTATTTATTTGGGTAACGTGAGTGATTCTTGACCAGAAAGAGATGAAATCTCGAAGCTTGTGCGAGTGTTTATAAGAAGAAAAAAAAGTGTAACATGCAACGAAATGAGATCTTTATTGTACGTCTTTGTCTACTTTCATTTACCGGTCATCAAAAGATGAGAATGTTGAACTTTTCTGCTGTAACTTTTGCTTTTCATTTTGCTGACCTCATCATTGTTTACTTGGGACAGTTTCCTCTCTTTGTGCCAGTCCCCAATGCCGTCTCATTTTTGTACGGACGACGTGACACAGTCAGCAGAAGATGAAGGCCAACTTTGTAAAGATTTTGTCAGCCACATTACAAAATGGATATTTAAATGTTTATATCTTTGTCGATTAAATGCTATTGATATTTTTCACTTCAGCTGTGAATTGTTATTGATGATGAGATTTCATTATGAATATATATATGTGTGTGTATATATACATATATATGTATACACATATATACACACATGTTAAAGGTGTAATTAGCAAAAATCTAGCACTAATCATCTAAAAAAAAACATACCTTTCAAGTTCTATATTTATATTCTTCCGCAGTTTATTAGCCCTAAGCCGAGGACAATTTTTGTTATGAACTATGGTTATGGTTATACATCATATCCATCTTTAAATCTGTATTTTTCATTCAACTGTAGTTGAGAGTCTCCATATTGTATCTTTATCTATAAACTTTATACATATTCAAGAAACAGCATATTCATTAAAAAAAAAAAATGACGACAGCGTTTATTGTTTCATGCAAATATTGTCTTTTAGAAACAACCAATTAACATGATGATAATAAATCAGTTTGGTAACCTCACCAGTTGTGTGTTTCAGGACACGTAAGCTTCCCTTTTGTCTCAGGTTTGTGTAAACGGCTAAAAATACAATGACACAGTGAGGAGGTCATCATGCTGCCATCATCTGATGCAGGGAGGCTCTGTCAGCTGTCAGGGATTACAATATGAATTTAGAGTGGCTCAGTTGGGACCCGCCGAGGGATCCAGGAGGCGTGCAGCTCGCATGATTCATTGCACCCATTTGCTCATAATATCTGTCAGTAAATGCTTCATGCAGTGACTTGAGGCCTTCAGGGGAAAGGCGATATTTTTTTGGCCACATCCGTGGACGCCTAAAGCTCCTGGTGGCAGCATGGGATGTTTTGGCTCCATTGATTCACCACCATCCCTGCAGGTCAGCTGCTCCCCATAGTCCTGTTTGGATTATGGGATGTTTATGGGATGCCTTCAACGCAGCAGGCACCGTGCCTTGGTACACGGCTTATGGAGGCATACAGGTTCCGATTTAGCAGTGAAATCATATCATGAGTGTTTGGCAAAGCTTATTGTGTTTTTATTCCATCAAGTGAGGTATAAGCAGCAGAACACCAAGGCTCGTCTCACTGAGTGCACAACACAGAGGCTGCACAGACGAAACGTTTTGAGGAGATGATGGGGAGTGACGATGGTCCACTTTGGAGCATTCGCTTTGGGTAAAGAAAATTACTTTTTTATTAAGTCAAATTTTAGAAAGAGAGAGTTCATTCAAATAACATCAGATGTGTCCAGAATGTAGTATAATTTTTGGTTAATCAAGGACCTGCGATAACTGCTTTTGACTGAGGTGTGAGATACTATATTTCTTTTTGGGGTTGTAAAGCAATATTGATGAGTTTTGTTCTGAAAAGTGTCAGATACTGGTGCTGATTAAGAGTCCTCTTTGGGATTTAGGTATGAAAAAGCAGGTATAAAATTCTATATTTCTTATCACTTGAGATTTTGTTGACGTGTGACATATAAAGCTGAGGCTGTCAAATTTATCCCGTCAACAGGTTTTATGTCATTATTATTGAGTTGTTCTTTTGAATACAATTTGAATGGTTGGTGTTATTACCAGTTATTGCCACCCACAGAACCTTGACAGGGAAAAACTTCAATGTGAAAGTGAAAATATTACACTTTATTTGAGTAACTTTAAAATATATTTACCCAAAATTGTGTTCAAAGTAAAGAAAGACTGCATGGCAGCAGAAAGCCACTGTCATTTGATGCAATCATTAACTTGCGAGGACAGCAGATGGCTGATCCACCCTATAAGGACCAGTGCAACTTTAGAGACAGTGGAGCAACAAAATTGTTTTCGTCTTTATTGCAACTTTTCCAACAATTTGGAAGCACACTGAATATACAGATTAACACTGTGTATTAACAGTGTTGTTGAGTCTCAAAATTGTGGTTGAAGTGTGAATTCTATCTATCTATCTATCGATCTATCTATCGACAGTATATAAACATATATGTGTGTGTGTGTGTGTGTGTGTATATATATATATATATATATGTATATTCATATCATATAAATCATATCATCATGTCATGCTACAACAGCAGCTACAATTGTATATATATATATATATATATATATATATATATATATATATACATATATGTATATATATATATATATATATATATATATATATATATATATAGTTGCACACACACACACACACACACACACATATTTATTGTATATATGTGTGTGACTGTGGCGCGCACGTGTGTGTGTGTAAAGGATTCTGAAATAGCTCAGAGGAATAACTTATTGAAAAGTGTTGCTCTTCAGAATTTGCCACATGATGAGTAATGTGAACAAAAGTTAAATAGACCATTATTTTTTATCATTCAGTCATTTTTATAATGACTATACATTGAAATAGAATAAAAATAATTTCAGATGCATGTATATATATGTATATATATCTATATATATATACACATACATATATATACATATATATATATATTTATATATATATCAAGAAAAAAGTTTCCTCTTTAATTTTGAGAGTCAATCAAATTATGACTGAAAAAAACGTTTTGCAGAATTTAAGTTCCAACAAACAAATGGTCCTGTACTGCTTTTGCTTCACAGTCTCAAACTCACATCAGAGATGTAACACACCAAAATGGTTTTCAAGGCAGTGCCAAGAAATCTGTCATGGAAAAAGAGAAAAGAGGAAAAGAGGCAGCAAACTGGTGATTGATTTCTTTATTATACTACAATCTATCTACAATGTTTAACAGTGACAGTTTGATGAAAATCATATTTTATGATTCTCTTACGACCTGTCAGCAACTTGTGGTTTACTCCTCAGAGTCTTTGGACTGAAACAGAGAGAAAACAGAGTGAAGGGCATCATCAACAACAAGAGCTTTTATGATCGACAGATACAAATTGATTATTGCCATCCACAAAGCGTTCCTGTTATTGTCTCACTTACTTTTCCTACTTCACGACTCTTGGCTCTCAGCTTGTTGACCTGCGACTCGGCGATGTCAGCTCTCTCCTGAGCCTCCTCCAGCTCGTGCTGAACCTTCCTGAACCTGGACAGGTGAGTGTTGGCCTGCTCCTCCTGTGAACACATTCCCAGATCCATACTTCCATCAATACTGAGGCACAGAGGTTGACTGTTTCTGCTCATGTGAATGTTCCACATTGTACCGATATTTAAGGCCTAGTGTTTAGGGCTGAATAGCATTTAGTGGCACTGCATACAATGTAATATGTAACTAGTAAACTCTTTAACTAATGCCAAACACGCATGCCTCTTTTCACTTTTGATTTTCCTGTGTTGCAACTTACAGCCTCCTCGGCCTGCCTCTTGTAGGCCTTGACTTTCAGCTGCAGCTTGTCCACCAGATCCTGCAGCCTGGAGACATTCTTCTTGTCCTCCTCAGTCTGGAGAGTGCAGACATGTACCCTTTAGTTGGAGCTTCTTCATTCACCATAGAGAAGTGGCAATATAAACTCAAAAATGGAGCTAAAAAGAAGAGAAGAATCCATGCAGACCTGGTAGGTGAGCTCCTTCACTCTTCTCTCATATTTACGAACACCTTTGATGGCGTCCGCTCCGCGTCTCTGCTCAGATTCGAACTCTCCCTCGAGCTCACGCACCTTAAAGATACCATGAAAAGCGTTCGATGTGAGCGAATTTGAGGAGGGCATTACATTTCCAAAACTTGTGAGAATCTATTTTCAAATCCATCTGTACCCTGGACTCCAGCTTCTGCAGCTGCTTCTTGCCCCCCTTCATGGCCAGATTCTCAGCCTCGTCCAGGCGGTGCTGCAGGTCCTTCACTGTCACCTCCAGGTTCTTCTTCATCCTCTCCAGGTGAGCGCTGGTGTCCTGCTCCTTCTTCAGCTCCTCAGCCATCATAGCCGCCTAGACGTTCAAAAACAAATGTTTGCGTTTACTCCTACATTGACAGCACTTGATAAGGTGGATAGAAAACTGGCAGTGATACTATGCAGATGGTACTGGCTTGCTTACATCAGTGATGGCCTTCTTGGCCTTTTCCTCTGCGTTTCTTGCTTCCTGGACACAATCCTCCACTTCACCCTGGACCTGGACAAAATCGGATTCCAGCTTCTTCTTGGTGTTGATGAGGCTGGTATTCTATCGTAGAGGAAACAAAAGAAATCCCAAAATTTTAATTCAGAATTCAAAGATAATTTTCAGATGTTGACAAGCTTTATCTGCATTTGGAAGACTACCTGGGAGTGCAGCAGGCCCACGCGCTCGCTGGCATCCACCAGCTCCTGCTCGGCCACTTTGCGGCTCCTCTCCGTCTGCTCCAGGGCGGCTCTCAGCTCCTCAATCTCGGCCAGCATCAGGTTGTTTCTGCGCTCCACCATGGCCGCCTGCTCTCTCATGTCCTCCTGGCCTCGAACAGCTTCATCCAGGTGCAGCTGGGCATCCTGAATTGGTTGATAGCAGAAGAAACATGTTGAGCTACTTTTTATTAACCTTATACACCATTAGGAATGTTTCTAAATCTGCCTTGTCTATCTAAGTAACAAAGAGCCCTTAGAAAATGTTTGGAGACCCACAAGATGTTGGACAAATCATGTCTTTTACACTCTATCACTATTATCCACTGATTAGGACTAATCAGACTGTCAATTCAACCAGGTGGAAACAGCTCAAGGAATTTTGAGGGTGACACGTATGAATCATAAACCCTATAGTGAGTTACTATGCACTACAGCGTTTCACTAAACTCAGAGTCAGTCGGTAGTCAGGTTTGTATACTGGGAAAAAAAAAACTTAAATGTTGCTTTGCTTTTCTTGAAATGAGGACATTGAAGCTCTTTTAAATTACAGCAGCTACTACATCTGGGTTGCTGTTTTTGACATATGCATTGCAATCCTGAGATCAGTTATAAATGTTTTCTATTCATGAATACGTATAAATGAATACGAAGAATCTGAATTTCATTCAGTCATTCAGTAGACAAACCTTAAGCTGTCCCTGGACGTTCCTCAGCTGCTTCTGGGTCTCTGCTGCCTGCCGGTTGGCGTGGCTCAGCTGAATCTCCATCTCGTTCAGGTCTCCCTCCATCTTCTTCTTGATTCTCAGGGCATCGTTCCTGCTCCTGACCTCAGAGTCCAAGTTGCTCTGCATGGACTCAATCACTCTCTGGCTGTTCCTCTTGATCTGCTCAATCTCCTCGTCCTTCTCCGCCAGCTTTCGGTCAATTTCACCCTTGACCTGAGTGAGCTCAAGCTGGACTCTGAGAATCTTTGATTCCTCATGTTCCAGGGTGGCCTGAAAAAAGCAGGATCCTCTTTGTTTAAATGGTTTGTTATAAAAACTGACCTGACTTAAAAACAAAACAAAACTGAAGTGTTATGAACAACATCTTGACATCATATGTGTTAGGTGTGTAAGTATCGCCAATGTTTTCACCTCAGCCTCCTCCAGAGCGGTCTGGATCTCTGACTTCTCACTCTCCACTGTCTTCTTTCCTTTCTCAAGCTCATGAATACTTTTTCCAGTCTCACCAATTTGTTCAGTCAGGTCAGAAATTTCCTCTGTCAAAGCAAAAAAATGTAATGTTATAATATTCTAGAGCCTTATATCAAAACATCAAGTGACTATCGGTGACACTTGACTTTTTTACTGCGTCACTGATTGAAATTGAATGGCCTTACGTTGCAGGTTCTTGTTTTCTCTCTTTAATGTCTCGAGCTGATCCAAAGACTCTTCATAGGAATTCTTCAACTTGAACATCTCAGTGCTGAGAGAGCGGGCTTCCTTCTGAGATCCCTCCAGCTCTGCCTGGCTCTCTTCGTACTTCTGCTTCCACTCAGCAAGAACCTGAATATAAAATCCCCAAAGTCTCTTAGTTGTTCGAAATGATTTTTTCTTGATTTCAGCAGAAAAGCCACGTGGAAGAATCTCACCTTGTCAAAGTTCCTTTGCTTCTTATCGAGGTTAGCGGCCAGAGCGTTAGCTCTCTCCACATCGATCATCAGGTCCTCCACTTCACCATGCAGCCTCTGTTTGGTCTTTTCCAGAGAGGCACACTTTGCATTCACAGCCTCGATGGACTCCTCCGCGTCCTGAAGACGCTGAGCCAGCTTCTTCCTGTAACGGACACGTTGAGGTTCAAGATCAGAACTGCTACACGAGGAACTGACCTGGTGTCCAGACGCTTTCATTACTTGGCCTCTTCCAGCTCCTCAGTGCGCTGAATGGCATCAGTCTCGTATTTGGTTCTCCACTGAGCCACTTCGCTGTTGGCTTTGGACATTGAACGCTGCAGCTCAGCCTTGGCTTCCTGCTCCTCCTCATACTGCTCTCTGAGCAGTTCACAGTCATGACGAGAGGACTGGACGGCATGAGCCAGGGCGTTCTTGGCCTGGTAAATTAAAAGAAGCGAACCATCACTATTTAATGACACCTCTAGTGGGCTTTGACTCCGAGGTTATTATAGTGTTTTTTCATTGACTTACCTTAACCTCCTCCTCAATGTGCCTCTTTAGCTCCTCGATCTGCTGAGTGTAGGCCTGTTTTCCCCTCGTCAGCTGAGAGATCAGGGCTTCTTTCTCCTCCAGCTGCCGTACAGATTCCCCTAATTACATAGAGTGAATAACAATAATATATCTGGTCAGAATGGAGAACAAAGTAGATCACGTGTGAGTACAGATTTTTTTCGCCATATTTGTGCAATTTCGTTGGTACATTTGCAAGCACGATGAATTTGCACGACACCGGAGGGAGAAATGTGTTCATCTGAGCATGTTTGTCCTCCGTGACAATAGGTGGCGACGGCTTGCTTGTGGCACAGGTCAGGGAACGCATCCTTCAGTTCTGAGTCAGTGTAGCAGCAGCCATGTGGTTTTTTTTTTGTGTAGGTTCTTCACTTTTTTTTTTTTTTAGAGCTAATTCTAAGAAGTACAATTCGCAACCCTAAGGTTACCCAAGTTGAGGACATAGTTCTTACCATTTTCAGTCTGAAGTCTTGCTCTCTGTGCACTCAGATCGTTTAGCTGACGCACATTTTCATCATTCTTGGATTTGAGCTCACTCAGCTGATCTTCTAAGGTCCGACACATCTTCTCCAGGTTTGACTGTAAAAGGAATACCTTTTATCAGCCTTGAAAACATCATTAAATACTGTGCCTGTCTCCCTCGAGCAGTTCCCACCTTTGATTTGGCAATAGCCTCCATGTTGCTTGAAAGGTCATCGATCTCCATCTTGTACTCGCTCTTCTCTTTCTCCAGCTTCTGTTTGACTCTCTGGAGGTTGTCGATCTGCTCTCCCAGCTCGGCTACGCTGTCGGCCTGCTTCTTGCGCAGAGCTGCAGCGGTAGCCTCGTGCTGCAGGGTGGACTCCTCGAGGTCACGACGCAGCTTCTGGAACTCGGCCTCACGCTTCTTGTTCATCTCAATCTGTGCAGCTGTTGCCCCACCGGCTTCTTCGAGTCTCTCGCTGATCTCCTCCAGTTCCCTGGAGAGATCAGACCTCTGCTTCTCCACCTTGGCCCGAGCAGCCCGCTCGGCTTCGATCTCTTCTTCCAGCTCCTCAATACGAGCCTAAAACGACAAAATCATATATTACTCTGGATATTTGAAACAAGTACTTATTTATTGAGACAGATTTTATTCGTACCTGGAGCTCTTTTATCTTTTTCTGCAGCTGAATCCCAAGAGACTGCTCGTCCTCAATCTTACTGAGAAGTTGGCTAATCTCAAAGTCCTTTCTAGAAGGGGCGGAAGCCAAATAGTAACGCAAGAATTTTAAATTCTGTATATATTATCATATAAGTGATGTATGAAAACACTGGCTGCTTCTTCTTACTTCTTTATTTTCTCCTCAGACTGCTGCTTGTCATTCTCCAGATCCATTACTGATTCTTGAGCCAGTTTCAGATCTCCTTCCAGCTTTCTTTTAGCTCGCTCAAGATCCATACGGAGCTTCTTCTCTTGCTCCAGGGATCCTTCAAGCTGCATTGAAAGAGACAATACATTTTTATTATGTTTCAAACTTTAAATGTGACTGAACTGACTGTGTGTTATTGTTCCTTACATCGTCCACTTGCTGCTCCAGCTTGGTCTTGGCCTTGGTCAGAGTGTTGACTTTGTCTTCCTCTGCCTGCAGGTCATCAAGGGTCTGCTGGTGGGCCTCTTGGAGGGCTTTCTTCTCTTTGGTCAACTTGGCAATGGCCTCATCTTGAGATGCCATCTCCTCTGTAAGATTTTTGACCTGTGCAGTTTTTAGAAATTTTAATCAATAAGACTTTGCGTAACACTGGGGGGAAAAAAATGAAACATTTAAAATGTCTTGTTACCTTGTTCTCAGTGGCATGCTTCTCTTTTTCCACTTTGGCCAGGGTGAGCTCCAAGTCATCAATGTCTTTCTTCAGCTCAGAGCACTCATCCTCCAGCTTCCTCTTCTTAGCTGTCAGCTCAGCATTGATTTCCTCCTCATCCTCCAGCCTCTCAGTTGTCTCTTTGAGTTTGGCCTCAAGCTGGATTTTTGCTTTGATCAGCCCCTCACACCTTTCTTCAGCATCACTGAGGTTTTCACTTTCCTTGAAGCAAATGCAAACAGATTAACGTCATTGCCGGAGCACATACTGAGGCAGAATCTTTTTTTTTTCAAAGATGATAACTTACAGTCTGAACTTGCAGCGTCAGGTCATTTTTCTCCTGCAGCAGTGAAACCATCTTCTCCTCAAGCTCCTTCTTCTTAGCTAAGGCCTTTGCAAGATCCTCCTTGGTTTTTTCAAAGTCCACCTTCATGACTGCCATCTCCTTTTCAGTTTCAGCGCTCTTCAGGAGAGGCTTGATCTTGAAGTACACCTTCATCCATGGCCAAGTTTTGACATTCATGAATGAGCGGATGTTGTACTGGATGGTGAAAACTGCTTCTCTGTTGAAAAAAGTTTTTAAGAACCCATTATCGAATGGTATGGCCCTTAATTGACAACACAGGTCAAACTAACAACACTCACAAATTGTCTCCAAACGCCTCCTTTGAAAAAAAGTACAAACCTCCTTTCCATCATCTTGACAAACTCTCTCCTCATCAGGTGACCTCTGCAGAGAGCCTGAGTCATTGTGACAAGCTCGGCTAGCTTCTCATCTCTCATCTCCTCTAGAACACCCAGAAGACCGGCTTTGAAGAACACCTGAGAGACAAGAGGTAGAAATATGGATCCTCATTACGGCCTCTTTTACAATACCATCATTCAATGACGTGTTTCTCATTGTACCTTGGTGTGGCCAAACTTGTACTGAGTGTGGTCCACATCGATAGATCCCAGAAGCTTCTCAGAGGCCTTCTTGTTATCGATGAACTGTCCCTCGGGGATGACACTAGCATTCAATACTTTGTATCTGAAAGTAAATATTTATTTAAAGTAATCAATTTAAAGTGATACTCCAATGATGACAACAATTATGATGAATGCTCTTCTACCTTTGCTTGAAGTCACCATACAGGATTCTGCTGGGGAAACCTTTCCTGCAGATCCTGATGCCTTCCAGCACACCGTTACACCTGAGCTGATGGATGACCAGGAAGTTCTCCATGAGACCTAGAACGTAAATTGCATTGTTACTGTCTTGATTTTTACTGTAAAAATGTATGATTTGAAATATTTTTATAACTTCATCAACCACAGTCCACAGTCAGAACATGACTTCATACCTGGAGTCTTTGTTTCATTGGGAATCAGGCAGCGCACAAAATGAGGATGTGTGCTTCTTAAATTTGTCATCAGCTTGCCCAAATTTTCCTAGGGGTGGGGTGGGGGGTATGTAATTAGCCAATCTGAAATAGACAACCTAAACATCAAATCACACTTCCATATTTTACCCTGAACAGAGCAGACACAGTTTGGAAGGAACCGCCCTTCTTTTTTGCTCCCTTCTTGCCACCGCCACCACCAGATTCACCTGTTGACAGTAGAAAACATTCCATCCAATTAAAAACATCCATACAATTAACTCAACCCGTTATTTAGCAGATTGGTGAAAAGGAACATCAGGGGGCTCCTACCATCTGCTGAGGCATGGGTGGCATACAAAAATGCCAGCAATTTAACTGAAGACTTCTGGTAGAGCTGAACCACTGTGTCATTCAGAGGGTCCTTGTTTTTGTCAAGCCACCCTGTGATGTTGTAGTCAACAGTGCCAGCATAGTGCACCAGAGAGAAGTGGGCCTCAGCTTTGCCTTTGGCCGGCTTTGGCTTCTCAAAGGACTTGGTTTTACCCAGATGCTGGTCATACAGTTTGTTCTTGAAGGTCGTGTCCGATGCCTTGGGGAACATGCACTCCTCTTCAAGGATAGAGAAGATGCCCATTGGCTGTGGTGATGAAACGACGATGTTAACACTTCCTAGGCATTTGAAGTTATTCACGTTTTTCCAAAGTGGATGTGTTGTACCTTCTCAATCAGCTCAATGCAGGCAGCCAAGTCCATACCGAAGTCAATAAACTCCCAATCGATTCCCTCCTTCTTGTACTCCTCTTGCTCCAGCACAAACATGTGGTGGTTGAAAAACTGTTGCAGCTTTTCATTGGTGAAGTTGATGCACAGCTGCTCCAAGCTGTTGTACTAAAAACATACCAAAGGTCAGCATAGGCCTTTAAGAGGCAGTTAAAAAACAATACTGTTTGAGTGATGTATATGATGGTGGCTTGGACTGTCAGGTAAACAAACTTACATCAAAGATTTCAAACCCAGCAATGTCCAGGACACCGATGAAATAGCTTCTGGGCTGTTTGGTGTCCAGCATTTCATTGATTCTGACGACCATCCACAAGAACATCTTCTCATAGACTGACTTGCAGAGGGCACTGACGGCATTGTTCACCTGGTTTTAGAAATATGAATAGTTAAGTGAAGGTCACCTGATTTATAAACAACTGACTGATGGTTTGTTGTATTGACTGAAAATGATGTTAGAGGACTACCTGAGGGACAGTCTGACCCTTGGTCACATACTCATTACCGACTTTGACTCTGGGGTAGCACAAAGCTTTCAGCAGATCAGCTGAGTTCAGACCCATGAGGTATGAGATTTTATCAGCCACTAAAAAACAGAGGTTAGTTGAGATTTGAAGTCAGAACACCGGTTTTAATGAATGTGCTGTCAAAAAAAATTAACAAAAACAGTTACAGACCCTCGGTGCCATCAGGCTCAGCCTGCTCCTCACGCTGCTTCTGCTTGAACTTCATGTTGCCATGATGCATGACAGCTCCAGTCAGCTTGAAAATGCCTGCCTTCTCATCTGCAGTGAATCCCAGGATGTCGATGGCAGTCTGCGAGTTTACAAGAAAAGTTAAACGTTCACATTAAACATGTTTAAAGTTTGTTCGTTTTTTTTTAAATTTCAGGTCACATATTTGTTTGAGTTTCTCACATCAGTGGCGATAAACTCCTCAATGTCATCGATGCTCTTCACAGTGATCTCACCCTGACTGATCATGTGGTAGTCATATGGGTTGGTGGTGATGAGGAGGGCCTCTGACATAAGGTAAATATTGAGGTAAGGAAATCTATATATTCCACCAGGAAATAGATCAATTGTAAGCTCGACAAAGTCTCACCAATCAGCTCAGGTTTGTGGCCCGTTGTGAGCTGGTAGAAGATGTGGTAGCTCCTCTCAGCAGACAGCTGGAATGTCACCCGAGACTTCTCCAGCAGATCTGTTGATAACAGTTACCAATCAGTTTCAACACATGGAAATGCAATAAAAAAAAAAATAAAAAATTGTCTTTGAAAATCTTCATGTTTTCCGGCCTTACACGTTTCAATGTCAGCTGAAGCCAGCTTCCCAGATGTTGCAAAATGGATTCTAATGAATTTACCCTGTGTAAATTATTCAGAGAAGTATGATTAAGTATTGCAACCCTCCACATATTGACATAGTTTGTAAGACTTTTCATGGAAGCAAAAAAACACTCACAAAGCGGGATGAGTTGTCATTCCTCACAGTTTTGGCATTACCATAAGCCTCCAGCAGGGGGTTGGCTGCGATGATTTGATCTTCCAGCGACCCCTTCAGAGAGTAAAACGCCAATCCAACTGAGTTCCATGTTTCTTAATGCACAGAGCTCTGGTCACATGACATTATTCACCTGCATCTTGCTAGAAACTGCTTCCTGTTTCTTTCCTCCAGCCACTGCGATTGTCGCAAAGTACTGGATGACACGTTTGGTGTTGACAGTCTTTCCTGCGCCAGATTCTCCACTTTGGGCAAAAAAAGGTACATCAATGTTGTTGTACATGCCAGGCAATATACCAGAGAAATCAACATTATGAATGATGGCCTTCATTTTTTAAACACACACACACACACACACACACACACAAACAAAAACAAGCTTACGTGATCAGGATTGACTGGTTATCACGATCTGTTGAGAAAATTGAAGTTTAAAGATGTTTTCCTGCCTACTTCATTTACATTCAGTCTGTAGCCATAACTAGGCTCAATCACAACAGTTTAGATAAAAAAAAAAAAAAGACTCTGATACCTTGGAGCATGAACTGATAGGCGTTATCAGAGATGGAGAAGATGTGAGGCGGGGCTTCAATCCTCTTCTTGCCTCTGTATCCTTGCACAACCCCTGTGTCGTACACTGGGAGCCACTTGTAGGGGTTCACAGTGACGCAGAACAGCCCAGAGTAGGTCTGTGGGGACAGCAACAGGTTCTCAACATTCTCATCCCACAGTAACAACTAATGACTTCTGATGTGACCCACGTAGATCATCCACGCTGCGTAACGCTCTTTGAGGTTGTACAGCACAGAGGGTTCACTGAGGTGGGTCATCATGGCCATGTCCTCAATCTTGTTGTACTTCGGAGGGTTCATGGGGAAGATCTCGGTGTCTTTGACAGTGATGGTCTATTGCAGGGGCAGAACATCACAGGAGATTTTGCTATGAAAATGTATGAATATTTTTGTTTAATTGTCTCTTTAAACTTTATTATTACAGAGAAATATTACAGGTATTACAGAGAAAATTATATTCTTTAGCTCATTTTGTTTTAGCTCATATGTCATATGCTTTTAGGCCATCAGTTTGTCATGAAGAAACACACACACAAATACCATAACAAGAGCATCTTTTTTTGTAAAGGAAATGTGATTTTTTTTATTTATTGTTTAAACGTCTTTGCCATCTCACTTACCTTCCCACATAAGGTGTCCACGGTGGCTTTGCCCCCCTCCCTCTTGGTCAGTTTCCCCTTAAGGTACATCTCAGTGGGCTCAGTCACAAAGTATGCTGATTTAGCATCAAAGGGAGTGTTCTGAGCTTCAAGCCTCTCTCTTTCTGGCTTCCGGAGGTAAATGGCCGCCGCGCCAAAACACTCCATTTCTGCGTCTCCACTCATGATGACGTTTTACTGTAAGTTGGTGAGAACAGAGCAGTTATTTCATTTTCCTTATTATTTATTTATTTTTTTTTCTAAAAATAAAGTATATATATATATATATATATATATATATATATATATATATACATATATATAGTCTTTTTTATTTTTTTTTTACATATTAAAAGAGAAGGACACAGTCATTCCAACTAAGTAATGAACCACTGACTAAAGTGACAAATATTTGCCATTAAACATTTTTTGGGTAAGCACTTTTTTGTCATTTAAATTTTTCTTCTTTTTTTTGTAGTGCTTGCATATATTAATGGAATGAGAAACAGGTGATATTTGTTTAGATTGTGAAGAAGAAACAGTGAAGAATTACCTTGTCCCCTTCCCTCAGAAGAACAGATGTTGATGGCACAATGAGGATACTGCAAAAAGAAGCAAATAGTTTTAGGCAATATCTATGTTTAAAGTATTCCAAGCCACGTAAGAAAATTAATCCCAACACACGCACGCACTCTACACTTGAGTCTTCACTCTGTGCTCTTGGCAATAAGTGCCCTGCATTGTTCATTAAGCTGCTGCCTTCCCTTCTGCTAATAAAAGACTTAAACTGGCTCACCTTGAGTGGTGCTCTATCAGTCCTTGTGGAAGTACAGCCTGCCTTCTTATATAGGGATGAGTGCTTACTCACAAGACGTGACATCCTTTATTTGGGCATGCACTGTTAATCTCCTGGCTTGGAGATTTTTTTTTGCTTCTGTTGTGATAAAAGCCATACTTTACTGCAGCGCATCACCTTAATCACCTTCACCTAAAGCTCAAGTTATGACTCAAAGAATTCAGACGTTGTTGAAGAGTTTCAGTGGGACATAACTACAAACATATCAAAGTTCTTGAACTGACAGAAATAACTGGTCGACTGGTAAGATCAAATTGCTCCTCATTAGTGCAATTACCAGCGTAGGTCAGCATCACAAACCAAAATTTAAAAACAGAGTTTTCACAAGCCATTGATGAGATGTTAATTTGTATTTTATGTCTTAGAGGTTTGCATCAAACAGGTGTCAACACCAGTGTGAAGGGAGGCAGTTCTACACAAAAAAACTAGGTTTAACTATTGTTATAAAATGTAAAAATAGATCAAGACACATTCAATGCCGCATTTTTAACCTTGTGAAAACATTGTCCTGGCAGCCGTATTAGCCTCTGAGGTTCAGACATTGTTTTGGACTATACAATAATCTCTTAAATGCGCCTTGGCACTGCAGAGGATCTGACTTTAGCCGCGGAGAAGCTCATGTGTCACTGGCATTCGGCTGCAGAAGCCTTGCAAGTCTTTCCTGTGACAAAGGAGCAGGATTGGGCCCAACAGTTGCTCATCGAAGAGCCCATGGAAATAAAGATACCCGCCTGATCACAGATACACTCACTGAGGTCTGCGTTTTGCCAAATCCCAGACTTAATTAGATTTGTTCAGTCGGGAGGAAGGACAATAGAAGGAAAAACAACACTTTTATTTATAGTGCTTTAATTTCCTCCGTTGTCTCCTTTGTTGAGATATTTATGTGGTAGGTATGTCCTGACATATGTGTCCTTGGAGAAGTTCCCATCAACGGTTTAATGTAAATTTTTTGTAGCCCATACAACATTTGAGAAATCTGTTTGCTTGTTTTTTCGTTTACATTTTAGTATCCTGTCATCTTGCCCACATCGTGCCGCAATCAAAATTATGTATTATTATAGGGGCAATTCTGGAGCAAAGCCTGAGTTTAAAGTACTATAAGAAGAACAGGAACAGCTCAACCTCATTCACACTCGCCGACAGAGAGGAAAGCTGGCTGGTAGGTATGAAATCTCTCTGATACTGTTCATATTCAACACATGTAGAAAACAGGTATTTAGTTATTGTTGTCAATGTCTCATTTATATATCAAAATGTTCAATGTATTGAAAAAAAATTACCTAAAATATCCAATATATATAATATATAATATATAGATTTACATATTTTATGTTGAATAACATTAAATACATAATCAATTCTATAGAAGCCTTCTTCATCAAAGAGGGCACTAAGAGCAGATGGATGCTGAACCTTCTTCATACTAGACATAACTCCAAATATCTTCCATTGAATGCAGCACTTGGTGGGGACAATATTTTGTCCCTATTGGTACGCAACTCAAGTTTAATATGGAGCGTTATTGGCACGCAGTGCAAGACACTTGTTCTCAGTAAGGAGGCCAGTGTCTACCTGGTGTTATTTATACTTTCTGAGTAAAGGAGTCCTTTATTTAGCCCCACAGCTGTATCAGCCTGATCGCAGAGTCAGGTGATGAATGTACGGCTCCTCTGTTATTGTTCATATACACCTCCAGCTATATATCAGGGTCACATCTTTGTGTATTAATCAGTGTATTTATAGTGGACCTACAGTTTGACCCTCTGTTGTCTGTATCCCCTTTCCTTTTGATACTGCAAGTTTCAATGTGATGACTGACAGTGTGTCGAACAAATAAAGAAATAACCTGCAGTATATTGTGCATACTTCTTCCAGTTGGAGATAGTGGCTGTTGTAACACTTGACAGTATATATTATGGTTTTATTTTAAAGAGAAAATAATGAGGCAGTGTAAACACTCATTAGGCACCATGATTATCAAATTACTTGTAGATGCGGGACTGTCAAAACCTTTGACCTGCAACTTTCTCTTAACGTCTCACAGCTCCTCTGAGGAACGACAAGTATTTAGTGCTTAACGGGGTCATACAGCAGTTTTTCCTTTCACTTTATGAGTTTGTGATAATCCTGTAGCTTAAACTGATGACAGACCTGCCCGTCGGGGAGTGACAGGCTGCTGAGGATGGTCGTAAACATCATGGCTGTCACAACACAGAAACAGCTGGTTTTTAAAATAAATAACAATGCGTTTAAACAATAAAACTTACAAATGGAATTATATTTAGTTTATACACGATGGACTTTGATCAATGGTGATCATAAAGAGCTAGTTCAAGTTCAGCGGGCAGCCATGTCGCAACACCTCATTTCTACAGCAAGCCAGAACATTGCCACACAAAACGTCTGTTCATGATCATGCAATTACACATTGACATCACAGGAGGTATAAAATTAGGTGAAAACAAACAGGAATTCAGAAAACAGAGGTTATCATTGGAATTGTCTATAAAAAGAAATTACAGCAGCTGTCAAGATGACTATGGACATAAGTTAATTCATGAAATTCAAAAAGAATTGCCATATGCTTTCTTACCACTAGATGCAACTAAATCTTGAACCCTGGCCCTTTAATGTCATCCAATACTTGACAGGTGACAAGATTCTCACCTGTGCAACTGAAAATGTATGTTCCAATCAGACGAATGACTTCAGGGACAAAGTCTCATGCTTTTGACTTGACAGTTTGACAGTGATTATAAGTTGCTTTGTTGGTTGTTGATATTTTTCTTTTTCAGTTACAATTCTTATTGTTTCAGTCTTTGGAGCAATGAAATGTTGGCAGCTATACATAATCTAGTAAGATTCAACTTTGCTCTGAAACTTTCTTATGTCATATTTTGATGTATCTGCATCTCCAAGCAGAAACAACAATCACTCAACCCTGAGATGTCAGGACACCAGATTCTGAATTTTCTAGTCAGACTTAACACTTTCACTCATGGCACTTTTCAGCAGACCTGATTACTGCTCTGCATACTTAACATTGCCAAGGGTCACCCAGTGTGTCTCGTTGACCCTCCTGGGTTAAAACACATCACATAACTTTATTTCTGAGGTCAAGTCACAACTGTTTTTTGTGAGCGACCCTCACATACCCCACTTGCTGATCACGTCCCACATATTTCGTCTCCCAAAAATGCTGCTGCTTGTTAGACAGGAGACAGAAACTTCGGTGGTGGTTCCATTGTCTAAAACTGGAATGTGCGACAAACAGGTGACTAGATCAGTGTGAGCCCTCTTGTTGTCTCAAGGGTGCAGATGTATTTTTAAACCCTTTCTTTAAATGGGCTTCTGGCACTGGGGGCCGTGACAAATGTACTGAAGACAAGGCTGGGTTTGCAGCTTGACCTTCCCCTAAGTCAAGTGTTTGTTCCCCATCTGTGGCAAGAAGGGGATCATGTTATATGATGTGCAGTAGTTGGCATTCTTTCCTTGTTGAAAGGAGACACGGCTGCAGCAGCGGAATTAGAAGATAAATACTGAGGACTTCACACCCAGCAAAACAGGACTATATATTCAATAAAAATGTGATACTTGATCTGTGATGCTGCTGGAAGGGCTTATTTGGAAGAAATACAAATATAGCTGTCTCCTCAGCAATGCTCGCAGAGCTCAAACATTTGTCACCGCCTCAAGTCATATTGTGGGACTGCCTTTGATATGAAAGGCGTTCTTCTCTATTAAGTGTCCTGCTGGACAAGAGGGCGCTGCTGTTTGCAACTCTCATTGGAGACTGTAGCTTGATTTCAAATATAACAAACACAATAAATCCGGTCTGTGACTTGTAATTGCGATGTCTGAGTAAGAAAATCTATTAATCCTCGAAATATCTTAAGAGTCTGGCTATGAAATGCATTTGAAGAATTAAAAAGCAAAATGAATACTCTGATGTTCACCAGAGTTTGGGTGCTGAGTTCAAGGCGACTGGATTGATTGTCTACAGCTCAGCTCTTAGAAGACTGTGTTGACCTGGACAAGTGAGGTCTTGCAATGACCTGATGTTCAATACAAACTAGACTTTCATAAAAGTGACTTGACCAGAATGGTTATTGTGTGTGTGATGATACAGATGACGTGTTCTGGATGCCTGACAAATGCAAATATTGGATTAAGTAAATACCAACACAGAGACATTAATGGAGTAGCTGCTACTACATGACATTTCTTTACATTTATGTCTTCTGGCTGTGTATCTGTTGGTTAATATGGCCATGGTGTCTAAACCAACCATGTACTCCTGTTGAAACATCTAACTTGTCACTTTGCTTCCAACAATGAAATAAACTCAAACCAAAGAATTTACATTTTCAGCAACCCTGTTACAGTCCATTCCAATAAAGATACTACCTTTCAAGTTAAGAAAAATCTGTAAAATTCGTTGTTTATATTTAATGGTGTGTGTGTGTGTGTCTGTGTCTGTGTGTGAGAGAGGGAGAGTGAGAGAGAGAGAGAGAGAGAGAGAGAGTGAGTGAGTGAGTGTGTGTGTGTGTGTGTGTGTGTGTGTGTGTGTGTGTGTGTGAGGGCCGGCACAATGTCATTTGCGCGCATGACATGGTCTTCTAATAGGTCTATTTTTATCCCGGACCACCAACTTCACAGGGTGGGGCAAGTGACAAGTGTTTTGAGGAACACAAGCGAGGGCACCAGACGGTTAGAAACATTATCACCACAAGGCAAAGATTTGCAGTTAGTGTAACCTGAAGGACTCCTAATGTGCTGAGAGGCTTCGGTTGACAAATGTTACTCTGAATGATGCCGCCTCCTCTAAAATGCATCTCCAAGTTTGTTTGATGCAATACAAGGAGAATGTTAAAGTAGTACAAAAATCTGATTTTGATTTTTGGCAGTTTGGAGAAAATATAAGAAAAATGTAAAATTGAACATAAAATATGCTTCCATATCATAGGTTCTACATTGTACATGCTCTTGTAGGGCTTTCTGAAAAATACTCTTTAGCTCATGCCGTTCCTGAAATTGTGTGTTTATACCTCAGTTAACTTTGACTTTGTTGTAAAATGTACATTCACACTTTGCTACTGGTAATACAATGTGAGTTTGGAAATTATGACGAGAAGCAGCTTGATATGAGTTACTTGGCCATTCATTTATTAAAACCTTTGGACCGTCAGACAAAAACACCATATTGTATGATTTCTTGCACTGTGTCTCATCAAGGCTGGAGTTTACTCTTCTGCATCCTTTCCCTTTAAAGCAAACACAAAGAAGCAAAGTTGGGGAGGTAAAAATGAAAACAACTGTCAAGATGTGCCAACTGAAAACGACTGTGAATCTTGTCAGAGGTCAACATACCCTCCCAAGATCGCGGCTTTTGGCCCTCAGCTTGTTGACCTGCGACTCGGCGATGTCCGCTCTCTCCTGAGCCTCCTCCAGCTCGTGCTGAACCTTCCTGAACCTGGACAGGTGAGTGTTGGCCTGCTCCTCCTGTGAACGCATTCCATCACATGGAGGAGATGAAACCTGGTACATCACTAAAGCTGCAAGCACCCTGCTGTCAAAGCAGGGGCCAAATACATGTGCTGCATATCTGCATGCCATGTGTTGAATGTTGGACACTCACAGCTTCCTCAGCCTGTCGCTTGTAGGCCTTCACTTTCAGCTGAAGCTTGTCCACCAGGTCCTGGAGTCGGGTGACGTTCTTCTTGTCCTCCTCAGTCTACAGGCGACACATAGTAAGTATGCTGTCTTACAATCCAGCGCCACTCAGGCAAGTTATGGTGATTCATGCCCTCTAGGGGTCTGGAGCTCATTTTACATGCAGTGTGTCTCCAGTAGCGCAATTTACAAGTTGCCACAAATAACCGTGACGTGACAATGTGATGGGGCAGCACAGTGGCGCAGTGGTTTCCCGCTGCCGCCTGGCTTTCATTCCCGGCATGGGGCCTTTCTGTGTGGAGTTTGCATGTTCTTCCTGTGTCTGCATGGGTTCCCTCTGGGTTCTCCAGCTTCCTCCCACAGTCCAAACCATGCATGTGAGGTGAATTGGGAACTTTAAATTGACCATAGGTGAATGTGTGAGAGCGAATGGTTGTTCGTCCTTCTTTACCTTCTGCACCTTATTTTTATGATAATAACAATGCACATTAATTTACATTCCTGTCAATGTGCCGGTTTTAGCCAGAGGCTAATTTTCAAATGCAGTCTCTGGGCTGATGTTAAAAAACATTAAAAACACACAAAAAGGACACAAGGGTGATAGTATTTAAAAACAAAGACACAGGAGACATACAATTAGAGTAAAAATACAACAAATATATGTGGGTAACAGAAAGCGGGTTGGGATAGGCCCCAACAGAGCCCAGCAACCCTGAGTGCAGGAGTAAGCAGGTATTGAAAATGAATTGATGGATGCATTGCAATGCGATGGGTTCAGTTCTCTGTACCTGATAGGTCAGTTCCTTCACTCTGCGCTCATATTTGCGGACGCCCTTCACAGCTTCAGCGCCACGTTTCTGCTCAGCTTCCACCTCAGACTCCAGATCTCTAACCTTGAACCCCAGAAGAATGTTGGAACATGTTGGCATGATAGCGTCACAGACACAACAGGCGTCAAGGCATTATAAACAAAGTATGCAAAGTAAGAAGAAAAAAAAACTTAGAGTGAAGGGCTTTTTTGTGTGCAATCTTTTCTACCAATAGTACCAATAATAACTCGCTAGAGATGAGACAAGTGCAGCTTGCATCATTTGCATCACACAGCCCTGAAATCTTCATTTTCTGATGTCACTGCGTCAGTGTTAATTACAAGAAATAGGCGACTTAAACTAGATGGCTCTTGAGCTATTGCATAACATATTCAAAGGCACCATATGGTTTGACAGGACACATAAACCAACACATATTTTAGACCACAAAGCACATATGACAATATTTGTATAAACTGAGTATAAGTCGTGAGAACATGAATCCAGATGTTCTCACCCTGGCCTCCAGCTTCTGCAGCTGCTTCTTGCCTCCCTTCAAGGCCAGATTCTCAGCCTCGTCCAGGCGGTGCTGCAGGTCCTTCACTGTCACCTCCAGGTTCTTCTTCATCCTCTCCAGGTGAGCGCTGGTGTCCTGCTCCTTCTTCAGCTCCTCAGCCATCATAGCAGCCTACACATGAGAGAAAGATAGAGATCATTTACTGTCGACTGAATTGAAGGAAATAAGTCCAATGCTGCAAGTCCAGTGGTCTGACAACAGGTGAACAGGTTGCTTTTGCTCTGTTGCAGAATGATGTTATGGCAGTGGTTTTATGTTTCAATGGTTTTATGTGTATGTTTCATTGGTTAATGTCATTGATCTCTCAAGCACTCCTGTTACTTTCGCCTGAAGCGTTCAGTCTAGTTTTCTTCCGGTAGTCTTTGTCACCACTGTTTTTCTATGCTTCTCACTTAAACAGAGTGCAGTGACAAGCAATTTATCCTGGGGATGAATAAAGTAATCTGATTTTGATTGTGATTTTTCACTGTGTATTGTGATTAATAAAGTTAGGGACCTACAAAGCAAGATTAGAAAGATTAAACAGAAAACTATGATTTCAAACAACGGCGTTTATTTGATGGAAATTGCGAGCTGACTGATCCAGCAAACCTCAAACAAGTGGCAGTGTGATGAGACGGTGATGTCTTACATCAGTGATGGCCTTCTTGGCTTTTTCCTCGGCATTCCTGGCTTCCTGGATCGAGTCTTCCACTTCACCTTGGACCTGGGTCAGATCGGCTTCCAGCTTCCTCTTGGTGTTGATGAGGTTAGTGTTCTGCGAGAGAGAACAGACATGGTCAGGTTACCACAGTTCCTTGCATTTTCACAACTTTTCCCTGTTTTTCGGCTCTTCTCATCAAATACCTGCGAGTTCAGAAGCCCCACGCGCTCGCTGGCATCCACCAGCTCCTGCTCGGCCACTTTGCGGCTCCTCTCCGTCTGCTCCAGGGCGGCTCTCAGCTCCTCGATCTCGGCCAGCATCAGGTTGTTTCTGCGCTCCACCATGGCCACCTGCTCTCTCATTTCTTCCTGACCTCTCACTGCTTCGTCCAGGTGCAGCTGGGCATCCTGAAAACACACAAAGGTGTATCTAACAATACAGATTTTTTTTTCTTATAGATACCAATCAGGACCAGTTGAGTAGACGAACCTTAAACTGTCCCTGGATGTTCCTCAGCTGCTTCTGGGCTTCAGCTGCCTGCCGGTTGGCGTGGCCCAGCTGAATCTCCATCTCGTTCAGGTCTCCCTCCATCTTCTTCTTGACTCTCAGGGCATCGTTCCTGCTCCTGATCTCGGCATCCAAGGTGCTCTGCATGGTTTCAATCGTCCTTTGGCTGTTCCTCTTGATCTGCTCAATCTCCTCGTCCTTCTCAGCGACTTTACGGTCCACCTCATTCTTCACCTGGGTGAGCTCCAGCTGGACACGGATGATCTTTGACTCCTCATGCTCCAGCGTGGCCTAAGAAATAATGTTCAAAGTAGTAGAACGCTTAAGACGTGATTACGAATCTTGCCACAATGTTCATTGCAATTCATTTTTCCGATCCAGTGAGGAACAAATACCTCGGCCTCCTCAAGGGCGGTCTGGATCTCTGCTTTCTCAGACTCTGCAGTCTTCTTTCCCTTTTCCAGCTCATGAATTGTCTTCCCAGATTCACCGATATGTTCTGTCAAATCTGTAATTTCCTCTGTTGGGAGATCAAAACGATGTTGGGACTGCAGAGCACTAGCAGGGCTTTCCTTTCGATATATTACAGAACTAGTTACGGATTAACTACATGTTCAAGTCAGCTAGCAATAATCAAACTCAAGCTTGGTTGTCTTACGTTGCAGGTTCTTATTCTCCCTCTTCAGGGTCTCCAGGTGGTCCAGAGCTTCTTCATAACAGTTTTTCATCTTAAACATCTCTGTGCTCAAAGCACGGGCCTCTTTCTGAGCTCCCTCCAGCTCTGCTTGGCTCTCCTCGAACTTCTGCTTCCACTCAGCAAGAACCTTCAATCATGAAAGTCATGCATCAGTTGTTTTTCCGCCATCACCTGTCAGATACACCTCACATAGTGACTGTACCTCACCTTGTCAAAGTTCCTTTGCTTCTTGTCCAGGATCGCAGCCAGAGCGTTAGCTCTCTCCACATCGATCATCAGGTCCTCCACTTCACCCTGCAGCCTCTGTTTGGTCTTTTCCAGAGAGGCACACTTTGCATTCACAGCCTCGATGGACTCCTCCGCGTCCTGAAGGCGCTGAGCCAGCTTCTTCCTGTAACGGACACGTTGAGGTTCAAGATCAGAACTGCTACACGAGGAACTGACCTGGTGTCCAGACGCTTTCATTACTTGGCCTCTTCCAGCTCCTCAGTGCGCTGAATGGCATCAGTCTCGTATTTGGTTCTCCACTGAGCCACTTCGCTGTTGGCTTTGGACATTGAACGCTGCAGCTCAGCCTTGGCTTCCTGCTCCTCCTCATACTGCTCTCTGAGCAGGTCGCAGTCATGACGAGAGGACTGGACGGCGTGAGCCAGGGCGTTCTTGGCCTGGTAATCATGCAAAAAAAAAAATAATGTTGTCGACTCTAAATGTTTGAATTTCTGCATTGTTGAACCAAAGAGCTCTGCACCACCTTGACTTCCTCCTCCAGGTGCCTTTTGAGTTCCTCTATTTGGTGGATAAAAGCCTGTTTTCCTCTCGTAAGCTGTGAAACAAGAGACTCCCTTTCCTCCAATTGATGACCGATTTCCCCTGAGAAAGGAATAGAGAAAACATTTTTTTGTGATTTATGGTTTGCACAAACATGTCTTGTGTCTGCTTCTCTAATTTCCAATTCATAAGCCCCACCGTTTTCAGTCATCAGCCTTGATCTTTGGACATTTACATCATTCAACTGACGCATCTGTTCATCATTTCTGGCTTTCAGTTCGCTCACTTGATCCTCCAGAGAACGACACATCTTGTCCAGGTTTCCCTTGAGAACAACATTGGGGCAACATTTAATTTAATCAATATCATGCTTCTTTGGATGATGCCATTTATTATTACTTTGAATCGAATATCTGTTTTTGAACTTTACCTTTGATTTGGCAATAGACTCCATGTTGCTCACAAGGTCATCGATCTCCATCTTGTACTCGCTCTTCTCTTTCTCCAGCCTCTGTTTGACCCTCTGGAGGTTGTCGATCTGTTCTCCCAGCTCAGCCACGCTGTCGGCCTGCTTCTTGCGCAGAGCTGCAACAGTGGACTCGTGGTGCAAGGTGGACTCCTCGAGGTCACGACGCAGCTTCTGGAACTCGGCATCGCGCTTCTTGTTCATCTCGAGTTGTGCAGTTGTTGCCCCACCGGCTTCTTCGAGTCTCTCGCTGATCTCCTCCAGTTCCCTGGAGAGATCAGACCTCTGCTTCTCCACCTTGGCCCGAGCAGCCCGCTCGGCTTCGATCTCTTCCTCCAGCTCCTCAATACGAGCCTGAGTTGTAAAAGCAGGCATGGTCATGGCAAATGTTTGTACTTGAAGAGGACAAAGGTTTATGGAGGAGTTTATTTTTTAGTCCATTGTTTGGGGACAGGTTACCTGCAGTTCCTTGATTTTCTTCTGAAGCTGAATACCAAGAGCCTGTTCGTCCTCAACTCTGCTAAGAAGCTGGCTAATCTCAAAGTCCCTCCTTTATAAAAAATAAAGAGATATCAGTGTTTCAAATGCTTGAAAAATATAGTCTGCATTTCCAATAATTTCAAAATTGGTCAGGATATGTACTTCTTTATTTTCTCCTCAGACTGCTGCTTGTCATTCTCCAGATCCATTATGGTCTCGTGGGCCAGTTTCAGATCTCCTTCCAGCTTTCTTTTAGCTCGCTCAAGATCCATACGGAGCTTCTTCTCTTGCTCCAGGGATCCTTCAAGCTGCGTTGACAGAGACAATACATTGTTATTATGTTTCAAACTTTACATGTGACTGAAATGACTGTGTGTTATTGTTCCTCACATCGTCCACTTGCTGCTCCAGCTTGGTCTTGGCCTTGGTCAGAGTGTTGACTTTGTCTTCCTCTGCCTGCAGGTCATCAAGGGTCTGCTGGTGGGCCTCTTGGAGGGCTTTCTTCTCTTTGGTCAGCTTGGCAATGGCCTCATCTTGAGAGGACATCTCCTCCGTAAGGTTTTTGACCTATATTCAACATATTTTCATGATAAATTCCAATGATACCAGCATTTCTTAATTTTATTTTTATTTTATTCTTATTAGTGTCATTTTTTTTGTCTTTTTTGGACAAACTTTGAAGCAATTTAGAGAAGAATTGATAAATGCACCTTGTTCTCAGTGGCATGCTTCTCTTTTTCCACTTTGGCCAGGGTGAGCTCCAAGTCATCAATGTCTTTCTTCAGCTCAGAGCACTCATCCTCCAGCTTCCTCTTCTTTGCTGTCAGCTCAGCATTGATTTCCTCCTCATCCTCCAGCCTCTCTGCCGTCTCTTTGACTTTGGCCTCGAGTTGGATTTTTGCTTTGATGAGCCCCTCACACCTTTCCTCAGCATCACTGAGAGTTTCAGACTCCTAGACAGAATATGATAGTTGGAATAGCATTTAACTTCTGAACAAAAAAAAATCAAGAAAAAAAATACAATTCTGCTTTTGGTACACACAGACTGAATCTGGAGCTGCAGGTCATTCTTCTCCTGCACCAGTGAAACCATCTTCTCCTCGAGCTCCTTCTTCTTCGCCAGCGCCTTTGCCAATTCCTCCTTGGTCTTTTCAAAGTCCTCCTTCATTTGTGCCATCTCCTTTTCAGCCTCTGCACTCTTTAGCAGAGGTTTTATTCTGAAGTACAGCTTCATCCATGGCCAGGTTTTGACATTCATGAATGCACGGATGTTGTATTGGATGGAGTAAATGGCCTCCCTGACAAGAAAGAAAATGTTTTTGTCATCTTGTGATTTCATGACACTTAATGTGTGCCCGATTCTTGTAATTATGAAATTTGGCGAGATTTGTATAGTATTTCTTCGACATTGTGTTGAATTCACCTCCTCTGCATCATTTTTGCAAACTCTCGTCTCATCAGGTAGCCTCTGCAGACAGCCTGAGTCATTGTGACCAGTTCCACCAGCTTCTCATCTCTCATCTCCTCCAGCGTACCCAGCAAGCCAGCCTTAAAGAACACCTAACCAGAGAGGAAACAGCTTTAGGCGAACGCGGCTTTGAGTTCATATTGTCATATTTTAATTGGGTTGGTCAAATTACCTTTGTGTGACCAAATCTGTACTGGGATTTGTCCACATCTATGGACTCCAGCAGTTTTTCTGAGGCCTTCTTGTTGTCGATGAACTGTCCATCAGGAATGACACTGGCATTCAATACTTTGTATCTGGAAGTATTTATTGATCGGGAGTCATTAAAAGGAGCAAAAAAGACTTAGGTGCTCTAAGTTAAGATCCACAGTACCTCTGCTTGAAGTCACCATAGAGGATTCTGCTGGGGAAACCTTTCCTGCAGATCCTGATACCTTCCAGCACACCGTTACACCTCAGCTGATGGATGACCAGGAAGTTCTCCATGAGACCTGAAACCATCACAGGGATATAATACAAGATGCAACGTCACAGGTACAGAGGGTATGACGATTAAGATTTCATGAAATAATTCTGACAAGAGTTGAGTCCAGTTTTGGAAACCTACCAGGTGTTTTTGACTCATTGGGAATGAGACAGCGCACAAAGTGTGGGTGAGTGCTCCTTAAGTTGGTCATCAGCTTCCCCAAGTTCTCCTGTTAATGGACAATGTGTTCAGAATTTTTGGTATTGATTTTATTATGATAATATTGAGATATTGAAAATTCTCAAAATCATGAACACTCTCACTTCCCATGATAGTTGATTGCACAAGGTTGGTATTAAGCAACATGCAGAGATGATTCATGTGTAAGGATTTTTTTTTTTTTTAAATGGGTTATTAACATATTTTATGTTCAAGACATCAAGAAACCAAGAGACAAAACATTAAAAATAAGTAAGTAAAGAAACCAGTTACTAACAAACCACACAAAAGCCTCTTTAGTTTCAGACCTCTTGATAACATTAGTGGAAAAAGTTATCATATTTCTTGATTGTAAAAAATATATGTTTTTAAAGATTACCCTGAAAAGAGCAGACACTGTCTGGAAGGAGCCGCCCTTCTTCTTTCCACCTGCCTTTCCACCTGCCTTTCCACCTTTCCCATCTGTATAAAGCAGTTGACAAATTACATTCCCTACCATGATTTTTGTGATGGCATGGCATGACAGTTGATACCTCCAATCAACCCCCCTTTATCATTTCATGTTAATAAGGTCTATATTCCAAAACTGATCTGTGTGGATCAAAAGTATATGATAGGTGTCATAGGTTGAACGCAATATTTTACCGTCTGATCCGGCATGAGATGCGTAGAGAAAAGCCAACAGCTTCACTGATGACTTCTGATACAGCTGAACCACTGAGTCATTCAGGGGGTCTTTGTTCTTATCCAGCCAGCCAAGAACATTATAATCCACAGTGCCAGCGTAGTGCACCAGAGAGAAGTGGGCCTCAGCTTTGCCTTTGGCCGGTTTGGGTTTCTGGAAGGGGGCGCTTTTACCCAGATGCTGGTCATACAGTTTGTTCTTGAAGGTGATATCTGTTGCCTTGGGGAACATGCACTCCTCTTCAAGGATGGAGAAGATGCCCATTGGCTGTGACGATGACATGGTGGTTGTAGATCCAACAAATCAATTGCTTGTTTTTTTTGTTTTTTTATCTGTCATTGAATATAAAATAAAATATCAACTACCTTTTCAATCAGCTCAATGCAGGCAGCCAAATCCATCCCGAAGTCAATGAAATCCCACTGAATGCCCTCTTTCTTGTACTCCTCTTGCTCCAGGACAAACATGTGGTGGTTGAAAAACTGTTGCAGTTTTTCATTGGTGAAGTTGATGCACATCTGCTCCAAACTATTGAACTGTTGAAAGGGTAGAAAGTAACTGTAATAAAAATAATAATAATTTTGGAGACAATATTTAGCAATGACACTCATGTCCACTTACATCAAAGATTTCAAACCCTGCAATGTCTAAGACGCCAATGAAAAAGTTCCTTGGCTGTTTGGTGTCCAGCATCTCGTTGATTCTGACCACCATCCACAAAAACATCTTCTCATACACAGACTTGGACAGAGCCATCACTGAATTATTCACCTAAAGGAGAAACACATATGGTTACATAGAGCAAGTTGGAATATTTGTGCACTCCATTTCATGACTATATATATTTAGACACATTTTAAACATTACCTGTGGCACAGTTTGGCCTTTAACAACCATTTCATTGCCAACTTTGACTCTTGGATAGCACAAAGCTTTAAGCATATCGGCAGAGTTCAGGCCCATGAGGTAAGCGATTTTATCAGCCTCTAAAAATAAAAATGACAAGACAAGATCATTTTGAAAGCCAGACATGTCCTGGCCATGACTCCAGCTTCTTCCTTTACAAATGATGTTGATTAGTCCATGAATACACACACGGCATAGAACAGTTTGGATGGGATCTTTTCAGGATAGATTTAGGTCTACCCCAGTGACATATACTGGTTCTTCTCAGTGCAAAGACACTTCCTCCTTGGTATCCATGCAACAGCCAAAATAGCTCATAATGCTAATAGTTATTTGGCACAAAAAGCAGTATATTACTCTGTATTATTGATAAAGGACACACCTTAAGATGGATCTCTGAATAATTGCATCATCCAAATAATTGAGTAAGTTACTAAGTTGAATGTTTGCAGCATTTACCCTCTGTGCCATCAGGCTCAGCCTGCTCCTCACGCTGCTTCTGCTTGAACTTCATGTTGCCATGATGCATCACTGCCCCGGTCAGTTTGTACATGCTCATCTTTTCTTCTGCGCTGAAGCCCAAGATGTCGATGGCAGTCTACAAAAAGATTCACACGGGTCTATTTTAAGATCCATTGTCAATCACCACTTCTCCTGCACTCAGGGTCGTGGGGCTTGCAGGGGCCTGACCCAGCTGTCTTGGGGCGAAGACAGGTTACTATTTTAACTGTTATGTTAAAAAAAAAAGTGAAAAACAATATTTATCTAAAAGACTTTCACAACGAGTGCAGTCTTCAATAGTTATCAGTCGTAAGCAATACCATAAGTGGCAAGGAATTCTGTACTCACATCAGTGGCGATGAATTCTTCAACGTCATTGATACTCTTGACAGTGATTTCACCATGACTGATCATGGGGAAGTCGTAGGGATTGGTGGTAATAAGGAGACCCTCTGAAATACATGAATTGCATTTATCAGTTGGAGTGTGGAATCACAATATTTTGTTGCGACAATAGGACAACTTAGCTCACCAATCAGCTCAGGTTTGTGGCCCGTTGTGAGCTGGTAGAAGATGTGGTAGCTCCTCTCAGCAGACAGCTGGAATGTCACCCGAGACTTCTCCAGCAGATCTGGCAAAAAGGACAATCACACTTTCACAAGTTGATCTTTCATCTCATCTTCTGGCCAGGGAAAAATTGGGTAATCTTACATGTCTCGATATCAGCTGAAGCCAGCTTTCCAGTTGAGCCAAAATGGATTCTGATAAATTTACCCTGCGAGAAAATGCATTTGTTTTCAATGTAAACATCAGTGTGAGTAAGCACGCAAACAAGAGCTACAAGAAAATTAGAGAAGAGCAAAAACTCACAAAGCGGGATGAGTTGTCATTCCTCACAGTTTTGGCATTACCATAAGCCTCCAGCAGGGGGTTGGCTGCGATGATTTGATCTTCCAGCGACCCCTTTAGAGAGTAAAACGCCAATACAACTCAGTTCCATGTTTCTTAATGCACAGAGCTCTTGTCACATGACATTATTCACCTGCATCTTGCCAGAAACTGCTTCCTGTTTCTTTCCTCCAGCCACTGCGATTGTCGCAAAGTACTGGATGACACGTTTGGTGTTGACAGTCTTTCCTGCACCGGATTCTCCACTTTGGGGGAAAAAGTAGTAAGGTAATGTTGGCTATATGGCAGAGAAATCAACACTATGAATGATGGTTTTCAGTTTTCTTTAAAACACACAACACACAAACAAAAACAAGCTTACGTGATCAGGATTGACTGGTTCTCACGATCTGTTGAGAAAATTGAAGTTAGAAGATATTTTCCTGCCTGCTTCATTTACTTCAGTCTGTAGCCATAAATAGGCTCAATCACAACAGTTCAGATAAAAAAAAGAGCCTGATACCTTGGAGCAGGAACTGATAGGCGTTATCAGAGATGGAGAAGATGTGAGGCGGAGCTTCAATCCTCTTCTTGCCTCTGTATCCTTGCACAACCTTTGAGTCGTACACTGGGAGCCACTTGTAGGGGTTCACAGTGACGCAGAACAGCCCAGAGTAGGTCTGTGGAGACACAGAGGAGAATCTTTCCAACATGTTCTACCTCCAGCCATTATTTTCCCCTTTGAAGGTAAGGATCTTCTCATACTCACATAGATCATCCACGCTGCGTAACGCTCTTTGAGGTTGAACAGCACAGAGGGTTCACTGAGGTGGGTCATCATGGCCATGTCCTCAATCTTGTCGAACTTCGGGGGGTTCATGGGGAAGATGTCATCCTCCTTCACCGTGAGGGTCTACAGCAAAACAGTCAAGAACCACTTGAAGAACTTGTGAAGAACTATTTGAACAAAGTATGAAAACAACACTTTTTAATCTTCTTCCTGTTATTTTATGTGGCTGATCGTTACCTACCTTGCCACCAACAATTTCTACGGTGGCTTTGCCCCCCTCCTTTTTCAACAGCTTTCCCTTCACATACATCTGGGCGGGCTCCGCCACGTAAAAAGCCGTTTTGGCATCAAACGGAGTGTTCTGTGCCTCTATTCGTTCCCGCTCAGATTTCCGAAGGTATATGGCCGCGGGGCCAAAGCACTCCATTTCAGCATCACTACTCATGGCTGCTCTCTGGAAAGAGATGTATACAAAGTGAAATCATAATCGGGGCTGACAATGAAAGGGGAAGATTTTCAGGCAAGATACATTAAATTCTGTTGCACGTCGATGTCATTCTTGTTTACCTTTGTGTCCCTACGTGATGCAGATGATTTGAGGTTACTGAAAACAGGAGCGAAAACCAACCAGTCTTATCAAAGATGAAGTCATAAACCCTTTAACCCTTTAACCATACAGTAGATGTGATATGGGAGAATTAAACACACAGACCGTTGAATAAAAGTGTAGCCAGACTCACCTCAGTTGGCCGCCCACCAGCTCACAACTTCTGATGAGCCTGGCGCTGACCCTTTTATAAAGGATTCCCCAGACCCCCTACAGGGGCAGCCCTCCTCTTTAGGTCAGAACATATCAGATTGCCTCATCTTCACAACTGGCCATACCATATCCTATGCAACACAAAATATAGATTTCAGTTAAACCCCAGATTAAAATTGCCACCGCCACGACTGAATCCTGACTCCAAGTATAACTTCAAAGTTCTTTCAGGATTACCCACTGGTGAATAACTGAACAGGAGTTATGTTTGTGAGCTTATTGACAAAAAATCTTTTTAAATGTGAATCTAAATATTTCTCTTCACTTCAAGCCTTGTGGTTAGATTGAACTTTAACTTGATTTACATTTAGGCGAAGCTTTTCTCATCGCTGTTGTTTCAGACATCTATCAATGACGCGAGGAAAAGGACTTAGCCGCAGCTAATTTAAGGCCCATTATGGTCCATTATACTGTTGTGGGGAGCCTGCAAAGAAAGTTGAAACCTAGGATGCCGTCAAACAATCCTCTTGTGGTGTGATTAGATTGCAATAAATGATATTCAATACGTCTGGCCTTTCTTATTAGGGCCTGGTACAAAAATAGCCTCCCATTCAGGGATACCCACATTCTTATTTTTAAAAATGTTGACAAATTCATTGAATGCTTGAGTTAATTATGTGTTAAATGAAAAGTGGATTCCTATTACGGAACGCCTCAGACAAAAACAGAAAAGATCACCCATCATTCTGGGTCTAGACAGCAGCTTGAAAAAAAAAGCCATTAACTTGAAAAGTTCACTAGAGTCTAATGTGAGTTTCTTTCTGCTCTCTGTGACTTTATTGCTGCACAGTGCTGTGCTAATGTTTTGTTCCAGTGGGAGCGCCTCTTGCATTACAAATGCATGACTTATCCAAATAAGGTAAGTGGAAATGTTTGTCTCATGTTACTCAATGTAGTTCAGGGGAAATAAAAAAAATATTTATCACCAGAGCAATACTCTGGCTAATTTCTTTTGCCCACCAGCCATTTTAAAAAACAGTATTATTAAAAAGTATGAACGTATTGTGTGTGTGTGTGTGTGTGTGTGTGTGTGTGTGTGTGTGTGTGTGTGTGTGTGTGCATATGTGCTGTGTGTGTATATAGTGACTATGTCATTAGTATACTCTTTTCAAACTGCTAAGTTAAAACACTAATGTGTTCACATGAAATCACACATGCACAAATGTTTGGAGATGAACTCCAGTAAATTATTATGATCCATCCACTAAAACATTTGGAATTGACCTTTATCATTCTCGCGTCTTAGCAGCAAATGAGGTGAATACTCTAGGGACAGGATCAATTACAAGAAATTAGCAGGTTGTCCACTAAGTTGAGCACCGGCTGTGTTTTGAGTAAACACTGTCTCGTTTTCCGGGTGGCCAAGAAAAGTTTAAATTCCAAAACAGCTAATTGTCCCTTGTGTGCCACAAATAAGACATCACTGTGCAGGTGTGTGGGGTGCCCACTGCAGAATTTGTGGGTGTGCGCGTTGGAAAGAAAATTAGGAGGAAACAGCGTGTTGCTTCGTTCAGTCCAAAACTGCCAACTATTTGGAGAAGCAGAGGAAGGTAAGTACAAGTGGATTTCTTTTTACATTCAATTAAATATTATTAACAACTGAAACTATATTGTATTAATCATGGTATTGATTTTATAAAGTTATTAAAAGCTGACCTCACTTTCAATGTCTTTCATAATCAGAGAAGACATGTCTGCATCACAGTGGCACTGGTAGGTTTTATTATGTCTTTCCTGGAAATGTGTGAAACTATGATGGTAAAATGGAACTTTGTTTTATTTGAAAAAAAAAGAAAAAAGATTGACACTTGAGCCAGTCTTAAACTGAGTGTGTTTTTACATGCACTGGGTTCAAACAACAAAACAATCCATAGACATTAGTTATGTATTGTTGTGTAGTGTGTACATTTTTCACACTCACGTGTGAGCTGTTTAACATTTAATGAATGTGATTTAGTGGGGACGAGAACACTTAAGTGCTTCTTCAGGCGGTGCATTGGTTTGTAAAGATTGTGTGTATATTTACAATAAAAAGCATGAGAGCATTTAATTAATTAGTCTGTTGTGGACTAGAAGGTTCACCCCTCAGGGAGTAGGATAGAGTCTACTGGGTTCAGTTATTTGAGCCACTGAGGGAATATGTACTAAGAATATATACTACTACTACACTTCTCATATGTTACAAAACAAACATAATTTTTTTTCCATTTCTAAAGTAAAATCAAACAATTTTGATTGTGATGCAGTTAAGATATTTACATTTAAAAAAATCAGCATCAAGTCTATATTTGCATTGAAGACAGTGAAAGAGCTAAGCATTTAGAAATGTAGGTCAGGTGCTCAAAATGTCCTTTAAAGCTCTGATGTCAGTTTTATTTATTTATTTTACCCTGTGGTATGTTGTGTTGTATATTTTTGTTTAGCAGTACACCTGCCTCGTTGGTCTAATGCTGTGGTGCTGTTTGAATTCACTTTAGGTCATGTTTATGTTATTTTTCTAAAATAATGACACACTTTTTCATGTAATGTTGAACTTAGTAAAAACATTATAATTAATTAAGTGCATATGTATATATATGTGTGTGTGTGTGTGTGTGTGTGTGTGAGTGTGTGTGTGCGTGTATATATACAATTAACAATAACTGTATTGGTTTCCATCCCTTTAAAAATTTGCAACTTTTAGAAATATTGTAGATACAGTTTAGGATCTGTCCAAGACTCTTATAAATTAAATAATGTTTGTGTTGATATTGGACTTTAAACAGCTATTCTAATCTCATTACTTTAGTTTTTTTTCTTTTTCAACTGCAGCACATCCAAACTGTAATCAGTAAGTTATGACCAGTAATTTGATTCTTACACTTTTGATAACAACAACTAATGTTTTCTACATTTTTATTTTCCTCTGTACTGGAAACGTACTGAACAGTGACCTCAAAGCCGAAGTAGTAATAATAATATAATAATGTCCCTTTAAAATTTGTGCTTATGCAACAACATCTATAAGTGAAATACTTTTAAACAGAAAGGTAACAAGCATGTTTACATTTCCAATGTAAGGAGTAGAAAGTCAGATATTTGTGTACAAATGTAAAGAGTAAAAGTAAAAACTGTCAGAAAAAGAAGTACTCAAGTAAAGTACAGATACGTAAAAACAAAAAAATCTAATTAGCAACAGTAACAAAGTATTTTCACTTTGTGACTTCCCACCTGTGCCTAAATGTTAGAGAAGACATTTGATTCTCCTGTTTTGAATGTGACTCTTATTACTCTTTTTTTCAGCATTAGTTTCTTCTCCATTTCGTAGATTATCACCTTTACTGATGTGTCTGTGAAATAAATTTTGTGGATTTTGGAAGCTCTCCTTTTGTTGTTTCATGTTGTGATTGTCTATGCTGTATAAATGTTGTCTTTGTAAAGCAAAACTTTCTAACAAGAATTTTACCTGAAGTTTATTTTTCCACATTTTGAGAAAAGGTTATCTCAGGTAAAGTCCTTCTTCGTCCACATCTGTTCTGTAAACAAAAGATTTAGTTGTGGTTGTGTCTATAATGTTCATCTGGATTTAGAATACTGAAAATTAACACAAACATTTGATTTGTTAGCTTGATTAGGAATCATGTTGTGATCAATGTTGTCTTTACATTTTGTCTATTTTGTCCCCCAAAAAATGAAGAATAAACACTGAACTTGTATATTTTTTTTAATAACCCATTAAAAATGGGTAATACATTAAGGATAATAACACCATCCATCCAATTTCATACCATATATTTTGCAGTTTTAGATGAGCTGCCCAGGTCCACCGCCTTTCTGTGTACATTCACACATGCTCTGGAAACACATTAGAAAAAAACAACTTTTTTATTTTTATTCATTTTTTATTTATTTGTTAGTAAAGAATAAATCTTGCCATCGTAATTTGCTCATTTAGTAAGGTTGATGACATGGTGAAGTGTTAAGGGAGCTCACATGGTGATATATGAGGTGGTAACAGAAGGGGCATATTTGCACCTTTGCAACTTGAGGCGCTCTCTGGTGTTTATAAGAAGCCTCTGACCTCCAGCAGCAGCATTAGTGTGCACCTTCAGGGACATGTGGCCATAAGCAGTTTGGTCTAAGTAACAGCACAGACAAATATCTATTTTTTCACCTCATATCAAAAAGAAACAGGCATAATTTGAAATCAGCGCATGATTTGAACCGGTGAGGCTGTGGAAATTTTGTTGACAGCCTCTGTCCCAGACTTTTTCTCCAGTTTCATAACCTAATCCCTGGGGCTTGGCCACAAGATCGACAAGTAGCCAGGGTCAACAGTGAGACCTAATTTTAACCAACACCCCCCAACCTTGTCAAGTGAGTTTTGACATCAATTAAAATGACAGCAATTCCTTTCCTCAGTCCTCGAAGCAGTGCAGAATACAGCCCCACTGAGCATGTTATAAAATATATTAAATTTGTCTTATGCATTTCTTAATACAGAAGTATATAGTCACTGTTGATGGAGGTTTGATCCCAGCACTGGCAACACACTGAGCCTAACGTCTCCTATATCGTTTAACAAATCAGAGGTGCTAGATTAAAGAAAGAAAAAAAAAATGTTTCATAAATATTCAAGTACCAACTGCAGTGATTTCAATTAGTCTAAATGGTGACCCTCTGTTTCAAACTGCTAGTCTCACAAACGTGGCTGTAAAAACCTCATGGCAAAATTGACGTTGCTTACATGTGAATATCAACGTTCTGTACATCAAGAGCTTTTCAATGAAATTATAATAATCATCAATTCTGAGGTACTTTCTGAAAGAAGATTAAAAAAAAAAAAAAAAAGAATTATAAATTGTATGTACTCACATGTCCAGACGCCTTTTAGCCATCTTGCCATCTGGAATGTGAGCCAGCGCCATTTGTTTGGTTAGCTAGCCCGTGTCTAGTTGCGTCTTCTTGACAAATGATGAAAACCGATAGGCAGCGACAGACTGACAGATCAAAGACCAAAAAGGTACAATAAGCCTCTTGAGTATTTGGTTGGAGCATCAACACACGCCTGTTGCTATATTTGAGTTTTGCCCTAATAAGACAGAAGATTTGAGAGCAGGTATCGTGTAACATTGAAGACAGAGGCTCACTATATCTTGTGGGTAAGCACATTAGAATTTCTTCATCTCTCTCTCTCTCTCTCTCTGTCTCTCTCTGTCTCTCTCTCTCTCTCTCTCTCTCTCCCTCTCTCTGTCTCTGTCTCGTGGCTGTCTCCCGGCACCTTATCATTGTGCCAACCTTGTGTGCTGGATTGTGTTGCCTCGAGGCCCGACGCTCCAAAACATATGCCGGACAGAAACAGCCAGGCAATAAATACAACACTCAAGGAACACAAGGAACTTTGTCTCTATTCCTGAAAAACCTTGAGATGAAATGGAAACATGAAGGAGGCAGGAGAGATGTAATCCGTCACTCAGCTGCTCCACATTTAGGATACTGTCTGAGTCGCCCTGGTGGATCCCATGACAACAAGAAAATGACAGCTGTTGGCACTGTGGAGGGGAATAATCCCTTGGCAATCCATCCTTTTCTTTTAGGCCCCCTGGCACTTGTTTCATTTTTTAAAACAATTTCTGACTTGCAAGGATCCTGTAACAGTACACCACACCGGTTGTCAAACGCATTGTAAGCTTCCTCTTCCCATCTTTGGATCGGTTGTTAGTGCTGATTTCACAACAAGAAGGATCCAGAAGCTTGCATCAGAGGTTTAAACAATACAGTCAACTTAACCCACATAAGACCACCACATTAATGTCAAGTTCTAGATGAACATACATTTGTCAAAAATGTATATCAAATCAAATTAAAAAAAATATACAATCATTTTGTCATTTAATTAACAGATAACAGAGCAGCATACTTTTTTATATTAAACACAGGAATAGTTTGTTTATCTTCTATAAATTCTATTCCCTGAAGGCCTGTCAGGCATCTGGCACAGAGGATGCCCCATAAACTGTGTGTAACATGACAACAAGGCTTTAGCCACAACTGCACAAGCATCATGACAGGCGACATGACCAAATACAGAAACACAAACCTTGTGATCGGCTCCCATCACTCTATATAAAAGGCACAGTCATCGTCCACAGTGGACAGGCACCAAGCAAAGGTAAGTTTCCCACTTTGCGCTGATTTATTTCCCGTCACTAGATTCATGAGCTACATGTTATCTATGTTTAGAATACTGACTTCTATTCTTGAAGGTTAAGTTAAAGCAACTAGAGTGATTTGTGCTATCTTGAAGATGTTTTACCCATTGTCCAAAATGTGAAATGTCCTCAAGATACCAAAACCCAGTCCAGTTTATGACAGCCTGGACAACTGAGAACCTTTACAGATATTGACTTCTACCATTTCTGTCTACTATATATTATGGAGAGTTGACGATACAAGACACAAGATTATCATAAACTTAGAATATGCAAGTTTGGGTTTACAGCAAGAAATCCTTATGTTTTTGTTTTTCAAATAGAAATCTGCACTGAAACCCACTTGTATACCCTGCACACCTGGTGTCATCCGAGGTAATCTAAACTTTATTTTGCACTATAACTATAAAATTCATGAGCACAAAAGTTACTATGACTGTCCTCAATAAAATAGTCTTGCATGTATTTTTGATGTAAATATATTTGAATACGTTTTATCTTTAAACTTGTTTTAACCTATTTTTAAATGTGGAGCATGAGTCACACTGAGGTACATTTAAATGAACACTGTCACTATTCCCTTTTTGCAGTAAGGAGTCATCATGAGTGGAGACCCGGAAATGGAGTGTTTTGGCGCGGCGGCCATTTACCTCCGGAAGCCAGAAAGAGAGAGGATTGAAGCTCAGAACACTCCCTTTGATGCTAAATCAGCATACTTTGTGACTGAGCCCACTGAGATGTACCTCAAGGGGAAACTGATCAAGAGGGAGGGGGGCAAAGCCACCGTGGAGACCCTGGCAGGAAAAGTAAGAAGAGATGTGTTTGGACTTTGTGCCTCTACTTAGCAAAAGAAGGAAAAATCACCACAGCATGGCAGTGACCCACTAGCAATTTACATGTCCTCTCTCTTTAGAAAAGTCTCACGGTGAAGGAGGATGAAATCTTCCCCATGAACCCCCCGAAGTTCGACAAGATTGAGGACATGGCCATGATGACCCACCTCAGTGAACCCTCTGTGCTGTACAACCTCAAAGAGCGTTACGCAGCGTGGATGATCTACGTGAGTATGAGAAGATCCTTACCTTCAAAGGGGAAAATAATGGCTGGAGGTAGAACATGTTGGAAAGATTCTCCTCTGTGTCTCCACAGACCTACTCTGGGCTGTTCTGCGTCACTGTAAACCCCTACAAGTGGCTCCCAGTGTACGACTCAAAGGTTGTGCAAGGATACAGAGGCAAGAAGAGGATTGAAGCTCCGCCTCACATCTTCTCCATCTCTGATAACGCCTATCAGTTCATGCTCCAAGGTATCAGGCTCTTTATAGCTTCTGAAAATATCTATACTCTTTTGATTCAATTCTACTGACTGAAGGAAAAAAGTACACAAAAGTGTAATATATCTTTTCAAACTCATTTCTTGACAGACCGTGAGAACCAGTCAATCCTGATCACGTGAGTTTACTGTGTTGTTACAAATGGCAGCTTAATTGCAGCAGACACGTCACTGATATAGCCTTATGCTGTGTTGGGTTATGAATGAACCTACAGCACAATGGGTTTGGTTGCTCAGTGATTTGCCTTTTTCCCCCAAAGTGGAGAATCCGGTGCAGGAAAGACTGTCAACACCAAACGTGTCATCCAGTACTTTGCGACAATCGCAGTGGCTGGAGGAAAGAAACAGGAAGCAGTTTCTGGCAAGATGCAGGTGAATAATGTCATGTGACAAGAGCTCTGTGCATTAAGAAACATGGAACTCAGTTGTATTGGCGTTTTACTCTCTAAAGGGGTCGCTGGAAGATCAAATCATCGCAGCCAACCCCCTGCTGGAGGCTTATGGTAATGCCAAAACTGTGAGGAATGACAACTCATCCCGCTTTGTGAGTTTTTGCTCTTCATTACATTTCTTGTAGCTCTTGTTAGTGTGTTTACTCACACTGAAGTTTACATTGAAAACAACTGCATTTTCTCGCAGGGTAAATTTATCAGAATCCATTTTGGCACAACTGGAAAGCTGGCTTCAGCTGATATCGAGACATGTAAGATTACCCAATTTGTCCTCGGCCAGAAGATGAGATGAAAGATCAACTTGTGAAAGTGTGATTGTCCTGTTTGACAGATCTGCTGGAGAAGTCTCGAGTGACATTCCAGCTGTCTGCTGAGAGGAGCTACCACATCTTCTACCAGCTCATGACAGGCCACAAACCTGAGCTGATTGGTATGGGATCAGTGAATATCATGAAGACAAAGTGTTTTTTCTACACACTGGCTTGTAGGACACAGGAAATGACTTGCTGACATCATCAGGTATTTTTCTCTGTCTCTCTTTCTTCAGAGGCCCTCCTCATCACCACCAATCCATATGACTACCACATGATCAGTCAGGGTGAAATCACTGTCAAGAGCATCGACGACATTGAAGAATTCATCGCCACCGATGTGAGGAAACTTTGTTTGGATCACTATTTTTACAGATCAGGGTTCATGTTGTGTGTCGCTGGTTTTGTTCTTTTCAATTAGTTTTCAGTTGGGGGTTATTTAGAGCTGTTACTCATTAAACATTTTGGGAATGGTAAATATTTGCAGACACAAACTAGTGACTCTGTGTATTTCAATTATTTTCTTGGCAGACCGCTATTGACATCCTGGGATTCACTGCAGATGAGAAGGCAAGCATTTTCAAGCTGACTGGAGCTGTCGTGCATCATGGCAACATGAAGTTCAAGCAGAAGCAGCGTGAGGAGCAGGCTGAGCCTGATGGCACCGAGGGTAAGAAACATCTAAACCAGGTGCTCTTGCCCTGTTACTAATCAAAAAGGATGATCATGAATTTCATTCATAATTGGGAATGATGACATTGCATGACTGTACTCCTTCCTACAGTGGCTGATAAAATCGCCTACCTCATGGGCCTGAACTCAGCTGATTTGCTTAAAGCTTTGTGCTACCCAAGAGTCAAGGTTGGGAATGAGTATGTGACCAAAGGTCAGACTGTCCCTCAGGTAATGGAAGTCAGAGAGAAGACTGAAATTAAACTGCAACAATAAAAATAGCAAATCTAGGACACTCTTACATCTTCAGCTGATAGACTCATAATGCCATAAATATTAAATGTATTGTTTATTAGTTATTCCTATAATATTTCCTATCAATTGAACCATCAATCGATCAATGAAGCAGTCAATCAATTGTTTATGAATTCGGTGACCTTCACTTAACTATTCATATTTCTAAAACCAGGTGAACAATGCCGTCAGTGCCCTCTGCAAGTCAGTCTATGAGAAGATGTTCTTGTGGATGGTCGTCAGAATCAATGAAATGCTGGACACCAAACAGCCCAGAAGCTATTTCATCGGTGTCCTGGACATTGCTGGGTTTGAAATCTTTGATGTAAGTTTGTTTACCTGACAGTCCAAGCCACCATCATATATATCATATGTTTTTTAACTGCCTCTTAAAGGCCTATGCTGACCTTTGGTATGTTTTTAGTTCAACAGCTTGGAGCAGCTGTGCATCAACTTCACCAATGAAAAGCTGCAACAGTTTTTCAATCACCACATGTTTGTGCTGGAGCAAGAGGAGTACAAGAAGGAGGGAATCGAATGGGAATTTATTGACTTCGGTATGGACTTGGCTGCCTGCATTGAGCTGATTGAGAAGGTACAACACATCCACTTTGGAAAAACAGGAATAACTTCAAATGCCTAGGAAGTGTTAACATCGTCGTTTCATCACCACAGCCAATGGGCATCTTCTCCATCCTTGAAGAGGAGTGCATGTTCCCCAAGGCAACGGACGTGACCTTCAAGAACAAACTGTATGACCAGCATCTGGGTAAAAGCGCCCCCTTCCAGAAACCCAAACCGGCCAAAGGCAAAGCTGAGGCCCACTTCTCTCTGGTGCACTACGCTGGCACTGTGGATTATAATGTTCTTGGCTGGCTGGATAAGAATAAGGATCCTCTGAATGACACAGTGGTTCAGCTGTATCAGAAGTCATCAGTGAAGCTGTTGTCTCACCTCTATGCAACTCATGCATCTGAAGGTATCCTGAAGGGAATAAAATGCAAGTTTTAAGAAATAGAGTTAATTTACTAAGAGTCACAAAAAATTTTAATCTTTATTTTGTAGCTGAGGGAGGTGCCAAAAAGGCTGGCAAGAAGAAGGGTGGCTCCTTCCAGACTGTCTCTGCTCTGTTTAGGGTGAGTAACTCATTGTGATTCTTTACACATATGAATAAATATTATTACACATATTGTATAAAAAACACTCAACACTTTTGATTTCTCTGTTCTACAGGAGAACTTGGGCAAGTTGATGACCAACTTGAGGAGCACTCATCCTCACTTTGTGCGCTGTTTGATTCCTAATGAGTCAAAGACTCCTGGTGAGCCTCACATAGTCATTGTGGACATACAGAAGACACAGCTTATATGGAACAAGACTGACCTTTTTGTGCCTTTTCAGGTCTCATGGAGAACTTCCTGGTCATCCATCAGCTCAGGTGTAACGGTGTGCTGGAAGGTATCAGGATCTGCAGGAAAGGTTTCCCCAGCAGAATCTTGTATGGTGACTTCAAGCAGAGGTATTAAGTGGGATAAAATGAGGAATATATATTGATATTGTGGAAAGAGAGGCAAACCGAGATAAAAAATCATTTTTGAACATGTTATTTATTTTCCTCTTAATCAGATACAAAGTATTGAATGCTAGTGTCATCCCTGAGGGTCATTTCATCGACAACAAGAAGGCCTCCGAGAAACTCCTGGGCTCAATTAATATTGACCATACTCAATACAAGTTTGGGCACACAAAGGTATGTATTTTTATCATTTAATTGCCAGCCATGCTTATGCAAATAAATGAAAGAATTCACCTGCAGCGGCCCTCTGTTTCAGGTGTTCTTCAAGGCTGGTCTCCTGGGTACTCTGGAGGAGATGAGAGATGAGAAGCTGGCAGAGCTGTGCACAATGACTCAAGCTCTCTGCAGAGGTTACCTGATGAGGAGAGAGTTTGTCAAGATGATGGAGAGGAGGTAGTGTATGAAAAATGTATTCAATAATTTTCAATCATTTTATTACAAAATGTACAGTTTACCAGAGTCCAGCAGTACCTTAAATTTTTGTTTTGTTTTGTTTTTCAGGGAGGCCATTTACTCCATCCAGTACAACATCCGCTCATTCATGAATGTCAAAACCTGGCCATGGATGAAGCTGTACTTCAAAATTAAGCCTCTCCTGAAGAGCGCTGAAACTGAAAAGGAGATGGCACAAATGAAGGTGGACTTTGAAAAAACCAAGGAGGATCTTGCAAAGGCTCTGGCTAAGAAGAAAGAGCTGGAAGAGAAGATGGTTTCTCTGCTGCAGGAAAAGAATGACCTTGCCCTGCAAGTGCAGTCTGTACGTAACCATCACGCATCACCTGATAGCATTTCATGTAGACGTGTGTTTGTGTCACATAAGTCGCTTGTAAATAACATGAAGCCTTTTACATTGGCCACTAGGAAGGTGAAAATCTCAGCGATTCCGAGGAAAGGTGTGAGGGGCTCATCAAAGCAAAAATCCAACTCGAGGCCAAAGTCAAAGAGACGGCAGAGAGGCTGGAGGATGAGGAGGAAATCAATGCTGAGCTGACAGCAAAGAAGAGGAAGCTGGAGGATGAGTGCTCTGAGCTGAAGAGAGACATTGATGACTTGGAGCTCACCCTGGCCAAAGTGGAAAAAGAGAAGCATGCCACTGAGAACAAGGTGCATGAATCTTCTAAATGACTTCAAAATGTTATTTTATTTTATTTTTATTTTTATTTTATTTGGGCACCCTTGAAACTTATTTTGAAAATATGGTTGATGAAAGGTCAAAAACCTGGTTGAAGAGATGGCATCCCTAGATGAGGGCATTGCCAAGCTGACCAAAGAGAAGAAAGCCCTCCAAGAGGCCCACCAGCAGACCCTTGATGACCTGCAGGCAGAGGAAGACAAAGTCAACACTCTGACCAAGGCCAAGACCAAGCTGGAGCAGCAAGTGGACGATGTGAGGAACAATAACACACAGTCATTTCAGTCACATGTAAAGTTTGAAACATAATAAAAATGTATTGTCTCTGTCAACGCAGCTTGAAGGATCCCTGGAGCAAGAGAAGAAGCTCCGTATGGATCTTGAGCGAGCTAAAAGAAAGCTGGAAGGAGATCTGAAACTGGCCCACGAGACCATAATGGATCTGGAGAATGACAAGCAGCAGTCTGAGGAGAAAATAAAGAAGTAAGTTTCCTTGGACTTAATATTCAATAAGAAAATGACAACCAAGTGCAGGCGAGAAGTAATGTTAACCTAATTTTGCTTGATTCTGGAGAAAAATTGATAAAATAAATTTTCCATTCACAGAAAGGACTTTGAAACAAGTCAGCTTCTTGGCAAAATTGAGGATGAGCAGGTGCTTTCTGCCCAGCTTCAGAAAAAGATCAAGGAACTACAGGTGAGTAACTTCTGTACCATCACTGAATGACTGCACTCTTGATCAAGACCTTGATCAAGACCTTGCAAAAATAATAAAGAATATGGATATGGGCAGAGTGATTTTGTTTAACATGTCCATCTCAGGCTCGTATTGAGGAGCTGGAGGAAGAGATCGAAGCTGAGCGGGCTGCTCGGGCCAAGGTGGAGAAGCAGAGGTCTGATCTCTCCAGGGAACTGGAGGAGATCAGTGAGAGGCTTGAAGAAGCCGGTGGAGCAACAGCCATTCAAATTGAGATGAACAAGAAGCGCGAGGCCGAGTTCCAGAAGCTGCGCCGTGACCTCGAGGAGTCCACCTTGCACCACGAGGCTACCGCTGCAGCTCTGCGCAAGAAGCAGGCCGACAGCGTAGCCGAGCTGGGAGAGCAGATCGACAACCTCCAGAGAGTCAAACAGAAGCTGGAGAAAGAGAAGAGCGAGTACAAGATGGAGATCGATGACCTGACAAGCAACATGGAGGCTGTCTCCAAGTCAAAGGTAAAGTTAAAAAGGACGCAAGGAAAGTCATTTGATTAAATCCTGTTTATATCACTCAGCCTCAACATCGTCTTGTGTTTCTTCTGCAGATCAATCTTGAGAAAATGTGCCGAACTCTTGAAGACCAGCTGAGCGAGATGAAGACCAAGAATGATGAACATGTAAGACAGTTGAATGACATTAGTATTCAAAGGGCGAGGCTGCAAACCGAGAATGGTAAGTGAACATACAACTGCCCATTTCCAGGAATTTCAAATCTAATGCATGTAGATTTTGCTTGGTTTTAAGTCTCCATCACCTGCAGGGGAAATTTCTCGCCAACTGGAGGAGAAGGAAGCTCTGGTCTCTCAGCTGACAAGGAGTAAGCAGGCTTTCACGCAGCAGATCGAAGAAATGAAGAGACATATTGAAGAGGAGGTCAAAGTGGGTAAACATTTCTGAACATAGCTTTGGCGATTGGACTGGTTTTACTGAAAAAAAAAAAATATATATATTTTTTCTTTCATTATTGTTACCAGGCCAAGAACGCCCTGGCTCATGCCGTCCAGTCCTCTCGTCATGACTGCGACCTGCTCAGAGAGCAGTATGAGGAGGAGCAGGAAGCCAAGGCTGAGCTGCAGCGTTCAATGTCCAAAGCCAACAGCGAAGTGGCTCAGTGGAGAACCAAATACGAGACTGATGCCATTCAGCGCACTGAGGAGCTGGAAGAGGCCAAGTAATGAAAGCGTCTGGACACCAGGTCAGTTCCTCGTGTAGCAGTTCTGATCTTGAACCTCAACGTGTCCGTTACAGGAAGAAGCTGGCTCAGCGTCTTCAGGACGCAGAGGAGTCCATCGAGGCTGTGAATGCAAAGTGTGCCTCTCTGGAAAAGACCAAACAGAGGCTGCATGGTGAAGTGGAGGACCTGATGATCGATGTGGAGAGAGCTAACGCTCTGGCCGCTAACCTCGATAAGAAGCAAAGGAACTTTGACAAGGTGAGATTCTTCCATGTGGCTTTTCTGCTGAAATCAAGAAAAAATCATTTCGAACAACTAAGAGACTTTGGGGATTTTATATTCAGGTTCTTGCTGAGTGGAAGCAGAAGTACGAGGAGTGCCAGGCAGAGCTGGAGGGATCTCAGAAGGAAGCCCGCTCTCTCAGCACTGAGATGTTCAAGATGAAGAATTCCTATGAAGAAGCTCTGGACCATCTGGAGACCCTGAAGAGGGAGAACAAGAATCTGCAACGTAAGATGTTTTTAAACACAGCAAAAGTTTTTTTTTTTTCTTCCAGTGAAACTACACACTTACTGTATGAAAATAAAAAAGAGGGTAAAAGACACAAATTTGAGAACAATTCTTTGCACCTTGTTAACAGAGGAGATTTCTGATCTGACCGAGCAAATTGGAGAGAATGGAAAAACCATCCATGAACTGGAGAAAGGCAAAAAGGCTGTTGAGATAGAGAAGTCCGAACTTCAGACATCACTTGAAGAGGCTGAGGTACAGAATGACAGTTTAAAAAAAACATCTATTTTTAATGATGCAGGATCAAATGTTTGATTTCTGTCCCACTGTTGCTACTCTCCAAATCAAGGCCACCCTGGAACATGAGGAATCAAAGATTCTCAAAATCCAGCTTGAGCTCACTCAGGTCAAGGGTGAAATTGACCGAAAGCTGGCGGAGAAGGACGAGGAGATTGAGCAGATCAAGAGGAACAGCCAGAGAGTGATTGAGTCCATGCAGAGCACCTTGGATGCCGAGATCAGGAGCAGGAACGATGCCCTGAGAATCAAGAAGAAGATGGAGGGAGACCTGAACGAGATGGAGATTCAGCTGAGCCACGCAAACCGCCAGGCAGCTGAAGCCCAGAAGCAGCTGAGGAACGTCCAGGGACAACTTAAGGTTCATCTGCTCAACTGATCTTCCTTGGTGCCTTTTCACAAGGAGAAATCCAAATTGTTAAATACACCTGCTTGTGTTTTCAGGATTCCCTGCTGCACCTGGATGAAGCAGTCAGAGGTCAGGAAGAAATGAGAGAGCAGGTGGCCATGGTGGAGCGCAGGAACAACCTGATGGTGGCCGAGATTGAGGAGCTGAGAGCCGCCCTGGAGCAGACGGAGAGGAGCCGCAAAGTGGCCGAGCAGGAGCTGGTGGATGCCAGCGAGCGCGTGACCCTCCTGCACTCCCAGGTAGGTCAGGAATAAGAGAGCTAATAGGAGCAAAGAGATGGAAGTGGAAGATATAATTTAAAATCCTGTGTGTTTAGAATACCAGCCTCATCAACACCAAGAAGAAGTTGGAAGCCGACTTCATTCAAGTCCAGGGTGAAGTGGAGGATGCTATCCAAGAGGCCAGAAACGCTGAAGAAAAGGCCAAGAAGGCCATCACTGATGTAAGGCATCGGGGTACTTTAATGGTTATTTGGTGAAATATATTCTCAGAACTGACAAGACACCGTCTTCTTCGCTCACGTCTAGGCGGCTATGATGGCTGAGGAGCTGAAGAAGGAGCAGGACACCAGCTCTCACCTGGAGAGGATGAAGAAGAACCTGGAGGTGACAGTGAAGGACCTGCAGCACCGCCTGGACGAGGCTGAGAATCTGGCCATGAAGGGGGGCAAGAAGCAGCTGCAGAAGCTGGAGGCCAGGGTAGGTCCACTAATGTCCAGCTGGCTAACAGCTGGTGGAAGCTAGAAATGAACTTGAATCTCTTCATTTGAATGCATCCATCTGCTGTCCAGGTGCGAGAGTTGGAGGCTGAGGTTGACGGTGAGCAAAGACGCAGTGCTGAGGCTATCAAAGGAGTGAGAAAATACGAGAGAAAATTGAAGGAGCTCACCTACCAGGTAATTGACAAAATTTACACAACCTCTTATGGTTACAGTATTTTAAACATCTGTGCATACATCTGCACATGCCAATTGAAGTTATCCCTAAATTATTTGTCATTTATCAGACTGAGGAGGACAAGAAGAACATTGCCAGGCTCCAGGATCTGGTGGACAAGCTGCAGCTGAAAATGAAATCCTACAAGCGCCATGCCGAGGAGTCTGTAAGCATAGCAGTTTCATGTCAGCACACACCATAACGGGGGACTTGGTCGAAGGGGTTTGACTTCACCATGGTTTTATCACACAGGAGGAGCAGGCCAACACTCACCTGTCCAGGTTCAGGAAGGTGCAGCATGAAATGGAGGAGGCTCAGGAGAGAGCTGACATCGCAGAGTCCCAAGTCAACAAGCTGAGGGCCAAGAGTCGCGAAATTGTCAAGGTACCCTGCAACAAAAAAAAAGTCTGAGATAGAGCAACTCTGGATTTTTCTTTCCGCATATACCATTTGACCATATATTGTCATCCATTCATTTCAGACCAAGGAAGGAGAGGAGTGAAGAGGAATTCCAGAACATAGAGTAACAACAAGTCATATAATATGAACATGTTGTTGCTGTTTCTACCCTTTCACTTTAAAAGTCAATAAAAGCAGATAGTTTGGTGCAGTTTTGTCTTTCTATTCTTCTATTCAATGTTTCATCCCTTTTGGATCAATGTTTAGTATTTAACATACACAATGTGTTATATGACAACAGCCCTCAGGGAGCTAAAAACTACTGTAGGCTCAAGTTGTAACTTTATTCAAACAATATTGTTTTTGAGAAGCTACGGGCAGGGAGAGGCCTGTTTACGAGTTTGAAAGTCCCATACTGCTCACCTGAAGACCACTTCAAAAGTGAAACTCAACACTTAAGACTCGTTTTCAAAACAAAATGTATTACACATTAATAGGAGGTTGAAACTGAATAAAAGAAAAAACTGGAGCCAAGTATTAAACTAGTATGTGATGGAGGAGCGTCAAAAAAAGAAGAGTTGACTTACTGCTTTTGACCGACAGAGGCCAGCATTGCATCGCAAGACGACTTGTTGGAAATCTTGAAAAAATTGAATCGATTTCTGACAGGACCAAGGTCATATTACATACATATTTATTCATATTTGGAAATTTATTCCCAACAGGGGGTGTGGTTTATACCTGCACATACGCAAAAATGAAGCATTAAAGCAAAATAACACTATGACTATCCAAAACACACAGTTTAAAACAAAACAAAAGAATGGCTAAGAATAATACATTAAACTATTCTGAAGTGGCCTTCTATGAGCCCTGATGTAAATCCTGTTGAAAATGCACAAGGAGCTGAAACACACAGTTTGGAGCAGACACCCTTCAAAACTGAGACAGCTTCAGCAGTTTGCTCACGTGAAGTGGGCCAAAATCCCCGTCAAGAGGTGCAGAAGTCTCATTGAGAGACACAGAAATTACCTGATTGCAGTGATTGCCTCAAAAGTTTGTGCAACAAAATATTAAGTTAAGGGTACCATCATTTTACTTTTACTTTCGTTATTTTTTTTTCCAATGACTTAGTTGAACCACAATTAAAAAGTAATGTCTGATTTTCATTAGTGAAAAGAAAGAAGTGCAACACGCACACACACACACACACACACACACACACACACACACACACACACACACACACACGCGCGCGCGTATATGTACAGATAGATAGATAGATAGATAGATATAGATAGATGTATTTACAATATTTATACTGTAAATGCCGTGTCTCCCTCACTAGGTGGCGCTGTTGTTACAAGGGTCCTGAGAAAGCCTGCAGAAAGATACCATTGGGCCGCTGCTGACGGGGACTGCTGCAGTGTAAACAAGACCGTCCGAGGCTGCAGCAGGGTCCCTGTGAGAGGACGCCAGCGGGTTGTCGCCTGCCGTCAGGGAGCGCGCCCATTACGTGCGTCTTAGATCGTGTCTCTTTTGCTTTATTTCCTTCGTCGATTTGTTTGTTAAGTGCGCAACGACTTGGGAGTCCGCAGTGGAAGGCGCTCGTGTTTATTGCTCAACTGTGCACTTGACAGTCTTTGCACTTTTTGAAAGAAGAAGAAGAAGAAGAAGAAGAAGAAGAAGAAGAAACAGCCCCCTTTGAATCGCGGTCTTTCGGTCCGATGCGCCTCACCACCAACAGAGCTCCCTTTTCCTGCTCCGTCTCGGGGAAATGACGGAGAAACAAGAAAGTCAAGATGCCGAGGAGGACGCAGCACCGTCCGGGAGGAGCGCGACCTTGCCGCCGCTCCGGCCGCCCTCCGAGCGCCTCTCGTGCCAGAAGAGCAGCGTCTGCTCCCGCTCCTACTTCGTAGTGGTCATGGTGTTTTTCCACGTCTACATCTTCAATGTCATTGCGCTGCTGTTTTACGTGCACTACAGCAGCGGGCACGACCAAGACACCAGCCGGGCTCGTGACGCCCCCGGCAGTGAGCAGCAGCAGCAACCGCAGCAGCAGCAACAGCAGCGCCGCCTGGAGTCGAGATCTTCGCCACCCGAGCCTCGCTTCATGCATGACGTGTCTCTCGCGAGGGTCGAGGGGATAAGGGTGAGTAATGTGATGATGACGCATCGGTGCCTCCTTTTTGTTTCCTCTCTGTCTCTCTGTCTCTCTCATCCTTGCGGACACCAGCAGCGTCACTAACATCACCGGTTACTGTTTCTCCTGCCAGGTGGGACACGTCCAGGAGGTGTCGCTGGTCCCAGGCAAAGTGCATGAAATGCGGACTCTGAGTTTGAAACCTCTGCTGTTTGGTGAGGGGGCTTTTATTTGTGCGTGGTGCATATTTTTCTATCACCATCCATCCATTTTCAATACCAGCTTCTTCCTGCACTCAGGGTTGCAAGGGTCTGCTGCAGCCTCTCTCAACTTTGATGGGGCGATGGCAGGGTCTCACCCTGGACAAGTTTACCGCAGGGCCACATAGAAAGACAAACAAAGACATTCAACCATTCGCAGTCAATATAGAGTTCCCAATTCACATCACATGCATGTTTTTGGAGTGTGTGAGGAAGCCAGATAACCCAGAGAGGCCCCACACAAACACAGGGAGAACATGCAGACTCCACACAGACAGACCCCAGGCCGCGGGGATCGAACCTGCAACCTTGTTGTTAGGTGACAGCCCTTGTCATCATTTTGTGCACCATGTATTGGACAACATTTATGTTTTGTTTGCTTGTTTGCCTTGTTTTAGTGTGTCATCCAGTCAGCCTACATACACCACTAAGTAGCGTACATGTGTATGTGAAAATCAATGAAGGATGAATAAAATGGGCCAGTGTGTCCTGAGGCAACTGCTCCCCCAACAGTGCCCACCACATGCTGGTCTCGCTGTTGACTGGGCCATGCACTGGCCAGTGTGAAACAACACGAACGAACGCACAGTTCATTTTGGTTCCAATATACAAGACTCAAATTGTGTGAAATCAGCTGGCAGAAGACACTTACAAATTTGAGCAAATATATTTTCTCACAACAAAATTTAACAAACTCTGTAGACAAAAAAGGAGTTGACTGGAGCCGAGGCTTATTTTTGCCTCATATACAAGCCATAAAATAAGAAAGTATTTGAGTGATACGCATAAAGAAAAGAACAAATCTCACTGTAGATTCTTCTTCTTGATCATATCATATTTCACATCATGCTGCTCCAAAAGGTTGTCTTGCTTGACACAAACACCTCGCCGGGCTTGTCATCACTAATCTATTGGATTTGCCAGTGCCCTTGGTGACATCACGTAGGTGTGATTTACAGCAGTGGGTGTATGAGCGGACTTTCTGAAAAGTTGCCCAAGTAAAGGGAATTTTACTGCATTCTACTCAGTTCATTTACAGAATAGAGACATATTGGTAGATAACGTTGTTATGGTGAACTATTAAATGGTTGGTTCTAATAATATTAATACAAGATTGCTTGTTTTGACAACTCTCTTTTCAAAGCACTCATATTGAAAGCATGGTTTGTTCACCCCACAGTCATACTGGTGGGGGTGAACTGCATGTGTAACCGCCGCTGCCCTGAGGCAGCCAGGCTGACAATCTGTGTCAAACGGCCCCTCCAACCACCACTGAACGCTCACTCTCCTTTTTTCAAGACAATCTGGGTGAAGTGCACCAAAGGACACAACAACAGCAACTGGGATAGAGCAGGATTTGAACCACTCTACCTTCTGAGCTGTTGTCTCCCAGATTCTGCTCCCAATCAGTGCGCCACGTTTAATTGATGCCGCGTTTGCTGCAGAGATCCCTGGGTTTCTGTCCGAGGAAGAATGTCGGGTAGTGATGCAACTTGCACAGCTGAAGGGTCTGATGGAGAGCCAGCTGATGGTGCTGGACGGTCAGGAGGAGCTGGCCAAGGAGCTCAACCTCAGCCCAGAAGAGATCTTCACTCTTCTGGACATTAACCAAGATGGACAGTTGCAGCTCCATGAGGTGACGTTTCAGTTTCAGTTTGTACTGTGAGAACTTTAGCTGGTTCACCCACCCAGTCAGCCAGACCCAGCTGACCCACCCCTTATGCCCTCTGACAGATTTTGACTCATTCACGAGTAAGAGATGGGATTTGGCTCACACCGGAGAATCTTAAGGAGATCTATACTGGACTCAAGGCTGACAAGGATGGTAACGGTAAGAGTATTTGCATATTACAGGTGAAGATTGGATGAAAGCCATTTTTTAAAAGGATACAAGCAGTAAATACAAATATTTCATCAAAATAATATTCAAAATATTTCATTTTTTCCAATTTAAATGACAAAACATAAACAGACATGTTGATAATATGCATAACACATTTTTTTAATCTTATGAATTTATGTATGAACTTATGTTCATGAATCATTAACTCTCATGTGCTGTCCACGTGTTTGTTTCTTCTTATTCTGGAGTGACAAATATAAATATAAACCATGTGTCATGTTTTTTTTTTGTCTTATTTTGTTTTATTTTGTTTTATTTTTCTTTAAAGGTTGGACTGAGACATACAAAGCCCCAGCCCAGACGTGAAATGGGGGAAAAAATAACTAATTTGTGGCCACAATATAGATATAATTTGTGCACGAAACACTAATTCATTTCGTGCGCATGTTATACCTATTTCATGCTTACAAATAAGTACTTTGTGCACATGTTATTTTTTATTTCATGGCCACAAACTAGCATTTCATGGGAACAAATTATTGTTTCATAGGGACAAATTAGTATTTTATTGAAACAAATTAAGTTTTTGTGGGAACAAATTATTAGTGTCTGCAAATTCTATCTATAGCGTGGCCACTATTTAAATTTTTATTATGTAATTTCTGGGTCACTGTAAAGACAAGCTAATTAAGTTTTTAAAAAATGAACATACAGTAATGAGAAAGCCTAAGTATGCTTTCAGAAAGGCAAACTGTGATTGCAGCAGACAGTCACTGCTTTCACATTCTGGACAGGTTTGCTGAGTCTGGAGGAATTCCGCCTCCTGAGCAATGACGCCTTCCAGCGATTCCTGATGCAGCAAGGTGTAAAGAGGAGTCAGCTGGTGAGAAACAGCCGACACACCTGGCTCTATCAGGGCAAAGGATCTCACCAGGTGCTGCAGGACATCAAAACCAGGCAGGTCAAACCCCCCCCCCACCTTCCAGCGCTACAGTCTTATGCTTCTGCATAGAGTGGCGGGGAAAATTCAACACACACACACTGTACTGAGAGAAGAATTCAACATTTTTCCTACCTCTTTCTTTTAAAGGGTGACGCGGCTGACGCGGCTCCCGCCCACCCTGGTGGACCTCAGTGAGCCGCTCCAGGTGGTTCGCTACGAGGAGGGAGGACACTACCACGCTCACCACGACAGTGGGCCGGTCTACCCTGAAACCGCCTGCACGCACACCCGCCTCGCCGCCAACACATCCACTCCCTTTGAGACGTCCTGCAGGTGAGATCGGCCAGGGGAACGTAACTCCCCAAAGATCAACTAAGAGGGACGCCAAATCATGTCTGAATCCATTGTGTCTGATGTGGTTGTGCATCGACATCGTACGAGCCCTCTGTGGACTGCTGGCATGTGAACTTCTTCCATGTCTCTACATGGTCAACTTAAAACTGTGCTTTCCGCCTGTCTTTTTGTGTACGTCCGTGTAGTGCTTCTCTGCACGATACATGTGTTTGTCAATTTAAATCTGTGTCGCACACCTAGGTACATCACAGTTCTCTTCTACCTGAACTCTGTTGAGGGGGGTGGGGAGACTGCATTCCCTGTGGCAGACAACAGGACCTATGACGAAGTGGTGCGTAATTGTGTGCAGATCTTGCAAGTGTGTGCGGAGGCGAGTGTTGTGTACATTCTGTGCATGTCTCTCTGGTGTCTGTTGAGGCTCAATGGTTAGTCAGTTGGTGCATCACGGGCCTCTTTGTCGTACAGCGCCACTGAGGTGGATTTTGTGTTTCAGTGTCTCATACAGAACGACGTGGATCTCCTGGACACCAGAAGGAACTGTGACAAGAGCAACCTCAGGGTGAATCCGACCAAAGGGACGGCTGTGTTTTGGTATAACTACCTATCTGATGGAAGAGGTAGGGGCTCAGTGAAGTTCTTATTAATGTGGTGCTATGCAAATACATTGGTTTATACTGACTTTTAGCTGTGTAAAATCATCATACCATTTTCCATTGAGCATCACTGCTATCTGCTAGCTTGATAGCATTAATTATTCATGAAGCAGAGTCGGGATGATGAGAACAATTGTGTTGCTAGTTTATCAAAATCTGAAAATGTGTTTATATTCTATCACCCCATGTCCAACACTGCTCTCAGCGTTGGTGTTAGCAGGGCTCTGACCAATCCTAGCTATGTTAGGTTGAACGTAGGGTTCTCTTCAGGGTAGTCTGGACATTTTCAACTCAATATTGGGTAGGGCTATTGGTTTATAGGGTTAAAATCTATATACAGATTGTTTTGTTTGCAGCCATAACTCTTACGCAACTTGCGCCACAACAAAATTTAGACTTTTCTGTTGCATGTGGTCAGCGATGCTCACAGTGTTGTGCAATCAATGATTATGTAATGGCCCTTTGAAAAAGAGCCTTAAAGAAAAATCAACAGATTTTGTATGTATTTACCTAGTACAAACAATCACTTATTTGGCTTTCAGGTTGTATAGCTGTTAAAAATATGATAATAATTTTCCACAAACTTGGAAAATATTTGGACAGCTTCAACATCACCATGGAATGGAATTTAGCTTCATAACAGCACTTATGTATTGACATTTTTTTCCCGATTAGGTTGGGTGGGAGAGCAGGATGAATATGCCCTGCACGGCGGCTGTGTGGTCACTCATGGAGTCAAATGGGTGGCAAATAAATGGATCAACATTGATCCGGATTATCAGCGGCAGATTCGCTACCAGCAGCTGGTTGCACAACTTCCAGAGGATGAGGATGATGAAGGTTTGAACCTGAACCCTGGCATGCACACTTCTGATGTACATCAAGACCTATAAGCGCATAAACCAAATCTATTAAGTCTTCCTTCGTCTGTGCACAACGCCAGTCTCCAGTAGCAACATCCTCTGTGGCCGGTATGAAGAGACAAGATTTATTCAGGGAATGAGGTCACAGTGGATTTATGCAACTGTAAAGAAATGATTTTGCTAAGTATGCTCGGATAATGCTACCCTATATTTTTGAATCTCCCAGTGAATTTCCCATTTTAGTACTATTGCACTATAAACTCAAAAGAGTTGCTAGAGAGAGTCTATCTGCATGCATAAGCTTTACATGTTCTGCTGTGGCGATAAGCAAACTTTTGTACTTGAAAATGGCTAATGTAAACATTTCAACATAATACATAATAATACCAAAAAACATACAATAGAGTGAAAAACAGCTCTCGAGTCAAACCAGTGTGCATGCCGCCTTCTCTTTGTTTCTCGAGTGAAAATTCTGTCAAATTTGTATTTATTTACAGTATGGATGGGTTTTTGTTTTTTGTTCGTTTGTTTGTTCATATTTCCATGAAAATGCACTGCACCATTGATCCAAAGTGGGTAAATTAAGCTTGCAGACAATATTTTTATTGATTGTACTAAAGTGTACTATTGATGTCATGTACAAAATAAAACTGAGACAACTAAGAGTTTAATCACAGTCTTTACTCCGCCCTCAGTGTTGAACGTTCTGTTTGCTTGGAGTCCTTAAAGCTTTGTGCTGTCGTACATCTCCTGAAATACAGGCACAATGTTACAATAAGATTTCAGGTTTAGTAGCATGTAGTGGTAAATCAAATACATTGCAAGCAACATTGAAATCAACCCCTGTTTTCTGATGTCACACTTGATCTCAAATCCCTGATAGCATCTATTAGGTTAGGGTAGGACCACATAACCCCCTGAGCAGATCCAAGTTCCGGGCTACTTCAGAAATGGGGGTGACTAAAATATTGCTTTGTCTTCACAGTAGAACCAGTTCTTCATGTGAATGTAAATACCTTTTATTAGCAAGTGAAAAAAAAACATTTAATTTTAATGACTTTTCCATACTAAAACCATACATGTGTGACTTCTCTTTTGTCTCACCATAATTAATCCCATGTCAGTTTAGGGTAAATGAAAAGCAAGTGAATAGCTAAATACCATGTGCTCAATTCACTGATCAACAGCCTGTGTGACTGCTGTCTACACCTACCAGCGGGGGCTCGTAACTGGGGAATGACGTGGCTCCGTGATGACTCAGACAGTAGAGCACAGCATCGTGAACAGTGGCGAAAACACACCTCTGTGTTACTGACTCAGAGAAGAATTCGCCAACCTCCAGCTGTTGCATCACGGAGGCTTGAGAGCAAACAGAGGTCGCAGGCAAATTAGTTTTCCTGTGACCTCTCACAGAGACAACACGATCAGAGAGGTTATTCACTCACCTTGGCAGCCAGCCAGGTAGATGTCTACATCAATTTCACTGAAGTCCTGGAAGATCTGCCAATATAAATCAGAAAGGTAAACAACAAACCGACAAACCTTCAAATGCAATGCACCAAGCTATTTAGCTACTATGACTATTAAGACATACATTCTTTATGGTCTTAATCGCCACTGTGTCGATGAAGTTCGCCGTGGAGAGGTCTATGATGATGGAGTGAATATCCCAGGTCCACTTGCCCAGAGACCCAAGCGACACCCGCTCCAGATCTCGACTCAGCGTATCCTCACTGCTGGAGCCCAGAGTGGTGGTGTCCCCGTCCTGCACCTCAGTCATCCAACCCAAACTGGTGCAGTCTTGATCTCCTCCCTTCAGGTACTCCCATCGGGAGCGTCCGTCTGCCGTTTGGGGAGTGGTTGGCACAACAAACACCGTGCCGTTCTCTCTTTCGGTCCACATCTCGTCCTCCCTGTCTGACTCGGTTGTGTCTCCCCACCGGCCCGCCTCTTCCTCCACAGAAAACACTGGAATGGCTTTCTGCTGCTTATCAGCCATCTGTGCACGTCTCTGCTGAGTGGACAACGAGCAAAATGGCTGATTTGTCATTTAGGTATACATGTGTTGACGATGACCTTTTAACTGACACTTTTCTCTCAGTAAACATGTTAATGGAGTCACACAACAACCTCTCTCTTGGCCTTCTTTTTCGCTCGTCTTGCAGCCCTCTTCTCCCTGCGTTTTGCTTTGGCCTCCTGCCTCCTCTTATAGATGATCATCTTACTGATGTCAAGGCCACTCTGAAAACATGCAGAGGAAAAAGAGTTTTCCAAGTGTGCCGCACTTCTAAGAATCGGGCATGCGTTTTATGAACAGTAGTGCTGAGATATAGGTCACGTCCCAGGGGAAATGCTCCAATTTTTTTCTTTCATTTAAAGTTATTGGCTCTTTTGTTTTGCGCTGTTTGGTGGATTGGATGACTCAGCTCTATCGGTATGAAAGAACAAAGACACCAAATGGTTGATTTTATGCATTGTTCATCATGGAGACATGGGACTTCTACTGGATACAATTGTGTCCCAAGAGATTAGAGCATTGATTGCTCTCAGCGTCGACGAGCCTCATTGAGCCCGTGATGGAGGCTCTGACGCACACCATGATACTGACACTCTGAAAGCTGTCGCTCCAGTCGTGCAACGATCAGCAGAGCATTCAATCATCATGTACTTTGCAATTTCAGATCCAGACACCCAACGATAAAGAGCCAATACCAATAAATTAATATGAACGTTTTTGGTAGGAGGGACATCTGCTTCTTAGTTCTGCTGTACATGACACAAATGATCCTTTCTAAAATCATTTAAAAGGGAAATGAATAGGTTCTCCAGTTATACCAGACTCAGGACTAATAATAGCTAACAGCACCAATATTGGCCAAACACAGTCATATGTGGTTATGGAAATTTTCATTAGAGATTATGACATCAATCTGTTGCAAATTAACAAAAGAATATCTGAAAATACAGGTAAATTTAGGAAGTGGCAGATGAAATTAGAAAATAAATATATAATTGGCAGCAGCCATGGGTAAAATATATACATATACATAAAAAAAAATATATAAAAATAAGAAACTAACCTTTTCTTTTAAAGCTTCAAGGAAAAGTTCAGCATTGGCAAAATACACAGTAGCAGAAGAGCGAAATATAGTGATGCCTGGAATCTCCCTTGCCTGACGAGTCAAAAATAGTTAAGTTCCTAATAAGTCAAAATGAAAAGGTTGTATTTGTATTTGTATTTGTATTTCATCTGTTGGTTACCTTTCCATGAGTCTCTACATCCACATATAATTCTGTTCCTGGAACATTTCCCAGGACAGAGTAAGTTGGCCTGCACACAGGGTTGGGGCAGCCAAAAAAAGAGTTTACTCTCACACACACCAAATAACAGCATTGAGACTGAAACTGTGGCAAATTGCAGAGGACTCTTACATCTGAGTTCTGATGATTACAGTCAGCAAAGCAAAGGATATCGATGCTGCAAGACCCAGATCCAGATTTAAGAGCATTGTTGACACCCAGGTGACAAGCCAAATCATCTGGAAGGATTCAAATTGAGTTCAGTGTCTCTTTCCTGTGATGACAAAAATCTTTGCCATTACGGCAATAATGAAGTTCTCACCAGATCAATCCTGCTGCTTTTCCACAGAGTGACAACATCATAGTGCTGCTTAAACATCCCCTTTAGATTTACGAAGACAATGGATGCAAGAACAGCCTAAAAAAAATAAGCACACAACATTTTGTATGATTTATCAGACCTGTGCCTGCAAATTTGCATGGCAAACATTAAGTTAAAGCTGCAAGTTGCGTTCAATGGACTGAGCCTGCTGTGGCACGCTGACCCCTTCTGACCACTGCCGACGCCTGCTGACCCCTTCCGAAGGCTGCCAAAATCCTTCAATAAGCTCTCCGCGGCGTGACTGTATGAGTCAGAGGCCCCAATGAGAAAAACTATTGATTTATTTTTGCATCGCTGGAAAGCAGTCACATGGATCTGGGTGGCTGCTTCTGTTTAAAGATTCAAAATATTTTATTTGTCTCTTATCACGTTACATGGCAGTGAAATGTTGGTGTTGGTTGGTTGTTTTTCATAAGTGGCAATGTAGAGCCTAATGGGTTCATTCCTCGTTTTTGTAAACACATTTAGTTTGTGAAATATGTACTGAAAGAGGTCTCATTAGTCATAAGTGTAAGCAAGTTATGCAAATTGTGCACTTCAGAGTATATGAAATGTAAGTCTTGATGAGACCAGCACAGGGTTTTTTGTCCCATGTCTCTACCACCTTCCTAGTGGCCGCTAGGGCCACTTCAGTGTTTTTGGGTGTCTGTAGGGGGCGCTATTGACCCAAATTTTGTCATCTCTTCTTTTAATGATTTTTTTTTCACCAGCTTGCCAAATTTGGTGAGTTTTGGTACATGTTTAGGGCTTCTAATTTTGGCAGAAACAGGCAGCAGAACTGTAGTCAGAAGAAAGACGTCACAACTTCAAGTGAGGTCTTCGCCATGGCGATGACCTGCTCTGTTCCAGAAATGGTCTATTGCTGGGGCTCAGTCCCTAATAAAATCCATTACAGGTGCACAAAATATCTTGAACACTCGAAGTATCTGCTGTGAATGTCTAATCACAGTTCAGACAAATGGACACAACATGAAGAAATACAAACAGAACCTTTGGCAGCTCCTGGAACAAGGGTCCAAGTTTCAGTATTGTCACCAACACCACAAGAGCTGAGGCCAATCCTGCCAACTACATAAATCACAGAGCATTTGGGTCAGGTTACATTGATGGACTTGCATTCAAGAAAACCACAATTCTGTTAACAGCCTCAAACTGGCAACTGATATTCATTCAGTGGTGAATAATGAATTCCATTAATGCCCCTATAGGGTGATGGTAATTAACAGGGCACAAAGGTGGAATCCTTTGTTTTATCAGACAGATTTTTGGAGTGCTTTCATTTTGTTGCTAACTCACTTGTGTTTTTCCTCCAGTTGTCTCCTGAACAAGACTTCGAGACATTGAGGGACAGACCGAGTAGCACTGGAGGAAGCCTCCCACCGTGTTACTGAGTCCCAGCGCCACCAGCTCCTACCGCCCAACAAGAGTCATGAGAAGCATATGGTTTGCTACTGTCTTCTGCAGAATTAGACATATATAACATGTCTCACCTGGTTACTGTCCACCTTATATCCATGCTTGAGTGCAAATGTCTTTCCCAGCGAAATAGATATGGCATATCCAACTATGGCCAGTGCAAAAGCATCGCCAATGACCTCTCCAAAAACACTGACATCTGGTACACTGGGAGAACTTAGACTTGTGTGTAGAATGAGCACACACAGTAGTTGAGTGTCAAAAACAAGGCAGCAGTGTCACACAACTTATCTCTTATATATATCAATGTTCAGTCCAAATCCTTACCCACTGGGAATTTCTCCAACAACCGGTATAGTGAAGTTGCTGTTAAAGTTGCAGTAGGATGATATCAGTGTTGCTGCCACAATCTAAAAAAAAAAAAAAATCAAAAAAAGAAGCCACAGCTCTTTAAACATTTTTCAAACCCGCAAATCATCAATAGACTGGTCAATATTATGCTAGGAACGAAAATAATTATTAGCCATGAATATTTCTTTCTTTCTTTTTTTTTTTTTGCTGTGATGTGCAAAAGCAGAGGCTCAGTGCAGCTGCTGCGTCAGCTACTTGTTTCCACTGTGTCTCAGGGGTTTTTTTTCCACTCCTCTCCTCCCCCACTGCAGCAGCAGCACATTGTTAAGAGGAAAAAGCACAAGAGGCCAGAGAGTGTGTGTCCTCGTATCAACTGACTGTGATGAGCTCCACTGGGATGATCACTGGCAGCTTTGGACGAAGAAAGGAGTTGAGCTCCTTGGCTGCAATTAGAAACATCATGGACACGGCGCTGACCACGAGCGTTGGTATATGAGTGTGCGGCAGCAAGGAGCAAACATCTTTCAGAGTCTGAAGAATTTAGAAAGAGATTCATTGTTAAATGAATACAAGTCAGCCACTGAAGGAGTTTTAAGTTTTTGTCATGATCTTACAATTGACAGCAGGATTTGGACTGCGATTCGGAAGGTACTCACATACACCAGTGACAGAGGACCACTAAACCTCGTCGGCGACACTCCAAAGATGTATTTCAGCTGTGCCACCACAGCATGTCCGGCAGCCGCTGTCGTGTACGCCCGCACCAAAGGCTCAGACAAATATGTTCCCACAAAGCCAAATTTTACCAAACCAAGCACCACCTATGCAAGCAATCGCTTGTTACAGAGCTGCCAGCAGCATTTATCAATAAACTCTGCTGTAGTGTATGTGGGACACTATGTTCAGACCTGAATAAGTCCTCCTAGAACAGTAGTAGCAGCAGCCACCTGGACCCTGTATGAGTCCCGGGAAGCTGTGTCCACCTCCGCAGTGATGTTGGTCCCATTGGTTGAGAGAAAATTGCTGTCGGGGGCAAGTCTCTCTGTCACACTACCCACCATGATGCTGAGCACGGTGAATGTACCTAAACGCAGTTAAAAATGACACGTGTGTGCATGTGACAAGGGGGTCTCAAATAGTCATGACACAATGCATTTCTATTTACCAATGGAAATATGACGTGACGTTCCAAAAATGATGTAGACGAGTGCAGGATACAGAGATGTGTAGAGCCCAAATACAGGAGGCAGAGAGGCCAGTAATGCGTATGCCATACCTGTGAGAAAAGTCATTGTATATACAATTACATTCAAGACGCACACAGCAAAATGAAATTTGGCTTTGTTATAACTGCAATATTGTCTAGGAGGGTTTAAACATCTTATTATATTTTGGTAATTTAATTCTTCAGTCATAAAATTGGCTTAAAATGATTTATATCTCCTCTGTATTGAGAGTCACTTAATATAATGATAGAACGTGTATACCTTGTGGCAGATGCATTATGCCCACACTGATGCCGGACACGAGGTCAGGCATGCCGTAATCCCAGATTGAGTACTTTGGCAGCCAGTATAAGACAGGCAAAGTGCTCACTACACTGTGCTTTAGTTTTGGAATGCTGCATCTGAAGAAGCACACAAAAATCCAAGTGAAAGTCGTGATGAAAAATCGACAGAAATCTACAGCTTTAATATCCAAGCAGTTGTGTTGACTGCCTTCCTGTTTAACTGTTAAGATGTCTTTTACTTTGTGGTGACACTTTTTACTATGGATGAAAACTGGTACGAGTGTATTTGCTGTTCATTACTTGTACTATGTTCATTAACACGCACTGTGCACTGACCCGCCCCAAAAAACTAATTGATGTAGAATTCACAAAAGATGATCTTACCTTAAGGAGTCTTTACAGCGTTGGGTTAGAGGAGGGTGGCTGTCAGAGTACGTTTTCCTTTGTGCTATCTCTTGCAGTTTCTCCTCATCCAGCACTTCCCGATCAATTTTGTATTTTGAATATCTCCACATTGATTCCATTTTTTTTTAATTAACGAAATCTGAAATCCTGCAGATTCCAACAACTTCTTTCTATGTTCCCCTTCCTCTGTCTAACAACACTAACTTATGTCAGAAAACTAGCCTTACCTACATATGGGCATGACATAGTTTAATGGTTAACTGCAGTTGGGAAGTCCCACTAATTATCACATACATAGGCATATGAAATTAGTTCTCTACATTTGACGCATGATGCGGCTGACGATCCAACCCACAGTCGATGCTTTGCCACTAGACTGATTGGTATGGGGCCAAGTAATTCACGACAATGATGACAGACAAGAAGAAACAAGAGCACTAATTTTAGTCATGCAAGGGGAAAAGATTAACTTAATTTTTGAACTTTGACAGATGTGTTTCCGTGTTTTGACTTTTTTCCATTCTTTGGCAAAAATGAAGCTAATGAACCATGAAATGAGACAATTCATGCATGCCAAGAGGGGGAAAAATATATATTTTTTATTGTCTGCACAAATGGAATATTACCATCTAACTGCCTGTCTGCTGTTGATATATTTATCTAAATAATGTTGCAGTTGGTCTCAAGAGGTTTGATCTGTTGTTTTTTTTGAAGTATTGGTACGATCTGGTGTATAACACGTGGACATGCTGGGTCTTTAAGAGTGTGCCGTCATGAAATATGAAGCTGCGAGCAATGTTTCATTTCGGTCATTCCAAAGCCGATGACACGTGACTGTGGCAGACAAACTGGAGCACAGCCATAACTCAATACAAAGATCTAGATAGTAAAAAAATAATAATAATACATTTCTCTAAAAGCGTTAAAACAAGTCATTTTTGCAACATCTCTGTTTTATAACTGTACCCGCTCTTGAAAGTTCAAACCAATTCATGGTCCTCTTACTGTGAGCCAAAACACAGTCTATTTTTGGCTTTGTAGCTCAGAGGGCTCCAGTAAAGGGGGCACATATCTTTGTCTGTTTCAAGTGCAGACCTCTTTGAGCTGCCCTGACTGACAACAACAACACATGTGCTTGGGACTGAAAAAAATTGTGTTTTCTGGATTTTTTAAGAATAAGGAAAACTGACGAGAGGCACTACATGACTTGGTAAGGCATTTGGTTTTGCTTGACTTAACAATGTACAGTTTGCTTGAATATTAAGGACATTATAATTCCATTGCTACTTAGATTCTAATGCTTAATTATACCCCAACATTATACCATAACGGCCTTTACAATTTTTCAAGAAATAGGCATAGCATTTATTCTAGTAAGCATTGAAACATACAAATATAACATAAAATCCCACAAATACTTTTGTAAAATAATACAATTAAAAGTACCTCTTACTTGGCAACATATAAAAGTGTCATTTGTCAAAATCAATGCCAATGAAATTACCATTGCAATGCCATTGTGTGTTTCATTCTGTCTCCAATCTGTCTTTTTTTTTTTTGTCTTGCAGACAAGCACGCAGGTAGTTCTCACTGTAAAAAGCTTTGTGCATGCTTCTTGCATCTTTTTACATCTCGCTGTAGCTGAGATTTTGGGACAGCATGGATCTCACGTCAAAACACGGACTGGTGCTGCTCGACCAGCTGAGAAAGATGAGGGAGACGGAGCATCTGACAGATGTGGTGCTGGTTGCCGAAGGCGTCAGCTTCCCCTGTCATCGAGTCGTCTTAGCCGCCTTCAGCCCATACTTTCGAGTCATGTTCACTTGCGGCCTGCGAGAGTGCAACAACAGGGAGATATTCCTGCGTGACACGCCCGCAGACAGCCTCGCTCTCCTTCTGAACTACATGTACTGCTCTGATCTTCCTCTCAACAACACAAACGTACAAGGCATCTCCATTGCGGCCTTCCTCCTGCAAATGGACGACGTCTTCAGGCGCTGCCAGCAGCACATGACAGACAACATGGACGCCTCCAACTGCCTTGGGGTCTTTTACTTTGCCCGCGACCTCGGAGCGGAAGACCTCGCAGACCACGCTCAGCGCTACTTGAGGCAGCACTTTGTTGAAGTTTGCCAAAATGACGAAGTGCTGGAGCTGGAGGCCCATCAGCTGGGGAGGCTGCTGACATCCGATGACCTCAACGTCTCTCGGGAGGAGACCATCCTAGAGGTGGTGCTTCGATGGGTCAAGCACAGCGCTTACTCAGAGGGCGAGGTCCGCCTCCCGCACCTTCCCGAGCTACTGCGAAAAGTCCGTCTGCCCCTGGTTAATCCGGATTACTTGAGAGAGACAATGAAGAGGAATGCCGCTCTGCTGGCTGAAAGCGAATGTGTGGGTTTGCTCAACGAAGCTCTGGAAGCGACAAGCATGCAAGCCTCGGCCGTGGCGCGCAAACTCAAGATGCGCTACGGCATGGAAACGACGGATCTACTCCTGTGTGTTGGAAATGATGGCAGTGGGATCAGGTCAAGGTGTGGTAATTACTCGGAGCGTAGCTTTTGCTTTGCTCCGTCCACAGGCCGGGCCTACTACATCACTTCGCCTCGATATGGAGAGGCCCTGGGTTACGTGGCTGCCGGGGTTGTCACTGAAAAAAATGACATCATAGCAGCAGGAGAGGCGAGCGCACGCAAAATGGCCCGACAGAAAGACATCAAAGTTGAGATTTACAGGTGAACGTGACAAGACTTTTGATGATGTTTCCTAAAACTACAAAGCTAATGGAAATTATTATCTTTTGTCTCCAGATACAATGTAGAGGCACAAGGAAGCTGGGAGTACCTGACATCAGCAGAACACCGTGACTCATATGCCCTCGGGTCACTGGGTGAGACCTTGTACTTAATGGGTGGACTGATGAAACTGAAGAACCAGTTTTTAATCACTAACTGTGTGGAAAGATGGTCTCTGCAAGGTGGACCCTGGCGCAACGCAGCCCCCTTGCCTCTGCCTTTGGCTTACCACAGTGTCGTCAGAATGAAAGACCGCCTTTATGTGATGGGTGGTCGAACACCACAGGTGATATTCACGCGCTGAGAATTGTTGCGATACTTTTGAACTCAAGAAAAACAGCCTAATGTATGTTGATGCTCCTCTGTCCTTCCTTTGTCACTGTTCAGTTTAACTGTATAGATGATGAGCCAGATCGCCTCAGTAACCGCCTTTTGGAGTACGATCCAATTGCAAATAAGTGGACAGAGTTGTGTCCCATGATGTACTCCAAATACCGCTGCAGCGCTGTCGTACTCAATAACGAAATTTACGTGATGGGTAAGAATCTTTGTTTCTACCACGTGATTTTGGACAGATTACTGTGTAAGAATAAGTGTTCCAAAATGATGCTATTTTCCAGGTGGTATTGGCTGTCAGGGTACGGATCGTGGACAATCACGCCACTGTCTCAGTGTGGTGGAGATCTACAACCCAGATGGAGATCATTGGAGAGAGGGACCTGCTCTCCCTTGTCCTCAACTGTCACTGCGCACCACTGCTCCGAATGCAGGAGTGGTGGGCGGCAAGATATATGTGTGTGGGTACTACAAAGCAGCAGGTAATGTGTTTCAGAGATCTCTCTCTCTTTCCCTCCCTGTGACTATAACACCCTTTTAATTACTGTTCTAATTTTAGATCGACACGAGGATATAACAAAGGACATTTTGGAGCTGGATCCCTGGGAAAACCGGTGGCACGTTGTAGTTCGACGTGCGATGATGCATGACAACTATGATGCTTGCTTAGTGGCAACTCTCAACCCAAGGGGACTTATGTCCCCACCTGCTGACTTAGTTAAACAGTGACAACCTGTCAAATTAGATCCGAGTCGGTTTCAAAGACTTGGATGCAAAAATCAATCATTAATAATTGATGCACTTACTGCTGGGCCAAAGGCATACCTTTTTTCAAAAAAAGTCTTACTGCACTTTTGCATGAACGGGTCTCTGCGGAGAATGATTTGCACAATATTGGAATGAGAACAGATGAGTTGTAAATATGGTATTTTTGAATTTGAATCCAGAAACACCTGTAAAAGTTGATCACCCTAAACTTGCAGCTGATTTAATTTTCTGGGGGTAATGTTGATTAAGTTTATTTTGATCGTTCGTTATGTGTTATTTAATGCAAAAATCTAAAATGTTCATTTTGTTTATCCTGAAAAAACTAAGAGAACATAACACTGAGGATTCTTTGTGGCGCTGCATGCAAAAAAAAGAGTATAACCTATTGGATCATCCTAATAATAAATAACAATGCATTCTGGTTAATGTTTTGTCAGTTTAATTACTAATAGGTAAGTTATGTAAATCACAGGACAAATTGATAATTTTACCCACTTTAATACCTAAATTTAAAAAAATTGCTTGATTAAGAATTGATTTTAATTCTGCTTGTTTTTGCAAATAAATATGCACTGTGCCAACATTGTCTTGATGTGAGTTTTTATTTAAAATACCTACTTGTGCATTTATAGTCTGTTGGTGTTTTCTAGCATTATTGTGTAGAGATTTAAGGAGGAAAACCTGCTTTAACAGCTTTAAGGTCTGAGATCAATGTAATGATCCATTCATTTTCTATAGCTGCTTCCTCCTGCACTGAGGATCGTGGCGGTCTGCAGGAGCCTACATGCATGTTTTTTGGATTATGGGAGGAAGTATCTGGAGAGAACCCACATAGACAAAACACATAGCAAAATTGAATGATTGATCAAAGGTTGGTTAGTTGGCAAAGGCTTTTTATTGACACACCTACAAAATAAGTACAAAATAATTGTTGTTTCTCTAAATATAATGAAGTACATAGTCATTAACGATGCCAAGTCACTTCAGGCAAAATTATAGTTTTTATTCTTAAACTTGTACAGAATAGAAATAACATATGGTATTCTCAAAACTGAGCAGAACAAACAAAAAGGCTTAACTACTCTGAGCTCATCTTTTCTCATCTACAAATCGGAGTCAGAATTCATGTCAAACCACTGCCAGGGGCCTCTGGGGCTTCCTGGGGTGCCTGACCTGGATCCAGCGGAGAGCTTCTCCATAATAGGATCCATTTTTTGGACGCACTTGCTGTCCTGGGACCAGCATGTAAAAGGAGAGATTAAACAACTCCTAGCTTTAGATTTGTACATGGTCTGATGTTGGATGCAGTGTGGGCAGACACTGTCCTGGTTGATTACTTCTTTACCAGTAAACATATTTTGTTGTTTGTTATAATTATTTTCAGGTCGACAGTTTTCATCTGTGACTATGTGCTTATTCCTCTGTGACAGCAGCCGTGGTTTTCTAGTGTGCTTTTGGCTTCTCGGAGGGTCTTTCCTTTTTCTAACAGTAGGCCTAGGGTCTTTAGGAAGAACCTTTGTCTGATTGTGACCAAGGTTGTTGGACACACATGTGAGCTTAGTGGCTTGACGCTTGTTGTGACACAGTACGTCAGAAACCAGATGTTCCTGAACAGGGGACGTCTGAATAGCAACATCCATCACTCTCGTAGTGACAGGTTTGGCTGAGTGTTCAATGACAAAGGTGCTGAGCTGCTTGAGGGCCTCCTCAATCAAATTCTGTTCTCTCTTCTGATCTTCTCTGAGATACTCCAGCTTATTGTTTAACTTTTCTAGACTTGAGCTGAGATCAGCGGCGGCCTCTCCACTCTAAATGATAAAAACGTTCAAATCAATAAATCTGTGACACTTCGTCATAAACAAAATCTTTTTTTTTTTTAATCTCAACCTAATTCAGTTGTATTTTTGGCTCTGTAGATATGAATTCACCTTCCTTTCCAATTCAGTCATATTTTCCTTCGTTGAACTCACTCCATTCACCACGTTCTCCATTTGCTGGGAAAAGTCACTCAGGAGACTATTGAAACTATTCTGTACTGGGATAGAAATGGATAAATATGGCAACATTTGAAACTAATTTAGTAAAAGTCTCTCCATATGAAGATATATAAACAAACAAATCAAATAAGTATGAGTGTGAGTTAGATAAGATGAAAATCCTTATAAATCTACTGGGCTAAGAGCACCATCTACTGGCATTGCCTTTTCAATTTGACTCCTCAACTGTATACGCACAGTTCACTATGCACACATATGAAGACATGAGGTGGTATTAATCTTAAGAGTTCAAACAAAACAAATTACTTAAAAAAAAAAAGAGTAAACTTACATGTTGAAACAGAAATGTCAAGTTTCTCAAGACCAGTGCGGCACAGAGATGTATTTTTGTCAGTGCTAGAGACAAGTTCTTGTATCTGGGGGATCAGCACATTTTAAATTATTTTCCATCATCATAAGAAATGCTTTAACAATGGATTAGAGATTAAAATTAATGTTACTCACGCTGTTAATAGTTTGCAAAAAAATATGCCATTGCTTGGTTGAAACCTCACTGTTTGACAAAATAAATCATGAGGAAGCTGTTTAAAAAATCGTGCTCTGAACACCTTTTTCAGAAAACATCTTGAAAATGCAAATAAAGAAGAAATAAGAATTGTACCTGTCCCTATGGTCTTTTGCTCGTCTCTTATCCTCCTCAAATGTATCCAGTATTCCACATGGTTTTCCTCTGTCCTTTAATTCTCCAAACAGGAGAGGCTTTGTGTGATACGTACTAGAAAGCTTTTGTTCAGTTTCCTTGAGAGTATAAAATGAAAAATAAAGATAGTTAATTCCCACTCTCTCTATCTGAGTGTGTGTGTGTGTGTGTGTGTGTGTGTGTGTGTGTGTGTGTGAATCAGGGGTTATATATAATCAACAAAGTCGACACAACTGATGTATCTCACCTCAGAGCTTTGTTGTTCTGAACTCATATCTGGAGAAAGGGTTTGAGAATTTTTGGGCCAAAACTGAGACCCAAAAAATGCTTGAGAGTCTGTAACACTGGAGTAGCCACTGGTTGCCACATTCCTGTTTTCCCCAGTAAGGTTCCATGAAACAAAATAAACAAAATAAACAAGATTTGGTTGAAAATATTTAAACATTCCAGGACAAACAAACAAACAAACACACACACACACACACACACACACACACACACACACACACACACACACACATTTTATGCAACTCTTAGATTGATTAGGGGTACAACCATTTGTAGTATAAATTAGAAATTAAGTTAAATATTAATGACTGGATATGACGGTCAAACTCGTAAAATACCCACCTGCCTCCTGTTGGGATGCTCAGCATTTCTTTTATGTTTCTCATATGAGCCATTGTGTTCGGCAGCCTGCTTGCACAAAACAACACACTGAAAACTGGTCTCTATGTTCTAAAAACACCATATAAAAGCAGCTCTAGGTAACTTTTCGACCATAAAATGATGCTTCCAAACTCAGTAAAGCGGTACATGACCGATTAATAGGATCAATGGTGCCGCCTCGGCAGCGGGGGGGGTTGTGCCGGCTGTAACTGCACTGCGTAACTTTCAAGCGCGACCCGACACGCCGGACGAACCACTATATGGCAACGTCACACGTTTATTTAGAGGCTGTTTTACATACTACTATTACAAATACATAAGATTATAAAATGACGGAATGGAACCCAATAATTAACCTCGATGAAAGACGAAGTAATAAAATTGTTGAACGTTTGCTACGACGTTATTGTCAATGTCTGTTTTGCATTTCATATTGGTGTTTTTCCTGAACACATACGAGCGCTCCAGCTAGGCGACTATTTGTATTTTCCCACATCAACTAGCGCTGCAGCGTGTTTACTTCGTCACTTCGCCATTTCCACCGAAAGTTACCTGGAGCTGCTTTAATTGACGGAAACACCACGTTCGCTGTTTAATTCGATTTAAGCTAACACGAAGTAATTTTAAAACGTTTAACACTCAAATCGTGTTACCTGTTTATCTCGTAATTTCAATCAAGTACTTTCCACTGGAATTGTGAATTAGGCAATGCGGGTTAGTTGTACTACAATACGTCGTTCAAATCTAAATGAATATGGCTTTTTATAAATAAAAAAAAAAGTCTCTTCCTCGTCAAAGTTCGGTTAATGTGGAGGTTGAGATGCGGAAGAACGCGAGCGCACGAGACTCGGGCCATACGACTTTATGTAGCAAGACAATGAGTCGTTCATGGTCCACGAATCATGGGGGGAACATAAATAGTTTACCAAACGCCGTTGAAAGAAAAATATATATGGGACGTCTTTTCTGTCTTTGAGTTTACAATTAAACAAACACATTTCGTATTCAGTATTTTTATCAGTTTATTAATGTGCCTTGGAAAATCACATTTTCTTGGGGGGGGGGGGAGCGAGAGAGAGAGACGCCGGTTTGAGTTAATGAAACATGTGGCAAGATAACTGAAATGTTACGAGGTGCATGTTTTTGAACTATGCTATTACGACCGTCACTGATTTATTTTGAAAAGCCCACCCGGAAGTGTGCAGGCTTAATCGAAGCTATGTTGCTCTACAGGGTTGTGCGCACTGTAGGGTTATCTCTGATTGAATTTGTGTTTTGATGCTGTAGCTTCTAAAACCTTAAACGACAGTTTTAAAACGCCCTCGTGGAGTACGAGCTGAATCATCGGTCACGCCGCAGCCTGATATTTGGTCGAGCTGAGGCCTAGTGTTTAACAGGTAAGTTAACTTTTGGGGGTGGGGGTCCAAATTTAAACTGTGCAGCCGCTTAGCTTGTGATTGTGAACATGTCAGAAAACGTACGACAACGTTTAGCCTGTTACGCATGAACTCTGCTTGCGGAAGTGTTACTATAGCGCTGACCGAAAACCCCATCACGACACACGGCAGGTAACTTCCTGACAGTGACAGGTGCTAGCTGGCTAAGCACCTTGCCTTCATTCTGCCTCATTGTAACAATGCCTGCACAATATGTTGCCAATCATTATTCTTCAGTAATTATTATCAAATAAATGTATACATATATATTTGTATTTTTGCATAGTCCTACTTAACTTCGGCATGGAACTGCCTGTGACAATGAAAGTTCAAGATTGAAACTATAAGTCCTGATGAGTCTGACTGTTTGTTTGTTTGTTGTTTTGTGTATGCGTGGTTTGTTTTGTTTGTTTGCACCAGCAACAAATGTGTAACTTGTCATTCAGAAATAGAATTTCGATTGCACTTCTAGTTACTTGGGTGATGTAGGGCATTACATCAGTACATAACAAATGTATCTACCTATTGAAATCTTTTTTTTAATCTCTTATTGGCAACCACGAGTCCGATGATTTCAAGACAGTAGGAGGGTGGATTTGTATCTGATGAAAGTCTATTTGATATTTAAGGGCTTAGAAAATGGCTCTGTCATTCCTCTTGGTCTTGGCTGCTACCGTGATTCTCATCAGACCTGAGACCCCAGTGACTAAGGTATGAATTTTAAAGTGACGTGTGCAATTGTGTCTTTCCCCTCCCTCCAATGTTTAGCCTTTTTTTTTTTCTCATGATCTGTGACCGTTCTTCTGTCTGTAGGCCCTTCATCAAAACTCGCTTGAATGCTGTGGTGAAAAACAGAAGATCAACAATTCATGTTCAAATGACACACATTGCGAGCCAGGTACATTGTGCAGACATTACTGTCACTGTTATTTGATTATGAATAAATTGATCATTCGCCTAAACAATACCAAGTAAACTACAAAACGAAGAACGAAGAATAGATTCTATTTTACGGAGACGTTTAACAAAACAGAGATGGTGCAGTCTATCATGCCCCGTCACCATTGGTCAGTATTCAGTGGCTGGCTGGTAGTCAAAGACAGCGTTTACAAATTTGTGTGTTTTTTTTGTTTTTGTTTTTTTTTCAAGAAAATGCTAAATATTACTGATAGTGTCCTACTGTTTATTGTATATTTTATTAATCAGTTATTTCAGTTTACATCATTTTTACATATTTTTATTAAAGCCAGTAATTTACATAGACAAACATTTTGTATATTGGAAGGATTGGTATAGTGCACAGTGAGAGACAGACAGCATTACATTTGTCAGCAATCTGCTCTCTAAATGTCAGCCACTGACGTCTAATGTTTAGTTGTTTTGATCATTTCACATTATCTTGAGAGAGTGTATAATGTTGTAAAAACCCTGCTGTTGTTCTGCTGTTTGTCATTACTGACCAAAGATTAATTGTTAATATAATATTCCATTTCAGGATGTTTCATGCGATATCTTGAGAACAGCAACACTGTCTGCATATTCTGTGACTCGGCAGCTGTGGATTTGGAGAACATAACAGTTTGCACTTACAGTAAGGATCACAAGGATCTATCAAGCTATTGATAATGACCTGTTTTTATCTATAAAATGGTGAGTCTAACGTTGAGATTTCTTTTTCTTTTTCCCTTTTTTATTGCAGATTATACAGTGGATAAGAAAAATCACACAACAGTAACAACTGTCTTTCCAAAAATTGGTAAGATGTTACATCTGGTCACCTCTGTGTCTGTTGGAGTGCTTCACTTTGTGTGCCTTTGTGTCTGTGAGCAGGAGGGCCAGGTGTGGCTGCCTCTCTTCTTCTGGGGACTCTGTTGATAAGCTTGTTCCTGATTCTCTCCGTGGCCTCTTTCTTCTACCTCAAACGCTCCAACCGTCTCCCGAACATCTTCTACCGCCGCAACAAAGGTAAACACGACACAGCAGGCTACGCAGGCGGAGCTCTTTCAGGCCCAAATCACGTATCTCCTGCTCCACCAGACTCATGGCATGCATTAATCCTGCATGGCTGATTTGACTGCCAGCCAGTGAAGTTTGAGTTTTAACAATATTTTTTTCGTTTTCTTACAGCGTTCATATTCCAACCAAGTGAGACAGTAAGTTGATTTTATCACTTTTAAAATACAAATTTAATGCACATTTTACATATGTAAAAAAAACAACCCTGAAATATTTGCAAAAAAACTTTTTTTGTGTGTTTCGAAAGTTACTATCGCCTACTGCAGGCCAATAAATGCAATAATCCAAACACAAATAAATGCAAACAAAAAAATGTATATATTTTTTATTTATTCAAATTTATTGTTAAAAAAAATGTCAAAGAAAGCATGTGGGTTGTGGCTGACTGGACCAAATGATTTTGCATTTTAGAGTCATTCTAAATGCAATGCATGACAAATGCATTTGGTGTCCAAAAACTTTTTTCCTCCTTTGTATGAAAATACTTTTCTTTCTTTTACCACATCATCTGGAAAAAGGTTTTTGTAAGTGTTGTGTATTCAAGGTATTGTTTTAACTGAAGTTTTATTTTGTTACTCCAGGCTGTTATGATCCCCTCCTCTTCAGGTGAGACAACTAAACATTTCACCCTCGTAAAACCGCGTTACCGAGCAGTGATTCGGCCCATGTTTGACAGGGTGAGGTAGAAATGTGTTATCAACAGCCACTGAAAACCACAGGAAGCCAAAACAACACCCAGGTGGATTTTATTACGTTAAAAGGAGCAAGAAAAACCTGAATGCTTTGAACGTGTTTGTGTTCACTTAAGACGTCAAGACGTTTGGCTCAATTCTTTTATTTATTTCGAAAAAAGAGTGTAAATATTTTTTTCCCCTTTGTTCGGTGGCAGTAGTATTCGTATTACTATAAACAATGTGGACGTTGTTACGTAAAAGTAATAAAAAGAAAAATAGCAGCAGTCTGTGCCATTCAAGTCCAGTGCAGGTCTCCTCTTGTTATACCTCCCTGGTTGGTTATTATGTTCTTACCTGTTTTATTCTCTGTTGTAGTGAGGAAGCCAAGGTATGTCAGGAGGGAGCGCCACCCGGCAGCAACAGTGAACAGTGCCACCGTGCCAACCGCCTCCACTGCTGATGTGTAGAGGAGGAGGGAATTGTCGGGGGGGTGGGGGTGGGGGGTGCTGGTGCAGGTAGGAGAGAAAGCTCAGGAACTATGGCAAAAATTTTACTTGACGTGAAGGTGCATCAGAGCAGCTGACTCATTGGCAAGTGGCCACATTTATATGTAGCTGCTTCTGTTGCTTTCTGTACACTGAGGCTTGTCACCATCTATTTAACAAATGTCAGTCTCAACAAAGTTAGCTGTTTTTTTTAATAGATTTTCTTGGAAAATCTTCAAGAATTATTTATGTGCTATATTTCAGGCAGCACTCGCTTTTTTTGTTTTAAAGTAAGTTAATGTTTTTTTTTAATCTGCTGTTTTGCAATACTTTAAAAGATGTGATGATGTTTCTCTTCTTTTGTCCAAGAAACGTAAATCTTTTGTTGTGTCTTTTTAAAACTGAAGTTCACATTCATTACATGCTTATTTGCCCATGGGCAGCGGTTGTTCCAAATATTTGTGCGATGCTAACTTGCGGCTATTTTTAGCGTTACCTTATCTCTGCTACAGGAACAGCTACTGATAAAGAGGCAGCCTTATGATCTTTGATGTAAGTCTGTGTTATAAAATTGCTTATCAAAGTGGGTTTTTTTTTATTGTTTGTTATATATTTTTCTATTGTTTATGTATATGTAGTATTTATTTGTGTGTTTTTTTTGTTTTTTTTCAATGTACACTGGTTTGGTGTTTAGACTCTCACAGTTTAGTGCCAAGTTTTCAGCGCTGTGTTTGGGGTGTGACGCCGCCACCACAGAGACGTCCTCCGTTCAAAACAAACAGCATTCCTCCCTGTCTGCTGGTGCAGTCTTCTGGCACCGCAACACTATAATAGAGGCTGAGGGCGGCACTATTGAAAGTGTTGTTGAAATGTTCCTCACACCCCCACAGACATCACCATTTGTAGCCGCTGCAGCCTATAGTTGCTCAAAAATGATGATGGGGACTGGTGTTTTAGGTTTTGTCTGACAAGGGCCTAAACGTGAGAGTCGTTCAGTAGGAGTAGAGCCCTTATGAGGAAGAGTTACTGAAGACTACAAAATTACTTTTAATGCTTTTATTTTGTATTCTCACTTTTAATGACTAACCAAAATGAATGTATAACTCAACAAACCATTGCTTACAGCAGTTACTGAAGTGTCATTCTACACCAGGGGCACGCCAATAGAAGTAACTAAAAATCACACTCAACTTAAAAAAAAAAATCATGCTTTGTTTTAAAATTCTTCACAACCTCACTTGTATCTAGTGAGGTTTCCTTCCTTTACATTTATTTATTTCCTGAAAAATGGAACCATCTGATCTTTGTGCACTTTACTTGTCTGAGGTCCTGATCAAATTAAATGCATGGATGCCAGACTGACTTCAGGTTTTGACTATATTTTAGAAAGCGTTTGCCAAATGTTGTCTGAATAGAGTGGCTTTTACTGTGTGCTGTTAATGTGGACAATGTGCCGTTGTGAGCTTTAAAAGCAGCCAACATACAGTTAAGGTGATGAAGAATTGGGTATGATTTCTATCTAGTGGCCTTTTACTGCACATACTTAAAACCCAAGGCTATTCATATATAATATATATATATATATATATATATATATATATATATATATATATATATATATATATATATATATAATCCAATAAATTTAGCTACATGCTATTTTTTTCCTCATCATTTTATATCTTGACAACACTAAGGCTGAACAAGTTTTCTTGCTAAGTAAATGTGAAGAATATTAAATGAAATAAAAGGCAGCAATCAGTCCCCTTTTCACCTCAAATGTTTGCCTCTGCACAAGCATCTGTAAGCTGAGTACATGTATATATGGTTTCATACAAATGGAGTATTGTTTTTTGTAATGATGTACATATTGTCATTGCGATACCATGAAAATTGTACACAAGACGTGTAATGTTAAATAAAGCACCTTTGCAGAATAGCTGTTAATCTCTGTGCATCAATGCAGACACTAGGATTGACTGAACTCAAGTGCTCGAGCACAAATGTGCGCTTAGGTTGGCGCTTTGTTCTGTAAACAAACAAACTTTAAATACAATTCATTGTGATATGCATTGTCATAACGATACATTTTGATCGCTAATGAACACAAGAATTCCTTAAGTTTTTCTATACTAAAGTTTGTGGTGAAGTGCTGAATATTATCATTATGATTATTATGATGATTATTATTATTTTTACTGTTATTATTATTATTATTATTATTATTATTATTATTATTAAGAAGAAGAATTTGATCATATAGAGAAATCACAAGTGAACTAATGCCTTAGTCTTGGAACTTATTCCCCCATATGAAAAGGTGGTGACTTTCATATGAGGGAATAAGCTCCCCCATATTACAAGAGCTGGACATAGGATCACATTTCCACCAGGTGTGTTTAGTACCTATAAATATCAACCTCCACAATTATTTTTATAATGGCAGCAAAAGCTGTGTCCTGTGGCAGATCTAACTTGCACCAATTTCCCATGTCGCTGGACTCAGGACAGAGCTTGTGAGATTTTCTCTTTTTTGTTTGTTGTTTGTTTAAATGTCATGGAAATGAGATATGGATAATGACAGGATGTAATGTGGAAGAGATAACACTTTATTTGAAAAAGGTCAAAGATTTCCTTCCCTATAATATATACAGCATGCAGTTCAGACACATTTCATTTTAGAAATGTTTGGTTTTTTGTTTTGTTTTTTTACATTTTATGTTTACATTGAGCATTTTAAACAATAAAAAAGTTCTTCCTTTTTTTGAAGTGAGAGAAAAATTATATATTGTTACTTTTATAATTATTTTTTTTAATATTATTATACATAATTATAAAAGATACTCATTTGTTTGGGGGGGTTTTGGTGGGGGGGGCTTTGAAATGTCATACATTTGGTAATGGGGGGGTTGTGCGTTTATATAGCAGCTACATGTGACCGGGCATACTACTCTATTTATAACAGCTGAGGCTCCGGTTTGAAATAGGCAAGGACAGACAGACGTCAGAGCTGCAATGTTCCTGCAAGGTGAAAACACTGACACTGTCAAAGTGGACGCGAAGTCTTTCTGCCACAGGTAGGTCTTTTTGCATGCAGACATGGAAAACGTGGATTGTTTTTGTGGTACGTTGAGTTCTAAAGGGGTTCAAGACAAAAACGTAGTGAAAACAAAAAGAAAACTTTTGTAATTCAAGCTAAGACGGCGAGATGTGTCTTGGTCTCGTCTTCCGATGGTTGTATTCTGTTGCATCAGTGAAGTTAATATGAACTTCTGCGCTGCTGCGGTTTTAGTGTACTTTCACTCTCAACAGCAGATTTTTTTTTTTCTCCTATCAGGTCATGTGACTGAGTGCAGGGTCACACAGTATTTTGGTGGGTGGTCAGTTATGGATCTTGTGGCCAGAAAGTTGCTTTGCTGCTTTCTGCACTGTCACACTAATGCAAGCGCATGTTTGTTTTCCCCTCGACCTCTTAATGACCGCTATTTACAAGCAATGCTAAGCTTAGCCAATAAATTCACGCTCTAATTTTAACTCAAGTGTGTTGGTACAGCTCTGATCATAACCTCAGCGGGACATTGGGGACAAACTGAGGCCACCTTGCTGCTGAATCCACCGAAGCGGCTCCTTCAAAACCCAATGTTTTGCTTTTCTTTTTCTGCAGATTGAAGATCATGTAAAATTTCAAAATGGATGACTTAGATCATAGCATGTGCATCGCAGATCACGACTGGAAGAACTTCTATGAGGAAACAGAGGAGTGCTGGTTGCTGCAGCCCTTGCTCGCCTGCTCTGATGACTGGAGCCTGAGTGATTCTGAGGATTCGGGAAATTTAAGTGTGTCACTCGGCACATACCGACTAGAGCTGTGTCGGAATCCTGCTGCAACCAGTGATGGTGGTGAAAGTAACACAGTGGGATGCTGCACCGAAGATGGGGAGATTAGTCAGAGCCGCTCAGGCGGAGAACAAGACGATCTCACGGCTAACACTGAGGGAGAGAGAGGCAGACAAGCTAAACCTGCCACATGCTGCCACACCACAGCCCCCTGCACAGAGGCGGTGTACCTGAGGCCCGTAGAGCATGTTCTACAGGTGACAAGTGTCCCAGGAACATCACGAACCACACAACAAAATGCCCTGTCTCCAGATGGGAAAGCAACTGAGCTGAAAAAAGGAGACGGAGACGTGCAAAAAGAGGCCAACACGTTATCCCTCGAAGAGCCTGACCCACTTTCTTCCAACCAGAGAGAGCTTAGCGCAGGGAGAGACGTGAGCGGCGTCGCCAGCAGAGCAGAGAAAGAGCGCTGGTTCATCACTGTGAGTGACGGCCCTCCGCGGCAACGAGCGCGCACGAGGGCCGTGAAGACAAAAACGAGGCAAAAAAAAACTTGTAGAAAAGAAAACAAGCCTCGAGGCTCGCTGAAAAAAAAATTGCCTGGAAGTTGTAGGGAAGTGCAATCCAATGAAATCTCAGCAGGGCGTCCCGGCTCTGGAGGAGGCGCTGTGGCAGGACTCAATTTGGAAATGACTCCGGCATCAGATAATATGTTGACGACTGATGTCGACCGTCAGGACCCCAGCGGCCCATCATCCAGTACTGGACCCTCAGGGTTGGACAGTGAGACTGGAGACAGTCTTGAGTTTGTCTCAGCTCACAGCTGGGATTCTGACAGCTACCTGTCAGCAGAAGAGGAAACTCAAGAAGCTCAACACCTGCCAAGCTCACCCCCTCTGAGGAAAAACCCCAATTGCGACTCAATGGTATATCATGGCCACAACACCGTCCCCCAGAACTGTGAAAGCACAGATGCTGCACTGGCTCTTCCATCTGCTGCTCAATCTGCCAACAAAACTCCCAACGAGTGCTCGGAGTGCGATGCAGCCGAGGGCTGCGTGCCCGTGGAAACGCCTGGACCCCAAGCACATGGATCCGTCCATCCTCCAGCATCTGTTAGCTTAATGGGGGACGAGTGCGGCCTCCCCAATGTGCCTGACGTGACTCTGACACCTTGCACAGTGGCAGACAGCCCTGAAACATACGCGGCAGCAGTGGGTCACCCTCGCCCCGTCTATGCCATCTCGGCTTTTTGGGACGAAATGGAGAAACTGACGATAAATGACATCCTGCAGCTGAGGATGGGGAGGGGATCACCTCCTGCGGGTGCAGACAAGACGGCAACGCCACATGTTGATGACTTGGCAGAGAGTCACGGCTCTGCGGTCGACCCCGCGGAGCTCAGCCTGCCCGATGCCAGTCTGATGGACGGCTCCGACACTGCTGACTCGGACTATTTCACTCAGCCTGATGACTCCAAACCGGACCGCTCGAGTTGTGAATTCTCTGCTTCCGATTTTGAGGAGGAGTACTGGCAGTTTCTTGGCACCAGTAGGAACCCCAGCCCTGACCCTCAGACCGGCAAAGTCCGCGACTACCCATTTACAGGGCATGAGGAGGAGGAATCCACGTCTGAAGGGAGAGACACCCCGGTGCCTCCTGACAGCTCGGCTGATGGGTCTTTTGAACACCAGGAGGCTTTCACCCAAGGCAATCCGCCGGATCCGAGACCAATTTTAAAAAGCAAAAGTGTGCGCAACATACAAGCCCTCAACACATTGGATTTGCGTCTGGATTCTAAGGATGAGAGCAGTTCGTTTCTTTGCAGCTGTCTATCACTGGAGGGAGAAAAGCTTGAAGGCGCAGATGATGGGTTGGAAACTCAAATATCGTTACCCTTTCCACCCGACACGGTTGCAGTGAATGACTGGGCACAAATATCTTCCCTTGAAGTGCCTGAATGCTGCTACACAAAAGAAAATGCAGGGACAAACAGCAGGTCTGTCATTGTGTACAACCCAGAAGATATCTCACCGGTTTCTGCATTGGACCACAGTTTTCTGTACACACTCTGTTGTTCCCACGTCAGCAAGGAGAAACCCGTCCCTATTTTCTCCTATTCCCACTCAACCATTAGAGAACTCACATTCCCCAACTACATTTTCCTGAGCACAGACCCGATCGGCGACACAATCTTTCCCTTCACAGACGCAGGGGACATGTGTGACACTGTCCGTGGACTGTCTTCAGAAGCGCCAGAATGGTTTCCCACCTGGAACGGTCTTCTGCCAATGAGGAAGATTCACTTCCATGGTAAAGGTAGCATCTGGTGGAAAGGGTCTGGAGCCAGATTTTTCCCAGTTGAGGACCGCAAGTTTTGCAGTGACAAGGCAGACCTGCCAATACCTCGGACAGATCTCGAAAGCGTCTCTGCAACTGGTCTTCAGACACGCAGAGATTTAGCAGTGCAGCAACGGATATCGGACACAATAAAGATGAGTACGTTTGAGCTGAGCATCCACACAAAACACAATAAAAGAGCCTGCAGTTGATTTAAATATATTCTTCTGCTGTTCTCAGGGCAAGATTACCTCTTCTCCAAACTGAGGCAGTCCGACATGTGTTTGGTCTGCATCGCCTTTGCCTCCTGGGTGCTGAGATCCTCTGATCCAGATGCTGCTGATGCCTGGAAAGCTGGTATGGAAACCTGCATCTTCACATCGCTACTATCATTGAGAACTTTCTAAAAGAAAAAAATGTTCCAAATGAATAATGCACTGTCTAACTAACAAACGTCCTTTTTAGCTCTGTTGGCCAACGTCAGCGCACTGTCTGCGATCCAATACCTGCGACAGTACGTGAGGAGGAAACCTTCCCAGAACAACCCCTGATACGCCCACACAAACATCTGCAAATATTTTTTTTTTTAACTTGGGTCCAACACGCTGGTAGAGTTGCAAATGTGCCTTTTCTGTAACATGGTGGAAATTTTAATTGAAGGAGTTATTTGAATATGCTGACTATTATTCCAACTTGCCATTGCATTATGTAGGTCCCCATTTATGAGCCTGTGGTAGTAATGCTATGATGTTGTTTGTCAGCCGGGTAAAACACACAAATCAGCAAAAGAATTGCCATCGGATAAGTTACAGTAGCTTGTGTCACAATGAGTTAGACTGACACCGTTTGTTTTTTTTTTTTTTTTTTATTTTACTTTCAACATAATGTTCATTCGTCATGATAGCTTCTGTTAGTCCCATGTATGATCTGCCTTGTTGTGTTTTCGGGTTAGTAAGTAGTACTAAGATAGTTTCTAAGAAATACAGGGATTTTAATAGCCATTTTTGAAAATCACAGGACAGCAGTCCAACATGCAAATTAAATCAATAGACAAAATAATAGTTTAAATTACCTGCCTTATGCTTCGAGACATTTAACTGAATGCAATTCACAATTGTGTTTGTTTAAACCCCAGTATGTTCATGGATACATCTGGGACAAATGCTTAAACTGCTTAAACAGATCTTTATTTTTCACTCGTAAACATAAGAGCAGCCTCACGTTCTGGGAAGTTCATTGACAGGATAGACAAAACACTTTTTTGTAATTATGTAGTGTGGGACCTAAAACCAGATTTTTCAGGTCTGGTTAATATTGCTGTGTGGACCATCCTCCGTGTACAAAGGCGCACACATTTAACATGCCACATTTCCACATATTTCAGTGTTTTGTGAAGCTGCATTTGAGCCTTGATTAAATGGCAGCTAGCATTTATTTGGGAGCAAATATCAAGATGAGCACAGGGCATCGGCACAGGAAGGTCATCTAAGGTTGTGTTGCAGGTAAGGGTCTGGAAGGAATTTTGTGGTGCATGTTGAGAGAAAAGGCATAGTAGGTGAAGACTTTGGCAATGGTTGGTCCTGATAGACTGTCAAAACATTTTTGGCTTCATACATTTATATATCAAAACAGAAAGAATACTGTACGAAGCAAAAACTGCAGCAGATTTATGGTTTTGTCATTTGATCAGCATCTTCCAAACCATACTTTCATGTTAAGATTACGTTACGTTATAATCTTTTAAGGATTTTCCAGATGTTTAACCTTGTTAAATTTGATTTACACAAATTTGTTTTGTGCAATGATGAAATAAAGTCTCTGTGCAATTTAATAGCTATCAAAGCTATACCAGCTGCTGACAATGTGTCAATATTATTCTGGTCACGAGTTCCTTGAGTCTCCCACAGACCACGTTTCAAAAACCATAAGCATCTACAGTGAGTTGTCATCGCATTAACAATAGACTAAGGACACACAGCTTCACTGCAGAAATATTTATTGAAATAAATATGCAATGGATACACTTTCATATAATGTCACATAAATATGAAACTTAAAGGTGGTTCTTTTAGAATTTCATTAAAATGCTCAAAATTTTAGGTTCCAATTAAGTTTTTCTTTTTTTTTTCTTTTTTTTTTACATTTTGTCTCTAATTACACTGCCTGTATGGCAGATCATGGTAAAATCATTGTTTCACTTTTAAACACCATATAATCTTTTAGTTAATGACTTACTCTTTATTGTGATGACTCAAGGGTGAAGTGTTCACATCTAATGCTATATTAATAGTTCTCATTCATATAGTGAACATGTATTATATACAATCTCAAAGCTGAGGGAATAAAACCTCCGGTTATACCGTGAAAAGATATCTTAATATATAAAACTTTAGGATTTAGACAAATATTTAGCAGATTTAAGAGTAAAACCAACCTCTACTATGCTAAACACCATTATGCAAACTGCTACTCTAGTTTAATGGGAAATGGAGACTGAGTCATGCTAGGTCATTACAATCATTCAAACACTGGTTTAAATGTCATTCTGTACAAGGGAATCTTTTATAAACTATAGGAATATTTTTAAACTTAACACCACAGTCAGTCAGTTTTAAATCCATATTAATAGCTGTATTAAAGGAAGTCAATATCACTGCATATGAAACCAGCTTACAGTTTGTCAGAGAAAAGCCAACGCTTTAAATCTCACATGAACGGGTGAGACTGATCATTACTTTGATAATAAAATTAGTATAAAGTTTTGAGTTATATGAAATTCTCTGACTGACATTTTGACAGTCCTGTTAAGTGCTGAACAAGGAATGCACATAAAGAGTCACAAAGAGTTTTTATCTCTAAAATACATTAAAACAAAACAAAAAGAAAACCAGACACACAAATATTCTTCTATTGTTTTATATGTAATTATTATTCTATTGGGTGAGAGTGTAGAGTTTCATGCACCACCTGGAACTCAAGATGGCTTGTCACCTTCTTTCTTCAGACGACTAAAAAAAAAAAGAGAGAGAAGGAAACAGGTAACCGTTTAGGAGTGTCCTGCTGGAGCAATTGTTAAAGCAAGTGTGTGTGTGTGGAGTGAACGAGCCCGATGTGCTAATGTTAACTAAATTTATGCTGGACGTAACCCTAAATCTGCAGAGTTGCCAGAAGTCACCAGAACTCTGTTACCATGTCAGGTTTCCTAGGGGACCACTATCAGTGACGGACCTGCCTCCATGTTTTTTGTTTGATTTTCTTCATCCACAGCCAGTTCAATTAAAACTGAACCACTTGAATATTTTAGCAGAGCCCGACGCCCTTCATTTAGCAGTGTCACTGATTGTTGTCCCGTTGGAAACACAACGTAACAGTTCTGGTACCATACTGGATTCAGGGTTATACCCAGTATACTGTAATTCCAGCATTTACGAGCCCCTTTCATGCTATTCACATGTGTTCTCTGAAATTTGGTGTGGTTGCCCACTGCAGAGGTTGCTTCTGGCTATTTATAACAGCGAGAGGTGCAGCTGCCAATTCACACGCACTGACATGCCTTTGTGGCCGGAGGAAAATTGTGTATTGCTCCTTTAATAGCAACAATTTGCTTGTGCAATTATTTCTCTATTCTTCTATCAAAGAGAACTAAAGCCCACTAAGAGTCAAACTCAAACCGTTTCTAACTAAAAAAAACAAAAACAAAACCCAACTGAAGCCCTTGACGGGACCCTCAGGATAACTTACTTACCTGTAATAATCCTCCTGACTTGGTAGAGGGCCTCCGTGCAGGTGATGCCCATGCAGCCACTGCTGCTCCATCGCCATCCTCTGCAGCTCTGCCGACTGAGCGTGCATGGCCTGGAGCTGGTGAGCGGCAGACATGGGAGGAATTGGGCCCTGCAGCTCTCGGGGATACGCCGCTCCTACAATGAACAGAAGCGTGAGCGCACAGTGGTGGGCTGAACCTTAGGAATGCTTGAGGCGAGGCCGGAAAAAAGCGCGTAAGAGAGACACGACGAACCAAACAGCGGGTGACGCAACATCTCATGATCATGCGGAAGATCGCTGAGCAGCGGGTTCGGGATCGGGCCACCGGGGAAGGGGAATCGGGCCAAGCGTGGTCCATTTGCCAGTGGGTCGACCAGAGGGTGTGGACTGGACCCTGGGTGAGGAAATCAATTTGTGTGTAAATTAGAGCTGCCAGCATGAACACGTTCATCGTGACGGAATACAAATACAAGGAATAATGCACTCATTTTTTGACTACATTTCAATCGCAAGCCTTTTGTCCTTTCCAAGTTGTAGTGCTGTTCTGTCAAGCACCTTGTGTTGCATTTTTTATGTATGAAGGTGCTATATAAATAAAGTTTGATTTGATTTGATAAGTAGAAAAGTGTTCTTAACGCCCTCCTGACAAATCTGGTTTGGATTCATGACAGCGGTCATGTTTCATTCAACAAATGCTTATGAAATAAGTGGGCCTAGTGCAGCCTTGGACAAACTATGGCCCGGGGGCCATATGTGGCCCATTGAGATTTTTAATGTTGTTGCAACACTTTTGTTCCTTTTCAAATTAAAGCACATTTTTAGATAAATCCCATGATATTTTTTTTTTTTTTGGTGAACCACTACTCAAAACGTTTGCCCAAATCCTTCCTATGTGTTCATTTGGTTCCTAACTAAGACACTCTGGTAAGAACTGCTTTACATTAATATGGACATAAAAAGGAAAAACTACAGAATTTTAAACACGCAAATCTAAACTTTGATGAATCGCAGTTAACTATGGAAATTCAGACCTTGTCTGATTTAAAAATTGTGATTTAAAAATTGAATCTTCTGACAGCTCCGGTATGAACACATGGATTCGACTTGCGCCACGGCCGAGGGTAAAGGCCATTTGCAACCCCTCGCTCGCGGCCTCACCTTGGCCGAGCGGGTCCTGCTGGTGCAGGTGGAGGTGCGAGTGGATGTGGGAGTGCTGGTGGTGGTGCGGCGTCACGTTGAGCATCTGGAGCCGCGTCGCCGGGTCCGTGGCCACCGACGCCATCCTCTCGGCGTGCAGCCTCTCGGCGGTGAGCCGCTCGGCGTAGGTCAGCTCCGGGCGCAGCTGGGGCCCGGCCAGCGCCATCCGCTCCCGCTCCAGGTGGCCCAGGCCGGGGTGGAAGTGCGCGAAGGGATGCGGGGGCCCCGGGATGTGGGGCAGGGCGATGGCGCCGTGCCGGGCGAAGTGCTCCATGGGGTTGGCCGAGGGGTGCAGGGCGTCCAGGTCCGGGGGCTTGACCTCAAAGCCGGGCTTCATCCTTTCGCGGAGCTCCCTCTCGCGGAGGTTGCGCAGCTCGCGCTCCCGGAGGCCCGGCTCGGCGCTGTACAGGCCCGGCATGTGGTAGGCCAGCAGGGGGTCGCCGGGGCCCAGCGACACATAGAACGGGTGGTTGCGGTTGGTGGGCGACATGACGTGGGGCCGAGCGTACTCGCTCAGGGTGCGCAGCGCCGGCGTGTCGGGCCCGATGTAGGGTGGCACCGCCGCCACGGTGGTGGGCGGCTGCTCGAAGGAGGAGCGGCCGTGGCCCGGCGCCACCATCGGACCCTCGCTCATGCGGCTGTCCTGGGACGAGCTGGACGCTCGCTGCCGGGGAGAGCAAACGTGTGCGTGTGTGTGTGAGAGAGAGAGGGGTGGGGGGAGAGAGAGAGAGAGAGCGCGCTCGTGCGTGTGACAGGAGAGACATATGTCAGGTTTGCAGCAGCGGTTCAGTGTTTCACTCACAGCGCTCCGGTCCGCCTCCCTCTCTCGCTCCCTCTCTCGCTCCCGCTCCCGCTCCCGGTCTTTCTCCCTCTCACGCTCCTGCCGGGACGAGAGCTCGGCCTCGCGGCGCGACCGCTCCACCGCCTCCTCGCGTTTCTTGGCCAGCTTGGAGGAGGACAGCGGCGTGAAGAACAAGTCCGTTCTTGCGCACGAGTTGTAACCCCGATCCAAGTGTTTGATAAACCTGAAAGGAGGGAAGATATTTTCTCATTATTTTCTTGAAAAAGTTACTTTTTTCCACCTCATGTTGACTGAACAATATAAGATGTGAATTTAGAAAGACTCTCCATAAAGTTGTGATTTGATGTTTGATGTTTCCTTTTTCTATTGAAGATTATGTAATTTTAGCAGAATCACTTATATTGACATCACCGTCTCAAAATGTATCTCAAATCACAAAAATCTGACATTAAAAATTCTTAACTGAACAAAACAACAGATGAGGTAAAAACACTCCGACAGAAGCAGAAACGACAAACACTGAACAACTATGAACCATGTGACAGGCAGGACGCGTGCAGACGTACCGAGCAGACTGGCTGGCGTGACCGGCCATGTTGATGACGGTGGGCTCGGGGGAGGGGCTCCGAGGCGGCGACGGCGGGCTCTCGGGCTCCTCCATCTCGTCCAGCGGCTCCTCTTTGATCTGAATCTGCGAGCCGGCCAGGCCGGTGCCGGGCGGGGGTCTCAGCGGGAGAGGCGGGTACGACGGCTGGAGGCTGGGCAGGGGCCCCATGGCCGAGGCCGCGGCGGGAGCGTGCGGGTGCGAGGCCGCGGAGGGGGCGTGGCCAGGAGCCGCGCACTTCCCGGGGACGTGCTGCACCTGGGAGATGACGGGGAGGTGGGCGGGGGGGAGGGGCGGCACGGCCATGGGCTGGGGCATGAGCTGGAGGGGTGGCGGGGGGGCGCCGGGGAGGTGCTGGTTGGGCAGGGAGTTGAGGGGCTTGAGGGCGGGCGGGGGCGGCAGGTTGGAGGGCATCTGGGGGAAGGGCGTGGCGGACTGGTGCGGCATCTGCTTGTGCGAGGGGGGGATGGGAGTGGTGGGGGGGGGCCTGATCTGCGGCTGGACCTCCCGGAAGAAGGGCGGCGGCCGCTGGGGGGCCGGCGGCGGCGCCGAGCTGAGCGCAGGAGGGACCTGGAACGCTGAGGCCAGCGCGGCAGAGTCCTGGCTCATGGGCGAGGGGAGGGGGGGCGATGGAGGGGGAGGCGGGGCAGATGGAGCGTGCATGGCGGGCGGGGTCCGGCGCGCAGGGGCGGCCGGTGGAGGGGGGTCCGGCGGCGAGGCAGAGGGGGGGCTCGGGGCGGCCTCGGCGGAGGAGGCGGCGACGGCGCCCTGCACGGGCTGGGGGGCGGAGGGGGGCTTCTGGGACGGCGGGGGGAGGACCGGAGGGGCGGGAGGGGCCGGCGGGGCGGGGGCCTCCGCCAGCGCCGCAGGAGGAGGAGGGACCGGCTCCGGCGGGGCGCCGGCGGGCTGGGCGGAGGAGTCGGAGTCGCTCTCGTTGCCCTGCTGGGGGCTGGGGATGCTGGGCGAGGAGCTGCGGTTGTCCTGGTCGATGTCTTTGGTGTCGCTGCTGCCGTCGTCCTGAGCGCTGCGGCTCTCGGAGGAGCTCTCCTCCTCCACCTCGGCCTCGCCCTCCGAGCGGGAGCCCTGCGGATCCTGGGCGGCCACCAAATCACACTTAGTGACGTGTTGAATACTGACTTGCACAGCAGGAACTTTAAAACCGTCCATTTACTTTTAGGTTCAGAGATTAAAATTTTTAAGGAAGCTAGTTTAAGAGCACGCTTTGTATTTAGGGCCACTGAATACAAAGGCGGGCTTCCTTAAATCATGGCGGCACAAGATGGTAGCTAATTAGGAGCAAGACCCTCAGTGTTCTATGTATATTCTTATATATATATGAGAACCGTTTGACAGGGTAGGAAAACCAAATTACTTTGATTGTACTGCGAGAATACACTTTTAGTAATGTATTTATGGGCAGCATTTTAAGGTTTTATCAATATAAAAATCATAAATCATGCCAGGTTTTACACACAGGACCTTTAAGAGCCCCTGAATGTCTCACCTGTGTCTTTGCCCTTTTCGGTGTGACTTTCTCTGGCTCCTCTGGCTCCTGAGCAGAACTCTCACGTCCACGCTTTGTTGTCTTTGGCAACGTGACCTCCTCTTTGATCTTCTGCAAAAACAAACAATTGCAGAAGACAACGTGCTTGATTATGAGTACATCAAGTGCAATTTTTTTTTTATTTAACATGCCAAGTTTTAATGACAATGTGCATTGGACTCAAAGGATGCTGCAGGTGCAAAAGCGGGTGGTTGGGGTACGGTTAGGATACTTAGCAGCAATTTAGCAGGCTAAGTTATCGTTAGCATCGTGCAGTGTCCGTTGTAAACCACTATTTGCTGTTTAATGACAGTGTTTGGAAGAGGACCACAGGCTTAATGGTTTAAAGGGAGGAAGGAAGAGGACATTCACATACACATAAATGAGCACAGCTGGCCTGGCCGATGGGGAAAAAAAAGAAGAAAAAAAACGCACAGTGGGTGTCACTTTTTACTCTAGATGTCACTGTAGCACTACTTGTGCAGAAAGCATTTCTTCCTGAAGTCCAACAGGATGAATTTCACATATAACTCCTCAAAAATATATAAATAAATAAAATCCTAAAATTCTTAGGTTACATAATTGGTGGGCTGCACTCACTATTGAACTGTATTTTGCTCACCTTGTTCTTCTTCCTGTTGGATTCGTTCTTGTTGTCCGTGGAAGACGACCTCAGAGAAATGGAGGATGTTCCACTCATGGAGGTCTGGCCCCTTGACGGCTGATCCTCATTGGTGGGGGAGCCGGTGAGCCTCCGGTGTCCACTTCTCAGAGACGACAGCTGCTGTAAGATATTGAGCGGAGGACCTTTGAGTTAAAATACGCAGGAGGACTCCGTCACGATTACAAAAGAAGTAAGAAAAAAGAAGCAAAGAAAAAGGTGAAAGTGACGTTGGAGGGCGCCAAGCTTACAGCTGCTCGGCTCCGTCGCGTCCTCATGCCGTGCTTGCTGTTCACCTCCTCTTCCTCTTTGACGGGTTTAAACATGAAGGCTGCAGATCTCGGTAGACATCCATGCTTGTTTTCGTAATTCTGACAACTTGAACACAGCAGCTGGCTGCCTCGGCCAGCCTGGTGCCAGTCCTTAGAGCCTGGACGAGAAAACGCCAGCAGATATCTGTTTCACATTTGCTCACTGAAGTCTGCCGTGACACGTGACAGCTTACGGATTCACAACATGCACTCACTTGTTGCGCCACAGTGACTGCAGCTTTTGATTTCCTGCTCGCTGTCCTCGCTGTCGAGGTCATCGTCGCTGGCAGAGCTTGCGTCCACTGCAAGGGGGAGAAATCATTTTTATTTTTATGTTATGAGCTCCACGTTTGACAAAGACGTAGCTTTAGCAAAGCTTGACGGCAACACGTTTTGGGAAGAAGAGGCTGCGCGTGCTGACCAGAGTAATTTCGTGACGGGGTGTTGACGGGAGCGGCGGCCGAGCGGGTCTTGGCCTTGCGTGAGGAGGGCTGTCGCCGCTGCTGACGGTAAGCTCTCGTTCCGGCAGCCTCGGGAGTTTTCTTCCAGTGGTAATAAAAAGTGATCAGCTCCCCCTGATGAAACGACGACACGTCAATTCTTTCTTCTGAAAAGCGTCCCCGACCGCAGTTCAACCGCAACGCGGGATCGTGCACGAACGCAGGCGGCGTTAACCCACCGTCTTTTTGCCAGGCAGGAAGTCTTTTCGGATGCGAAAGAAATTCTTTCCATATTGCCTGAGGCCTTTGATGAAGCGTTTCTGTGGGGAAACATAATGTTAGCATCAGTTACGGGGATGACTTATTAGAAATGAGAGTTAAAAAAATAATTTAAAAAAATCAAGCTTTCAGTCGGTGAGATTGCAACAAGTTCGTCAAACTGAAGTGAGCCTGGTGAATTGTGAAATGTTCTTCATTGTTTAGTCATTCTTATACTCAATACTTCAATACGTCTCTTCAGGGGCCACTCACCACATCGTCCTCCGACCAGCATTTCTCAATGAGCTTCGGCAGGGGCTTCTTGACCAGGCGCTGGAGAGCTTTCGCCGCATCGTAGTGACTTGCGTGCAGCTTGATCGTTAAAAAAAGCGCAGACGTGAGGATTCATGATAAACATAAAAAAAAAAAAATGCACATCGGCTGAGGCCGGGAATCTCACCATGTTGAGTGCGTTGAGCGTGGTGTCGTCTCGGGAGGCGGCTAAGCATCCGTCTTCCGTGGATCCTCCGTCACACATTCCTGCAAATGCTGCCATGCTCCTGCGAATAACAAAAATAAAACAGTCATTTCTGAGGTTACTACTAGAATAAAAAGCAAGATGAAAAATGACTGACAGCACACGTCATGTTTTCCTGTTTCCAGCTTGATCCAGCCTACCAATGTTAGGCATCTTTATGTTGTATCTTCAACGTAAATGTTAACAAGTAACATCTTGTGAGACATCAAAATATTATTCATTTTATTATGATGTGCGTTGCATGTTAGTGTAAGAAGTGTGAGTGTGTGTAGGTGTTTGTGCGTCTCTGTATTTGTGGCTTTGGGAGGGTTGGGTTTTGTTTTTATTTTATTTTCTCTCTGTTGTTTATGTTTTCTGTCTTTGTTGTGAGGCACTTTGAGCTGCTCTCTGTATGAAAAATGCCATATAAAAAAAGAAAGTTTAAAGTTTGACGTTGGATATGAGTGCCCAAATTAAAACACGACTACTGATTTGCATACTTTATAAATGAGAACATGCTTGTACACGTTCTACATGTTTGTTCTACATGTTTGCTGTCTTTTCTAACCGTCAAAACTATTATGCCATAAGCTCTTAGAGCACAGCCTGCACCAACACAATTAGGTTACACACTAGGGTAAGTGGTCGGCCAGTGTACTGCAGAGTCACACTAACGCTAAGCTGCTGTAAGGGCCTTTTTTGCAGACAGTGTAGAGGATTTGGATTAAAATATACCTGCCAGCAGGTCAACAAAGACTCCAACTCAACCCTGAGGTTTATTAATAATCATAAAAACAAAATCTGCGTCTTTCTGCTTAACAATGAAGCGACTTGGACTGACCTGGCAGCTCTGAGATACATCAGAAGGTCACAGTCATTGACTCCCGGCGTCCACATCAGTTCTTCTATCTCAGTCTGACTCTGTAAGGTGGGAGCCGGCCGCTGCAGCAGTTCTGGCAGCTTAGCCTGCAGTTGAACCAGAGAGGGCAAGGACACGAAACAACACACACCCTCGTTAGGTAGGCTGCTTCTAATAAGAGCGACTGAATGTTTTGCCAAGATCAATATTTAGGGTAGTACAGAAAATAAGGCACAAGAGTGGGTCGTTGCATGTAAAATGCAATCGTCACAACGTTTACCGCACAACTTTGGGCAAACAGAGAGAGAAATAAATTGACATTTTGATATTAAAAGTAAATATTAAAGTTAACCTTAAAGAATTAAAAGTGTAATTTGATTTGAGTTACAGTAATGATTAAATGAAGGATTTCATTATGCAACATCAATTTTGATTGGGTCAAGCAGCAGTGGAAGTGAGTGCTCATTTCCCCACATCATTATTTATGACACTGACATTAATTCCATGCAATAAGACTTGACTGAAACATAGTGGGAGTACAAATAAAAATCTATGAACGTGAATTATAAATTTAAAAAAAATATCTGAAAATATTTTTTTTATCATTTAAATCAAATTTAAAGAAAACCTCATTATTAAACACTTTTAGTAATGAGGAAGCGACCCAAATAATTGCACAATGTACCTGATGACTCGGTCCCACTCTGATCTCACCCTGAGTGCTGTTCAGGCTCCTGAAATTAAAAAAATAATGATTAGGGTTAGGGGTTGGAAGAATAATAATAACAACAACAACAACAACAACAAATCATATCATCTTCACAATTTCAAACGCTTTACAGCAGCTTATACGCTTGGAAATTCCTTCAGATTTCAAAGTTCAAATAGATGAACATTATTATCATAACAGAGCCTTTTGGTATGTGCACAGACAGTAGTGTTAGTGTTAACTTGGGTGTTGTCACAGCAGCTCGCCTTCATCCCGCTGACTACACAGCAGTAAAACAACATCCCGCCCCCGCATCACGTTAACCAATCTCAACTGTCACCTGCGTCGCTTCCTCATCATGCGTGAATGAAACCCGAGCCAGGCCACAACGACGGACTGTCAATCAATCATACATGAGCGGCTAATTCTTTTACGGTCACCATTACGCGAACAGTGTGTGCTACTTTTTTTTTTCTTGACAGGCTGTCAGAAGCCGCTTGACTAAGTCCCATGACAGTGTTGGCCACATCGATGACAAACAGCGGCGTTAGCATGCACAACATGTCGTCAAGATACGTGAAAACCTTTACACACGGCAGCTTTAACGAGCCCTGTCAATGCGCGTCAGCCCCGACGGAGATAACAGCCGATTTACTAATCGTCCGAGCTTAAGCTCGATTTGATTTGACGACGGTGTTGCACTTGATAACCGCAGGAATAGCCCTTAGTTCGATAAAAGCGAGCAGGAAACCATAATCCCAGAGGGAATCGCTAGCTGCTAACGAGACTGTAACATTACGCCGTTATTTGGCTAGCTTGTTAGCCAGACACGAACTTCGTGACCACTGACACTTCAAGTATTTCATGCAAACGGCTCTCAAAGACACACCAGCACCGGTTCAAACGCGTATTCTCGCACGAGGCGGATGAAATGCGAAAGCTGACGCGGTGTAAATCAAGTTACCTGCGCGGACTGAACAGGTCGTCCATGTCGACGGATGTTTGGATGAGGCTTGTTGACACTACGCAGCGCAGTGGGCGATACACACAAACTATTCGAATCCCCTATTACATGGCTATTCAAAATGGAGGCGGTGTAGTGGAGAGAGGCGATGTTTTTTTTTTTTTTTTTTTTTCTCCCTCTCTCGCTCTCTCTCTCCCTCTCTCTCCCTTCCAGTGCAATGACCTCAGCAGCCACACAGCTAAACCTTCAAAGTTGTCTGGCTCTTCATTACTGAGCATGTGCCGCGGGTCGGCAGCAGGAGCCACAGGGGCCGCTCGACACAGCTGCTGCCGCCGCCGCCGCTGCTGCTACAGTTACACAGGCGTCCATGAATCAGAGATAGACGCGGTGTGATACTATCGCCGCTGTGGTTATTTAACCGCGTTATGCAAGCGCGACACTTCATGCAGGACGGCAAGGAAGGGAGCCATTACTGCCAGATTTGTCACGTTTAAAAGGACCATATTTCACGTTTATTTTATTTTGTTTGGTTTTTTTTGCACAAACGTTCGGACTGATGACTGACTTTTTAACATGTACTTGTTGGGCAATGTATTGGTTTTTAGGATATGGTCAAATGCAAGGATACTGTTTCATAAAAATAAAAAATAAAAAGATAATGAAATAGATGGTGGTAGTAATAAAAGGGAACATTTAACACATGGTGTCATAAAAACGTATCGTAAAAAAAAAAAAAATTGATACTGCAAATCTGTATGTCTTTACCACACTTATATTTACACAATTATAATATATACATATATACAACTATATTTGTAAATTGAAATAATTTGAACCTGTGCATAAAAATAATATATAATATTCTTTATATTGGTCACGTATACTGTACAAAATGTAGTGTAAACTATCGTATCGTATCATCCTATCGCACTTGTCCTCTTGTAAGCAGCAGTAGACAGCCACTGAGCAGCACCTGGGCACTGATGCCACATTAATCAGGTACAACATTGAATTATATATATATATATATATATATATATATATATATATATATATATATATATATATATATATATATATATATATATATATATATACATATATATATATATATGTATACATACATATATATATTTTTAATACCCACCTCGCCTCTTTAGCAATGGAAAACATGATAACAAAATAATGGATCAATTTAATTCAACGTGTTTCATCAGATGCAATCAAAGATCTAACACATGTTCAATGGTATTGTAATTCCATAACGAGACTATTAATCTACTCACTGAGGTTGTCATTTATATAGGGAGCGTGCAAGCTTCTCACCAAGGTTTGAGAATCTGTGTTTTGGTCATGAGCAGAAGATCTCACATGTTCTGCATAAATATAATTTCTTTTCACATCTTAACCCTGATCTTAGTATAATTCAATACTGGAAACAGGCTACCGTCTATTAAATTTTCCTCCAGTACAAATTCAAGTTAAAAAATAAGATAAACTACTGCAGATATTTTGATGACACAGCACCCACATTAACATGATAGTACATTGCGTCAATACCACAATGTGACGCAAATACTTCTGCGGGCAGAAAAAAATGAAATAAGCAGGAAAAGGGTGCACGTTTGATAATAACCTGCATCTGTCCAATTATTTAGTCATTCAGAGTAAAGCTTCATTTCTTGTTTACTGAAACTGCATGTTAAAATTTTAAATGATAAAACTATGTGATGTAAACAAAAACAAAATACACATTTTATCATTGACATAACTTTATTCAGTTTGTCTCCAAGTGCTTTGTTTGTCTTTAGTTTTCATTGTTGCAGATTAATATTCATTTTAGAATCCAGCCTATTCAATTATTGCACATAAACAAACAGGGCATTAAGATTTGATAGTCAAGTGCCAAATATCTGTAGCTACACAGAGTTTTTTCTACAATATCAAATCCACCTTTTAGTACAATTGTAAATCTACATTAACCATTAGCTCCTTAAAGTGGCAAGTGTTAAAATTCAGTAGACTGATACCAAGTAGGTGGCAGGATTACTTCGCTGAAGTAAATCGCTTAGATATTCACTTATCCAAGGGGTTTCTGAATTTCTTTCCAGCAAAACGAGCTGCATCTCCCAGTTCCTCCTCGATTCTAGAGTAACAAAGACAAAAATTGAAGAAAAAAAAAAGGGCAAAGGAGAAGTTGCGCAAATACAGCTTGCAAAAAGTAACCAAATAAAACCAAAATCCCTCAGTTTGTGCGTGAGACTTACCTGAGAATCTGGTTGTATTTGGCCAAGCGCTCAGAGCGACATGGTGCTCCCGTTTTAATCTGTGAGACAGACAGTAGTAACGTTATTTTACCTTCATAGTCATAATAAAACTAATAGACAGATATTTATCTATCAATAGATAGAATTTCCTGCCCTTTACATGGAGCTGGAATATAACCTGTGCATAAAAAGTAGGGTATGAAATACTAAAAAATAGTCTTCAGAACAAAAATTAAAAGCATAATGAAGGACAGGGATAAAAGGATTTTTTTTTTACATGCATGATTAATGTTACAACACTACATGCATCTTCAGGGTCAAACAATACAGGGAAGACGATGCTCCTACATAAATGATGGTTTAGCTGTGTATCAATAATAATTTAAAGTTGTGCTAAATGTGATGTGCTTTGAACTTTTTTCCTCATAAAACTTGCCTGATACGTTAACATTTTGTATTTGTTTACACTGTATGTTTTACCCCACAATCTAACATAGTAAATGTACTTTTTCCATGTATGAACTGTATGTACATCTTTTTTTTGAATTTTTGAAAGTTTTCATTAATGAAATGAAACAAATGCAGACTATTAATATTCTGATTACCTGTCCAGTGCAGAGTCCAACCACCAAATCTGCAATGAAGGTGTCCTCAGTCTCCCCAGAGCGGTGGCTCACCATAACACCCCATCCGCTCTCTTGGGCCATCTTGCACCTGTAAAGACAAATAAAAGTGAATGAGAAAAATATATATGATAGATACTGTACAGTTAACAACGTCATCCTGTGCTGTACATACAGTCAGCAGGTTTGATCGATGAAGATTTATTGCTTACAATTATTGGTTGGTAGTGATTGGCAGCAGGGACAACAGCATGTGTTTGTGGTAAAAGTAATTGCGTGTGCTTTGTAACACGTCAAGCTTCAGTTTCTCATCTGACTTACGCTTGCATAGACTCGGTGACTGTGCCAATCTGATTAACTTTCAGCAGCAGACAGTTGCAGGCCTTGTCCTCCACTGCCTTGCTGATGCGATTGGGGTTGGTGACGGTGAGGTCGTCTCCGACAACCTGGATTTCTGTGCTTCCAGTGAAGTTGGACCAGGCTGCCCAGTCATCCTGGTCAAAGGGATCTTCGATTGAAACCACTAGGAGCAAAGAATGTGTGAGATGTTCAGATAACGGGCAGATAAACTGGAGTGAGTCACCTTACAACTGTGGTTCAAAAACTGGTTATACGAGTTCAAAAAGGATTCAGTGGGAAAAGTGAAGGGTCATTTTTTTTCTTGAAAGGGTGACCTGGTGGTGCGGTGAAAACAGAACTTAATCACGCATTAATTCACTAGATGATTAGTTTCATTATAGTTTTAATGATAGTTGTAATTTTCTGTGGAAATCAACCATTTTTCATAATTACAACCTTCATCGTTTGATTGTGCTTTTGTCACACTGTGACATTTTTTTTTTTTAATTTTCTCTGCAGATTATAAATATCCTACACTTATTTTTGTTCAATATTGCACTGATCAGAAAGGTTGAGTATGAAGCAGCTGATTTGTTAATATTTTTCACTTTTTTTCTCTACGAGTTCAGAGCGGCGTGATACCAACAACAGCACAATAAATTTGGCGGGCCCTCTAGGAGGTGGATTGTTTCCTCGCTGCATGACTAAGTTGGATCTGGCATGACCTCGACAACGTTTGTCCTGCTGTTTGCCAACGGATACAACGATGTGTAAAAGGAGAGAGTCGGGAGGATACCTGGATAATCCTTCACAAAGCTCTTGTAGAGGTCAGCCAGCTCGTTGGGAGTGATGTAACGGCTCGGGTCATCAGGAGACTTGAAATCCAGGTCGTATTTTCCCTCCCTGAAGAATTCTGAGGCAGCCACGTCCATGCCGATGACAATTTCATCCGAGTATCCTGCTTTGCTGATGGCTTCTTTCAGCAGCTCCAAAGCTGCATGGTTAAAACATGGAAAACAATTATTTGCCGACAACTTTTTCTCATTTCCAAATGTTTTAAAAATTGTCCCGAAGCAGAAATTAAAATTTTACATTATGATATTTGGCAAAATATAATGAATTCTCATTCTGTGCCCAATTAAAAACATCTTTTTACTTGTGTGGCTTCTTGGTGCATGGTTAGACCTTTATCATCAAAGTATTGGTTCTCTTTTCCAAAAAGTTCTAAATCAGACATGATTTTTTCCAGTCTAATAATTAACAATAATTATTTATTTTGCTTCACATTGAATTAGCAGAAAATGCTCTTGATGTTGATTAAAAAAAAGATTTTAAATCTTAGATATTAGATTGTGCAGCATTTATTTGATCACACATAAGCACAAGATACTTTTTTCAATTTCAAAGAAATGAATTGTTAAGACTTTCTCCTTTAATATACCTTCTTTGTTCTCCAGGATGTTTGGAGCAAAGCCGCCTTCATCACCCACATTGGTTGCATCCTGACCATATTTCTTCTTGATTACATTTTTGAGATTGTGGTAGACCTCAGCCCCGATGCGCATGGCGTCTTTGAAGGTACTAGCACCAACTGGCAGGATCATGAACTCTTGCATTGCCAGCTTGTTGCCAGCATGGGAGCCACCGTTGATGACATTGAAGGCCTGTAGGAGATGGACATGAGAGGTGTGACCTCACAGTGAACTCAGGGGACGGAGTTGAGAGGGCGGATTTCGAAAAGCAATTTGGCACACGGAACCTCACCGGCACAGGCAGGATGACCTCTGGGTTTCCTGCAAGATCTGCAATGTGACGATACAGGGGGACGTTCTTCTCAGCTGCACCGGCTTTGCAAACTGCCAGGGAAACACCCAGGATGGCATTCGCTCCAAATTTGGCTTAAAGGGAAATAGGGAGAAACATACGATTAGATGGTATGAATATTCTAACTTAATCCTGGCTATCGTTGCTAATGGATCATCAAGCAAATAATAAAATTACATGAATTTATTTTTAATAAACTCGAGTCCTGACAAGATGACTATCCTCACATTTGTTGTCTGTGCCATCGAGGTCAATCATGAACTTGTCAATCCTCTCTTGCTCAACCACGTTCATATCCTGCGGACACAAGAAGAATTACGCAAGCAATTCACACCAGCATTAAGCCATAGCAAACCTCTGCAAAAGTTAAAATTGTCTTCCTACCTGTTCCAAAAGTGCAGGTCCAATAATAGAATTGATATTCTCAACGGCCTTTGTGACACCTGTGATGGGAACAGATAACTGGGATTACTGTCTAACAGCAGGAAGGACAACACTTTGACTGCCAATGAAAAGGGAAAAAAATCCAACACATGCAAGTTGCTTTTAATGCACACAAGAAAGAAACATGCGAGAGTGTATGTTTGAATTGGATTTGAATTTAGAAACAACTACTTTAGTTTTAAACCATAAATTGATTTGTTTTTCAATCAAGTCAAACAGTCCATGAGTACGTCTGACCATGCTTTATGCTTGTTATACATCGTGCACATCAAGTCAATTTAAATTCAATTCTTTTTATCCTCCATTGTAACACCCGTTAAATGACAATACCAAAATAATTCTTTATATATTTTTTTAATTGCGGCAGGCAACAGAAACTCACTAACCCCTTCACATGAGGCAAGAAGGAAGTGGGGAAGATGACACTAACATAAGAAAAGATGAGTCAAATAAACGTAATCCTTTACAATAGTTTTCAATTGCACACATGGCTGCAAAGAAATATAGATTGTGACGTGTGACCAATTCTCCATGTTTTAGAAGGAATAATGTATTGGCAAACCTTTGCCAAGGTAACGAGACTTGTCATTGTCCCTGAGCTCCAAAGCTTCATAGATTCCAGTGGATGCACCGCTCGGCACAGCTGCACGAAACAACCCTGTGAAACGTAAAGGCGAACACAAACAAATCAAATTTAAATTGGGAAGAAATGCATCTCACTGGTCGTATCTACTGCAACGAGCAAGTTCTAAATCTGTGCCAACCTTTGTCGGTGTAAAGGTCGACCTCCACTGTCGGGTTTCCACGAGAATCAAAGATCTCCCTGGCGTGAATCTTGACGATGGACATTCTGCAGGAACATGAGGGAGACAGACATTAAGCTTGCTGTTATGTGTAATAACATGCAGTGTAGGGAGACAACCCACTACGCTGCATGTTTGTCCAGAAGACACAAATAATGAGACAAATTAAACGCCTCCACTATTTAACGCCCACAGTCTCATTCCTATTGGTACCTGGCTTTTAACAGCTCTTCCCTTCGAGGTTACACTCAGAAATATCCTGACCTAGGGGGTAAGCTTAGGCATACTAACAAGCATGCCGCTGGCCTAATTGGATTTCACCTCCTCATCTGATTAATCACATGGCCACAGGGATGCAGAAAAGACTGGACCTGTCTGAACACAGTATCTCCATTCCTATCGTATTCCAAAATTTGACCTGGTAATTTATTTAAGTTGCGCTACTATTTTATCCAGTTTAGTGTGTGTGTGTGTGTGTGTGTGTGTGTGTGTGTGTGTGTGTGTGTGTGTGTTGGGAGGGGAAGTCAAGGTTACGTCATCTTATAATCACGTTTACTTTGTTTCTGTAGTTTTGCAACCGAGATTTCGCCGACTCACAGGGCTTAATTTAATCCAAAATAAAACGCCGACAAGTTCGCTCCGTAGCTACCAAAATAACAATGGTGACCTTAAGGCAGTGTGCACAACGTTTCTACAGATTTAAAAAAAAAAAAAAAAATCCACATTGCCAGCAGGCGGTGTGAGTTAGCGTGGCTAAGTGCGAGCGAGTTCGCAGGGGGGAAAAAAAACGTAATTTAGAGCCTCGAGAAAGCCACGGCTGCATAGCAACTGAAAATATCATCTGCACAGCAAATGTATCAAAAATAAGAAAATCACACGGATGTTAATGTTTGACAATTATTTATTTTTACCTTGCTGGGGGAGGCTTGAAAGTTGAAGAGAATCGGTGAAGTGACAACACCCGGATGAGATTCTGAACGGTCTTCGCGTTTAGCCGCGTCCTGCGCATGCGCCACATTGGCGTCGAGAGGTAGGTTGTTCTTCTTCGGATTTTCACGGCGGCTGACTGTCAAAGCTTTTTCATTAGCGCCATCCTCAGGTTCGAAAGTAGTACCCTTTGTTTAGTCCAGTCCTTTAAAAAAAAAATGATGTATTAATTTCCTTTTTTTCTGGTTATACTGTGACTCAGTTGTACTGATTCAACTCTTGCCAAGGGCACTATCTCGTGAATCTATCTTCGAATATAAGAAAAGCAACTGTATCTGACATTGTCTAAGTTCTGGTGTCAAAATTTGTTGACAACTGTATGCCTCCACGCCCCAAACAAAACTTGCTGTATCTGAACAAAAAAATAAGGAAAATATCTAGATATTGTTAAATTTGTTTCATTAAAAAGTATAAATATTCTTTATAAAAGCAGACATCTCTTACTTTGAGGCAAAAAATATGGACAGTCACATAGTTCAAAAACACTGGCAGGAAGCTGGGAGTAATGACATGGTTAAGAAGAGGGCAAATGCATGCACCTCAACATCTCAGATTGCTGTTATTAATAATAATGATTCCATATACTAACAACATCGTATATATTGTGGCAGCGAGTGTGTAATGTGTGCTAGAATATGATCTTGGGCAATAAATTACGTAAAACTGTCATATTTTGTTACCACATCAATAGTCGGTGAAGAGATTTAAATGTGCATTTACAAAAACATTTTCATTTACGCTTTGTTGCATTTCGCAACCTACAAAACACGGGATGATTTACCCTAATTTAGTATTTGCTTTGAAAGTTTCTTTCCACAGCCTGTGATGCCATGACAACGCGTTCACACGGTTGACGTGTAATTTAATCCACTAGAGGGCAGTAAGTCGTTTAGAGGCAAAGACACCGAAACCAAAGAAGTAAAACCCCGTTTGAAAGGAGTTGACTTGGTTTATCACGTTTGCCAGTGCGGCTAATTTAGTTTTTTATTCATTAGATATTTTTTTTTTCGAAATCGACTCGAAGTATCGGAAAGACGAAATGTCGGGGATACCTCCGGACACATGGCAGCCGAAAAAGGTGGCTTTAGAGACGACGTAAGTTTTGAGGGGAAACTACATGCTAACCATTGATGTGTGTTGCTAACTGTGAGCTATCTTCATTTCACATGAAGCAAGTGTAAAGTTGTGCGTTGCGCCAAAAATTAGTCCGTCGTCATTCATCCATTCATAACTTCTCGACTTCATTATACCTGTGTCTCCACCTTATTTAAGTGCTAGATTATTCCCCCCTCCATGCTGCAGTCAGAGAACAGATCTCGAGCTGCTCCACCATATGACAAATACTACGTTCAAAACCAGAAACGACCAGTTGTTTGCTGTGACTCCCGACAACACTACTGTAGAATGATGACCCCACGTAAAATATTTTTCTATGTGCAACACTTTGGTCCGCCTTGGTTTCTTTGAGTGTTCAATTTTTAATAAAAGCATAATACAATGACATGTGTTGCAGGATGGGCACCGTAGTAATCGAGCTGTACTGGCTGCATGCTCCAAAGACCTGCAAGAACTTTGCTGAGCTGGCCAGGAGGGGCTATTACAGCAACACAAAGTTTCATCGAATCATTAAGGAGTTCATGGTGCAGGGCGGTGACCCCACCGGAACAGGTGGGTTCAATACATTACATTATCTTGTCGTGTCATGTGTTAAACTAATAGGTTTGTTAATATGCTAATGGGTATAATTGACATACATACCTGAATGGAGCAACGTGGACCATCTTTAGTACACATATGGCCCTGTAACACTTATTTTTGGCTGCTAGTTGTTTTCTATTAGCTCAACTGTTGAAGTGACTGTGGATCACTTCTGGCTCTAAACCTACACAGTTGGGATTAACGGGTAACTTTCTCCTCACAATGTCATTCCATGCCCATCCTGTAAGACAATCAACTAACCAACTAGTCAACCAGCCATGGCATAACGGCAAACAAGTGGTTTTGTCCCTCTACGTCAGGCAAAGGCGACTCACGTTTGATTGGCCTCCCTCTTGTGGCGTGAATGAGTAATGTCTCTTATCGTCATATCTTAGGGGCAACTGGAGACTAAATATTTTGTGTATCGACCAGAATAAACAAGTTTATCAAATTAGGCCAAAATAAAATAAACCCCAAAATGACGCCAATGAACGAAGTAAAATTTCACAACATATGTGGGACGACTTTTCATTATCCTCCACGAGATGTTCATTATTTCTTCATGTTCATTGTAAACCTGTTGCTTACCAATCAATGGTTTTTGTCCCTGCAGGCCGTGGTGGTGCTTCTATTTACGGCAAACAGTTTGAAGATGAGCTGCACCCTGAACTCAAATTCACAGGTAACATGATTAGGAAAGAAGCAGATGTAGATGCAAATGTTGAATGTCTTCTGGCATTATAGATAATATGCAAATTAAGACTAGGATAAAGCTGAAATAGTTAAAATGAACTGTAAAGTGGCAGTACAGTGGATGGTTTAATAAACGTCATCAGCTTTGCGATAGCATTTATGTTGTGCATGATGGAACGACAAACGCATACCATGTACTGAAAGTCTCCATTTGTATGTCTGCCAGGTGCTGGTATTCTGGCGATGGCCAACGCTGGACCAAATACAAACGGAAGCCAATTCTTTCTTTCTCTTGCACCCACTCAGTGGTTGGATGGAAAGCACAGTATTTTTGGAAGAGTATCGGAGGGAATCAGCGTTTTGCAACGAATAGGGATGGTGGAAACCAGCACTCAAGACCGGCCAGTCGATGACATCAAAATTGTCAGAACAAGCATCGTTGACTAAGTGAAAGGCTTTGTCTTCTTTGTTTGTTTTTTTCGTTGTGCATTTTTCAAGTTTTTCTTTTATCTTCAAACATGGTGAATGCTTCATGTTTTTTTTAATACAAGGAAATCATTCACACTTTTTTCTATTACCTCTGATAAATTGTTGTTTTTTTTAATTGTAGATTAATAAAAGTGATTGTGAGAATGGAACAGAACGAGTCCCCCAAATGTCATGTTTTCATTTATCCTAAAATATATTTTTGCGTTTATTTGATTAAATGAAAATATAATTGTAGATATTCATACCTGAGTGTCCAGTTCAATTGTAAACTCTTTTTATTCTGGACTCCAGTTCAGCAGCATGATACAAATATTTAGAAAACAAAACAAAACAAAATCAATTTAGTGCTCCAGAAAAAAACATAGATATTTACTTCTGTTTACAACATATTGCAAAATTGCTTGGTTTTAACCTCCTACTAAAACTGAGGTTTTGTTGAACCTTTTACATGTTAGGAAGAAGAGTGTAAAAAGCACAATAAAACACAGCATCTACTTCTAATTTCACTGTAGGGATACAATTTCATTGCTAGAAAATGTTGGTAAAGTGAATTCTGGTTGATTATTTAAATGTCCTATTATGAAATGAGGGACATATAATAATCAGAGTGGACATGCGCATTTCAATAGAGACAGTGGGGCGATAGGAAAAACAGTTTTTAAAGAAAGGTTGGTTGTGTTAAAGAACTGGCAGATGTGAAGGATTTTGTGGGATCAGCAGAAATCCGATATCATCTCATATCTCATGACAAGGGGCCAGCCTAAAGCTGCATCAATTTATTGAACTCATTCATTCATTCATTTTCTATACCCGCTTATTGACCTCTGCTTTTTTTTTTTTTTTTTTTTAAATAGACAACATACCTCCATTACTTACTTTTAAGGAAACAAAACAAATCAAATTACCACCAAAATGATTTATTTAAAAAAAAAATACTGGATTATTGGATTTGAAAATGATAATCACTGCTATAAAAAGGCACAAAACCTCTCAAAGAAAAGGCTGAGTCAAGAACATCTGTGAAGGATACAAAAGACATGTAAACAGCTGTTTCTGTCTATATACAATACATACAGACATATGTATAGACATTATGTCTATATATAATATATAGAGACAAACAGCTGCTTCTATATACAGTGTACATTGAATATAAAACTAGCACCAAGTTATGAGCACTACCAAGGCTTAACGAATCCTGATAATATTATTGCAGGTTTTAATGAAAGTTAAGGCACTTAAAACAGACACATTTGAGTAAGAAAAACACGTTTAAAAAAAGCCCATATCAAAATAGAAATCTGACACATCTGGTCTTTGTACGCACTAAACAACTATTCGAGAAATAAAAGCCACATACTTTCATTTGTTAACCCCACTGACATCGTGGATGACCCTCAGAGTTCCACAAATGGGATCACACAGATGAATTAGTCTCTTACAACAACAGACTTATTGCTCATGTATTTTCAGCATAGAAAAAACAAAAGAACAAAAGGAAAGAATGTGGAAAACAGCTTCAGAGGTCACGTTGCACTGAGACCTTGTACATGCACATACAGCTGACAATTAAATTCAAGAGCTGTGCCAGTACAAGTACAGCCTTAAAACTACAATATGCATCCTGTGATGCAAATGTGCCACGGCCGTGAAAGCTGAAAAGACTGAAACCCTAGCTTTTTGACGTTGCTGTAGGCTATTGCGAAGTTGAAGTTGAAGTTGAGAATTTTCTTCCATTGTCATGCTTATACTGGCTTTACACAGAACAAAGAAAAAATATTTTCTTTTTTCAATCAGATGTTTTTCCTGTGGCTGCACGTTTGCACTGTCTTTATTTCCTTTTTTTTTTTTTTTTTTCTTTTTTTTACTATTATTATAATTGCATCACCTGTAATTCTTTCATTCCATTCCTACCTCAAGTTACAAAACAGAAAACACAGTGTCTCAGTCAAACTTATCCTTATTAAATCAAAACATTTTCCATCTTTAAGGATGGAAAATGTTGAAAACAGGAGTTATATGTTGTCATGATATGTTGCCCCTGCCCGATCATCAAGGCCATGCAATGAGGGACTGATGCTTTCCATCTCCTTTGCCTTCAGTGGAAGGTCATCTGCAGGGCGGGAACTTGACTTGAGGCGCTAGAAGAAGATCTAATATATTACATATTTCTTTACATGTGCATTCATGAACCAACAGTAGTTTTTCAATGTCTTAACTGCAAACAGAGTAAGAAAAAAAGATGCCCACAGCCAAACCCCACTGACCTGCCAGAGGGTCCCTTCTTGTTGGGCCAGTTTGAAGACCATGGCGATTGGAATCTGCACTAGAGATGAAAAAGCCAGAAACCAGCCAATGAAGTAGGCCCACCATGGATAAACGTAGGAGTTGTTGAACTTCAGAGGTGTGTATCTCAGGATCAGAAATATCATGGTGCCCTTTGAATGGGAAACAAAGTACAATGGCCAGTTTTACAATCAAGAAGAAAAAAAAAGGTTATTCTGTGAAGGAGCTTCTTCTTCAGACTTACGCTGCAAACAAGAGGGGTGCCGTACATCCAGAGGTACTTTAACAGTGGCATGGGCTTGTAGCCAATCATGGCTGCAATGTTGTTGCTGAAGCGCTCGGCACCTGCAGCAGAGACAAACACATCATTTGAATGAACTACTGTATGTTTCCTGTCTATCTCACCAACTTCAAATCCTTCTTTTCTTTACTTAATTGATGGTTTATTGTAGGGATTTGGTTTGCACCTCCAAACCACAACAGACATATTATTGGCAAGGCAGTTCTACGACCTCATATGACCTTACAAACTCAAGATTATAAGCCTGGTGTCCTGGGCCAATGAAGCCACGGCCCCCAAACAAGATAGTGTCTGGATTGTCTGCTCGGGCTCCCTGCGCTTCTAATTTTCACAATAAAAGCTTCTGGATCAGGGCTTCCGAAACAGGTGGTTAGCTAGTGATTAATAGGTCAAAAACCAAGGTGGCAGCGAGCAACACACTTGGCACCCTCTCACCCACAGTTTGTATTGGCAAAACAAAAGTCACGTGTGTTCTGTGTGTTCACCTGGATTAAAAGACCCGTGGGCCAACACCGAGGACATCTGTTGACGTGGGGGGTGCGCGGCGGATCGCGATTGTTGACGGGTGCGGGGGTGCGCAATCGTTGACGGGGGTTGGGGTTGGTGGTGCGCGCACGATTGTTTTTGGGCGGAGATTGAAGAGATCGCGTCATGTATTCCGAGTAAAGCCGCGGGCCAATTGAAATCAGTTGGCGGGCCGGACTTGGCCCGCGGGCCGGACTTTGGGCATGTCTGCTCTAGAAGCCTACAACCTAAAATTTATCTGCTGTCCGCAGTCAGACTTTTCCCGAAGCCCCTGTCATCCAAGTCTGCAAAGATGTTATTCCTGTGGCCTGCCCGTCTTGCTCCTCCGCCATCTGTCACAATTAGTACTCTCACATGTGTATTACCAGTCTTCAAATGTTGAATTTGAAGACAGATCAAATTCAGTTTGATCTGTTTGCTACACAAAACCAAAGGCAGTATGTCTTACCATAAATCCATCCGATTATCATCGACTGGAAGAATGCCATTAGAAGTAGGGCGGGTCCACTGCATACATAGTGGTCAAATATTTGCATGATATATGCTCCAGCCTAATATAAAACAGAAAAATGCAATGGAAAGGATGTTATTTGCTGTTGCTCCTACTGTTGCTGTTGTCGTTGAGAGGACGGAACATGAATTGAAAAACGTGACATACAAATACAAAGTTATAATAGCAAATGCATTTTTTTTTTTTTTTTTACCTGAGACACCAGTAGAAGGTCTATTACATAGCAAAAGGCACAGATCAACAGCAAAAGAAGCTCTCTGCGGTAACCTTTTCGGATTTGAGATGGGAAGATGTCGGACAAAGAGGTCATGATGCTTTCAAGTCCAATGAACTGGAGAGGGACAGAGGACAAAAAAGTTCAATGCAAGAGCTTCAAGAAAAAATAAGGAAATTATAATTATAATATATAAGAGCAACTTACTTGTCCATCTATTCCTAACAGGATGATCATGATAAAAAAGCACACGGACCAGAACTGAGGCCACGGTAGAAGAGTGACAGCTTGTGGATAGACTATGAACGCAAGGCCGGGCCCTGTAGTGTGACATCAACACAGATTAAATCCTTGCCTCCAGTTTTGGCAAAGGTTTGCCATTTGTCCCAAGAATTTGAACTTTAAACAATAATACACAGGTAGCATGAATTATAGAAAAAGACTGTTTGGTCAAACAACTTACACGGTAACAATGACAAAGTCATTTAAAATTGTATTACTTTCATACCAGATTCGGCCACACTGTTGATGTCAACACCCTGTTTTTGTGACATGTATCCCAGAACAGAAAAAATGGCAAAACCAGACAGAAAGCTGGTCCCGCTGTTCAGCAAGCAAAGATAGAAAGAGTCTCTGAAATCAGAACAATCCACAAGCACAGTCAGTATTTTCTCCAGCTCAAGACAGCACTGGTAGATACAATATGTACAGCCAAAGTTAAACAGTGTACAGACACACTGGACTGGGGTGTGGGGGTACATTACATACAACACTATGAAAGAAAGCATGTGTGGATCGTGGCCCCCTGATGGGTCTCGATGCTCGACGGGAAAGTTTCTCAGCTGTCAAATTTGGACTGTAAAACAGCACATTTTGCATCATAAAATATAAAAATCCCTTGCAGATTTTGCTGGTGTGGGTTCATTTAGCCGTGAAGGTCTTATGTCCTTTGTCCCACGAGTCATCACACTGTACAACTCTGCACTCAGTGGGAGGGGAGGGACCGTGGGAGGAAAAGGGAAGGGAGCCTTGCAGCGCTGTAGCACTTTTTGACTGGCACTTTTATCGATATTGGTTACAATTGTCTGCCTGGTATGGTTTTAATATCTTTTATTGTATTTTAACCATTGTTATTTTTTATTTTTTTTACTCTGTTTTTATGCTTTTCCGCACTTTATATTCCATACCTTTTTCTGTGGTGTTGTGTTGTGGCTGGAAACCAATTTCCCTGAGGGAATTCTCCCAAGGGATCAATAAGCATAATTGAATTGTATTGATGTAGTGTCACCCTAATATGCTAAACCTATTCCATGCATCCACAGAGACGAGGCCCCATACAAATAATTGATAAACAAAAGCCCTTCCAAAGGAGAAAAATAAAACCTTGGAAGACAATTTAAAGGTGATATTAAAAGAAAGCGATAAGATAACGACAAAACGACTTGCCTGTAACAATTGTTGTTATACTTGTTGTAGCTCCCCAGTGTTGTCAGACAACCTAAACATATGGCATATGAATAAAATATTTGGGTTCCGGCATCTATCCACACCTACAAACAAAGACACAAAACTGAAAAAAAAATCCTAACTTGCACGGGTGTAATTGAACGGCGGCAGAAACGCGGGCAAAACAATACCTGCGGGTCAGCGAGCCGAGCCGGATCTGGGTATAGGTAATGCTTGATGCCATGGATGGCTCCAGGAAGTGTCATTCCTCTGACGACAAGCACCAGTAACATAAAGAAGGGGAATGTTGCTGTGATGTACGTAGCCTTAAAAAACAAAAAACAAATCAGAGGAGTACATTTGAAATTTTGACCCACTGGATAAACAATGCAACCTTAAGTTGAACTACTGTATAACCCAAAGCATTTCAACCCCTGCATGATTTATCGCTCACTTGTAAAAATCTAAATTAGTGCGCAGTTTACAACACGTCTTGTCAAAGCGCCTTCATGCTTCCTGGGGCATTTCCCAACACTGTCATTGATGCATTCATAAACCCCCTCTGAACCTGCAAATATGCTGGCCTCAGATCACAAGAGCTGTGTGTTAAGAGCCAGAAACCTGCCCAACAGTTAATACTCCGCTGTTTTGTCTGACTATATTAGTGTCACTGTGTATACTCAGTTGTGTCGTGTTCAACAACTCGTGGTCTTTTAGCCAGGGCCGACACACTGGTTCCTCTCGAGTTTGGTCAACCTCATCGTGCATACCTCAAACGTCATCGCCAATCCATGATGATATATGTATGTATGTCACGTAAGCAGCGGCAACGACTTGTTGGATCACTCTCCTTACCTTTCCCGTCGACTTGACGCCCTTCCACACGCAGAAGTAACAGAGGACCCAGGCCAGAAGCAGACACAAAGAAAGGTCGCCCTGTATGTTTCCCAACTTCTCGATGCCAGAAGATATATTGAGCACTCGCCGCCTGAAAGCACCAAAATGATGAGTGGAACCACTGCGCTTATAACAATACGAGGACTGCAACTGTCCTGACATGATCAGCATGATGAGAAAATTTGCCACAATTACTTTTGTTTTGATCTGGAATGAACCTGGTGGGTCAGAACAACCGTACAACATGTCAATGTTCTCTTTGACGAAAACACCCCACAATGATAATTAAAGACAAGGGGAGCTGAGCTGAAACAAGACATCAGAGACGTGGATTTTACCACAGGGCAAATGCAATTGGAAAAGCCGTCACACAATAGTGACAAGCGGCTCTGACAAATTCACAAGTTAATAGAGGTGAGGAAATAATGAGTTACAAGTCAGTAAAATGACTTTTGAGCGATTCATTCAGGACTTGCAGTTCACTACCATGCTTGTATTTTTGGCCTGAGGGTATTGTGTACTCAGTTTACCACTCTCTCAGATTTGTTGTCTTTGCTGATGGTTTTTAATATATCTTACATAAGAGGAAAACGATGGACATAAGCTTTATTGGCTTTATTGTGCTCTAAGTTTGATGGCTTTAAGTGCACTTATTGGCTGCAGATGTAGTGTAGAGTTGTTTCACCATCAGTCCAGCACAATAGTAAACAGTAAGTCTGTAACAAATTCATGTTATTGCCTTTACTCTTTTGGACAACAAATGTATCAGGATTTTCCAGAGATGCAGTGTGATAATTATAGAAAATACACCAAAGTTTTGTTCAAGTGAAAGGAAGTGAATAAGACAGTTTCCTCCCTTCAAGCAAGGGTTGTTTAACTCAGTGTATTGTATTGAAGTTTGTTGCTTGCGGGGTATGGACAAAGAAACAATAAATGATAAATGATATTTAATGCAAGATTGAAGATAAGAATAGGCAGGGGCTTAGAGAAAGATTAAGATTGTATGAGAAATGGTCGTTACACTAACTTCCCAAAGATGGTCAGGAAATGAAAGAAATGAAGGAATACATTTTTTAACTTTAACTAGATTGTCTCTCTGACCATGATAAAGTCTTCAAAATTGAAATGCAAAGAACTGAACGAATCATCAAAGCCTCTTTTTGTGAACACTGCGATCAACTCTGTCTTGGCTACATACGCACAGTAAAGCAACTCCACTGCCGTCTGTCGCTACAATTTAAATAGCTAACAGTCGAATGGACGAGGCGATTTTCAGTGACTAAGGAATAACTCAGCCCATTTAGTATAATCACGCAGTACTATGTGCGATGCTCAGGAAGTTATTGTTATACCATCATGAAAATTGGTCACCTAGTTTTTCTTTAACATACGCCATAATCTGACATTTTTGCTTAATCCTCGTCCAACTTTCAAAAAAAACGTCTTTCTGTCGACACTTTTAGTGGGCCCTGAAGTCATTCGCTGACCTTCTGCCCCTTCGACAACACCTTGTCTCCATGTTAATTGCTTTTAAATGCTGCACAATGCCTCAAAACAGTTCCTGCTGTGTTTTGATCCGCTCTGGATAAAGACGGACTTCCTTTCGTAAATACTAGTTACCGTAACTGCACACTTTCTGCCAAGTCGCTGCAGGCGGCAGCTGCTGAGATTTGGCAGTAGATACATTTTTAGCAAGACATCTCATGGGTTTTGATGTTTGATGATGTTGTGTACTTCCAATGACAGCGGCTAAACCCAGCAACCTCCTGGGCAAACTGATGTTTAGATCAGGTAGGAATTTATTATAACTCCAATCTGGACAATCTGACTCCACTGGATGGAGCTGAGCTAAGCATAAAAAATGTCATATTATCTGCACATTGCTGCTCATTTTGTACATATTGTGGTTTGGCCATTGGTTTGGGCAGTGCTGTGGCTGAGTGCACTCCTAATGCAGTGTTGCCAGGAGAACTGATACTAGCAGAGCTGGAGCTGGGGTCTTCCTGGTCTTCTGCCAGGGTGCAAGAGGATCTCGCCTTAAACCCGGATTACCAAGGATTAACGTTTTTCTAATCTGTTTAATTTTCGTAATCTGTGAATTCTTGTGATTTAAAAGAATATTAACTTTTCGGCAAAGGACAAGTTGTTCGAGTTTAAGGAAATTTCCAAGTTAGGTGGTGGTAAATGTGTTGACCATGTTGGTCAATCTTAAAGGCCGTTTACACAGAACATTATTAGAGCCAATATAGTACTGCGAAAAGCGCTTGGTTTTTGAGAAAAAAATACAAGGCATTCATTTTTGTTAACAAATCCATCACATATCCTGGGTGGGATAACTAGATTGCTGTTCTCTACTGCACTGTGAACAGTAATTTTGTAATCTTTCAGGTTTCATTGTTGCCACCATAGCCAATATTAGTGGGACACCCTAGGGGCCTTCGACACTTTCAGAGATGCTTTAGACATTTTCTGGACCAAAAAATAGGCGTATTAAAAAAAGCATTGTTATTTTTAATATTTAATTTAATTTAATTTAATTTAATTTAATTTAATACAGTTAACACATTTTTTTCTCACCTACATGAGCCTACTGTGAAGTTCACATCAGCAATGAAAGGGATACTGATAACTCTAATAACTCTGATTACTCTAATAACTCTGATTACTCTAATAACTCTGATTACTCTAATAACTCTAAATTGTATATATAGCCCTCTCTCTCAATGCTGCCCCCATCTGCTGAGTTGTGTTACAGCACAACAACAACAATAACAACAAACACCAGCTAGTAACGATCTGATACCAAGGTTGTGATCTTTATTTTCAATAACTGGATGGATCAGCCCAAGTGTGAAGTTCCACACAGGAGCTTTAATCTGCAGTACTTGGCATCAACTATCAAATGCCAGATTTCTATGTTCACTACTAAGACTGTTAAACACTGACTGGATGAACTCACACCACCTCGTTAGTGGTTAATCTTCACGAGTGAGTCTTGACTCAAGGATGACAGCAGCAGTTGTCAGATCTCTCCGTGTCTCTGTGCACATTAAAACAAATGGAGGCACTGCCCTGTGGACAACTGTTAACATGTGAAGAACTCAGATGATCAAGGACTAGGTCATGTGATCCCATGCAAATCCGATTGAGCTGCCACTGATTGTCTGTTCTGTCAAAAGATCAGGACAGTATGATCATATGAAGCAGCTTATGGTCATCTGATTTCTGCACATGGCTCTGGTTAATTATCCCTTAAAACAAAAGCCACATTTTGCAAAGTTTTTTTTCCTCTATAATTATGGGAATTTAAATGAAAACTTACTGCCAGAACTCCACTACCGACGACGATCCATTCACAGGGAGCCCAGTCCAGTTTGCATCAGCATTGTAGGTGTTTAGCACCAGACAAGATTCTGAAATAAGCCAAAGTATTGAATATTGAAACAGTGCACAATTGTTAAATTAAAAATATGTAATTTCAACCTTAATATTATTCAAGATCTTTTTTTTCTCAATGGTATTGGCTTGAATTGGGGGGAAAGTGCTCTTGCCATTGATAGTGGTCTTTGTGCTTGATGAAAAATTACCTGTGTTCCATGTATTATTACAGGTGGCCCAAGGCAGCGTGTCAGAGAAAGAAGAGAAAAGGTAGAGAAAACCCCAGGCTAAAATCACAATGTAGCTGATGCATCCATAGAAAATGATCATTTGGCCTGCATATCCCATTCCTGTAAAATAAAGTTCAGTTAAAAGTATTTCCACAATACCCTGACTGTACGTGTGTCAGAATGCAATAGCACTGTTATTTTAAACTATTTTAATACATACATATGAGCGATCCTACAAAGTTGCAACACTGTTGGGCTTTCTTTGATTTATTAATTAACTCAAAATGAAGTGAAGAGATTTTTTTTCAGGACAAGGCCTGCATTTCTATTCTATGTTCCTCCAGCTTGGACTTTACGCTGTTCTTCACTTGGCTGATGAAATGCTGCTCTCAGAAATAGGATAGCTGTACATTTTTTACTGACAGGAATTTGGTATCCTGGGGTTTTTACTGCGGGGAGTCTGTGACATTTCAGTCCAAAATTCTGCATGTCCGCGTACTTGAAAACTCCCATCTGAAGCATGTTGAGATTGTCTGAACTGGTGTCCCGAGCATAGATAGAATTTTGATCAACACAAGAGGTTAAATTATGATGAGAATCATTAAAAATTCACATAGGAAGACCAAGGAATAAAAAAGAGGGAAAAAATTGAAACAGCTGCTGCTACAGACATTAGGTGTTATCCTAAAGCAGAAGCAATTTAAAGGATAGCTTTGTCTTTATCGGAGAAAAAGAGCAACAGTGTCTTTTCTCTGTGTCGTACTGATTTTGGCAAGCCTGTCATGGTGTCATAACATGCCTCAATTGATGTTCCTTTCACCAACAGGATGCCTTTTAGCATCTTTTCTTCTTGTGTTCTTTTATTAATTATTAATTAAAAAGACCCTCTGCTTTTCCATGGGCTTTTTACATATGGATGTATATATAAAAAAAAAAAACTACACAGCATTAGAACTGTTCAATTTGGTGCGAGAAGCAACTCAGTCTACTAAAACCTGCCTCCTCAAATTAAAACTTTTTTTTTTTCATAAAGGACGGTTTTATCAATTACATTTTTTCACAGAGAGTCAGGCTCTTCACACTCTGACTACAGCAGATCATAAACTGGGCAGATGCACCTTACCCTCAAACAAGGGGCAGATTTTCCTCCAGCACATGATTCCTCCCCGACTGGTGTACTGGCCGAGTGCTGTCTCCAGTACAAACAATGGAATGCCACAGGTCACCAGAAAGAGGATGTAAGGAATGAAGAATGCACCTGTAATGATAATTTGGCAGTATTTGATCAGGACCAAATGGAACAATGTCTGTCTGTCTGTTAGAATCCATCTGACGCACCTCGACACTCAACACATTTATTCTGGTTTAAAGAATCATTGGTGTGCCCACGCTGCCACTTTCAAGCCTCCTGAGCCAAGAGGTCATGTGACGACTGTGTGTTTACTTTTGATGAACCTGATTCATTTAGGATGGAAGGTTCAGGAGTGCATTTTGTTAAAATCTAAAGCGCATTTAATAAAGTGTATCGTATATGTTGCTTATTGCCTGTAACCTAAAACTTTAAAGTTGGCTTGGATCTCTTCATTTGCTTTACCCCGGCTCACACTGCTCTATTGTGGTTTATTGCCTCCAATCCTGCCTTAAATGTAAGATGTTTTTGACTCCTCCTATGAACCTGCCCTTGATGCTTTTAACCTCAATGGAGAACAAATTAATCTTTATATTGTACCCCTGTTTCTTTTAAACCTGCTACACCAACACTTTCTCCTCATCCAACTGGCATCCAGTGTAAGATTAAGATTATTATAGGATAAAGCAAAAAGATGCCATCTGAGTCAACATGCACCACATCCTGGTATGCTTGGTTGGTCAGCAGTTCTTCTCAAATATTTACATATTGTTGGAATCAGACATTTAACATCACGCATCATAGCCTATTGTGCTATTATATCTGTAACATTACATTTATATGTTGGAATTATTATATTGAGTTGAATGTATAAATGTATTGAATGTTACTATATGTAGTAATTTGGAGTATATTAGCTCATCATGACCAGTGCCCTGGGGGTGTTTAAAACCTGGTAAGCAAAGACTGTGTAACTCATTAAGTCTAATGAACAGTGACCTGGGGTGACCAGAGAGTGGTCAGCTGAAGGAACTGCCTTTGCGACCCTCATAAAGTGTGCGACCCATCCAGTCACAGCGATGGGAATTTATCACCTCAAGCTTGTCTTGCAGCAAATTGTTTCAACAGGTCACACCGGAAGGAAGGATGGACCGTTTGGCTCACGGCCAAATAATGACCTGCTTCCTGATTCACAAACAATGACAGTAACACCCAGGAACTGAAGGGGGAGAATGGACAGCCAATCAAAGGACGACACTTGACAAGACATTCAAATCAGGAGTCAGATTGTTTGTCTTTGTACTTAAGGACTTTCGTGGGAGAAAGAAGTCAGTCTGACTCCGGCGACGTCCAGGACTTGAATCCAGAGATCTCTCCATCAGATCTCTGGACCAAATGTCTTTTTCTTCTTCTCAGATAAAATTGATTAAGATTTAACTGTCTCCTTTTCTTCATTAAAAGAAACACGCGGTTTGATACCATGATACTAGGTAAAGGAGCCAAACCAACAATATGTACCTTGAACGAGACTCAAACAGTAGCGATTAGATTACAAAAGAGCAGAAAACATGCCTTCATGTTACTATCATCGGTCATCACCTCTGTGATTTTCTCTGTGCAAACACTTGTCAGAGTGCAGCATTAGAACTGCATTAGAAATGTTATACATATTAAACATATTAATGACTGATAAACTGACAGTTTAGCCAAAGGTGGATGTTCTACGCAGTAAAGCCCATCTACATGTGAATATTTTGCATTTGCCTTAAGTGAACACACGTTTTTCTGAAAATAACTTTGTTCACATGTTTTCCATTTAGGCTGTCTCTCAGAAAGCACGGTTGTAAAAATAAGAGCTTTGTTTTTATTTATTTTTTGCTAGCATAGCCTTCGTTGCCCCTATGTATCTTCACAAAATGAGGTAGATATGAAGCAGGTCCTCGTCATCCCCTACATGAACATGAGATAGAAATAAACTCAAAAAAGAGAGACTGTATTGTGATTCATTGGCTTTGTCTTCAGTCATTAAAATTTGTGACAGCATTCTGCCTCATGTCAGGTTACCAAACATCTTCAGTCTCTCTTTCAAAACAGATCAGTCGATGATGTGTCAGAAGATGGTGTTTTGTAAGTGCAAGTTGGGGAGCGCCTTTATTTTCGTGTGAACGTTACATCACATCCCACCTCTTTTGTAACACGCCCCAGCCCTAATCATTAGATAAGTCGGAGGCATAGATAATAATTTCATAACTATGTAAGAGTGCATAATGTGACAATGGAAAATACGTACACACACACACACTCACGTGCAAACACACATACACATATATTATATTTTACAAAATTTGACATACTGCAACTATTAAATCACATGCAAACGAATGAAATCCAATTCATTAAATACAAGCTGGTTTTACACAGTTCCTTGTATTTATTTTTTTAAATAAATGATTTTTTTTTACTCCAAAACTTGAAAAAGTCAACTGAAACTGAGAATAGTTATGTTAATTTAAATGAAAAAGCTATTAAATAATTGTTCCTTGTTAATAAAAAAAAACAAAACAGATTTATTATCGATTTCCTCATGATTTTATCCCATTTAAAAACAGCCTGCTAAAAAAAAAACAACCCTTTGCAACGCTATATTCATTTCCTAGCAGAAGGAATAGGAAGGAATACTAAACCGACCGGAAGATTAAAAAATAAAAAGTGACATACCTCCGCCATTCTTGTAGCACATGTATGGAAATCTCCACACATTCCCAAGTCCAATGATGGCACCAGCAGCAGACAGAATGAACTCTGTTTTGCTTGCCCATTTGCCACGCTCCTTGACTGCTTGTGGAGCGCGCTTTAGAGGGAGAGGACTCAGCCTGCACAGGGACTCGGCCATACTGCTCTGTGAGAAATGCTGGAATGGCAAAAGTGCCGTGCCTCTTAAATGTCTGGATCCACTCGCTAGGGCCTGCCTACTTTAGCTCCCTTTGAGGTGACCAAATTGTAAGACAGCAGACTTGAGCCACAAGGGAGACTCTTTTTTTTTTCTTTTAAAAATGACTTTACAAATGACAAGAACGTAGATGTTTTATTTCTTTATTTTTAACAAAAAAAAAAAGGATCCCCGTGAACTGGAACATCGCCATGATTTGGTTTTGCATATATGCGGAAGCCCACCTGATTATGTTATCAGCCTGCCAGTCTTATCAAAGCACATTACATTTTAAAACTTCCACTTTATTTTCTAAAAATGCCAACGTGTGAATGATTCAGAAATTTTGGCGCTGGTCTTTATCATCTTTCCAAGCACGCCAAGACAAGTCATGTTGGGCTGGTTCATGATCATTACTTTCAGTGAAAGTGTTTCGCCATACTAACAATTACGCTTAATTTAACTGAGATTTCTTTTTTAAGTCAATGAAACAGAAGATAGAAAAACATTTTGAAACAACTTTTTAAAAATTACATTAATAATCTTTGTTTATTATTAAGGAGTAAAGACAATTGGGCAAATCTTCTGTATGTCTTATTCAAAACTGATCAATCACAGCACGGACCAATCAAGACAGTTCCATGTCTGACTGCTTCCTAACTGTTTCGGATATGGAATATGTTTGTCATGTTTCTGACTAAGAATCAACTGTCAGACAAGAAAAGTGGTTAGAAGTTTGCAAAGTTGGCAGTCCATACAGAAGATTTCATGTATAAGACTTTGTTCTTAGATGCCAGCAAGTTTCACAAAACCAAGATCAGCCACCGTCACATACATCCTCTCATTGTTGTGATAAGGATCGCAACCGCGATTCTGGGAAAGCGCCATATACCTATCATGGATGCATTATTAAAACGGGCACATTATTAAAACTGTCACTGACCTACGCCAGCAGCACCTGTCCAACAGAAAAGAAATAGTAAAGACATGAGAAGAACTTAAGGTTATACACATAACCTTGGTTCTCTGAGTAATATGAGTAGAGGGCCTCCTTATGGGATGCACACCCCCTTGGCAGACACCCAGAAGCATTAATCTTGTTACGCCAATCCTGATTGGCTGGTGAAATATGCTCGCAACAGGTAGTCCCACATACCAAGTACCTCCCGCGGGCCCCACCTCCTTATTCAAGAAAATAACCTCTTCTCACGTGCCCAAGCAACAAGGGTTGTCTGGTGAGACATCTCACTCATTTTACTCCGAAAACCAGGGTTAATAACCTCAAGGTCTCTTTCCTCATACTCACTCACATGTCTCTCACGTTAGGATACACTAGCTCCAATATTGCCAAACAGACTTATCTATCGTCCACCAAATGTCAGAGCAGGTATTCTGTTCCAGTCCGGACTGTAAAACCACGTGTGCAAGGCATGGGGGGACACATAGAGAAGCACACGTGGTCGGGTGTGTGCCAGTGTGTTCATGCTCAGAGGAGCATCCATGCTGCGCATAGAGCAAAACAGCATGCACGTGGGTTTTCTCTCGAAGGGGAAACAGTTCTAAGGCGGCTCGACCGTATTGTATCTTGCCCATATTTTTTTGCACAATCTCTGGATAAACAGTTCACTCCCTATCCACTGGCAGCAAAAAATCCCAGAAAGATTATGTTTTGTGCCGAGGACAGCCTTAACCGTTTCAATTTTTATCACAAGGCCAGCTCAAGTAGGTTCACGTCAGAACATGTGTTTGTGCCCTGGTTTCCTGTTCTGACTGTGCCAGCAGTGTAGGGGAGGAAATATCTAGAAAACAAATAATAATATCTCCCCAATACGTATTCCATCGTTCCGGTGTGAACCCTTTAAGCGCCATCATTTCGTCAAGAAAATATTCAATTTTGATATCAAGATTTCAAATGGCTGTGACTTGAAATCGGTTAGAGTTAAAGCCATACTGTAATTGAGATGTGTGCAATGCTTCTTCGTGGCACTGGAGTAGGAAATGGAGCTGGTAGCTCACGAGGGAGGCAAAGCTGAAGGGCTTCATTCACCTTCTTTTCTCTTGGCCTCACACTGCTTCTGCATCCAGGTCAGTGCAGAGCCAGAGAACCCTTCCAGTACAATGGACATGTCCAGGTTGTTGTCCTTCTCTCTGTCTAACAGGTTAGCGAAGTTTTGCCAACATGCTTGCTACTGCAAAACCTCTGTCCTCAGCGCTGTTCCTGTGGTGTGGGCCGTACAGCATTGGACACAAACACACCTGTCGGAAATTACCAGTAGTTCCTTTCATGTAGCTGGGTCCTAAGACTGCCTGATGTCAGGACATTCTGCACTCTGGCCAAGAGCGCTGCCTCCTTGCGTGCCTTCTCAGTCAGCAGTGACTGGAAAGGGAACTGCCCATTAGTCCAACCTCCCATTAGTCCGGCAAATTGCCCATTAGTCCGAACTCCCAATAGTCCGACAAATTGCCCATTAGTCCGAACTCCCAATAGTCCGACAAATTGCCCATTGGTCCGACCTCCCAAATTGTAACCGTAACCCTAACCGTAATGGGAGGTCGGACCAATGGGCAATTTGTTGGACTAATGTGAGGTCGGACTAATGGGAGGTCGGGCCAATGGGAGGTCGGGCCAATGCCCTGGCAGACCTGGTGTGGATCCATGCTTGATATCTTGTTACCACAGCAACAGAGGCGAGCATCCAAAACTTTCAACCCTCTGGTGTGAGAGGTTTTATCCTTGATCGGTCACAAACTGTTGTACTGAAACGGAGTCGAGGTGGTCAGCTGGTGTCCCGACTGAGAGATAAGCCGGTGTGTTCTCGGAGCGCAAACCAAGCCGTGGAGGGGTGAGGAAGCAAGTATAAGGAAAGAGAAATAGCCAAGCATTTAAAACAAAGTCATGTAAATAAAACATGTACTGAACCTTCATAACAAAAAAAAGATAATTACACAAACAAGATAACTGAAGAAACGAAATAATTAGCACACTGCAAAGCATCATGGCCTTAGCAACAAGCCAAAAAAACGACAACAACGAAACAATTCAAATAACAAAATGATATGTTCAAATAATTAACATACTGTATTACAAAACAACAAAACCTTCATTTTCATAATCAAAAGGAAATACATATCTGTAATAATTGGACCCCATTGCTATGTTGGCACCTGGGCATATAACCTTTCTTTAGAGTACACTTGGATCAAGCTTCAACAGGAACAGCTGAGTTCCTAGAGTACTGTACCAGTTTTAACTGAGCAATGCAGGAATTTAATAAGAATATAACCCCAAAACAGAATAAAGAAAAAAACAAAAAAACCTCAACACAGAATCAAAATAAAGAGTCCTCCAAAATCCTGACTTCCACAGAGAGCCAGAGGACGTTAGCTGTGAAAGCATGTTCTCACTGTCTAAAAACATGCAACAACATGCACAAACAGCCCTGTAATTGATAGACGGAAGAGCAAGAAAAGTAGGTTTACCACAAGGACACAATGCCAATATTCAGAGTGATCATGGTTGTATAAGTCGGGAGTATTTTCCTTAATGCTGCCTAGATGTTACCACCCACTTCTGACTCACCACTATACATTTACGTTCATGGTGTATTATTTTCTCATAATTATTTGCAGCAGGACACTGCACCGCACCTCAAAATGCAAATCATCTCAAACCTGTTTAGTCTAGTGTTGTTAGTCTTTGGAGTGTGGATGGGAACTTGAGTACCAGTAGAGAAATTAGGCAGGCCAACAAAGAGAGAACATGCAAACTCCACACATAAAGGCCCCGGGGTCAGAATAGAACCCGTGACCATCTTGATGTGAGCCGACAGCACAAAACATGGCACCACCTTTGTGAAGGGTAATCCCTTTTCTCTTTTTGGCACTGCATTTTTTTCATAAAGGATGTGGAATCTGTGGTTCCCTCTCCCTGAGTCCAAAAATATGCTTGTGAGACTAACTGGGAACTCTAACTTGTCTATTGGTATGTTTGTAAGTATGAATGGTTGCGTGTATGTATGTGTGGTAAGGTGAAGAGGGCCCGGGCGGGCTTCGAACCCCAGACTCCGGGGTAATTGTCATGCACGCTTAACCAATCAACCAAAGGGATGTCCCTTAGGCCGACCGGGAGTCTGGGGTTCGAAGCTTGCCAGGGCCCTCTCCACCCTGCTACATTCTGTCGTTGTCGGCAGGATCCATGTAGCACTGGGAGTGGGACAATGGATTCCTCATGTGTGGCAGCCTGTGCGGCGCACGAGGATCTGCTTGTGAAAAGAGGGGGAGAGATGTGACAGTTAAGGATCCTGTCACTATGCCTCCAATTGACCATGTCCCCTGGCTAATTGGCCAAGGGGATATTCTTTTGGCCAACTGGTTAAGCGTGCATGACGTTTACCCAGGAGTCTGGGGTTGAAGCCCGTCTGGGATCTCTCCACCCTGCCACATATGTTTAGCAACTTGCCTAGGTTGTACCCTACCTTTGCCCCATGACCGCTGGGATAAGCTCCAGCAGACGCCAGGAGGAAGCGGGTATAGAAAATGGATGAATGGATGTGACATCTGTGTTTTCTTAGGCCACTGCACTTTTTAAAACTGTAACTGTTGACACCTAATATTTATCAGAGCTACCTTCAGACACACCACACACACAAGCGCGCGCACACACACACACACACGCACACACAAACAGTATATATAGTTGTCTTGCAGCCATAATCAGTCACACAGTTAGTGTGCTGACACTCAGTAGGTTCTTAAGAAAAGCACACCAGAAGAAGCAATAAAAAACAGGAATTGTAACATGAATGCTGCTGTGAAATCTAGATAATACCCTATGTCAAACTAGTTACATGCTAATATAGCACATCTAACTAGTTAGTCCAATTGTTGATATAGTTAACTATTATACTAACTTTATTGTTTCCTATCTAAAATAGAAGTGTTGCTGGTTTAATTTTAGCAGTCCTTATGAATAAATAAATAAATAATTAATAATCTGCTTTATGAAATAGCCTGTCAGTAAAGCCTCTTGAAAGACACTTTTTCATTTATTTGAATTCAATTAATTCTATTATTCTATTTAAAGAATAAAAATAAAAATGTGTCCACAATATAACCCCTGATAGAACATGACAACAAGTTCAATTTACTTAAATTGCCTCCTCAGTCACAAGATCTAATAGAACCAATATAAAACCTTTCAACGTAGTGGAATGAAAGATTAGTGTTACGGATGTATTGCTGACAAATCTGCAGCAAAAGCATAATGCTATCGTCTCTATATGGACCACAACATTGAGGAACTTTTCCAACATCATGTTGAGGGTTTGGAAAAGGATCAATTAAAAAAAGATCACAGAGTTCTCTCAACTGATTACTGCAGCTGTAAGAGCTCCTTAAAAAAAATGTCATTCTTCAGTCCCATACACATTTTTGTTTGTTTAGGTGACTGAGCAAACAGATCACAAAACAACACATTGAAATAAATAAATAAATAAATAAATAAATAAATAAAGTGTGCTGACCAGATGAACATAATGATGTCAGCCACACATAGCTGGCATGTTTTATAGTGTTATTTGTGAACAGAATGAAGAGTTTTTATAGTTTGGCTAAAACTAGTACCACGGCAAACACAGACAGTAAACTGAAATCACCTAATGGCTTTTTGGCATGTACCATAAGTGAAAAATTGAATGGAGTTGTTGCTAAACTATTTTGTTATTAGTGTATTGTCTGCAGCAGTGGAGCAGCCACATTGTTACGCTAAGCTCAGGGTTTTCTGTTCAGGCACAGCAGACACATCCCCATTCTTGTTTTGCTTCATCAAACAGTTGGTGCAACTGGTTATTTGGGGTGCACACATGTAACTGGTTAGTGTGGCTAAGCTTAGTGCTTGCGTGAGAGTGGCAGCAAGGGCCTGTGCAACCACATTGGCAATGGTGACTTTTCAGATGCTTTACCCCCACAGAGACTTTACAGTGATGCCAGTCACATTGACAGAATGTGCAATTAAGTATTAGGTGAAATATGCTGCAGCAATCAGCAATGTTGATCTAATAAAGGAAGAGTGGAATGTATATTTACAATTTCTTTATTCAGTGTAAAAAAAAAAAAACTTAACAATCACCAGTGCAAATCAGGTGAATCAGAATCAAGAAAAAATGTTAAAACTGTAACCAAATATTGGGATTAGTGCACATTTGTAAATAAAGATGTATAGAAATGGATCTCATAGCAACAATAATTTAGCATGTTTCTTCCACTAACAAACTTACTACTGGCTTCTAGAAAATAGTGCAAAAAGGGGAGGATGTATGCTGATGACACATGCTATACATGAATATTACAACTGCTGCAGAAAAAGGAAAAAAAATCCAGTCATAACGTTGCATGGAGGAAGTATGTCTACATAAAATCTTTAACAATAAAAAGTTAAGTGTTGCCCCCTAGCTGCTGGATTGAGTTGATTTTTCCATCACAAGGTTGCAAAATTAAAACTGACTTTATAAATTAGGTTCCCCTTTTAGTCTTCAACTATTATTAAATTCGCGCATGAATAAATACATACAGCAGACAACTGATCACTTTACAGCTTGAATTTTCCAGGGCACGAACACAGTGCAGAACCTTTACAACGAAATCAGAATGATTCTGTTGAACGTCGTCTCCAGTTAGCTCTTTCATGTTGTGTGACTTCACCCATCTGCAGCCTAACGACTATTTAATATAATTTCCGATCCTGTCTATGGATTTATATCAGTGCAGTGGTCGTACTGCCTCACTGAGGTGATAATGGCTTAAAAAAAAAAAAAAAAAGCAACACAAAACTATATTTGCAATATCTGTCTTTAATAGACAGATCTAAAAGTATGTGACCAGCACCGATTAGGAAACAAAGAGTGCATGGAAAAGCCAAAACCAGAAGAATTAGTTAGAACATGCTCTTGTATGCCTCAATTAAACTGATTATGAATATTAATGATGTGTTATCTTATTAGAAAGGGATTGAAGAGATACATTCCACAGAACAACAAGAAGAAAAAAATGGGCACAATATTTTAACTAAAAAAAGAAAAACTAAAAAAAAACAACTCCTGTACGCTCTGTTTGCATCGTCAGTACTTGATGCTTAAATATTTGAACATTAAACACTAATGATCAAATTGAAGATCTTTAGTAAAGACATTTGTTCAGCCCAGTTTATTTTGCAGGTTGCAGATCTGACAGGCTGATCAAATCATTTGTTCGATTCAAAATGCATATGTAATAATAATAATGAAGATAAAATACTACCAAATAAAAACACCATATTTCCAACCGCATCAGTTGCTGTTTTGTCACATGTTTGTCTCCACCTCCATCCCACTACTGGCCTTGTATTCAACAACGGCTGGGGCAAGAGTGCTGTCTGGGTTCAGAGGCAGCTGCTCCGGTTGCTTCGACTTGTTGTGCGTCTCGATTTCAGGGCGGCAGAGCTGCGTGATGTTCTGTAGAAAGAGGATGGCGATGCACCATGACAGCAGCAGTGTCACAAATATCAATGATTTAGAGAGACGCAGAATTGTATAGAAACAAAGCAAATTGTGAAATATGCACATTAAACACACATGCATGGTTTTATGCAGGAAATATCTAATGCACAAAGTCGGAACAATAAGATTTACGGTCTTACATACGGTACACAGCATATACACACAGCTTTGGGGGATTTAGAAGTAGAATTATTTAGAAATTATGCCATTTTGCCATGCAAACTAGGGGAGAGTATTTGAACTACCACAAGCTTCACTAAGCAGTGAGTTCAGCAAGTTCAGCAGAGATACGGCATTTTGTAGGAAATGATATGACCCTAATAAGAACATTATTCTGGGTCTCTGAGTTGTCTCATTTTTGTCTTAACTTTTATCTATTTTTATTTTTTTAGGTTTAGGTTTACACAGTTCTAGAAATATAAAAGGTCTAACTTTATTCTCAATGTTACTTCACAGATATGTACAATAAAGACAGAGAATGATGGCCCTCGATCAACATCAGTGAATGCACAGAAATTATTTTATTATGCATTCAAAACTGCAGCCTGAAAAAAACTGTAATATTCAGATAATAAGTATGTGTCTTTAAAAAGTCCCACAAAAATAGACATCAATTGACCCATTCAAACACAAAATTCACTAATCTAAAACTATTGAATCCTAAAAGTGCAAAAAACACAGCTGCGGTATTTGACGTTATACCACCTCCTTATGCTACGCTTCAGATTTTTTTTTTTTTTTTTTTAGATTGTTGCAAAGCTTGGAAAGAACACTCTTTTATGCTTTAGTGTGTTCAGTCCTCACGAAGGGTGAAACACTGACAAACATGAAATGTTTTACCATCATCAAATGTGTCTTCCTTCATCACTGCCTGCACATACACACCTGTAACGCTGTCCCCTTCATCTGATTGGCTTTATAGACGATCCACAGGGGAACCAGGAGAACACAGAACAGTCCGAGGCTCCAGCCCAGAGCATAAGCCCAGGTTGGGTAGATGTAGGTTTTGTTGAACATGAGAGGTTTGTACTTCACCACATTAAAAATAAAGGTACCCTGGCAAAATAAAAAGAACGACAACAGGGTTTGGAAGGTAGCCTGTGGTGAAAGGAACTTGTGTGATGGCTTCAGAACTTCTCTCATTCTCAAGCTGTGCATTTCAGTTTATGCTATTATGCTTTTTTTGTACTTTATCATAAACTTGTCCAAAAGAGAGAAAAAAAAACATTCAGCTGTGTTTAGTATGTGTTTAGTGTTTTGTGTAATGTGTCCAGTCCACTTTCCAATTAACCCCTTAAATCCAAAGCACAGAAAAATGCAGAATAAAAGTAGATAAAACCACAACTCAAGGACCCATAGACAATAATTTGGTATCATTAAATGTAGCTCACTTCAACACTCACCATACAAACAGTGGGGGTCACATAAAGCCAGCAGTACTTCATTATTGGCCATGGACGATAACCAATCATGTCCTCCAAATTGTCATAGAAACGGTCCGCACCTGGGAGACGAACAGAGCGACTTTGTTGACAAAAACACAGAATAACTCGACTACAATACAGAGATACATCCAAATGTGTATGCTTCAGGTGAAGAATCCTTGAGTGGCGTATTTCACCGTTTTGGAAAGATTCGTATAGAATAGCCACTTGACAAAGTCAAGTGTGACATACCTTTCTCCCTACAACCACAGACCCCTTTGGAACAACGTTTAATCCCCGCTGAGAAGAGGACCATACAAAATAAGCCCTATAAAAGCCTTTGTATATGTTCACATAGACCTTTCCTGGGGCCTCTGTATAAATTTATTCACATGCCCATCAAGCTTAAGGGATAAAACATTTAAGTGTAGAACATGAGATTTAAAGTGAGAGAAAACATATTGTACTAACAAGTTTGAATGGAATTGTTTTTCATGAACAGCTACAATAGAACAATCACTCAAATGTTCCAGATTTTCCAAACAGTGAGTACAACAGATATAATGGTGGCATTCATGAGTTAATTTGAATTCAGTCCCATCACTAACCATTGCGTACATTAAATGTTTTATCACCTTAGATTGGATGCCTTGATTATCATTATTGATTGTTTACTGTATTTAAAATACAATACAATTGCGTGTAGCCGCCGCAGCTGATGAACAGATAGCTTCCTCAAAAAACATGAAAAAAAAACTCAAATAAAAAGCATGTAAAAACTTTCTGAAACAATACTTGACAAACCTCACCGCGGTGAGGTTTGTCTTGTCTTGGTTTTTTTTTCGTCCTGTCATTTCCTGTTTTATTTTGAAAAGAAATGAACTCTCCTCTCGTTTCAGAGCGCTTGCCCTTCCTCATGTGTCACCTCTGTGTCTGCCCTGAATACCGATTGTCTTCACCTGTTCCCCATTACCCTCCATCTGTTCAAATAGTCTGTGTCTCCCTTGTCCCATGCCAGAGTGTCTTTGTCTGTAGGTCAGTCACCTGACCCTGTTCCCAGCCCTTGTCCACAGTCACAGAGATTGCCGCACCACGTAAGCCTTTGTTCCTTGAGACGAGTGATTATATATACCTATATATATATATATACATATATATTTTTTTTTTATTACTCTGTGTCTTGCATAGCATAACATGTCAAAAGCCAACAGATCTCACTTGATAGACAACTAGCCAGACCAGCTTCCAGTGGGATGTAAATAAAGTTGTTGAGATTCCTCAGCTGTTTCTTCTAAGGAGAGCATGCCAGTTATTTCCATCTCCATTAATTTAAGACTTAATAAATTCCACAGTCACACCTGGTCAGTTTTTATTGCATTTTATCATTTTGCAGTGGGAAACCCTAAAGCCATTCTACACCTTCAAGGGGCGCCTAGAAATTTTCTGGCCAAAAAAAAATAAAAATTTTAATCTAAAACTTAATTGTTTTAAATATTTCATTTCATCAGCTTGTCCAGGGTGTACTCTGCCTTCGCTACATGACACCTGGGATAGTCCCCTGCAGACCCTTGTGATCCTGAGTGCAGGGGTAAGCGAGTATAGAAGATAAATGGATGATCTCATTTCATAGAATACGTTTTCTCTCATCTCCATGAGCCCACTGGCAAGTTCACGTCAGTAAAGAAAGGCTTCTATCTGTCCAATTAGAATCGTCAGAATTTACAAAAACAAAGTTAGATGGATCATTCATTGGTTTGGACTTCATGAGTCCAGGAGAAGGTCAAGCTGCGAGGGGTGAAATGAACGATCACGGCTTTATTTTAGGTGGACAGGAAAAAAGAAATAGTTGTAGGCCTTTTTGGAGTCTTATCTTCACTGTCTCAGATCCAGCACTGGTGAACGATCGAGAAGAGTCAGAGAGTGACTTGGCGGAAGGCAATCGTAATATTGTAACAAGCTTGTCTGAGTAGCAGTCCTGAGTGCCGCAGAAAAGCACTTCACTGCAAGACATGCTTAGTATTTCCAGCCTTGTGTAACTATTGGTGTAATGCGCATTTGAAATGGGTTTTTACTTTGATGATGGGCATTCATTTATTTGACTCGGTCAGTGTGTGTGTGATTTGTTATGTGCCGGGATTTCATAGTGCTGACCAACATGGTGATTGACTAAGCCTCGGAGTACATATGTGCAGGTTTCATGAAGTTTATGTTGAGCAGGTTGTTGTGGAGAATGTTGATGTTATAGCCTATAGCTGACATACTCGTCATTGATTGGATGATTGCGGTTAAGCGCTTTCAATTCATGACACTGTGACTTTTTTTCCCCCGTGATGACGTCCTTTGCCATTTGGCTCATGCACAAGTTCATTCTCAAAGAACTGGTTCCAACACTTCTATGAAAAGATTTTTTCACCACTTGGAATAATTTTAGCAGGCCTTACGCTTGCAACTATTCTGATTCCACAAGAAAAATGAAAAAGAAGGGCACAGAAAGTCACCAACCATATATCCATCCGATCGCTATGGATTGACACGCTGACAGAAGGAGAAGGTTGTTGCCACTGCAAACATAGTGGTCAAAGAGTTGAAGGAAGTACAAGCCACCCTACAGGACCAAAGAAAGATTGGCTGTGAAGATGAAATACAATTAACAGGAATGTGACTGTGTTCACTCCCTCCCTCCCACATGTGCCTCACCTCTGTGACAAGGAGGAGACCGAGAAAGAAGCAGACTGCGCAGAGGCATAAGAGCAGCAGTTCTCTGCGATAACCCTTCCTGAACACAGTGGGGAACATGTCGGTCACTGATGTCATCAGGCACTCCAGACTCACAAACTGCCAAAAACAAAAAACCACAAAACAGACCTTTTTGAATTTAAGGAAGAAAAGTCTTAACACAGCCATCTGGAACAAGTTAAACAACCCAACCGTGACAGTGTTTTGTCTTTCCCACCTGTGTGTCAGCCCCTAACAGAATGACCATGACGAAGAAACAGACAGCCCATAACTGAGGGAAAGGCATCATGGCTACTGCACGTGGATAGGCTATAAATGCCAAGCCAGGTCCTGCATTAAAACAATGTTTGTTTATTATTATTTTTTCTTTGTCTCACCACAAAATACACAATTAAACTCTTGGTTTGTTTATACGTGATGAGTGCAAGTGGAGCAGCCGCAAGTCTCTTCGTGTATCTTTCACTTTCCAAAGTACATGCCAACTACTGTTTTAGTGATCAACAGGAAACATGGAAATGTTGGAAGATTAAGTGGGAGGGTTTCACTGCCTGATCTGGGATCCTTCCTGCCCATCTAAATCCAAAACCACCTTGCTAATTTTACTATGAAGTTTAAGAAGTCAAATTATTTCTATTTGAGTTTATGCAGCTGCTAAGGTATGAATTTACATAGTAATGTGACAAACAATGGAATTGTTTGTTTCACATGAGCTCCATTCAAGTACTTTATAAATATTTTTTTACCTATTTGTGCCACAATTTTTAACAACTAAGGCCAGAGGGTACAAAGCAAACGATTGCAATTGCAACAAATATCTAACAGCAGTTAGATGGTCTGAACTAACTAAGCACCTTGTGTCAAAACATTGCATCCAAAACAGACGCAGCGGTAGATCTGAGATTATACTGTAAGCATTTAATTGACAAATATGCTTGTTCAAATAAGCTCTGCTAAATTAAGAATGGCCAATGAATTATTGGTTGGACAAAAATGACATGCCATATTTTGATTCCAAATGCAGCAATGGTCTTACCTGTGGCAGCTACTTCTGATATTGGCAGTCCTTGCTCATATGACATAAAACCCAATACAGAAAAGATTGCAAAACCTGCCACAAAGCTCGTTCCACCGTTTAACAGACACAGAACAAATGTGTCTCTGTGGAGGCAAAAGCAAATTCAGCAAATTAAACAAATTAGACATATTAATGAATAATAACAATGTAAAATAGATTGTATTTGAATAAACAAATACTGTCTGAATAAACAAGGAATTAATATAGTCTCTGATCAACAATTTAAGAACAAAAAAAAGCAAAGAAGACTTACTTATAACAGTTATTGTTAAATGGGTTATAACTGCCAAGAGCTGTCAAACTCCCCTGACAAATCCCAAAAGAAAAGAGCACTTGTGCACCAGCATCCATCCAAACCTGAGTAATGGCAAAAATGTATGTTTTTGATGTGTGTTTTTTTAATAAAATGAAGTGTATGTTTGAATTCTATCACGTACGCTACTACCAGAGTGGTGTGTAGGGTTTTCCAGCATTTGGGCCCCTAATGGGAAGCTATTGAGCTACTTGCTATTAAGTGTGTTTAATTTTCATCACTTACTTGAGGGTCCACCAACCTTGAAGGGTCTGGATACAAGTAGAATTTTAAACCTTTCATTGCTCCTGGTAAAGAGAGTCCACGAGCCAAGAGAACCACCAGCATCACATAAGGGAAAGTGGCTGTGAAGTAAACGACCTGGCAACATGAGACAAATTCAGGCATTCCAAGTGATTAAACAGACAGATGGGAAGACAGACAGCCAGACAGATTGCACTTTTACCTTTCCTGTTGATCTCACTCCTTTCCAAACACAGAAGTAGCAAATGATCCAGGCAAGTAGCAGACACAAGACCAGCTCCCACCTCAGACTGCCAATCTGCTCAATCCCTTTAGAGATACCCAGAACCCGTCTCCTGAAAAGATCCAGAAACACAGTGCATTTTCATAAGAGGATTGGTAACCACTTTGAAGATCACAACATAATAGATACAAAATATTAAGGATTGTTACGATTGAATGTTAAATCAATGGTCAATTTGCTACTAATTTTGCTCCGTATAGAAGCTACAACAGTTAAATGAGTTCATTTTAAAAGCACTGTAGAATTTGCTAAGGACTAAATAAATAAAATATGACCTGTGCAATTTGCTTTTAGACAAACTAAGACATTACAGGGAATAGAAGGGTTAAATTGGGGCAACTGGACTTGTTCTTGTGATCTTGAAGATGTTTCGACTCTCATTTGAAAGGCCTCTTGTGAAGAAGCCTTTCCCAACTTAACCCTTCTACATTCAGAAGACCTGGATGACTGAGAACCTTCATGAGACATCTCAAGAAGGTCCACCAAGATCTCTTGGTCAGTGCTCATGTGACGCAATATGTTCCATGTGCAAACTCCACACAGAAGAAAGGCCCCTGGCCGTGGGATAAAACCTGTAAACTAGTTGCTGGGAAGTATCACTTCTAAACTGCACCATCCTGTCACCTTGCGAGACTGAGAGGTCTGGGGTTCGATTCCCAGGCTGGATAAATGTGACAGGCAGGACATACAAGTTCAATTTTTATGGTAAATTAAATTAGTCTTCACTGATGTAATGATCTACATTCACAAAACAGCACAATTTTGAGTGTGACATTGACTTTATAATCATGATTTTCTTTCAAGAAATATTGTGTTTTCTAGGAATTGATAAATTATTTATAGGTTTGCAACTGGACTGCACCGTCCGTCTGAGTAAGTGGAAAACCACCTATCAGACCTGAAGCGTTACGCATATGGTTTATAATCATTGTCAACGTCATCCCCTATGGTTCACACAGCTTGTGTTGACATTAGCCACAGACAACGACAGCTTGTCACTACAGTATGTCTGTGTGACTGTGTAGCTGTAAATCATGCCTCCTACAGGTTATCAGATAGAGACGTGCACCTGTTATCAACATTTTGCGAGACCCCCCACAACACCACCTTGTCTGGCTTTCATGCAGCACCAGTGGGATTTGGTTTGAATAAGTGACTAAAACACCAGTGAGGGTCAGCGTGGCAAAGCCAGCCTAGAGTCAACAATCTAACCTGCAAAGATTGCAAGCAGTGTGGTTGGTATGTCGGTGAATAACGGTTGAACCACTCATAATCCCTCACCCAGTGCTGGTTTAAACCCGTCGGTCCACATCAATGACAGCAGTCTTGACTGATTCAGTTCTCCTCAATGGGTTACTGCTAAAAGCTACACAAACTGGAGGAAGTTTGAGGTCCTTGTGCTTATATAATATACATGACATGCAGATCCCAAGACTGGACTACCGCAGGGCTTTGTGTCAGGAAGGGCAACTGAAGGAAGGTGGATAGGCAAACTAGAAACTTTGAAGCAGGGTTCAAGTGGGTTTGTGACAGGAAGAGAAATTAAAAAGGTGCTATCCTGCGGGAGTAATCTATGAGGAATGTTCTGGTGGGCCAGAGATAGTAACGAGCCTGAAGGAAGAAATTTAAAGTGTCATTTTCTGTGTTGTAGCTAAAACAGAGGGAGAAAACCTAGAGGCAATGAGATGAAGAGATGCAGAATATTCCCAGTGGCGAGAGAGTGGTGAGTGGTGCATACCTCAATGGACAGAACTTAGGGTGACTTGATAGGCACCTTGTATAGAATATGCGATCTGAAGGAGATCATTGACTGCAGGTTAGCGGTAGGTGAGAATCAAGGCCAGACAGTATATGATGGTGGTGTGTAGGATGACTCCGGTGTCGAGGAAGGAGAAGAGGACAAAGGCATAAGGATAAAGACTTTGAGAGAGGCACTACATGGTCAGCAGCTGCTTCCAAGTGAACGGGATTAATTTAATTATTCTTTCTGTCCAGCCCGGCCCGGAGGTTGGGGACCTCTGATCTAGAAGAAAATAGATGAGGCTATGGTGGAGTGAGGAATTGCAGAAGTGTATGAAATAGTGGGATGCCGAGAGTACTGAACTGAAGGGAGTACAGGGAGATACAGGGTAAGGTGAAGGTAGCTCAGGACAAAAAATGCAGCATACAGTGACTGGTACGTTAGGTTGGTCAATATTCACAGATAACTGTAGTCGGATTGGAAGATGGAAGAGTACTCTGATGAATTGAGAAAATGAAAGAAAACAAAGAGTCGAGTACTGGAAGTTGATTCGTGATGTTGAAGTGAGGCAGGCACTGAACAGGATAAAGAGTAGAAAAAAACTGTTGATCCTGAGTATATAACAGTGGACAGTAGGGGAGCTCTATTTCCACTAAAATGACAAAATAAAAAAGTATATAAATGGCTAAATATGGAATGTTGTGTTCAAACAACCCCTTTGTTCATTGACTAAAAATGCATGAATGAGGTCATTCAGAATCTACTGTACTTAAGGTTGACTCATTTGATTTCCACCCAATCTTTCTTTGTAGCACGCAGCGTATTTGTCTGTTGACGCTCAGGATCCAAGGACTTCTACATGTTGATTGGTGCACGTGTCAAAAGAATCAGTCGTGTTTAGGGTTAGCAAATTTCAATCAGTATGGCTTTAACTTCCAGAGAAGTGGTTGCCAAGTTTCTGACTTGTTCCAAAAAAAAATCTGACAATCACTGACAGCAAATCTAGACCTATTCATAGACGCTGAACAAGTCCCCATTGATGCATTTAACTGCAGGTTAAAAAATGGCGGTGAGCCTCTAAATATTAAATATGGCAGGGCTGACTTAGTGCTTGGTGTCTATGCTGGGATTCCTTTATTTTTTGCCCTTTAATAATTACAAACAGCTGTGTCTCCCTCCCACGTTTCTCTTTTTCTTTGAAGCACTTGTACTCCTCCTACATTCATACTAAATTCAACTGAGAAAAAGTGACATTTAAGAAAAAAATATATGGTTAATGATGTTCTGCTGTGGAGGTGGGAACTTTGTATAACGTCTATAGGTGCCATTATTACAAAAAGATGACCAGAAAGACTGTTTTACTTTCAAGCTTGACCTGTTAGAAGATCCGGTTACTCAGCAAAACAATTTTATAACTCTTTGGGTCCAGAGGAAGCCAAAGGCACTATATTGACTAAAGGGTGCTGCAACAATTATTATGGAGCTGCTGGTGAGAAGTTTCAAGTAGCCTTACATGGCTGCAAAACTTGAGCAGAAGTTATAGTAGCTTGTGCAGGTGAAGGCACAAGCCTTTTCAGACTGTCCCCCATCACTATGTTCGTGATGGGGGACGAATAGACAACAAGAAATTGTGGCTATTCAATGCAACGTTTTATAATTTACAATAGAAGTTTTGAAATGGAACATTTTCTGCAACCGTGCAAAAATAATTGTCTATATAACCAGCCAAATTACACCCATATCACACCGACATGCCACGATATCAAGTTTAGTTTAGAATTTGTCCTATCCCTCGTAAAAGGTAGATTTCGCTGCTTTAGAGGGCTGTAGATCTGCGGCGGCTGAGGGCTAATGTGCTGCTAGGGCAAGACGGATTACACAGTGGCAGCCAGTAAAATGCACTGATGCCAGTGCCAGTGTGCTTGCAGAAAAGGTGTCAATAAAGAATAAAAAAGCAGTTTAGAAAATACATTTTTTTGTCGCCGAGAGGCTTCTGGAAAGTCACCAAATCTGAAAACAAAGGTGCCAAGTTCAGAAGACTGGACAGGCCTCCTGTTGTATAGTTGCATAGTTTTTTTAATGTAGAGACATCATCTTGCTATTGCAAGGATAGTGATCAGTCTAGACGATTCAGTATATGTATAAATGGCAATAGAGGATTGATGTACGTACGCTCATCCTGGCAGAACACTTCTTCAACATGGCGTTATAAGATAAGATAAGATTTCTTTTATCAGTCCCACAGTGGGGAAATTTCCATCATCTGCAGCAGGCATAATGGCTGAGGTCAGCAGACACATAGACATTGGGCAGTGCAACAGAAATCTTGTAAACAGCCATGGCAGTCTTCAGACTTAACCGTTGCAGTCTTAAGACACACACCCCAGCCCACAACCACTCCTCATTAGTAGTCAACAGCAACATTCAGCTTAAAGACCAACATTTTGATGAGCTCAGTCCTGAAAGAAGGTGTACAATCCAGCAGCAAACACTGGTGGACATGTACTACGAAAACCTCTGAATGTGGCAATTTCAGCAGAACATTTGCCATATTAGCATCTGCTTGCCGTATCTGCATAAGCATCTAATAAAGATCATATTCTTTCAATGTGAGTGAGAATGTCCAAGATGGTTTTGTTCTTATTAGAGTTATACTTAATTAACCCTTTTCTCACTTTTGTTCCTCTTCTTTCTAGTACTCCCAACCGAGAATCTTGTACAATGTGCCAGACGGTATGATGGTTCATATGACTTTTTGTTGATTTGATTCATGGCTGGGTGTTCACCACATTCTGTAATAATCTAGAGATGAATATTTGCATTTGTTCTGTAGCATCTCTTTGGTGTTTGTGTGCTTGGTATAACGCCAGTATGCCAAGTGCAGAGGAGTCACTCATTGTTGGTAGCACTGTTGTGTAATTGTCTATTATACTGTGTGCTATATATATTTGTACGCATGCGTGCCGTTCATCAGTGGCGTTATGATGCTGCAGCACACTGCCACCTTGACTTTTACGATCACTTTTACGGGTCAGTCTGAATGGTAACATTTATTGTACCGGACTCATAAAATAGTAACTAAAAAAAACAAAACTCAAAACTGTGGTACAGATATATATAGTATATGTGAGCTTGAATTCTTGTCCAAATTTATTCAATGACGTGCGCATCGTCACTATATTAAATTATTTAACAGCTGAGCATGTTTGGCGTAGCAGCTTTGCCAATGTGTCACGTTATTTACATTATAAATTGCAGATAAATCTTTAACTTGTCCTTAAGCCATCGTTGAGCGGTTAAGTTAAATCTTATAGGCTCTTGGTGCCTGTCCAATCACAGGACGCGTACGTGTGCAATTAAGCATAAGGCCCACAGGCTGGCCTTGGCATCACATATTCGGGATCTGATTGGCTATCGCAACTTCAATGTCGATTCTGAAGGCCCAAAGCAAACACAAGCCATCTGAAATATGATTGGATAAAAACGTAACCGTAATGTACAACAGTGGAAGCAACGCAAGCAAGTGGATATTATATGAGGTGAAAAGAACACTAGGCTATGGAGGATAACTTTCATCATATTTTTGGGAAAATGTACTTTTCTAAGTATGTTTTGACCAGCAGAGGAGGCCTTGCTGGCCCAGACGGCCCGCCCATGCTTTTGGTATTGCGTGTCATTTCTGCCTGCAGCCATAAGGCTGAACAACTGCACTCTGTGAACACTCATTACTGTGCAATAGCTTTTCTCTCTCCTCCACTTTGAATGCTGCTGTGATTAGGGACATTTCCCAGGACTAGCTTAAAATAAATAATAATAATCAATTTACAGTGCTTAATTTATTAATTAACAATTTAAAGGAATATATCAACACTATTCAATATGAGATTTGCGTATTAACACAAAACTTCTTAACTTGGCATTCAAACTAGTTAAGTTGTTGTGGTAACCTTTTTCTCTTGTGCCAGCAGCAGTGCAGGAGATTAAGCCTCCCTCTTCAAATTTTTACAAAAACAACACGTCTCCATCTAGTGGAGTTGTGTTGTAGTGGTGGTCCTTAAGACAGGTCAAATAAATAGTAAGGAACCATGCTCCTTGATCAATTCTTCAAAGTGTGATTACTGAAGACTCGAGACCTATAGGATGAGGGGGAACGAGGGTGCACACCAATGGGAGGCTTCAGCAGTATCCTCACTCATCTATTCTGTGATGTCAGTAAGAGAGCGTGTGAGCAGGGTGGAGAAGCCATAATTCCTGCTCAGCACTCAGTACGGTCGACTTCGAGGTCTCTCTTGGCTCATTTTGAAGTTCCCCAGTGCCGCTCTGGTCCGCTCATGATGAAAACATGATGTACATTCTTACATTCAAAGCCACTCCATGCTCTGGCAGAAATAATGCAGCTCGGCTCCAGCTCTTCTACGCTCACATGCTGTGGTCTGTAAATCATCATTTATTTCTAGTGTGCGACTCTATACCGGGATGGACATATTCCGTTTTGATTGTTTTGACTTTTTGCTCTTAGCCACTGCTAAAGAGTCAAATTTGAATTTGAACGTATCTCCCAACACAACTAAGTGTGCATTTAAAAAAAAAAAGGAGTGGCAATGAGGAAACCAACATTCTAACATCGCAGGTGTTTGTGAGGCATTAAAAGTGTTCACTTTGTTTAACATGCAATACAATGTCTCTATCTTAGCACGACTGCTGTCATGATTGGAGGGCGGTCATGGCGCGTCAGTCTTATGTTTTTTGTTATATATTTGACAGTTCACTCCATCACCTGAGTGCAATTTGTAGCTGTTTTGTAACTGTTGATCAAGTAAGTGTAGGTTTAAGGTTTCAGTGGTAAGTGATGAAACTTTATCTTTATCAAACTCAGTGGACATTTTGTCTGTGTTACTGTACAAGCACTTGTTGTCAATGTTTTCCATGGAGAAATTAAGAATTTGTCTAATTTCATAAGAAGGACTAATAATGTTGGTCTCAATTGTATTTCAAATTCAAATTCAACTGTATTTTAATGTCATTCACTTCTCATCAGCTCTGCAGCGGGAGAGAGTCCTCTCTGAAATACCACCAGGTTTTTGCAGGTGTTCACATTTGCATGTGTCATGCACAAAGTCACCGCAAGGCATTATTATTATGTTATTAGATATGTTTGCATAGAAGTCGCTTTGCGTGATATGTATGCAAAACATCAACTGACGATAGGACGCAATTTGTTTTGGTTCCATCTTTGCCAGGTTTTCCGCCACAAAAGCAACGCAATAACTTTGTCAATCGAGTTCCCTTTTCAGAGTTGGCTTTTCTATCAGTAATATTATGGTAAAGCAAGAAGTTATACTTACTCCCAGAATTCGGTGGCAGGTGTTGTTGCATTCACAGGCATCGTCATGTTGGATGACCCGTTTCTTTTGTCAAATTCAACGCAATACACTGAGAAAAAACAAATGAGATATAGAGCTGTGTGAAACTGCTTGATATTATAATATACATATATTAATTAGTCAGTCAATAAACCAATCACTAAAATAATGTTAAATTCAATTCATCCGAAGTTGTGCGGATACGATTCAAAGGTCTTGCTGGATTGCTGCTCTGCAGATTCAAACGCTTGTGCACCTGTGTTCCAGGAGTTCCTACAGCTGGCCCACGGGACCTCAGCAGTGAAGGAGGAGAATAGGTAGAAGAAGGCCCATGCCTGGATCACAATGTAAGACACTGCGGCGTAGGCTATCACAATTTGCGTAGCGTAACCGATCCCTGAGAAAACAGACAGCAGATGGTGACTGAGAGAATGGATTTCAGTAGCAACTCAGGTTAAACCTAACTTGACAGTTATAAGGCTTTAGACGGCTTGCCCTCCGGACATTTCGACTTGTCAAAACAAGGAACCTTAATAACATAAAATGATTGTTTAATAAAGTGTCACAGTGAGCCTAGTGTGCAGCAGCAGGACTTTGTGGAATGCAGCCAATGCAGCGATCAGCACAATTTCTGCGAGAGTCCTGCTGGCACGTGTTCAAAGCGTCTGTGCATGCGGCCCATTGTGGATCAATGTACTGCAGCAGCTAAGCTGTAAGGCAATATTTATATATAAACATTGTATGTCTTTCATGACATGAAAAAAGACTGTAATGACTAACAAACACTAACATACAAGCACCACAGTGCTTGTTGAGGCAGATGTTAAGGATATTATTGTATAGCTGGACCTTTAACGCATGACTTAAGGAGAACCCGCCTGGTAAATTCCATGTGTGCTGCTGCTCCCTGTAATGCTATGTTAACAGCCTGATTACACATATTTTGGATCGCGTTCAAAAGATCTGGAGTTGAAAGTCCACAGAAAAAGTGGAGAATTACTTGATAAGAAGGTGGTAGAAGGATTTCATCAGTTAGGCAAAATGCCCTGTACATTGACCGGACTGAAATGTATGAGAGTGAAACGTATTAATAGTTTGCTCAACACAGTGCGCCCTGATGACACGTGCAGAAGATTATGTAAAATCACATCTTCAATATCATGTCAGAAAAAAAAACAATTCAATGGCCAATAAGAATTAAACAATTACAGTAAACAATTAATACAAGAACTTGCAAGAACTTGTTTCATTTATGTAAAGTTGGGGTAGGGGGGTGAGTGGCTGTTGTGCCTCAGTATTTCTGTTTGTATGAGACGTGCAACACACTGACCTTCAAACAAGGGACAGAAGTACCTCCAGCAGGTGATGCACCCTTGGGAGGTGAACTGTCCCATGGCTGTCTCCACGAGGAACATTGGGATGCCACAAGAAAGCAGGAACAGGACGTATGGGACCAAAAATGCACCTAGGAAATGTTGACACACATGTTTGAAGGCTATTTTTGCCCAAGGGAGAACTGATGAATCACACATGTGATCCGTGCTAATAATACTTTATTCCGTTTTGCGGAAGAGTCGCAGCAGCATCGTTCAAAAAAACATTTTTCACTCAGTTGTTTTTTCCTTTGGCATGGCGACATCTAATTTGGTCCAAATTGCATTACGGGCAGAGTAAATTAAATTTCACAGCCACGTACTTTCTTTGGAACTTACTCCATACAATGAGCAATACATCAATGTAATATGACTCCAGACTTCTACAAGTCATGTCTTGACTTTCAGAGTAGTGTGCCTTACATAGTTTAAGGCCAATGCCCAGGGATCAAATAAGGAAACAAAAAAAAAAAAGTTTTCCTTTGGCACAGAACTCACAACAGTGGCTTTGTTGCCGCATCAGAGCAACACCCTCAGATAGATTAAACAAGTAAGGATCACTTTACCACTATTGTTTCACTGCATACTGATAGTCATGCAGTTTTGGCTCAAATGCAGAAACAAAAAAAAGCATTTTGTTGTGACGCTATGAATGGGAATCTCTCTTACCGCCTCCATTTTTGTAGCACAAATAGGGGAACCTCCAAAGGTTTCCCAGTCCCACCAGCGTTCCAGCCACAGCCAGCAGGAACTCTATTTTGTTTGCCCACTGGCCCCGGTCCAGCAGCTGGGTCTTCTTTGCAAGAGTTATATCCTGACTGGGCATCTCGCTGCTCTTTCCTTTCCGGACTTCCCTTCATATGGTTGGGCAAGAACAGCAGGTTAATCAGTGAAATCTGACCTGATCCTTGCAGCTCCTCGCACAGGCAATGGGACAAAGCAGTGTCAGAACTCTGCCGCTGTGAGTTGTGTGCAGAGACAAAACTTCTCAGCTGATCATCTGGCACCACTCAAACGCTTTGTTTATTTAGTTCCTGAACTCAAGCTGAGGGCGGATTACAGCAATGGAAAGTTTTATTACTGGCAAGTGTTTTGTTGTTTTTTTTTGTGTGTGTGTGTTTTTTTTCTTTCAGAAAAGCTGCACTTCTTAGAGCACATTTTTGAGAATTAAAACAATGCACTTAGCAACCTAGTGTAAAAACAGAGCGAGGTACTTACCCCTCCATCAGAAAGCTCCCCCCTCCCCCTCCCACAGAGCTGGATACAGCAAACTAATCAGTATTCCTCTGCGTTCTGAGGGCTCCCTACACAGCCAACAACATGTTTGGGGTAAAGCGAGAAACAGGAGCTACGGCTGCGTGTGCTGCTACTGTCACCTCTCTATTGTCCAATTGGACTGCTTGCCATTCTGCTGCACATGAAAAAAAGAAAAAAAAACCCAGCTCCTCTCTGATACAGGCCCACGCTGCACTTCTTCCTCCCTGTATTTTTCCATTCAAACAAGGGCCGTTTGAGTCACTGAGATTAGCTAATTTGCTAACAACTAAACCAAGTCAGCTGAGCAGACTCTGTTTTGGGAGTGGTCGTACAAAGGCTTCAGCTTCCATCTGCTTCCTTTTTCACGGCCCCTGTTATTGAATGGGGACTTAACATTAACCACTGCCACCAATAAAGTTTATATCTAATCTTCACTTCATATAAACAATTTTAGTTTTTAAAGACTTGCGTGGACTCTGACTCATTGTAAAATGGATTGATAACGGTCCCATTATTTTCACCGCAAATAGTTAAAATGCTCTCGACACTGCCTGGTTAACAAGAGCTGGAGTCGGTCACTCGTGTCCTCAAAGCTCACATACCAAAACAAAAACCAGTTAGTTCAGCTCTCAGCCTTGCACGGTGTCTTATTTATTGCTATATCAAATGGCTTGGATTGTGCAACACCGGAATGTGTTCACAACAGACTCTTTTCAGATCGCAGTGCCTGTTGGTTTAGTGATCGACCCTCTGTGACACTCAATGAAACACAACCCTAAGTTCTTATTATTATTCTGTAAACTCCACCGGTATATAAATCAAGTATGGACAATTTCTGCTGAAAAGGTCTATTGTTAGCCTGCCCAGAAAAGAAAAGCTGCATTACAGTTAACATTACAGTTACCTCTTTAACAGCAAGGTTCCTGTGGGAACACACCTTGACACACCTTGGCTTTATGACGTTACTCTGCCATTCATGTTTCAAGGCACTTGACAATTATCTATTGAGTCGATAGATAGATGATAGATAGTTAGATAGATGAATAATTTATTAATCTCCAAGAGAAATTTGCAATCCAGCATACACACTCATTTAAGTAAATATAACTTGGAGATACCTGCGATTCCCAGTGGAAACTTCAGTCCCTATAGCTCCTAAATGCTTAGGTTACTAGATCTTTGTGACGCTATCAAAACTGTCCAGGTAAGTAAATATTTAATAACCTAATGTCTGATTAAACTAAACCCAACTCAAAGAAAGGGCATACAACAAAACTCACTCAAGCAATTGTTTTGCCACTTACCCTGCAGTTGAAGCAGGTCATCACCCTTTTTTTTTGTTGTTGTTGTTCATTTTGATCAACTGTCTATAAAAATATAACCAAATATCATGAATCAGACACCTGGAATAGGACCCGTCATTGATTAATATTGTGCCTTTTACTGGTAGATAATTATTTAATGTAATGCATATCAACTTTGCACTATACCATAGCGAAGCCAAAATAACATGTTTAGTTTCTGAATTAAGACATTCTTATAATAAGAAAAAATAAATAAATAAATAAAAAGATGTCCAGAATAGTATTCTGAATTAAAAGTAAAAATCTGGTTGGACACCTTGCAGGTGTGATTGACATCACCTATGCACACTGATGTAAAAGTGAAATAAAAAGGCAAATAAAATGTCAAAATATGTATGTTTGTATGTATGTATGTGTGTATGTCTATATAAAAAACATATATCTGTGTATAAGAATAGTTATAGCATAATATCATAACTTTATTACAACAGCAATAACAGCATAATAGCAAACTAACTCAGTATATCTTTCAGACCGATGTTTTTTCTTGTCAAGTGATACGTGACCAATCGCACTTCCAGTAGACCATTACCTTTGATGATGTAATATTATTTTATTGACTGTCCTTGGACACCAGTTAAATTTTCAGTAATACAGCTACTCACAAATGAAACCAAACGTTAAAATTCCATCAGACATTTACTGAACTCAAGTCAGTGGGGTAAGATCAGGATTTTAAAGACAGAGAATAAAGGAGGCCTCGTGTCTGATGTCAGGTTGAAAGTTTGAGAGATCAATCATATTAAATGCAACCAGTCCCCTTGATAAGTTTAAAAACAAATCCAACATTTTTAAAATTGACTCTAACTTAGACCAGATGCCACTGCAGAGAACCCAAAATAGTTTCGATATTCTCTCTTTTCCTGCTAGCAGTCAGCGTTATGACGCTACATTCGGGACTTCCAGTACCTGAAAGTAGACACTAGCAAGACCAAGGTAGTACAGGCCATGGGGGCTTTGCCATAATCTAAGTGCCATCTATTAAAAGTATGAATGTAGTTTGGCACATCAAAATTAAAGTTAGTAGATCTTAGTTTTGCAATAATTCACAATAGGGAAAACTGTAAAAACAAAGAAAAAAAGCTGCTGTTCTGAACAAAAAGATGACACCCAGATTGTTTGACTGCAGGGAGGGGTGGAATTCTCTTGAAGGTATGGCAGAAAACTATTGAACTTTGGACAATGAAGTGGTTCCCTGTCTGAGATAACACTTGAAGCATTTAAAGGCTTCAGGCCAAAATATAAACCCAGGTTGGTTGGTACTTATTCTGAAGGAATTACAGGTTCTTGCTTTAGTTGTTGTTTTTTTTCACCCAGACCACAAACTCAAGGAAAACTGAAACCCTCCTCAGTTGCAGAGCACGTTTCTAGGTGTCACATGCAAGTCTGCAGCCGCTGTCGATCTCCCTGTGTTCTGTTTCAACCATATTAATAATTGAGTGCTCGCAGTTAAGAACAAGCCCAGCACATTTGTGACATCAAGTAGGTTAGAAACAACAACACGTCTTCATTGTTGTTTTTTGTGTTTATTGTTTTTTTGTAAGGATCTCCTGTAATTATTCATAAAGCGGCAAAGTCCAGGGAACACAAGACAACACGCCCACTAGTTTCAAGGAGCAATAAGAGATTTTCATCCCTGTCAGGTGTGACGTAATAAAAGAAATTGTTATCTGAAGCTCTTGTGAGTTTTAAACTCCTCTGGGGTTGAGTGTCACATTGCGTGCCCTCTCTGCCTCTTGATGTCAAGCACTGTCTATCCTCTATCCTCCTCCTCCCCTACCCACCTCCCTAAGGTCAATCGGCCTGCTCTTAGACCACGGGCGTTGCTTGCTGCTGCCTGATAAAGTATCAATCGATCAATGATGCATGCGCACCGGTGAGCCCACACTTTTTTTTTTTATTCATTCGCCTTCATCTGCTAAGTATGGTTTATTTACCTCTTTGTCATGTGTGCCACAAAGTCTCAACAGACCAACACCCTGGAGTTTGCACAGCCACCTCCTCTCGCCAAACAGTTTGTCCCACTGCTTTTATGAATAGCGTGAACCAACACGCGGTTGTGCATGCCTCTGCAATGAGGATTACACCTGTGGCATACAGTAAATCATCTAATCCAGAGTGACATCGGAGCTGGGGGGCAAATAACAAGCAATGTTGTATTTCACACTATGCTCTAGCTGCAGTCATGTTAATAAGATTTTGTGAACTCTGTAGGTCAAGAAACGGCATTAGCTTCAGGCTCTCTCAAGGTCATCTGACGCAGTTGGGTAAGACATATGTTTCAAAAGGAGACCAAGACATTAGCAAAGGTGGCAATGCAGCTGATGAACTGGGATAATCCTTCAGACAATATGGGATGCAGGTATTACTTGAGGTTGGAAGGTTGCAACTGGAAAACATAGAATAAATGAAGCTGGGGGGACAGGAGGACATGGTTTGTTCAAAAAGTTGTTTTCACTAATATGAGACGTTAATAATAATGATGTTGGGGGGTGGGGGGGGGGAGAAAAAATGCAAAATGGCAAAATTAAACTAGGTTTTTTTTTAATGTAGTTTGCCTCTAATGGCAGAATACGAACTTCAAACCATTTTAAATTAATTTTAAAACTGATATCGACTTTATTTTGACATTCCATACAACCTTTAAATTAACACAAACATGAGTGAAACAGTTTGTGTTTGTTTTGTTATTCTTTTGTGAGTTTTGTTGACTCTTCCTTAGTTTTGTTCAGAAACTAAACCAAGTTCTGTTAGACGTGAAAGGAACTGTGCCGGGGTGTTATCACGCCAGACGATGTTCTCTTTTTAATGTCATATCAAACGGCAATTACAATCAAACAGGTGTTATCGCATATCTCCTTACTTGTTATCTTGTAGGCGTCATGAGTAAAATATTTTTCGAACATGTAACGACAAATCCACAACCGTATCTGAATTCCATTGTTACCAGTCTACTTTAACGTTGTATGCCATTTTATACTGTGTTCATACTGTGAATTCGAACATTTGTTTTGTTTGATGGGGGAAAAAACACTGCTGCTGTAACAAAAGAAAACAATGTCATGGGAAAATTACAGATGAGTAAATGCACTACATTAATAGGTATGTAATTAGAGATAGTATTTGTTGAAAACAATTGGAATCATACTACAAAAATATATTCATAAAATACAATAAAAGATCAAAACTCCATACAAACTCTGCTGAAAAGATTCGGAAATATTAAATTATTATATATTTTTGAAGTATAAATGCATTACCAACAAATACTATGAGTTTTTTTGGTTTTGTTTTCTCTAATTTTACTGATAAAATATTAAAGTTGCATGCTTACATTTTAGTGTTTTTATGTGGCCATGCATTGAACTGGGAACTAATCCGGTGTGTACTCCTTCACCCCAAAACAGCAGACACAGACTTCACATCCCCCATGAACCTGAATTGACGGGAAGTGTTGATGGATGGATGTTCTAACACTTAGTTCTGCAAAGGCTAATGATCGGCTTGCAGTCGAACATGTCTCAGCAATGAGGCTTATACCACCTCAATATACAGTAAATCATGCCGAGTGAGTGCAGAGCTGGAGGGCAAATAATAATGATGAACGATAGTTTTCACACATTTGTACAGCTAAAGTCGAGCAGTACCAGAATAATTTATTCTCCTGTCAAGAGCTTCTCGGGTTTTGTAAATGACAGCCGCCAAAAAGAAAAATGTTTTGAGTGGCTGCAAGCAAAACGTGAATGCAGTCATATCACTGTAACCAGGAGTGTACAGCATCTCAGGAGGTGACAACCTTTGATGCGCGTGTTCTATTGGTACACTCGTCTGACAGTAGACATGACTGGCTTGAGGGATTTTAAACTGCTAATTAAAGGTTCAGCGTATACTGGCAGTACAACAAAGGCAATTTGGTTTTACTACCCATATGTTCTTATACAGCTTTGGTATTTAGTGTGATCGCTCACGTCCTCAAATAAACCAACGTAGAAGAAGGTGGACAAAGTACCCAGGTTTGTGTCTGAAGGCCACCGTAGTTCACTGGCAAGCTTGGGAGAGGGCGCCAGATCGCTCTTGTCCTGTGTGTAACCAGTGTGTAACCAGTGTGTTGTGCCTTGTTAATACCTGCCTTTCAGAGGTGATACATAACAACACAAACATATTGGCCACAGTCAGATTCAGCTTTGGTAAATCAAAGTGCGGCCTCTGCGGAAATATCTACACATTCTGTCAGAAATGCCTGTATCTACATATTCATTAAGCTAAAAGTGCTGAAGAGACTCCTTGTGTTTAGTTTTTTTTTTTTTTTACCCAAGTAGAGCTTCGTCATTAGTCGAATGAAAAAAAAAAAAGATGTGAACCACCTGATCCCGCAAAAAATGCTTGGTTTGTTGAAAAGTTGTTTATTGATTTGAGACATTAAAAGTTTGACTTCAAGAGAGAGAAAACAAAAAATTGGACACTACTTAGTGGAGGGTACGTTACTTTCTTTTGCTTCATTTTAATATTGGAATGACATAAAGTTTTACATTTTCTTTTGACAAATCCACACTGTAATTGCTAAAATCAGGGGGATACCCGCCTCCCCCCACGTCAGGCTCACATTGCATGTCAGACAAGGAATGAAAAAGGAGCTTAGATAACATACAACGCATCAGTGTGTGTCTCAGTGTCTGTGGTGCGTGTGTGCATGTGTGAAATTGTTCAACAAGGTACATGTCCCACATGTTTTGTTGTCGTCTACCAAATGAAAGAAATCTTTTATGTATTTTTTTTTTTCATTTTACCTCTAATGACAGCATAGGATAAGACCATCACCGCATATGCATTAATAAGCCATGGAGAGACATACAACAAATATTCGAGGAAACTTCTTTTTTTCTTTTTCAAAATGAGACAAAAACATAAACAAGTGTCCCGTCCCCGTCTTTCACCAAAAATATTTGTCATGGTTAAACCTTAATATGTGCATTCATTCCACAAGTAGAGTCTACAATATCAGTGAGTCACTCAAGCCTCAGCTCGATGAGTCAGAGAGTACCTGCAATTCCTTATGAGTACCGGGGTTTCTTTTTGTTTTTGTTTTGTTTTTTTTTTGTCATGCTCAAGCATATTTGGCACTCATTCAGTTCATAAATTCATATAATAGTCACAAAGTCCGGCTTTAGCAACCTGCATGTCAATATACAAATTACTCACAAAAAAAATGTACAGCGAACACCTGTACATGTGCATTACCCTCTGATGGTGGTCACAACCTGGCAACCAGACAAACTCTTCTTTAATAGAACACACTGATAATAGAAGATATTACACTTTTTTTCTTTCTGATCCTTCTCAGTTCTAACAGAGAAGTAGCTCATAGGATGGAGAGGAAGCTGAGGTTTTACATCATGTCGTGCGTAGTATGAGCTTCAGTGGGAGTAATCCCTTTGTATACTTACTGAAGATTTGATGATGACGATGATGACGATGATGATGATGATGATGATGATGATGATGATGATGATGATGATGATGATGATGATGATGATGTGTAGCTCTATGGTGCACATGCTGTTGCTGGCCTTTTCTCCTTTTCCTCTCTTTAACCTCATCTCACTGAATGAGTACAAATTGGAAAAGTACACAGAACAGTAATCTATGGAAGGAATCTTTATTTTCACATTCTTCTGCACTACAGGCAGAAATGGCAGCTGGCTGATGGGGCGGGGGGGGGGGGGGATCTGATGACGTGCACCATAGTAGCATGACAATGTAATGACAAACACACTTTGATTTTTTTTTATTTTTTTTTTTAAGTCTTCATCAACATTAGGTGCTGCAGAACATACTAGCCATGATATAACATCTTTCAGTCACATACGGTTTGGCTAAAATGCCACATCTGCCGAACGTTTCCCACCCAAATGAACAAAGTTCAACATTTTTGGGAACACACTTTATAAAAGTCAATGTTTTCTTGCCAAAACTTGGAAAAGAAGACCGATAGCGCTCTCATTTGTTTTTTTTGTCAGATACTTTTCAGTCGCGATGTGTTGATGCTAAGCTTAAAGCATCTGTTGGGTGTAGCTTTACCATAAGGACATGAGCTTACTGCCAATTCTCTGTTACTTGGACGAAAACAAATAATTCCCAAAATGTCCACAATGTCCCTTAAAGCAGACAATATTTTTTAAAAATACAGTCTGGCGTAGAGCGATCAATGTTTGGCACTTAAGAAAATAAAAGTAAAAAAATAAACCATCACATCTTCCAAGTACAACTTATTATGACATGAATCCATTTTGACTCAGGCCGTTTTTGTTTTGTTTTTTGTTTTTTCAAAAACGTATCTAAACATCAAAACATCAAACGGATAGTGTGTGTATGTGTGTGTGTGTGTGTGTGTGTGTGTGTGTGTGTGTGTGTGTGTGTGTGTTGTTTTTTTTTAACAGCATCAATCAAAGTTTTCATTAGGTTGAATATGAAAGGCACAGAGAGAAATGTATTTGCGGAAACAGTTCACACTAAAATCAAAAATACATCCAGAATTGATAGACTTGGAGTAAAGAGTCAGAGGACATATTTCTGCTACTGGTGTGAACTGTCCCTTTGAATGGACGTCAGGATACACATTTGGACACGTTTGGACAGTAAACACAGAGCAGAGCCCTTTAGTTAACTACCTGTGCAAGAAGCTCCGTTTTGGGGAGCTTCATAACAGGAGTGGCATTGACGTGTAGCTTCATGCTCTGCAGATCAGCTCAGCAGTGCAAAGACATGTTGGCGGAGACGGCTTCTCACATCACTGTCTCAATACGCATCTGTAAACGAGGAGCGCTTGGGATGTTGTTATCAAAGAGGACGAGGTTGACTGGCTCGTGCCTTCATTTTAAAATGACAGCTGACGCGACCCAGCCGTGGCTCTTCCCAACGACAGCGTCACAACGCCTCCAAGAGGAAACACTTGACCGCTCGCATGAAACGTCGGAACCGGTTTGAAAAGTTTGCAGACGTGAACTAAAGTACTGGCGATGGTCACCAAGTGGCGGCAGTGTTTGCATGAGTTTTAACAAACCATCATCAGCGATCAACTGAAAAAGCGTGACAATTTTGGGCGTTTTTTTCACACTTTCAGAGTTGCAATCAAACGATGGAAAAGATATTGAAATATTTAAAAAATAAAAAATAAATAAAAACAACAAAGCTGATTCACACAAGAACAGGCGATTAAATACATAAAGCTCACATCTATAAGGACTACCACTGAAATTTCACGCGTCACAAATTGCTCCGATTTAGATAAGACAAAACAATAGTTCACATGTTATTGCAAAAATGTAAACATCCTTCAATGGTTCATGACAACACCATTGCAAATACAGTCAAAAATGTCAGCTTAAAAGTTGACTTGTTATTTCTTGAAAAGATTTTTTTTTTTTTTTCAAAATGCAACATCAAAGTATAAGCAACCAGAGAGAACACAAATCATCAACTCTATCTATTCTTTTCTTCGTAATGTTTTTTTCCAGGAGTCTCTGTCGGCAGTGTGTTTCAGAAACTAAAACAAAATAGTTTTAATGTCACTTCAAACCATGGTAACAATCAAACCGGTGTGACTGAATAATTACGCATTATTATCGGCATTACTCGCCAAATATCTTTCCTGTGAAAATTACGCATTTTGCAATCGTCTGTTTATTAGCGTCAGTATTTGTTCTTTACTGACAAGTTTGAAGTTATTTCAATGATATATCTCAATATGTTTAATGTAAATGAATTATCTCTTCTTTTGAAGTTCCCAATGTCAAAGGTCAAATTGAGCTTACAAATGTTATTCAACATTAATGTACATTTCCACCAAAACTAAGAATTCCATCCTTTATTTATTTTTGCTCGCTTTACTGGCAGGAAAAAGTGGGGGGGGGGGGGGGGGGGGAATCTCTCAGAAGTTGATGATTTGTATCTCGTGTGTGTCTCTCCGGCATTTTTTTTTTTATTTTTTATTTTTTTTAAAGAAAAGGAGCACAACGGTAGCTATGAAATGCCACGTAACATCTGCGCCTGGAAACATTCCCTCCACAATGATAAGGTGACGGTCGCTTCAGCGTGCCTGTGCTTCTCTTAGCTCATCCACCGCACGGTTAACATGCCTAGAAAACAATCTGGATTCAGTGAAGTACTGGCCAAAATCAACATTCTCTGAGAGAGTACACCGTATGTCTACCTGGGATAACACAACAGCGCTACTTCTAATAGCAGTCAGCGATATGGTTGAGGTTGTGACATCACATATGTTTAAAACACATATGTCGCTCATTTCAGCTACAGAGAGTATGTACACGTAGCAGCATAAAAAACCAACCTGCGAGTGATTATCAGACCACAAGATTACCAGTCTTAGATCTCGTTCTGATATGGCTGTAAATAATGTGGATGAAGTGAAATGTGCGTTTTCATCTTGTTGTTTTTTTGTTGTTGTTTTTTTTTTTTTTTTTTTGCCTCTGGAGCATTAATGCCTCTCTGACCTTCAGTTTAAGTACAAATCTTATTGGCACGTCCGACTCTCATCCAACAAGTTTTCAATTCAAGATTTGGCACTTAAAATATAAATAGTCTTTTCTGAAATATCATTTCTAAGCACAGTTACAACAGTAATACACCAGTTTCCAGTGATAATTTGAGGTGAAACTTTGGTCTCCATTTTACCGACTGGATTACAAAACGCTGGTCATCACTTTGAAAGTAAAAATAATTTAGAAAAGAACGAATAAATAATTCAACAACAACAATAATAATAATAATAATAATAATAATAATAATAATAATAATAATAATAATAATAATAACAATAATAATAATAATAATAATAATTATGATTGGATGATAAATAAGCATCTGAAATTTTTTCTTCACCTGCTTGACTTAAATATACCACTGAACACAGATCATTCACACCTGACAGCTAACAAATTAAAGACTCAGCGCATCTCATGTGAGGTTATAGCTTAATGCTGCTATATGAGGTCATTGATTTAATTCATCAAAACGTATTAGTAAATTCTATCTACAGTGCTGACTAAGAATTACACGTGTGGCCCCCTGCTTTTGGTTAAAGGACGTGATCCAACCTATGGCTCCGGCGGGGTGACAGCAGGGACAAAGAGCGCTTTAAGGGGCAATGGGGTCAAAGTGCAACGTCAAGAAGAAAAAGTAAAACCGCACCGTCCAAGATAGTTATGCTACTTTTTCTTTTGCTGCATGTGGACGGGAGGGAGCCGAGGCCTCGTTTTCATCCGTATGTGCTACTTTTACCGTCACTTCTTTCAGTGTTAACGATCCACGCGCGCCACAATCCCTGCTGTTCCACTCGCTCCTGTTGCCTCCCTGAGAAGAGACAACCCCATTCTTAAAACACGCTTTAAAAACAAAACAAACAAAAAAAGACCCAAAAACATCCATAGCATGGTGTGCAAAACGCTCTGAAGGCATAAAGTAACAACTGCTCTTTCGACGCAATATTCGTCTTTTATGCTTGCAATGAGGTATGAATACTGGCCAGTATCTTGAGGGAACCGTTTCCCCTCCTTTCTGCCAGCAACTACTCTAGTTAATCTGTAATGGGGGGGGGGGGGGGGGGGAATAAATCTTAGGAACAAAAAAAGGAGAACAAGAAGAAATGAATGGCGATGGGTTCATGAAATAATACGTGGAGTGGAAAATTCTCCTCGGAGACTTCCCATGTCCCTCCTATTTGCACAGATAGGTTGCAGTTAGACTCTAATTAGGTACCTGTACTGTATTAGTCAGCGCGACAGGGTGGATGGATGACAGTGAAGGGTCCTAGTGTGCTAAGTTGAGGATGAGCCTTCGCCTGTCTTCTTCTTCATCGCTTTTCTTTCAGCTTCCCCACCCCCCGCCCTCCCCGACACCGTTTTACAGAGGCAGGTCTGTGCTGTTGTGGCGAGTCTTTCTGGAAGTGCCGTCATCCCGGGGCAGCGCCTTCTGCAGGTTGGACATGGCCGCCGTCTTATTCAGGTCGATGACGGCGTAGCACTCGCTGCGCCGCGGCGCCGGCGGCCCGCACTTTTTGGGCGGCAGGCGCTGGTGCTGCGGCTGGGCCGCAGCCTGGCAGCCCGGCTCGCTGTCCAGGTCCACCTGGATGTAGTTCAGCTGCCGCGAGGGGGGCATGTGGCCGTGCTCGCAGCCCCCGGCCCCCGACCTGGATCGCCTGCGCAAGTCAAAGCTGAAAACCCTCCCGCCGCCGCCCCCTCGGTCGACGTGGCACGGCCTCGTCGTGTGGTGCGGCGGCGGCGGGCAGGCGTGCCGCAGCCGGGGCGGCTGCACCTGCTCCGTGTTGACATAGTTCTGCAGGTCGTCCCGGTGGACGCCCCCCCGGCCGTCCGGGTGGTACCCGTTGGGGGTCCCCGAGCCCTCCGAGAACTCGTAGTCGTCAAAGTCCTCCTCCTCGTCGTCCTCGTACTCATCCTCGTCCTGATCGTCATCCTCCTCCTCCTCCTCCTGCTCCTCCTCCCTCTGGAGGGCGCTGTACTCCCACACCGGCGGCAGCGACGGCAGGTTCTCGTAGTTGAGCAGGGCGGTCCGCCGGTGGGCGCCGCCCATGCCCCTCTCGCAGGGGTAGCCCTGCGGGGGGAGGGACGCCGGGCCGTGGGCGTGGGCGTGCGGGTGCAGGAGCGAGTGGGAGTGGCTGTCGCCGGTGGTGCTGCTGCTGCTGCTCGAGCCCACCGACTGCGACACGCTGCTGGGGCTCAGCCGCTGCTTCCGGCTTCCGCTCCGCAGCCCGTTGATGTTCTCGTAGGTGAGCTCGCTGCTCGGGCAGCTGTCCGAGTGCTCCAGGCCCGGGTGCCGGTGCGCGTGGTGGTGGAAATGGTGGTAGGAGTGCGAGTTGCAGAGGCGCACGGGCGGCTCGTCTCCCTCCGTCTCCGAGCCTGTGGCGCCCTCTGCTGGCGGAAGGCTGTGAGGGTTGTGGCCGTGCCGGTCTCTCTCCAGGAGATGGCGCTGCGCGGGAGTGGGGCCCAGCATGAATTTGACCTCCTGCGAGGACGGCTGCAGGAACACCTGAGGGTCGCTGTGCTCCTCCAGCGGGCAGCAGCGCAGGTTGGGCTGCAGGCTGCCTTGGCCGCCGCCGGGCATGGCTCCGTGCGGCGCCGTGCCGGGCCTCACGCAGTGACGCATGGAGAGGTCTCCCTCCATACTGACAGTGTTGACATAGGTGTGGGTCTGCCAAGAACAAAAGTATTTTTTTAAAAAAATAAACCAACAACAAAAAAACTATCCTTAAATACTGTGCTTCCTTAAAAAAATGGCGGCACAAAACGGCAGCTTATAAGGAGCAAGACCCTCATTGCTATATGTATATTCTTATAGAAACATTACACAAAAAGCAGGGAAGTTTGCGTTTGGTAGATTATCTCTTTGTTGTAACAATGCTTCTTGGAAATAACTCTTATATCGCTGTTCCTTACAAGTGTGGCACCATTTAAAAGGGGAATAAACAGGCTTTCCAACGATGTAAGATTCATTTCCAAGAAGCATTGGTACAAGAAAGAAATAACCTCCCAAACACAAATTTCCTCACTTTTTGTGTTATGTATACATGAGAACCCTTCTAAGGGCAGGAAAACCAAATTACTTTCATTGTACTGCGAGTATACACTTTTATTCATTTCTGTATTTATGTGCAGTATGTTACGCTTTTACCAATGTAAAAATCAGAAATCAAGCCAAATTTAAATTTTACACACTGGACCTTTAAAATTGGTACGTAGAAAAATAAAATGAGCAGCGTCACCTGGTCTTCCAAGCCCATGAGGCTGTGTCCGTGGTCGTCGGCAAGAGAGGGCTGCGAGGAATCCCCTCTCATTGGATAGCCAGGGTATCCGTTGGGAAAAGCCTGAACAGGGAATGCTGGAGCTGCAAGCACATTTTTTAAAATGGTCATCAAAAGAAAATATCATCATCACCAATACATCCACTTTTACGAGGGGCTTCCTAAAGGGGCAGTGCTCGATTTCTATCACTTTCAGATATAATTTGAAAAATGGTATGTGAAGGTCTGCTGGTGTTTTTTCCCCCTCTGGGGCAACATCTCACACCCTCTCTGTCTGTTGAGATCGAGCCCTTTCCATCCTTTTGCTTTGCAAAGCCAGATTGGAAGTGTGCGCACGTTAGTGCATGTGAATCTCTGCCTCTTCGCATCGCACAGGTATTAATGAACAGCTGGTGAACGGACCACATCTTCAAAAAACACATGTAAGCAGCATGAGAGATGCTGCAAATTATTTCTTGGCTACAATCATGTTGCACACAAGTCAAATCAAAGGAATTGCCTGTTGTTAGCAAAACTGTTTTGAATCACGTGTTTCCAAAGGGACAACTGTTAGTGACGCACCTTCACCCGACACTGAAAAACACACACTCTGCTAAAATACACCAATGGTTTTGTTTTGTTTTAACTGGCTTTGGATGAATAAAACTGAAGACACAGAGGCAGGTCCGTCACTGACTGTGGTCCCCTTGGAAACACGACATGGTAACTGAGTTCTGCTAACAGAAGGCGACGCTATGGATTAAGGGTTACATCCAGCATCATTTTAGCAAACGTTAGCATGTCCAACTCGTTCACATCCACGCACTTGCAGCATTATAGATTTTTAATCATCACTCATACATTTCCTTGCCAGTGCAGTGTGTTTGTATAGAGCGGCAGGGCAAAAAAGAGGAGCGTGAACAAGAAGCCTCTTTTTTTTTCTTTTTTTCTTTTTTTTGGGGCAGGGGGGTTTGCATGCTATGCTCAGCATTACCACTTAAATGTTTCTTTTTCTTTTCCAAGTTGGTATGACTTACTAGACAGGTCTCAAAGGTATTAAAAATTATTTTGGAATATGACAACAATCATTCAGGTCGGCTATTTTGGGGCTACGACAACAATTCCTGTTTGTTATCTGTTTTGTTTTGTTTTGTTTAAAAAAAAAAAAAAAAAAAAAGCAAACTCTAGACCCAAGACATCTCTGGTATGGACTTTTTAGAGAGACTAGAACCACCGCTTAAGTTTGTAACTCTGAGTCATTGCATTCACTTTAGCACAAGTCTATTAATAGCTTACAAATGCTGCTAATTCTACAGCTGCATTGCTGCATCCAAGTTTTACAATTAATCCTATTTGTGTAATTAACAGGAATGTGTGGGTGTGCGTGCGTGCGTGCATGAGTGCGTGCGTGCATGCGCACGTTGTATGACTCACTATTGGGAGTCTGTGGGGTGCGAGACATCTCCATCTCTGGTGTGTGACCACTGCCACTCATCATCATAGACTCCTCCACCACGTTGATGCTGTTACATTGCATCAGCTCCTGAAGCAGATTGAAGATCTCTTCTGCCCGGGAACACTTGAACGCGAAGATGCCTAAATGAGCATCCAAAGCGGTGGCAATGTTAGGCAACAGTTTGTCGGCACATTGACAAGACTGAACTTGACTGAGCTTGATGAGCAGACTTAGATTTTGTACTTTTTCAAATATAGGTTAAAATTATTCTTTTTTTTTTTTTTTAGGAATTAATGTATTACTGCTTTGTTCAAACAAATTTTACAGTGACCGGACATGCAATAATGAAAAAAAAAGTATATTCACTTCAGGTGTTCCATCCAAAATGTACTGATTTGCACCCATAGGTGCTGATTTATTTTTTTGTTTGTTTTGATTTTTGTGTAAACAATTAAGAGCAACTGGAAAATTCTAGACAACACAACGAAGATGTATGATGTTATCCCCTTTCACCTTCTGCAACAGCAGAACAACTGGTTCCACATACTGTAGGTCCAGTTATATCAATTTAATACCTAATAATCTTGCCAGTCACCTCAACAAAACTTTGTGCAAAGGTTTGGAACTGAGCCAGCAGCTTTAGCTGCTTATTCTTTCACACCTGTGTTACAAATCTGAGTAGTTTCAGCAGCAGTCAGGGTTTTTTTTTTTGTACCCCTCAAATAGACGGGACATCAAATGTATTCAAAATGCATTTTTACAAACTTGATTACTTAATTGTACCAACACACTGTACAAAAAAGCTAGAAAAACATTACCCTGGCCGGTCTGACAGCGACGTCCGCTCTCAAAAGAAAACAGGTTGGAGTCGTAGCCGTAGCGCCGCAGGCAGAGGTACGGCCACCGGATGGCGTCCCTTTTCCGTGTGTGAAGAATGAGCTCCGTTTGGGTGAGCTCCATGATTCCTGAGCCCAGCTCGTTGCCCTCATCATCCACATTTGTGACCTGTGACAAAACACCAGGAAATGAAATCAAAGCAAGCAAACATTACTGCGTTACCGTGTATTGACAATGGCGAGAAGCTACAATCTTGCGCGCATCTTCGTTTGAGAGTAGTATTTATGTAATAGACCAGTTGGAATGTTTCAAAGACAGTGGTTTTAAATCTGTCTGGGTAAAAAGTTAATAGAAAAAGATTTGTAAAAGGAAGCCCTTCCTAAAGAACCTTGTAAGGTGATTGGAGGAACCTTTTGCCTATCACATCCAATTAGAGCCACACTGGTTTCCTCATTACCTTTGGGGTCTGTTCATAAGACTTATTGGTGCAGGGGTAATAATAATAATAATAATAATAATAATAATAATAATAATAATAATAATAATGGATTGGATTTATATAGCGCTTTTCTAGGCACTCAAGGCGCTTTACATTGAACTCATTATCCATTCACACCACATTCACGCTAGTGGGAGTAAGCTACATGTGTAGCCACAGCCGCCCTGGGGCAAACTGACAGAAGCATGGCAGCCAATCTGCGCCAAACGGCCCCTGCGACCACCACCCAAAATTCACTCATGTTTGTACGAGGCAATGTGGGTGAAGTGTCTTGCCCAAGGACACAACAACAGACTCAGACAGAGCAGGATTTTGAACCGCCAAACTTTTAGTCCTTGAACAACCCGCTCTGGCTCCTGAGCTACAGTCGCCCCCGTGCAAAGCATTCCAGTGTTTTAAAAGTCTTCCTTTAGTTAGTCAACAGCAGTGAAAAGCAGGAGTGTTGTTCTTTTCTCATCTTTCAGTTGGAAAATACTGCGCACGACAGATAAATCTGCAGTCACGCATTGGGATCAGTCACAACTAATCACTAGCCAGAAACCACAGGTCTCTTTTTTTCCTCAAGGGACTGAGATTGCTCGACTGAACTTCCAACTGAGATTGGAGTTTTTCGAGATGGACGGGTGAGAATGCAGAATGGAATTCTGGAGAAATTGAGCCAAACCAGTTCTTTCGCACACTCAAGTACTTTGTGGTTTACCTTAAATTTAGTGAGATGGTTGTCTCGGACGGGGTCTCTGTACAGACAGCTCCAACAGCTCCCCATAGTTTCAGCAGGCCAGCTGAAACCTAAAAGAAAAACACTCACTGTTGCGACTTTGTTTTGTTTTTGCAACAAAAAAAACGATTTTGTTTTCACTTAGAGAAGAAAGCAGTCAACAATGAACTGATTTAGGGACACAGCCACACACAAACTTCTTACTAAGTCCAGGCCATCAGTAAAGGTAAAGGGATCCACGTCTCAGTCCCAGGATCTTCGACCGGGCGTCATCGTCACCAGCCAGTGGGTTTGTTGGACTGGTACCTTCAGCATTACTGTTTCCCCCCTAAAACAAGGTAAAAACAGTCAGGCTTAAACACCAACAGTAATGCACGTCGAAACATCTTTGACCAAAAAAAAGAATCAAGTAGCAATCGTGCACTATGCATTATGGATAATCTTAGTAACCTGGTTTAGGAACCTTTACATCTTTCGCGGCCACTTGTTCGCATTGTTGATAGACTGAGAGCTGCAAAGTTGTGTTTGAGTTCATCTTTGAAAATTCACATTCAAACTAGTGTTGTAATAATTTGGAACTATTTTATTTACGCAGCAACTTTTTCTTTGACTGACGAAAGCTACTCTGTGATAAAGGGTAATTACCACATTTATCTCCCTTATCCATTTAAAACTGCCATATTATACCAATTGTCTCTAGATATGAAGAAAAGTGAGACAAGACTTGAGCTGGAAACAAATACCAGGTTGGGAGGGCTGTTACTGAAATCTGAAGAAACGCAAATCTGCCCTACGTGATGTCACAAGGGGCTGCTTAACAAAACTGCCAGTTAAAGCACAAACTTACAGACAAAGGAGGCAATATTTAATTGTTGTATTTAATTTTAAATTCTGTGTAGCTAATTAGCAAACAGGAGACGCACACTACTGCTGGGAAAAATGCAAGCAACACGGGGGAAAGAGAAAACTACAATGAATAATGCATAAAAATACGATTAAGGACATGAATTCTTTTCTTCTTTTTTATCTCTCACATATCAAATCGTTCAAGGTCTAAATGAAAAATGTAGGGTACCTGTCCGTCATGCTAGAGGAGAAGGGGGGGGAAAGGGGGTGGGGGGGGCAACAACAACAAATACACCGAACACATCTGTTTGATGGGAGCTGGCAGCGGCGGACGCAAAGCCGGAAATCATGACTCCCCGGTTTCAAGTGCTCGCATCTGCACCCGGCCGCCGCCACCATCATCATCATCACCACCACCATCACCACCACCACCGTGCTATTCCTGCTCCTTGTCACCCTCACTCAGCCTCCAGCACACCGATCTCTGATCAACACCGCCGCATTGTGTTGCGCTCTAACCCTGGGCCTCCACATCTGACTGAGGGGGGGGGGGGGGGGGGGGGGGGGTGCCACGCTTGGACACACACACACACACACACACACACACACGCACGCACGCACGCACGCACGCAGCGCAAATCGCAGCTAACTTGAGTCGAGCGCGAGCGAGCTACAACAAACTGGGCTACGTTACACGCTCGGCGCAGTCACTGGTGGAAATGGGCAGCGGTTTATCTTCACCTTTCACAATGGCTTTGTTTGTGTGTGTGTGTGTGTGTGTGTGTGTGTGTGTGTGTGTGTGTGTGTGTGTGTGTGTGTGTGTTGTTGTTGTTATGATCATTTCTGTAATACTGTTATTTTTATTTTATTATTTTTTTTGCTCACTTAGCCCAGCCGACGCACAGCCCTCCTCCTCCTCCTCCTCCGCCTTCCCTCCTCCTCCACAAAACAAACCCGACAGCAAGGCTTCATCTGCCCCATCTATGTGCAAACACCAACCGGCAAAGGCAACATGAAGGCAGCGCGCGCGCACGCACACGTACACACACACACACACACACACACACACACACACACACACACACACACACACACACACGGAGAGACACACACACACACGCACACTCGCACTAAAAGGACATCATCTCGCCTCAGTGACCATTCGTTCTCGCCGGTGTTAGGATAACAATAAGGTTAGTCATAATTAGTGGAGATCGACAGCAATGGGTTCCTACTCACATGTCTAGCACGGTTTTTTTTGGAACACATATATTAGCTCTGGTGCGAAACCAGCGGCGAGGCTGCGATGGGTTGGCGGCAGCGGCGGCGGCGGCTGTGGCGGCGGTGCTGGTGGTTGGCGGCGGCGGCGGCGGCGGCGGCGGCTGCAGCAGCTGGTACCGGGATGTGGCAACTTGCACGCCGGGGGACGCGAGTAGAAAATGCGGTAGAAGAGACGGTAGAAAAAAAAAAAATGTTATTTCCCCCCCACTCCACTATTACGCCCCCCGCCCCCTACTGCAGCAGGGGCCTCTGCCTGTATGACATTTCCAAAGCAGCTGGGGTTAGAGTTCACCGTCAGACAACGAAACGGAGAGAAGCGCCAAGAAGGTAAAGAGACGCTTGGAGGACCGGGGGAGGAAAGGTGTGTCAGCCTGGCAGACCGGAGGAGGGGCGGAAATAGCCCAGCACCTCCACCACCATCATCTGAATGGGTTTCATGGTAACATTCCCGCTGCAATTATCGCAACATTTTTTAATTTTTTTTTTTTTTTTTTAATAAATGGATATATATATTTTTTTAATCTATTTTCTTTCTTTTTATTTCATTAATACCAAAACATGTCTGTCAATTTTTATGAGCATAAAAATAAGAACTATTTATTATCATACAATGAGGAAGTTGCAGCGTCCGTGTAGCATATAAAATACACAAGACAGAATTACAGAGAGTAAATATATATAATATATTACGAAACATTTGAATGGGATAAAATAAAATGAATATTAATACAAGGGGTAGTGTGAGAGGATTTCCATGGGGTTCCCCGGCAAGATGTATAGTTTAGTGTGACAAAAAAAGGGTGTCTAGATTAACTGTTGGGTCCATCCCGTAAATAAACGTTAATAAGCCTTAATAAACCTTTAAAGCTCCCATCATTTTTCATGACATACTACAGTGGAGCAGGTTGCATATAATATAACAAGCTTCCCAGGTCTCCATCCGACAGCTTTTATTTTACCTTTGATTTTATTGTCATCTTGTGCAAAGATGCTGTTGCTTCTGGCTAAAATTGGTGCTTTGTTGTGTTTCCCACATGTTCGCAAGGCAAGAAATGCAAGGTGCAGGCAGACACCCGGCTGGCAGTGTTGTCACTGAACTCAGTGACTACAGTCATCAGTGCCATTTGTGCCACAAAGGGCAGTACTTTCTGTTTTAGTATCCATTCATTTTCAATACCCGCTTCCTCCTCAGGGTCACAGGGGCCTGCTGGAGCCTATACCAGCTGTCATAGAGCGAAGGCAGGGTGACACCCTGGACAAGTCGCCAATTCACCACAGGTCTCATAGAGATCCATCCATCCAATTCACCTCACATGCATGTTTTTAGAATGTGGGAGGAAGCTCGAGAACCCAGAGAGAACCCACGCAGACAACTGTGCTTGAAAGAGAATAAAAGGGGAAAGTATTTCATGACATAATTCTAACTGTAAATGTAAAACAAAAACAATTACAACTGTGAAGTGTAAGACTGGGTTTTTGGTTATTCAAAAAGAAAGGTTTGAGTTTTTATGTAAATAACAAAATATTTTTGCATTTGCAGTGTATAAAATGTATTAAAGTGTATTAAATGATTTTTGCATCATTTAAGTATCCATATGAGTTTGTTCTACAGAAGAAGAAAAAAAAAGGTTTTATAATGGAAAACTTATTATGACCTAACAGATGACGGACCTCTAATTAGTTGAAGGAAAGTGAACTACCGAGACTTTTATAGGTTTTATCGAGACATACTTTAACATAGGCATGTGAACCTCTTAGTAATAGTAATAGTAATAATCAATAAACACACACACACACACACACACACGATGGTCGTTTGCCAGCTTAATAGTTTTCACCCTGTTTTTGAAGTCATTGAACTACTGCATGTGGAATACAAAAATAACAATTTTTGCGAGTTGCCTGCGTTTGTCTCTCGACGTCCGTGCGTCATCCTCTGGTGGCTTTTGAGCTCTCTCAGCCACCGTATGGTTTGGCCTGAGAAATGGCATTACAAAACATCTGTTTAGCAACCAAAACTCGTCACCACCTTCTTCATAAGGACTGCAGACTCTGACCACGTAATATATATATCAGAGTGAGCGCTTTGGCGCCGGGAGCGACCAACGAGTGTATGTGGCTGGTCTCACTGATAAGAAAGCCCTGCCCATCTTGCGAACTCAAGGCACTAAATAGCAGTATGTTCCATGCTTTCGCTGTCGATCAGTGAAGTTGGTACACACGCTGCGACACACTGAACTGACTGTGAGCCTGCTTTCTGCGCGACGGGGGGGAGCTACTGACTGTTTAGTAAGTATCACATAACACATTTGACCTGACGTTAACTTAGCATGTTGGTGGCTAGCTTGTCGTTCGTGATCTAACACCTTTGAAGTCCTCGATAAAATGCGAGAATGTCCTCGGACTTTGTTACATCAGATGTATAAAAGCCGTAGAATGTTCTTTCACTGCTGGTCTTCCACTTTAAATGAGACAGAAGGCTGAAATAGTTTGTCTAGGTTTCACATCATTCCCGTCACGGGACACCGTCAGGTAAACTTGACGCTGTCACTCCTGTCCGCAAACCAGGAACTATATGAGCAGGAACGAAACGTATTCAAAAGAATTTTCTTCTTCCTGCTTCCCGACTACTTCTCAATTGTCGTGTCTCCACACATTTTGTTTGTAATGATGAGTGTTTTGTTAAATAGTTGAATAATAATTTAAAAAATATTCACTCACAAGGAGTATCGTCATTCACAATAAAACATATCGTCACACACACACACCTTAATTTAAGAGGAAACTGCCAAAGTTAAAGTTAATATCTCAAAATGCTAAAGCTAAAATTTAGTTCAGTCATTCAGCCACTGTGTGTGTGTGTGTGTGTGTGTGTGTGTGTGTGTGTGTGTGTTAGAAGTTGAAAATTAAAAGCATAAATATGTTCTGATGTTGAAGCTTAACGTTTTTTGCTGGTTGGCTAATATATAAAGTGATCTTTAAATATAATATTAAATGTCATATTGTAATTGCCTTTGATAATAAATTGTTCCCTTGGAAAGAACATTATTCGACATTATAAGACCACACGTGTGAAAAAAAAATAATTTAGAGCATCAGTGTGGTATGACAAGTTGTAAATTTGAAGCACTCATGTATTTTATTGTACAAACTAAGCTTTTGTCGCTTCAATAAAAACCCTAACCGTTTTTAATACCCAATCTCAGAACATGTGGCTGCCAATGCTTGGAATGACTGCCCTGCCACACCTAGGAGGATTCTATGGTGGATTCACCACCCGGAACGAGGTGAAGACCTGGTACCCGACCTTGAAGAAACCCTCTTGGCGGCCACCAAATGCCGCCTTCCCCATAGTGTGGGCTGGCCTCTATACAGGCATGGGGTAAGCACAATCTCCACTCGCCGTCTTTCACTGTAGCGACATTTCCACTCACATTAAAATTGCAAATGTGGCTGATGGAAACAATTTGCAACTAAACTGCAGTGGAAACATTTTTTCACTTTTTAAAAAGATTTTTAAGCCATGTTTTATATTCATACATAGGAACTGGACTTCTAGGGTACAATGTAGCAGGTCTCACAGGAAGTTCGAGTGCATGAATCACTGGACCTTTTTTGCATCACCTTTAAAAAAAATTCCACATATAATGAGCCAGCCTTTGCAGCATAACTTCCATAACATGTATTTGCCTTTAACTGACACTGAATGACTTAGTGTTTTAACACAACAGTAGAAAACATGCTTTTGTAGCACGTCGTCACTCATGGAATGAAGCAATCATTACACTCTTTTGTGTCTTTTCCTTATTTTAAAACTAGAACTTACATTTTTCAGTTTTTGTAATGGAAACTCTGCTTAGTGCTGATATGCGATGCATCTCCTCATGAAGAAAATCTGACTTTGTACTGCAGGTACGGCTCCTACTTGGTGTGGAAAGAGCTGGGGGGTTTTACTGAGGATGCACTGGTTCCCTTGGGACTGTATGGGCTGCAGCTAACTCTAAACTGGGCCTGGACTCCTCTCTTCTTTGGCGCACACAAAATTAAACTGGTACGTTTAACGTAGTTATCGCCCATAACACATGGGTCATCCATTCAATTTGAGAAATGTTCAGTCACATTCCAAGCCGCTCACTCTCCTGGCTCTATTAATTCCAGGCCCTCATTGACTTGGTGCTCCTCACTGGAACCGTCGGAGCCACCATGGTGTCCTGGTATCCCATCAGCCGCACTGCAACTGTGCTATTGGCGCCCTACCTGTCCTGGCTGTGCCTCGCCACCTGCCTCAACTACTGCATATGGAGAGACAACCCCGAGAAAAAAGAAGAGTAAGATCCGCGTCCGCTTTGGCAGCCATGTGAAAAATGAATCATTGTGAATCATGAATCAAAGACCAAACACTGATAAAATACCATTGTGAGTGATCATGTGATAATTAAGAAACAGGGTCACTCTTTCCAGATGTCTGCAACTTGAGCTGTTCTCTAGATGGCATGAGGCAGCCGTATGTCACCTTAGCAGGCGCTTCTGTTTGGGAAAATTGAAAGTGTAACTTGAGGGAAATGTGCCACTGGTCTTTTTCACTGTTTGAAAACAATTTTGAACACACCGCTAATTAATATCAACCAAGCGCTTTTAGATCTGGTAAAAAGTCATCTTTTTATCTGTGTTGTGTGCTTGCAAAGTTGTTATTTCTATTAAAGTTGAATGACAATAAAATCTATATATATACTACATTTCCCAATGCAAATGTATTCATTCTTTCAGTAGAAACTCCAAAAGTTGATTGAAGTAGAAACTGAGACCACTGCTGAAGCCCTTTGAGTTTCAAATCAGAACCTACAGTATTAACAGAGGGTTTTGTGTCAGTCAGCAGTAATGATGAGACATTTTAAATTTTAAATTTAAAAAAAATGTCCATTTGTAATGTTAAACCAACCAATCTGAAATTTGGGCAAAATATTTTTCAGCTAAAGTGTAAGTTTACCTTTTTTTGTCATTACTGCTGTGACAGATACATTTCTCACTTTAACAAGTTTCTTTTTTTTTTTTTTTTTTTTTTTAAATATCCTTAAAATAACACAGTCATTTAAGATAACAATAAGTTTATTTCTGTACATGACGCAAAAAAAAAAGTTATTTCTTCTCGGTGGGTTTCTCTGGAGTGTCGTCTGCTGATTTAGACAATCTCTCTATTATTGTCTTCCACAATCCCTTTTTCTCATCATCCATCTGTTGCATATTTCCTGAAGATTGGAAAAAACAAAAAGCATATCAACTGTAAGGAACTGTGTTTCTAAAGCAATCAGTAAATCTAGTGTGAATAATAGTGGGTCCATACCTGACAAAATGACTTTACACTCTTCCACTGTGACTCCAGTAAAGCTTGTATCTCTAACACGAGGAAACTGTAAAGACACACAGTAACATGTGACTTGAGGAGAAGTTGAACTTGTTTAATAGCAGTGTGTACGTTGTGTAGTATGATTATACAAAATCACTGTGGACATTAAACGTATAGGTTTTCAATGAAATCATTGCTCATGCGGAACCAAATGTAAATGTAAACCAACAAGGACTTTGACATGAGGCCAGTTTAACAGTTGTTGTCATTTTTGTAGCTTTTTGAACAGCTCCAGAAGGACTGCACTTACACGCTGCCTGTATGTGTTGGCCTTTATGCGTGCCAAGCTTTCATACATCTGGTCACACTTCTCTGGGTCTGAGATCTGACAGGGAAAAGAATAATGCCTGTGTCAAATAAATGCACCAGAACAGTGTAGACAACTTCCAATTTTCAAGCAACATCTAAAGAGGCATTTGAAGGGGGGTTCAAAAATATAATATTTTGCATTGCATTATGCTCCACAACAAATGTTAGATTTCACATTTTAGACCACAAACGCATTTATTAACAATGAATTAAATGAATTCCCAGAATTACGCAAAGTGCACCTCAGGCATGTTTTCTGGCAACAACATGCGTCTCCAGCCAGGAAGTGCTTTTTCCAGAAATAAAACATTTGATGCTTGTTTTTTTGTTTTTTCTGTCAATGTACAATTTTTCGGTATACTACGGGGAGTATATAAATCGCGTGAGGATGCTAAAGCAGGGACACTGGAGTTTGACAGAGGACATGTCTAAATTGTATCTTGTAATGTAATCTCAAAAGAAACATTTTAATAACACCGGATGACGCAATATGTTTAATACTTGAAATGTTTCTTAGAGAAAAAATATTCAGGGTCAAATTCAGGTTCACCATAAAAAATTAAACGTGGTTAAGAAAAATGCACATTTAAAGGAAAGAGGTCTTGCTGTTGGCACCGTTTACCACCATCTGCCAATGACCACTAAAATCCACTTAGCTAGTTTAGCTCCATTGAGCGCGGGGCGAACAGCAAGCGTACCTGTGTGTTTTCACCCTCCCGGAACGCCGCAGCTACTCTTTGCCGAAGAACAGTCCCCAAATCTCGATCTTTCTTGAGCTCTTCCCGCGGCCATTCCTCACACAGTTTCAAGAACCGACGATACCTGGTAGCAGACATCTTTGGTTACGTATTGCACACAGCACAGTGTTGTGAAAGGACGCCTTTAAGAAGTTTGACCTTTATCGGACACCGTGCCGTGTGTTACATCAAAATCTTCCCCCTCCTTCTGCGTGCCCGTGAGTCCCTCACATTTCTGCATCTTTCAGCCGTGCGAGTTGTTAGCACACCAGCAATGCCGGGATCAGAGAGCAAGAAAGGCACGTCCGGGGTGATGGACTGGGTCAGTTCGGCTTGTCGATTCGCTACCGACCGAAACGACTTCAGAAGGTTAGTTTCATTATCAATTCTTTGTTTGTTAGCTGGATAAACGACCGCTGTCATTAGCTTTGCTAATGCTAACGTTAGCTTACAGTGGGTCTTAATCGTGCCCTTTCCTCGCTTAAATCCTCATGGAATTGTCTACAGTTGTTGTTTTCTTTTTATTTGTGCAATATAGCCTTATTAGATACGAATTCAAGGATTATACACAATTAGCATATTTTCGGTATTGAGTTGAGTTACATAAAAGTCACATTAGGAGTAGGAAAACTAACTTTACCTGGCAGTTAATTTTTTTCATTTCTAGGGCAGTCATTTCATATACCAATGGTGATCATTTTTCGGCTGCGCAGAGGCTACTAGTGACTCAAATTATGCATTTTCTGTCATTAACAATTCTTGAATTCTTTCCCCCTCCAAGGAATCTTCTGGTCAATTTGGGCCTGTTTGCTGCGGGTGTGTGGGTCGCAAGAAATCTTTCAGATTTTGACCTGATGTCCCCGCAGCCGGTGACATAATCTGGCCCCGATTATCCCAGGACGATGGTGAGTTTATGCTCTTTGTAAAAGCCAAGGAAAACACTGCGCAATGGCATCTAAGTGTATGTCTTAATATTAGTTGGTGTTTAAAAAAAAAAAAAAAAAAAAAAGCACTATTGTATCGCAAGGTATTAAACGATAATGTATAAACTGCCACAAACTTACATTCGTTTTCTTCCGCAGGTGTTTGGCCAACCAGGTGATCCAGATCCAGACCAATCATCTTGTTCATGTTTTTGGTTTATTTCTTCTTCTTCTTTTTTTTAAAACTTTATAATTGTTTAAGTCAGTGTACAGTTCGTGTGTGAAACATATTGTGTCCACCGGTTCTTGTTGTTATAGGACTGTGCAGCTTTTTTGTTTTTTCGTTATCTTCAAAGAATGTCTGATCACATAATCTGATTAATGATCTTATGCATTTAAATGGTGAGTGATTTTATGCCAGCAATGTCAGCTGAGGAGTTCTTTGTTGCTGCTGCCCGTAAACATTTGTCTGCAGGTAGAAAATCTCTCTCCCTTCCTCGGAGCCTTGACTTGGCTGCCCAGGTTTTGGCTGTTGATTTGGGTTTGAAACCAGCGGTGCTATACGACAGCAACGCTGCTTGCGCAGAGCAAGTTCAGCAGTACTTGAGCTCTTTGCAGTCCGCGCAGCTCGTGTCCAAATCGCTGCTCACTCTGGATTTGAATGGAAATGTTGTCATAGTAAATCCACTCGCAGTCAGATCCAACTTAGAACAGCTGTTTGGTGACAGCAGAGTGGCTGTGATTGACGTGCGCCACTCACTGGACCAGCCAGCTGTCCTCAGCACACTGGAGGGGGAAGTGAAGAGGACGGCACAGGATTTACTGCTCGTCCTCAGGGACCTTGAGCAACTGAAGGGAGCCGAGAAACCTCAGTATGTTGCGGAGAAATCCGAGGAATGGAACCTGTGCACAGTGTTTGGCCTGTTACTGGGATACCCAGCCACTTACTGGTTTGATCAGACCAAAAGTCATGAAAACTGCCTTGCGATGACGCCCCTGCTGGTGACCACAGCCTGGGCAATCTGGCAGGCTGGTGCCACGAGTCACAGATTCTGTCTGTACTCCTTCAGCATCCCGGCTGCTCTTCTTCAGGAGCTGCAGACCAACTTGGGACACTGGAGGATGTGTTTACGAGACGGGTTTGAGAGGCAACACGTGCTAAAAGATCTCGAAATTTGTCAGAACACAGTCACCCTACCCTCAATGTGTTTGTAAAGCTAGCATACATTTGTTTTTACAATAAGCAGTGACAGAATGTGTGGATTTATGTTGCCCTTCTATTAAATTATATCAAAACATCTTTATTTACTGAGCATGGACTCTTTCTTTCTTTTTCTTTTTTTTGCCACTATGACTGAAGCTCTGCACGTCGTCAAACAGTCACAGTGTAAAATATATTTGTTATATCAAAAAAATCTACTGCTTTATACGTTTGTTTTGTTTCATATGTCTAAAATGTGTAAGTATATAAGTAAAACTGCTAAGAAATCCTCTTAGTAATTTAACTGAATTCAAATTAATGACAACTTTTACATGTTATACTGAAAAGGTAAATCGTGGGTAGAAGGAATTTGATGTGAAATGCCATCATTTTTCAGTGAGGAATATTTCATCTGGATGTACATAATCAAACAGTGGGTGATATTTAGTAACGAGAAACATTTGGAATAATCTTCTTGTTCAATGTCCACAGTTTCCCTTCTTATTTAATTTCTGTACATTTTGTTTTTCAACTAATTAGGTAAGTGTTTACTCTCACAACATGCAAGATAATCATTTGTCATAAAAACAGATTTTTTTTTTAGAAATGAAAATAAACAACTGTTTTAATGTTATAACGTGACACACAAACTTATAACAATCAGATTTATTCAAGTTCTTAAGTCTGAGGTAGTTTATACTTTCTTAAACCAGCCTAAAGGTTACTGTTGGAGAATTTAAAGGCTCAATATGAAGACGGCCATCACCAGAGTAACTGCTGCTGTAATTATCTTCTACCACGAGCCACTCTTTCAGTTAGCGAGTAGCTCTGTGTGTATTGGACCATATCGGGACAGTTGGGATAATATGGTGGCTATAATGCCAAGAGAACTTTAGACATTTTATATTTCATATCTCTGAGCACCGGTGTAAACCACAAAGTACAAGTGCCATCTTAAGTAGGGGCAGGTTACATGATTCTACAAGCTGGTAAATATTATAGAAATTAAATATACCGTGTATAGTATACTATACTGTACACATTCTGAACGTATAGTCTGAGAAAATTTATGTCACATAGTGAGCAAAGTAAATTTCCTAAGGCCGTTCATGTGACAATCTACCGAAATTTCTGCTTTGTGAATTTGTTGACATATTCATATATGCATTGATATATTCTAACATTAGCTAAATGTTACATTTAAAATTTTGTTGTACGTTGCTCTTGAGCTTTGCTCTTCTTTTTTTCTGCTTACCATAGTACATATTGGAATCGCTAGAACATAAAAAAAAGAAAACTATTTAAAAATAAAAGACATGCCTGACATGAGGTGAATAAAATGTCTTCAGTGGGATTGTGAGGTATGGGCTCTGGCCACATCACAGAAACATCCATGATTTCACAGAATCGGAGCCTCCAAGAAAATCCTGGTTGGGCCGTCAGAGTCTCCTGCAGTTGCAGGAAATGCTGCGCTGAAACACGGCAAGTGCTTAACATTCTAACGGGAGTTAATACAGCGGAAGAGAACTTGGCCATGAGACATGGCGTCAGCATTTTTTTTTTTAATCTTTGCATTCCGTTTCCATTGTTTGTTTGTCTTGATCTAAAATCATGTTTACTTCTTAAAAGCACAGCACCTTTAAAGTTCCAGTGTCACAATTACAATGATATACTGGAATTAAATAGAATAAAAAATGCATATGTATGCGATATATATATGTGTATATATATATATATATATATATATATATATATATATATATACACATATATATATATACATATATATATATATATTTAGTTATATTAAATAACTAAAATTTAAAACTGTAGTGTTTCCTAATAATCAGCATTTCTATTCCCATAAAGAGCAGGTCCACTTGGAGGGAAGTCACCATACTGCACCAAACTCTTTTCTGCAGTAGCTCCAGGAAAACATGACACCTGATGGTTTTGTTACCACATCACACTTACACACTGGGCCTTTAACTCAACGTCCATCATGTGCTCAGACTGAGCGAATGGCTGACAGCACTTCTCCACAGCGGCCGCTCACTTTGAGCTCGGCCAAGTGGTCAGCCCTGGTGAGCCCAATGTTCAAGATGCCGATGGGGATTTTCCTGTCGCTGGCTGCCAGTAGAAATCTGTATCCTGAATATACCTTGGGTGGAGAGGGGGAGGGGAGCAGAGGGGACACAGTTCAATGCAAAAGTAACTATATTATTTTGTGACACATTTTTGCATTGCTCACGGGTTTTACCTGCAATGAAGAGCCCACGACGAGCACGGCATCCGACTCAGCTAGTCTGTCATGCACGAGATGCACCGTCTGCTTGCTCACGGTGTCCCCGAAAAACGTCACCTCTGGCTTCAGTATGCCGCCGCAGTCCTGGCAGGAGGGAACTCTGAACTGGAGCACCTGCTCGTCCTCTAAGAAGACGTCACCATCTGGAGCCACGCCGCCCATCTGCACGCTCCAGTCAGGGTTCATTGACTTGAACCGGGTTTGGAGGTCCTCCCTGGCCGAGATGGTACCACAGCCGAGGCACATCACCCTGAAGAATCCACCCAAAAACACCGTTACAGTAGAAGCTTGTAAAACCTTTCACATCACTTTGCTCAAGTTAACGACAAACAAACTTCCTGCCAAGCAACAGGGATGTTATACAAATTAGAGAGACGATGAATATGTTTTCATATTCTTAGTGATATTAAGAAATGTCAAAGATGAGAAGCAAAAAATTACAAATGCTTGCATGTGTACTGCAAAATATTTCTGGAGAATATCACCTGTCTTAATCCTTTAAGATTACTATGAGTTATAACTTTTATCCTTAGATACATTCACTTTTGTCATTAATGAAACAATACATTTGTTCACAATTTAGCAAAAATGTTTTGCAAAAAGTTGTCACAGAATAATCTGGATTCAACTGACCAGAGGTCTTGCACAAACATCTGGATCATTTTTTAACAGCTTCGATACTCTCAATAATATAGAGTTTTTTGTTTTGTTTTGTTTTTTTCAACTGTAGCACAACCAAATTGTAATCAGTAATAGTTCTGACCAGTGGTTATTGGATGGGATGTTTGCACTTTTAATAACAATAACAATGTTAGTTTTCTACGTTTGTATTTTTCTCTGTACTGAAAAATCTACTTGGGTCCAGCAACGATGTATTTGTACTTCGTTACCTAGCACCCCTGCGGTCTAGTCTAGATCTAAATCGTGCAATTGCAGGTTAAATCGTGACGAGTGCGTTTCACACCTGTGTGCACAGCCATGCAGCTCTGTCAGCCCCTCCTGTCCCGCCTTCGAATGGAGGGCATCCACGTTCTGCGTGACCAGCCAGTGCAGCTTGCCTCTCTCCTCCCACCGCCGCAGGGTTCTGTGTGCGGAGTTCGGCAGATGGGACGAGAACTGCGGCCACCCCGCGAAGTTCCTGGCCCAGTATCGCTGTCGGGACTTGGCGCTGCGGACAAACTCTGCGTGCTGCATGGGTCTCCTGTCGGTGCGAGCGTACAGGCCGACCCCCTCCGACCGGTAGTCGGGTATCCCGGACTCCGTGGACAGACCTGCGCCCGTGATGACAAACAGCCGCCTGGCCCGGGACAAGAAGTCCTGCAGCAGCTCCAGGGACTGGACATCCGCGGCGCTGCAGGCGGGGACAAATGTGGTGGCCACGCCGGCAGGGACTGAGGATGCTGACCGTGTCGGCGTCGTGCGCAGTGTGAAGATCCGCCGTGGGAATCTCATGTCTGGGGGGGGGGGAGAGAATGTCAAATTTGACACTTGTGCTGCCGCAAAAAGAGTTACGGAGTTCTGCAAACGAGGTGGTTGTTTTTAAGTTAAAAGACATGAAATTGTGCCACTCCCTTCTGCAAAGCGAAGACATTTTGACGTCCTTCGTTAAGAACGTTAATCTATTTAATATTAATGCTAATACCAGTCACGAAAATGTGCAATTTGATCCATAAGGTCGTGAGACGTTCGGTAAACACATGACAGCTTATACCAAGTGACAGTTAAAGCTAGCTAACATGACAGCGACGATATCGGCTCGTTGGGTGACTTAAAGAGTCAAACGCCGTTGTGCATTACATTACCTTTTTCCTTCGTTAAAACTTTAGCTAAGTTTAAAACCAATTACTTAGACATTTGTAAAAAATAAAACGAAGACAGGCTGCATAACATGGGAACCCTCGATGCTGTTACAGTAACAGGAAATGGCAAGTTTTAACGCAACACCGAACGGAAAGCTGCGCTGTAATCTGGGACTTGTAGTTCCATCGCACCCCCCAAAAAAGGATACTCGAAAGGTTTAATTTTTTATTTGTTTGTTTGTTTTTTAACCGTATAATTAGCCACATCAGTAGTCATTAACATTGTCATATTTATAACCATGTTATGGAACTCACACAAAATCTTTATTTTAAAAAATAATATGAAATATTGAGAAAACAAAAAATGAAATGTAATAAAGAAAAAAATACACTGTCCCCATAATACAGCTTTAGCAAAACATACAATTTAAAATGTAGATTTCCTGCATTTAAATGGATGGCTACTTGACAAAAAGGCAGAGATGAATTTTAAGATGAACTTAAAATTCAGTGAAGTTATACAGCAGAGCTTACACAGCAATGTCTGTGACACCGGTAATGCAAAATAATATCACATCAGCAAAATAACATCCACTCTGTTAGCTGAATGAAGAGAGGAAATGGACAGAGTGTGCCAGAGGGAGAGGTTGCACTTCCTTCAGTGTCACAGTTAAAATATGCTGCACACATCTCGGTCACAGAACTCCAAGATTTCTGTGGCGACAAAAGAAACAGGCGTAAATGTGGGTGTTATAGCATCTGTGAGTGTTTTACAAATGCACAAATGTATTTGGTAAAAGTCCTACCAGAGCGCGTGCAGTTGAAGACAGCTTCTGCATGGCCATAAAACTCTCCTAGGATGGAGCGGTAGTCCATGTGGCTTGTGTGGACTAAACACCGAGTTGCATCTTTGAACAGGAGGTCACTCTCCCCGTACTCTTGCGACTCAAAGAGTTTGAACTCTGCATGTGGACTCGCTGACAAAGTATCCTGTTGAAAAATTTTTTTTTTTTTTAAGAAAAAAAAAACATGCATGAATTACATCTAGATGAAATCAGACATTAGTTAATACCCTGTTTTTTCATCAGAATATATATAAAACATTAAAAAAAAACAAGGAACTGCAACTGTGAAAAGACCTCTATCGTTCATAAAGAAATATGTCCATGGGTGAATTTTAGTAAAATATGTCTTAACTGAAGTATTAGGTGCAGATGATTATTTCTAGTGATAGTAACTAACTTGCTACTTTTTGTATTAGGGGGGAAAAAAAATCAGAATTTTCACCACTCAGCCTCCATATTTTTAAGTTTTTATTAATATATACTACTAATACCTTAACGGGGAAGCTAGCTTTCATGTTTCGGAACAATGTGCACAGATATAAATACTTACATAAAATAGAAAGACTAAGTGGTTTACTTTCAAGAATCCGACCACATGAGCTGACCTGTGACTTCATGAGGAAGTCGTACACCCGTGCTGTGAGGATCGGCCGCGTCATGACGGTGTTTGGGGGAATCGTGCCAAGGTTACAGCTCTCCCATTGTGAGAGCGCTGCCCGACGACCATCAGCGCACAGCAGCTCAAAGTCCTCCGACGTCAAGTCCTCCGCCCAGCCAGAGGTGTTTAAACCTGGGACACAACATGAGGCAACACTAAACCTACACAATGCTGTATATTAGCGTCAACGTGTTGTTTCCTTGTGTGTGAAACATCTCACTAAGTATGTTGGCTTCAAGGTTGTGATGCTCAAGGAAGGCCACATCGCCATAGCTTTTGCCGCTGGGGTCTCCAACCAGGCACCTGTTAGTGCCAAGTGAATGATGAAAGGGAAAGTTGAGCTAAATTACATAGTAGAATGACATCTCTCGAGACCAGGGGGTGGGCAAACTTTTTGACTGGTGGGCCACAATGGGTTCTAAGATTTGACAGAGGGACCCGGAGCAGGAGCAGATGGATGGAGTGTTTTTGGGACCAACCTCATTGGAGAAAAAAAAAAAACATATCATGGGATTCATTCATTCATCATTCATTCATTCATCTTCTATCATGGGATTAGTCGAAAATGTGTGCTTTAATGTCAACTGAAAATGAACAAAAGTGTTGCAATGAAATCTGAGTCTCTGAAGCCCCAACGGTATTTAGGTCTTTATTGAACTGACTCTTAAAAGACTGAAAAAATGGATGAAATACAACTATTTTGTAACCTACTTACGATATACAATTTCTTTAAGTTCAGCGGGCCAGATCAAAAGGTTTAATGGGCCACATACGGCCCCCGGGCGATAGTTTGTCCATGCATGCTCTAGATTCTGATAAAATCCAGTTCCAAAAATCTTTAGCGAACCACTAAGGTGGAGGAGAAGTACGTCTAGTGATAATTGTTAAAGTAACGGGATGTAGTTTTCTACAGGTTAATACAAAACAAGGCGAGTAGACTTTTGGGATATTTCTATAATTTCTAACCCAGGCTTTTATTTGGCCAGTAGGGTGCACTGTGTCACTACAGTAGTTCTCTTCTAGTTTCTTATTTTTTTCCGACGATGTGAAAAAAAAAAAGAACTTTTCAAGGTGGAAAAATACTTACCATCACTTTAAATGATTTCAGTAGCTACTTTTTCTGATTGCGTAACGAGCTATTATATGGGGAGTCTGTGACAGCTCCCGAGATAATTGCTGCATGCCTCATGTGCAGAGAATCACTGTGCACACATACCGTAAAGCTCCCATGTTGCCATAGTACAGCTCATTGTGGTTGTCAGCGCAGCGTCTGGTCGCAGCCTCCGAGGTGCCTCCCATACACACTTTGCACAGATTGCCCTGAGAACCAGGCAGGCAGCCTTTCCAGAACACCTTGCTGTACACTGAAACGGCATCGGGCGACAGTCTCGAGAAAGCACACATTAGACCGTATGTCATTTTTCAAGAGTGACCGATCCATGTCAGTACCTTGGTTTGGGTCACAGGGGTGGCTGCTGTTGTGCTCCACACTCAGCGTGTGTCTGTAGGGCAACAACCAGCCAGCCGGGCTGTACATGTAGCCGTGACAGGAGCGACGGCCTCCAAGGTTCCCGATGAAGATGTTTTTGTTGGAGCGCTTTGCCACAGCCACGGCGACCACCGCGGGCAACACTGAGGACAGGGGCACGGGTTATTTCTGCGTAACGGCATCAACCTCTCGCTGCGCTGCTCCATGCGGCTGACATTGTGGCAAGGTCTCACCATCTGATTCTGCATGTGCTGATCCTTCAGCAGGCACGCATTCACTCCCTGTGGGCCAAAAAGAGGAAAAATGGTGTAAAAAAAAAAAAAATACACTGGTACATCATATAATCAGCCTTTGTCACGACTAGTCATCTGAAACAAAACTGATTTTTTTTTTTGTTTTTTTAGCTATTTACCAGCTATGATGGTGATGGAATAAATGAAAAAATAAATTGGATTGGATGAAGAGTAAGAATATTTTGCTGTTGAACTTTGGTTTTAACGTTAGCATTTTAAATTTACAGTACATTTTAGAGTAATAGTATTTTTTATTGCCATTGCTTATTTATTGTGCTACAATACTACTTCTACAACAACCGCAACAAGTGCAATGACAGAACAGAAAATATTCAAATCTGAGAAGTGGAAACTGGCTAATGGTTTAAATCACACAGACATGCACGCACACGCACGCGCATACACACACATCAAAAGTTAAAGTAGGACAGCATCTTACAAGTACTGTCAATTTTTCTTGCATTGTGAATGGAACTCAAGGCTGACGTGTGCGGCGTCTTACCATAATATTCTGTGACAACAGGAACAAGACCGCACTTTCCTGCTATGTAGGAGTGTGTGGCGTCCAGAGAGACAGCGTCCACCTCGTCCTTCTGCGGCAACAGTGGAGGAGACAGTACGTGAGACTGTTGCTCAAAAGCGATGAACCTTTTCCACATTGACACCATGCGTGTTGGTATGAAGTGAATGGCTTGCCTTAATTTTCTCAATGCATTCCCTCATAGAGACGGCCCTCACGCACACCAGTGGGTCTGACTTTATACTGAGAGCCCACTGCTCACATTTCTTCTGCTCTGCGTAGCTGATACAGCACCATCGCACAACGCTGTCCTCCAGGGAACTTCCTGCACAGAGAGCCTCAGTAAGCTTCACTAACACAGTTGGCGTGTTTTTATAAGGTTGCCACATGCAAGTTTGGCTCAGCACCTTCATGTCCGAGACCTTTGAGCAGCGCCACGTAATCCAGGCCCAGCACCTGACTGACATCAATGTCATCTGCCAAAACAGAGAGTTTCTCTGTGGCGTCCTTGAAGAGAAGGTCTTTTTCTCCAAACAGCGATGATGTGAAGAGCTGGAAGCGCTGCTTCTCCCTTCCTCGTTGGCCAAACAGTGTCTTGATAGTGAGAGATACCAATTTTAGTTTGGAGGACGATGATGCAATAATGGATATCCAGTGTGAAAGCAGGAAGTGTCATATTCGTGCTTAAAGAAAAAGGCAAAGGGGGGGAAAAAAATACCTGTGCTGTTTCTAGAAACTTGCGAGCAACCTTGCGAAAGTTGAATCTAGTGACCACGCCCCCTCCTGGACCATGTCCCAGATTGCAGTTTCTGTAGTGGCTGAGAGGAGCTTGTGAGCCGTCAGTGCACAGCAACCTAAATCTGTCTCTGTCACTTTCTGAGTGGAGAAAAAGAATGAGAAAAGGATAAGCAAATTATGCTAATGATTCTGTACAAAGTTTCTGCACAAACTTTGCAGTACTAATATAAAAATATAGGCTGGGACTATGGCGGGAATGAAGAGAAGGGAAGTGCAGCACTTCTACTGTATGCAGACTGCAGAATGGCGCTGAGATGTACGACTTTGAATTTGTTGCCTTTCTTTGTCAAATACTTAACACCTGTTTCAGATCACATGTAAACGTTATGAGCCTGTTTAGTTCCTTCTTCTTACAACTTTAACTTTAAAACACCTCACTATGTTGAATATTAATGATACTGTTTAGAATTATGATGGATGGCATAAGTACACAACAAAACATGACTCCGTCACCAAGTAAGTCAGTTTAGTTTCTGCACAAGTAAGAGACACAATTGGTTTTTACTTCTCTATATAACATGTTATAAGACAGTGGTTTGTTTGTTTTTAATGGTTGATATCTTATAGACCAATCATTGGCATGACCAAGGGAGGTGTATTTACTCTAGAAGAACACCAGTCACTTTATTAGGTACAATGTTCACAACGTTCTATTGTCTGTTAAGACAAATAGCCAATCAGAAAATCACATGGGAGCAACTCAATGCATCTGAGCACACAGCCGTGGTAAAGACGACAGGTTGAATGAAGTTCAAAGAAGTTCAAATCAGAATTGTGAATAAAGGGGATTTAAAACTGACTTTAAACAACACACTGCTTCACAAACTGCTGATCTGCTGGCATTTTCAGACACAACTGCAGGCCACTTTCCTTAGGTATCGAATGCGAGGAGGGTTTTCCATAGAAAGTGGCCAGTGAGTGTAGAGGGTCAATTTACCTTCAATACTGTCAAGAGCTAGGTGGTCCACAAATGCAACATCTCCAGCGCCGCTCCTCAGACATCTGTCAGGGAGAGAGAGAGAGAGAGAGAGAGAGAGAGAGAGAGAGAGAGGGAGAGAGAGAGAGAGAGAGAGAGAGAGAGAGAGAAAGAAACAAAACAAAACCCGGTCTTCTCATGCTTGAAATGCAGCTGTACACCTTGAGGTTGTGTGGAGGCCGACCTGAGAGCCCCCTGGCCGCTGTAGAAGGGCTCGCTGTGCGACGTCTCGCAGTGGTAATTCTTCTGGCGGATGTAAGACTTCTGGCCTCGGCACAACGCGCAGAGTGGCGGCGCCAGAGCGGCGGCTCCAGGGACGCAGCTGGCACTGAAGAAGGCGCCGACGTCTGCTCGAGACAACGGCGTGAACAAGTGAAGGGAACCGGACAGACTCGTGGAGGGGGTACCCTGCAGCTGATGATCATTGTCATCCCATTACCATGACTCAGCGGCTGCTCCTTTGACCAGCTCAGGTAGTTGCGGGACAGCAGGAAGCCCAGCGGAAGACTCCAGCCCGCCGTCCAGCGGAGGCCACTGTGACAGCTCCTCAGGCCCTGCAGGGAGCGGATGTCCACGGTGCTGTTGGTCACCACGGCCACAGACAGGACGCAGGCCCCTGCACACACCACGGGGCAGCCAGTTGGGAAGATTTTTTTTTTGTTGTTGTTTATATTGTTTAGCTTTTTTTTTTTTTTTTTTAGATCACTGTCACATTAACAGGTGTCTGCTGGTTACAGGGTAAGCGCTATTGAGTCCAGAGAGTGGTCAATAAAGTTACCGAAGACAGTGGTCAATAAAGTTATGGAAGAGACAGCGGAGTTTCTCTGTGAGTTTGTCCTTTTCTTGTTCAGGTGCCATTCCCTCCTCCTTTTTCATCTTCTATCTACTGCTTCTATTGGCCGAATCATAAGGAGTGTCCAGAAGAAGCCCACCAGAGGGGTTAAGTCTCAGCCACGACCCCTCCCTGCAACCAACTAATAGCCAATCAGACAGGATTTCAACCCATATAAACTCCATATGGGGCCAGGATCTTCATTCTCCCTTGGAAGGGCACATGGAGACTTTCCTTCTTGGTTTAACTGAGACGGCTCCTCTGGACAAACCACAGGGAATCCATGCACATGCTTGCTTGATTTTTCAGTATTAAACCTGCAAGGACTTTTGTAGAGCTTCTAGTTGGACAAGACAACACAGCACATCGCCAAGCTGCCATCAAGCTACCTTCGCCGTAAATCTCCTTGGCGACCGCGATGAGGCCGAACTGCTTGACAGCAGAGTAAACGTCCCCCGCATCCAAGGTCACGACGTCAGCACGGTTCGCCTGGAACCAAAGGACAGACACTCAAATGCAAAGTCAGAGAGGACAGTTCATGAGAGAGGACACCTCATCAGATTGCTGTCGGATAAAATGCTCAGTGTTTGAAGATTTGTCACAAAAAATGACCCATGTTTCTGTATTTGTATTATGTCTCATGAAAAAATATCAGTTCTATTTCAGCATTATGAAGCCCATAGACATAAAATCCACCTGTTGTGGTAGTTTAGGTTTCTGCAATGTGAAACACAAATACATTATCAAGAGAGCTGAATGTGTATTTGGCAAATCTTCTGTATACTTTAGAAGAAAACGGTACAAAAACGCTGAACAGTTCAGCTAATTGTTTTATTTTGAAATCGTCAACTTTTAATTGATTATTCAGGAAATCTGGCTTTAATAAGACGGACTGGAGCTGGACACATAATACTTCATTGAGCCAATACAATGATGTGGACTATCTTTTCTTTTGCACTTTCTTTTGCTTTAAGTCAAGACAGCGGAGTTGCAGAGCGGCTCACCCTGATCCTCTCGATGCAGTCCGTTGTGCTTGATGCCCGCACACACGACAGTCTGGCGAAGGCCGAGACGGCGGCAGGCGGCAGCACTGTGACCAGAGCTTTAGCAAGTTCTGCACACTTCCTCTGCTCGGGATCCGACACGGTGCACCAACGTATCTTCTTCGCTAGCAACAGAAAATGGCAAAGGGCAGTTTGTGCAACCTCACCAAAGACTTTTCACCTTTTGGAATTAGTGCATCTTGTTGGTTAAAGCCAATCCTCTAGACTGAGCAATGACAGATGTTACAAATAATTATTTGTATAATCTATTTTATTTGTATGCACAAAAGCAAAAATAAATACACAGAAGTGAAGTAAAAAAAAATGACTTGACAAAAAGGAAAAAGCATGAATTTGCACAGACACAAAACTCACCCATGAGGCAGCTGACAAAGATGAGACAAAGTGAAAAGGCATAAATTCCTTTCATTCTGCCTCCTGTGGCTCCGATTTGTAACAAGTGGGTGCGCTGCGCACGAGAGAAAGCTGTCCGACCTCAAACAACAACTCCGTGCACGGCATAGATTAGCACAGGGTTGGAGGAGTTGGCAGCGAGTGCACGAGGGCTGTCCCTCTGAAAACAATAAAATCATCTCTTTTTTTCCCTCTCTCTCCCACACACACACACACACACACACACACACACACACACACACACACACACACACACACAAACATATGGAAACTATTTAGCGCACACATGGACGACCTCTGGTCAAAACTGGCGTAGAGTCCAACGAGCCACTCTAAGGAACCTGGCTTCTTCTGTTTCACACAAGACCGATCAGTCACTCAGACAATACAGCCTTTTAAAAAAATAAACAGCAAAAAAAAACAAAAAACAACAATAAAACAGAGGCAGGCGAGCATGCAGATAGAAGAACAGTGCAATCTTCTGTTCAGTCCTCAGTCTTTATGTTCATGTGGCAAAATGGTTCCGACAAATGACGAGCAGTCTGGCATTGTTGACGTTGGAGAGTGCAAAGCAGATTATTGTTGCGCTTCATTCAGAGGGAGTTCTGAGAGGAGGCCGTGCAGATGCTGGACCCTCGCCACCTGCAGCCGCACGCTCGGCTTCCTCTCTGTCAGCTCAGCCGCCAGTCTGGTGATGCGATCCTCCAGCTGTCAGCGCCAAAAAATGCAAAACATCCGAGTTTCACATCACAAGTGAGAAAGTGCCGACACCAAAACAAAAATACCCTCCCTAAGTGTCCCCCTTTGTGCTGGAATCCATGCCCAGATACATGTCAGGGGTCTTGTTTAAAAGGGGGTCTGAAATTAAAACTGTGCCAGACTAAACATTCAACTCAAGATGCTCTGGCGACCTCCGAGGGGACTGCGCTAAGAGTCAGTCTGAAGTGTCCAAGTGCGGTTTATTTTAGTGCAGTCACCAACATTTACCCAATATTTAATATTTGATAATAATGGACATACCAAATACGTCAGAGTCTGAAATGTGTAAGACATTAAAATAAAATGTGGGAATTTAATATGAAGAAAACAATCTGAATGGTGAAGTACTCAGAACATCAATTATAGCCCCCAAAAGAAAACCACGTTTGAATTTGCAGGTGCGGGCTCACAATAACGCTCTTGTACATGCTGAGCACAATTAGATATTCTGTTTGCCTCTAGTTAGAATCATAACCAATGCAAACAATAGTGTTCCTACCTCTTGCAACTCTTCACAAACAGCCTTGGTTTCCATTCGGTCATCCTTTCCACTGGTTTGGAGCCAACCCTTTAAAACATCCCGCAGCTTTTGCCAAGCCCTGAGTGCACACACGTGCCATTTAGTCAGTACACTTGCAAAGGATATAATGGCTTTAGCAGCTCGACAAGAATGAAAACACTGTTCTCCTCACTGGAGCTGTTTTTTGTCTTGCTGGTACGTCTTCATGTCCAGCTGGATGCTGAGCAGCTCCGTGATCAAAGTGGAGTCTGTCTCTCCCGTTTCTCTGCTGGAAGTATCTAGAGGAAGTACGGTAATAATAATAAATAAATACTAGGGTATTTGCTGTCCAGCATGACATATATATATATATTTCTGTTGTACTTGAGTTACATTTTTTTTTTTAAATAAACCGCAAAGAGAGGTAAATTGCAGCTTTACCTGGAGAAGTTGATGGTTGTTGGAAACCATCTCCAAAGCCTGAGCTGCAAGCATCGATTTGCTTGGAGAAGAGAACAGGAGTCAATTCATAAAACCATGTGAAGCCACTTGATAATTGCGCTTAACAGTCTAAAAAAAACAGGTCAACATTACCATATTTTCAGAACTGCCGGTCATAAAAGCAGAAGGGGGCAAGAGAGCATCTTCTCCTGTGGAGTCAAGCTGTCTTTGGTTGCTGAGCAATGGAAGCAATTAGTTTTGGTCAGTGAAGATTTACTGATGAGTGCCATGTGTGTCTGCAGTGGATTTCATGTTTATAATGCAGTACTGTCCACCCAGTGGTGATGAAAAAAACAACAACATTACTATATATTCAGTGGAGTCTGGGGCAGCGCTTCATAACCTCCAATCTGATCGCAGTGGTCACAAGTGAGCCTTCTGCAAAAAGCAACAACAAACTCTTGGAACCATCCACATCAAGACCTCTAATTAATTAAAGCCTTGTGAATTCACAGGAAGTATCATTTAACATGTCATTCATGTGACTAACCTGGCCATGTGACAAAGAGCAGAGTAAAGAGTGAAGTCTATTTTGCCATAAAACCTCTCCATTAACTGTTTTTTTTTTTTTTTTTTTTAAATGTTAACGATTTTATTATGATTAAAGTTGCGGTCACCTCTTCCAGCTATTAAAGCTCCCATATTACACAAAATTCACTTTTACTATTGCTGTTGTTTTATGGAACAATAAAACACAGCCAGTTTTGTTGTTTGTTTTTTTTACTTGTTTTGCTTGCTCCACACCAGTTGTTATGCAAACTCACTCTCTGTGAATGTGCGATCTGAAAGCAGGCATCAATTGGGCCTTTAAAGCGACAACATGTAGGAGGAGTAAGGTGAAATATTCATTAAAAAGTAACAGAGAGAATGTCCCTGTCACAGTGAGACAATGTAACTAGTCTTAGAGGCTATTGCTTATGCAATAATATGAAATAATGAAAATGTTTTCCACCTACTAATTTAATGTAGAAAAACCAAAGTCTTAGTGTACGGAGTACACGCAGGACAGTCCGGGACTCACAAGTTGTTGTGTTCTTCCACTTCGTCTTCCTCAGAGTAACACGGAGAAAGAGTTCTGAACTCGGTGGTGGTCAAACAGAAGGTCACCGTCTTTTTTGGCTGCGTTTCTCGAACCTCCCGTTTCTTCTGCGGCTTAGCGAGCGCTTGCTGTTTCCAGCGCATTGCACAGCTCCTCACGACCCTGTGCAGACGTCGCAACCTCTGCAACGCACACATTGAAATAGTGCACATCCAGCAGCAAACATTAGATATGAGCGTGACTCTTTCATCCAAACACTGAAAAGTAACATTAAAGGTTAAGGGTGTGATATTTGGAGATTTTGAAGAAGAAACAGTGACATCAAGTGGTCACATTTTAGATTGCAGCGTCTTTCACTGCCTCCTGAGCTTGCCAGGGAACTACTGTGGCCCGTGCACCCAAACCTGGATACCTCGACCACCTTCTTCTTTCTGCAATTACACACTTTTATTCATGCATTTACGGGCAGTATATTAAGTGTTTACCAATATAAAAAACATAAATCAAGCCAAATTTTACACACTGGACTTTTTAAAGGTCACTTTGCACCAACCTGCTCCTCGCTGTATTGTGTCAGGGTCGTGGTGAGGTCGCTCATCTGAGCGGCGTAGGTGAGGATGTAGGAGACGCCCTCCCTCAGCAGCTGGTCTCTGTAAACCTGGGCCTCTCTGGCTGCCTGCTCCTGTCTCGCCCGCTGCTCTGCCAGCCAAAGGCTCCAGCTGCGTAGCACCTGCAGGGCGGGATCAACAGAACCATCGTGGAGTCGGCGCCGGCTGACGGGGTCTGATCTTTGGCACTGTGAGCGTTACCTTAGCCTGAAGCGTGAGGGACCAGTGCCAGAGCGCGCGCTCAGTCTGCTCAGACTCCCTCCGTCTGTGCTGCAGCTGTGGGCAGAAAATGCGCAAAAAAGTCGGTGAGGCAAAGGGCCACGGCAGCCTGGACCAGCTGCCTGCTGCTATTTCCCTCTCTTTACATCTGCAGACAGGAAGTATTTCGTTAACAACGTCCAATGTATCCCGACAAGGGATGCAAATTATCGATTCATTCATTAATCATTAGTTGATTGACCTTATCGATTGATTAACGATTAATTGATAAGCAGCGACCTTTCGTGAGAACCTACATTTCACAATGAAAAAACTGTAAGGAACACAGTTAACCCTTAGATAATGTTGAGGGGCCAGTGTGACACATTTTTACATTAGAGAACAGTAAAAACACCCTAAACATTGATCCTCTGACTCTAAGTTGACTTCTAATGGGTCACATTTGTTTTTTGTTTTTTAAAGTTGCTTAAAGTTGTCTAAACTGCCACTACACAGTTATAATTATATTAACTACCCATGTAAGAAAAGGTAATTGCGTCTAATTTAATTTAATTTAATCGATTAAATTCTTAATCGACAATTAATCGATAATCGATTAATTGCTAACATTCCTAATCCCGACATACCAAGATCTTCTCTCTATGATTTTACACGTTCATAAATCAACTGAATCCAGAGCTGCAGTCAATTTGTCTGTATAAAGGCGTCGGCTTTCACAGGCGTGTACAAGGAATGGACAACAGCAAACCTTTATTTTCCACTGTTCAAAGTATTTCTGGTACATCTTCAGCTTGAGCAAAAGGTTTCCCTGCCGTTTCCTAATCTGTGAAATGACATTGAGAACATTCAAGCAGCCGAACGGTGGGCATAATTTGAGCAAATGATCACAAAGACACAACCTTGTTTTTATGACACTGGTTATGATAGTTCCTCCAGCCTGCCATTGCCCTGAAGAGGAGTTTGGATTCATGGTGCCGTCTGGCTCTTTCCATGGATGTCCCGTCGGGATTGGCGTCACAGGCTTTCTTCCTCCAGCACCCGGACGACTGCGGCAACCGCACTAAAAATAGAAATCTTGAAATTAAAAAACAAATATGTAGGCATACATGTTTGCATATTCCATATGAAATTCAATTATGTTATCCCAAAAGCGGAATTCCTGAGGACAGCAGATATATTTGCTGTTTTAGCAGCTTTTTTAGTTATCCTGTTTGAAAGGCAGTGTTGGTAAGTAATCTATTACTAAGTAATCCACTACTGTAATTAAACTACTTTTTAACAATAGAGTAATGTAACAGGATTACTGTGGCAAAACTGGTAATTATATCATAATTACTTTATCAAGTAATGATTTTGTTGCTTTTCCAAAATATTTTGCAAGCGAAAAATGTCTTATTAACCACAAAATGTCTGCGTCAGAGAGAAAACCTTCCTTTATGTTAAGAGGACAGAGACAATATTTGGAATTGCAAACATTTCACTTTAATAAAGTTCGTTCCAAAGCACTCAGCAACTGTTACTTTCATTTTTGAACTAAAGTAATTAGTAATTGATTACTTATGAAGCAAAGTAGTTAAAGATGTAATTAGACTACTTTTAAGGAGTAATCAGTAGTTTGATTACATTTATGGAGTAATCCCAACAACACTGCAATCCAAATTGAAAACTGAAATCAAGAAAGAACATTCCCACTTGATACCTTGATTTATGGACCTCTGAGCATCAGTGACTGCTTCCCCCTGCTGGTAGCGCTTTGATACTGCATACGTTGTTGCTTTCCTCCATGCACGAAAAACCTTTCACAGATTAAGAGACCAATGAAAAACATCACTGGCAAACAGATTACAACTAATGAAGGCGGCTTCATTACCTTACGTTGAAGAAGACGCTGAAAGTGATCTTGAGCTTGTTCCTCCATAAACCTGATTTCTGTCAGCTGATCTGCTTCACTGAAAAGAAATAAGACTGTTGAAAAGAAGCTGACATTTGGGAAGTGGATGAAAGCAAGTATTCCACTATCACAAACAGTAAATTATCCAAATTTTTAAAACAGACTGAAAGGTCCCAAATTATGTTGGTTGTGTCAACTTTGCTTTCCAAATGCTACTGTCAGTGGGCGAGAAAAGTCTACATTTTTTTTGTTGTGGCACTTGTGTGTCAAGACATTTAAGATGTTTCTGGTAATCAACCCTTTGTGATGTCATAAAAAGTGATGGCACTGCATGGATACCGTTTCTGCTTTTGCAACAACCTTCGCGCTCGAACTCTCTAAAAAGGCCCTGAAGCCACCATAATTACTGTCTTCATCCAAACAAGGTACAACAAAGAATCTGTTTCAACAGCAAATATTTCTAAAAGAAGCCTGGAAACTGATAGCGAGCCATACTAATTTCTGAAGATCAGGGGATTTTTTAATGATAATGTGAGGATGCCCAAATGAATCCGGCCATTAAAAATAAAGATCAGAAAATGTGATGGGTCAAAATACACGCAGCAATGCTAACATTTGGTTGTATGTTTTTTGGCCATTTTCACTTCAATTAGGCTCTGTGTTTACATCACTCTATCACAGAAAAAATAAGAGTTGTAGAAATGATTAGAAACTCAAGACGGCCATGACATTATGTTCTCTAAAAGTGTATGTAAACTTTTGACCACAACCGTATTTTAAATGAAGTCCACATCCGTAACATCGCTGTTTTTCTCCTTCATCTGACCTTGAGTGTGCATCCATGCTGTTTTCCTTCCTCTGTGACAGAGTCTCAAGAAGCACGTACATGTGGTCTGAAGCCGTTTGCTTCTCCCTCTGCTGCTCCATCCGCCGCCTCCAGCACTTCCACGCTGTCCGCACTTTACATCGGTCTTGGTGCTGAATTGCCTGCAGGGGTTGTACTGCTGTTGCACTCCTTGTTTACATCCAATGATGCGCAGAGGACCACGTTTGTATTTCGAGTGTACATACTATTCGCTCTACAAGCCTTTGGTTCCGGAACTCCTCCGCACGACTCCACCAGGTATAAAACGCCCAGGCATACCGACGCTGCCTGCTGACACAGCCGGCAAAGAAATCACAGCAGCGTTTGTGACTAACATTCCATGCATCTAGATTTTTTTCTATCACCAAATACCCCAAACTCCACACTAAAAGGTCTGAGTGAGCATCTAACCCAGAACTGTTAGTCACACCATCAACTATAATGAGTTTGTTGGGGAAAATAATATATAAAGCTCAAGCGAAGGAGATAACTAACTGGTTGTAGCCTTCTGCCTCTTGTCTCCTCTGTTTGTGGAGCCTTCCCTGGAGAGTGAAGTCGCTCCACGACTTGAAGCACAGCGCGAGGGTCCGATCAGAAAAGCAATGGTCAGCACGCTGAGCCAGCTCCTGCGAGTTTACAAGTAAAAAAATATAAATGTTTGCACGTTTAAACAATATTTTTTAAACAACTTTTAACAACAGAATTCGTTGAAAAGCTATATGAATCTGTCCATTTCTCTCCTCTACAGATCTTGGTTAAAGGGACAAGGTACATGAGATACACATACCCGCATGTGTCGCAGTTCGGCAAGTTTGTCCCTCCAGCAGTGGAAAAAGTTGCAGAGGACGGATGTCCTGTAAGCAGAATATAGAAATCTTAAACAAACATTCCATTCTGCGAAGCCTAAACGCTCTGACAGAAAGTACTTTGATGTCTCTATTAAGCTTAACATTGGTTAAAGTTGGTGGTGAAGAAATTCTAACAAAAGGACCTATGTTCCTCCAGCAGGAGTTGAAGTCTCCTGTCTTTGGCCTCGTCCAGATGGGTCTTCCACAAGTTCCAATGGTTAAGAGTCACCTTTTAAAAAAAATAAACATCAAATGGATATAAAATTTAAAGAATTATAATAATAATAATAATAATAATAATAATAATAATAATAATAATAATAAAGGGAGTGTTTTACAGTCACTTCCTTTAAATAAAACTCTTAAAAGATCTGGAAGCAGACTCTTATCGCATTTGCACTTGCTTTTTATGATGTATGACCCTGAACTGCCCATTCCTATTTTAATATGTTGTCTGGCTTGCTTGTGTTTTACTGTCTGTCCATGTTTAGTTGTCTGTCCTTATGTTCTAACTTTTAACTCATACCCTGCTGATGCTATCTTGGCCAGGCTTCCGCTGAAAAAGAGGTCTTTGTACCTCAGTGGGACCGAACAGGTTAAGTAAACAAGATGAGGCCATTTACTGTTTGACAGTAGTGTTGGACAGCAATGTTGCTGTTCAGTCGATGTCTCTTGTTCTCTGTGGCGTTACGGGACAGCGCCTCCAACCCAGCACGCTGCAATGAGAACAAATGTCTGTCATACTCTGTGCATTAATGCAGTCAGGTTTTTTCTCTTTTTTTTTTACATTGTACCATCTCACCATTAGGTGCTGATAATAGTGTTGCCTTGCCATTCTGTTTCTTTGATCCTCTTCTTCGCAGTCTTCTTTGAGGTCAAAGTGAAGAGCAGCTTTGGATTCATTCTCTCTCTGGCTGCTAGCAGCAGCGGAGTGTGCGCTCTTCCACCGGAGCCACGTCTTAGAGAAGGACATGATCAACCAAGTGGTAAAACAAAGGTAATCATGGCACATCATTGGACGTTATTGTTTGGGGTAATGTTGGCGCTATTGTTTACCCTTTTCTGCAAACTAAGTGCATTCTCATTCAGGGCTCGCTCCGCTGAGGAGTGAAGGACTCGCTGCTGTCGCAGCCTCGTCTGCCACAAGCGCCAGGCAGAACTGCACGAAGGAGAAACGCAACAGCAGCCGTGTGAGAGGGATGAACAGAAACCTGTCAAGCATTCTAAGAATGGCTCTTCTCGAAGTACAATCGACCTACTGTAATGTTTCAAGTCTGTTTAACTCAAGGGCAGTTTGAAGCATTCTACTCTTCTTCCGCCTCATCTCTGTGAAAACCTTCCATCTGTCCAAAACCTGAATCATCACGTGCGTGTCCACTAGTTGAGAAAACAGATGTGTCAGTGATGAGACAAAACTTCTGCCAGTGACCACATGCAAACAATAAGACAGTCGTCGTATTCTTTCTTATCATGTGCATTAAATCGTACCGTCAGACTGAGCGCTTTGTACAATTTTCCTCTTTTCTTTGTGCAAAGGCACCAATACTTGCCAGTGCTGGAATGTCAAGGCGCACAAATGATACCTAAAACACACAATAGATTATTAGTGTACACACAGGGTACTTTTGACCAGATCAACAGTTGCCGGTTGCATTGCTAACTTGTAGTGACACTCAGCCCGTGTTGTGAGACTCCATTCCCTCATGGAGGCCCACCACTCATCCCTCCATCCTTCGAAGGCTCTTCGTAAGATCACGCTATTGTAATGGGATCTGCAGCATGTCACACGAATTAGAGATCTCAGATGAAACAGAACACCAGAAAGTGACAAAAAAATAAATAAAGAAAACTTGCTGGATTCCAAGAAGGTAGACTGTTACTTTGCTTTTTGAGGGAGAACGCGGCCAAAGGTGTTCTGCATCCAAATCCACAAGAACTTTCTTGCCAAGTGCCTGCCGACAGTAATAACAAAGCGTGTGAGGGACAAATTAAATTGTAGTAAAACAAAAAAAACATGGTAAATCGTTGTGTGAGCACCTTATTCTTAGCTCCTTGAGTCTTCCTCCTTTGTTCCATGTGTATCCAACTTTATAAGGAATCTTTCTAGTGTGACTTTTGCGGACGTGTTTCACATCATCGGCGGGGTTGACACTGCTTGACGGGATTCTTCCTGAATCCCGCTTTCTGACGTTACTTTGCATTGTAGCAAAAATAAAGCTGGTTATTTGTGCGCCGAACTCTACAAGCATGGCATGTTTAACACATACAAAATAATAATAATAATAGTAATGATAATAATAATCAAAATGCAGAGTCACTTTGTTTTGCTCACGTCGTTCCGCTTGCTTGTGAGACTTGAGATCGGCTACCTACGCAGCTCATGTCAACAGGTAATGTGCTGTACAGCAAAGAACACAAGTCGCATAATTTGAGTTTTAGATTGTAAATGTATCGGTCTTAACATTTTTTTTTCCGACATCTGGAATTAAGAGATGGATACAAAGCTTCGCCATAAGGAAAATGATATATCAATAACACACCATTACATCCCAAAGCATCGGCGTAAGTGCGTTACTTCAAATCGTGAAACCAAACGCAAAGGGTCTTTTTTTGTGTCGAGAGCATTTGCACTGGTTTTCTGGGACGGCTCATCGGGGCGGGAAGCGGTATTGACATAAAGAATAGCTTGGAGACGGCAGGAGCGAGTACACAAATCATGCAAACCCTATGATCATAGACAGCTGCCCCCAAAATTGCCTCTTTTAAAATCTATTTTGTTTCCAAGATAAAGTCTTTCAAAAAAGAGTTACATCTTTTTATATATTTACACCTCCTTATTTGTGCGTTTTGTTGTATGTATCTAAAATAAAATCTGATATGACCAACTAACACAAGCGTACCCAAAAGTCCATAAAGGCGCACCGGACACGACGTAATCTTTCCAAGGACCTTCTTAAAGCGGCGATCAGGGGAAAATTATTACTACGACTTAGAAAACAGAGAAAGAGCTGACAGTTATTTGAGTTTACACAGTCTCCGTGTGACTTAATTTATTATTAGGACCTCTGTTGTTGTGTTAAGCTATTCAAGTTCACTGTACGTTTAGTAAAAAAAATAATACTGCGACATCTAAAGCGGCTCAAGATTTTCTACTCGCTGGGTGGGCATTATCCCCATTCCCCAGCTAGTTAGCTGGCTAGCTCTGAATGCTAAGCTTGCTAGCTAGCTAACTACCGTGAACGGCGGCTGCTTGATCTTTAGAGAACAGCATTTTACACTGCATTTTGAACTGAGTAAGTAGAACTCCTCTATAAATGCAATAATTTGTTTCATGTCAAATAGCTTACTGTATTTAACATAATTGAAGATATTTTCGGTTGGCTATGATGGAGCGCTAGCTCCTGTAACAATCTACTACTTTCACTGCCAATTGCAATGGCTTGATTTAAAAAAAAAACTTGGAAAAGGTAATTCCGTCGTTTAATCTGGGGGGAAACGTTATTTTCAACGTGTAGCATCGTCTCAGAATTGGTGGACTTGAAAGCCATCAATGGAACAAGTCAATCATCAAGTCTGATTCAACGCCACTGGCCTCAGGCTGTTGTCAATTAACTAGCTAATTAGCTAGCAGCGCTAATTTATCTCTGACTTATCTTAGCACTTCTTTAATTTCAGTCCAATGTAAGATGCTCTGATGGCTGTTTTATTTCGATTCGGGAATTTTTTTTAATTTATTTTTTTTGTCAAGTCTACCCTGTTACCAGTGATAAAGTAACCATCAATTTATGTTGACGATGCAAGCAATTTAACACTAAACGGTTATTTAAGCAGTCTATGCACTATGTTCTCCAATGGAATACACATGATGGAGACCACCCTCCTTGAATAAATATTAAACTTCAACGTTTTTTTCCCCCAACAGAAACATTCATTTGTGGAAACTGTTTGCTCTGCATTTGAAATCAGTCATGGAGAACGATGCCTGTGTGGAACAGAAGAGTGGTGATAACCCTGCTGTGGACCAAGTTAAACAGCAGCCAGTATCAACGGCTCCTTACAGATACTCCAAGGTGAAGAGAAATGCTGTTGCATGATAATCACACAAGTATTGACATTATCTTAACTGAGTAAACCGTTTTGCTATGCAGGAGGAGCTTCTGGAAATAAAAGAATTGCCAGTCTCTAATGAAAGGCCAGAGTGTCTGTCTGTGAAGTATGACAGGTAAGAGGTGGTTTTCCTGAATCAAGCAACTGACGCTATTCAAATTAATTGTGACATGGAAACGAATGACTCAGGCTCCTTCTTTTAAGTAAAAAATATATTACATATGTTATTTCTGTCTACCAAAACATTTGCATGTTAATTATGTAAGTGGAAGTAAAATGTAATGGTTTGCAAAAATTAAACAGAAAAGAACTGGTACTAAATTTGAATGGCAAACAAAGGCCCCAATAAGATGCTTGCAACACATTTTAAAGGTTCGGAGTGGGTGGTATTGAAGAACCCAAATCCATCGGATTAGTTTCAGAATCGTTTCAAATCCATGCCAAGTTTGTAACGATCAAAAACCATGAATGAGGAAAAAAGGACTTTATTTGCAACTGAAATTACGTAACCTGAGTGTAAAGACTGAAAACAAGTCAAACAAATGCAATTTTTTTTCCTCCTCGTCCAAAGAGGTGTCAATGTACATGATTACCAAAATGCTTTTTTTTCTGTTCAGGACTTGAACTTGCATTTTTAAAATATGGTTTGTATACAGTATAGGATTTTCCCATTGTCAAGTCCATTTTCAAATGATATTGATGGGTCTGTTTAAAGATTTAATTGTGGTGGTGGATTTGGGAACTGTTCAAGTGCACATCCAGCCATGTCTGCTGATGAGTTGCTCAAACTTGTCTTCGCCTGAATATTTAAGTTAAATTGCATGAACTGTGGACAAGGAAACTTCAAATGTCAAGTCATCTTTTGCAAATTGGCCTTCTTGCTGTCATGTGTTCCTAAGCATTTAACATTTACCCTTTTTACAATGGAAATATATTACTGGAAAGTCATGTTTTTATGTAGATGCATTTTCTTTTTTGTTTTAATTGTCCAAACGAAGCCTGAAATAAGAGGTGCATCTCTTTTAAATTGTGTTTTGCTGGTGTCTCGATGCAGTGATGGTGTGTGGGACCCGGAGAAGTGGCATGCCTCACTGTATCCCACTTCAGAGCGCAGTTCTCCCGTGGATGGTTTTAAGAAAGACTTTGCAGATGACCGAGTTCCCTTGAAGAGAAGAATCCCTGGTAAACATGACAATTATCTTATTGGCAATAAACTGCTTGTTTTTGTGTTTGTTTGAATAGTTGAACATCTCTTTCCCATGATCTCTGCAGATCCTCGTGAACGGTTAAAGGAAGATGATCTCGATGTCATACTGAGCCCGCAGCGGCGCAGTTTTGGAGGTGGATGTCAAGGCAGTGCTGTGCTTGCGTCCCACAGTCGGCGCCCCGTCAGCCCCCTGGAAAACAAGGAGAATGAGAGTCTCCGTATGGGATCTGCACGCAGGATTGGCAGTGGCCGCATAATCGCTGCCCGAGCGTTTGAGCGAGAGGCTCGCGCTGAGAAGGAGAGGGAGCGTGAGAGAGACTTAAAGGATAAAAGATTTAGGGTTGGTGGTTTTCAGCTCACAATTTCTTTGTTCAGTTTGAGATGGCGTTTGCTTGCCGAAATTGCTGTGAGGTTCATGTAAAGGGACTCCCGTTTTTTCAAAATCAGATGTACAGAATAGAACATACAGTTTGGCTATTTCGGTGCCAGTATTGCTCATTATGTCATGTGTCATTTCTTTCAGAGAGATTTTGGTGACAAACGAGTGTTTAGCGAGAGGAGGAGGAACGACTCCTATGCCGAAGAAGAACCAGAGTGGTTCTCTGGAGGCCCCACCAGCCAGTCTGAGACAATTGAGCTCATTGGGTTTGATGACAAGATTCTGGAAGATGACAAGCGCAGGTCCAAGCGGTCAAGGAAACGAACAGAGTCTTTAAAAGAAGGCACGTCACATTCAATGTTGTAAACTGTTTTTTTTTATTATTCCTGTTTTGTATTCCTGTAGTCCTGCTGTCTTTGACTTTTCATGTATTTAATATACTTTTATTTTTCTCCATATCTTACAGTAGTGGAATGTAATGGTTGCCAAGCTGAGGAGCAACCTCGGGGTTCGCAAACATCTGCTGACCAGGAGGTTCCCCACCCTGAAGTTCTGCCCGAGCAGTCGACCAGCGACTTTGACTTCAACGAATTCTTCAACCTGGAGAAGACCATGCCAGGATTGGCTTCGGTAAGTGCTGGAGCGTGCCGGAGCATGGCGGGCGCCAACGCCACACGTTGCCGAGCCACAGTCACACCGAGTGTGACGCACTGCCGGTGCAGGCGAGAGCACCACTCGGCTTTGGCCTCTGTCTGTCGTGCTGCAGATGGCAGCGCCTCGTCTCGCTCATCTGACAGCGGATGCAGTGATTTGGGCGCCATGGTTTGATCTCACACAGCAGCTGCTGTTGAGTAAATTACGTGAGACTGTTCTGAATTTTGTCGTTTCATCTTGTCAATGCAGCCTCGTTCTTGTGTTGCGTTTCTCCTGAACAGGAGTGTTCAAGGCCTTCAAACATTCTCATATCTGTGGGGTGACTGATCCCTTCAGTATTTACATCATACAACCTTTTTTTTTCAGTTTGTTTCTTTTTCTTTTCATTTTTTAACTTCCTTGCTTTAAGGGAATTTCAACTTCTCAAATGTAAAAGTTTAACATGACCTGTTCCCTCTAAATATTAGATTGAGTCAATAACAAGCTAATCAGTATGTGGGAGAATGATGCATGACGGGAATGCCGATGGTTTTCGGTGATTAAATGAAGAAAAGCCAGTTGTCATGTCATTCAAAACGACAGTCCTCCATATTGATTAATGGAGATCATCCTAAAAGCAAGTCGCACATTAAGCCTTTGCGCTACAGAGTCTGTTTTGTTTTTCTAATGGTCGGGTATATCTGTGTGTTTGCCTTTCAGATGATAGAGGACGTTTTGGGAGAGGGCCCTGTATCTGCCAGTCGCTTCAGTCAGTGGTTCTCCAGTAACATGAGCCCCTCGGGCAGCCGGTCGAGCAGTTTGCGCTCCACCCCTCACGAGGAGTTAGAAAAGCTTGCAGGTGAATGGCTTCATTCCCAACACGGTTTCATATTGTTTTAGAAATGTCAGTGGGTCTCATTGTGTGGTTGCAACTTGGAGCGACAGTTTAAGATCCTGTAATTTAAACTTTGATTGCAACTTAATATGTTCAGATTTTTTTTGTTTTTGTTTTTTGTGCCCTCATTCTTTTTCTGGCATATTAACCTTTCATTGTTCCTATGAAGGACTCGAGCCATCCACGGCCCCCGGCCACGGCCCCGCCCCGTACTTTACTCCCATTCAGTCTGAGGGCAGAGAGAAAGTGGACATCTTGGAGCTGCTGCACAAGGCCAAAATAGACTTGAAACCTCTTCTTTCCACCCTGACCGTCAACAAAGCTCGACTGCGGGAAAGCAGTAAGTGCCTGTTAACAAAAAAAGTTAAACTCTTTGAGCCTGAATTCACTCTTGAATTTGCTGCTCTTTTTATGGCAGCAATGTCTGGCTTTCGAAAGCTTTTAAAATTTTGATTCAGAAAAGACACTTGATTGCAGCACCAGAACCCCTTCTGATTTAAAAACATGGCATTCGCATCATGCTGTGGACCACTCTGATGATTTTTTTATTTTTTATGTATTATTTTACTTTTCAAACTCTATTCTACGGAAGAGGATTAGGGCCACAAGAAGAGGGGGAAAAAAATTAAGAGATTTTTTTTTTCTAGTTTCCAGTGATGAAGTTAAAATTTCGAGAATAAAGGTGATTTAAAAAGTCAAAGTTTTGTGAATAAAATGGAAGTTATAACAGCTAAAACCATCAATGCAGCCACTGATGGCAAAGCTGTATGGCTTTAGTTTGTCGTCCATCCATACGCCAGAGCGCATGGAGTCCTTGGCTTCAGTGATGCCTGCGCCTCAGACGCTGGGCTTGTCTGCTCCGCACCTTCAGGGTCAGGTAACTTGATCAGCTGTCTTATTGTATCTTGTGATACAAAATAGCCTCGCTGTGTAACAGCCATATCCTTGCATCTGCCCATTTCCATCGATCTCATTCTGCATGAAGGCGGCAACCTCCTCCAAGTTTGTCTGTTCCTTTCTTCTGAACAGGCGTAAAGTTCGACAGTCTCTTTAAATGTCCTAGTACTTATTACCACACTGTCTGTGTGGTAGAAGAGCAAGGACTTCCTTGTTACCAAACCCAATTTCAAAGTTGTTCCTCAGATGACATGTTGTCAAGTGACGACGGCGTCTGCATTCTTTGGCCGGTAAAGACGTGATCGTGTCTGTCTGCTCCCCCCCCAGCAACCTGCGGAGCTGTGCGCTCGCTGGAGGAGGTGGAGGGAGAGATGAAGGGGATGAAGCTGGGCTCCGGCCCGCAGGTGCGCAAGCTGCCGTCTCCGCAGAAGGGCAACGGCACACCATTCATGGCGGAGCATTTGGAGGAGGCGCTGACAGGCGGTCCCAGCACCCGTCCGCACTTGCGTGACTCTGACATGTCGGCTTTTAACAAGCTGGTCAGCAGCATGAAGGCCAGTGGAACTCTGCCAAGTCACCCCAAAACCAACAAAAATAATGTAAGTATCTTGTTTTATGCAGACTGCAGTCCTACTCTGTATTGCCAACATTATCAGTTTGTTAACATTTTGTCAGAGGTCATGAGTGACATGAATTTTGTGTTGGATCTTTCTGTTTGTACCAAGAGGAGCATAATGTTGTCTGATGACAGAATAATGGTCACTTATCACTCTAATTTGTCATACAGTATCTTGCATGAAGGACACTAATCCATTGCAGTGTTGTCGTTCCCACAAGGTCTTGATTTGCTTGCCGTCATTATTCTGACTGCTTATGGTTTAATCTTCTTTATCCGGCGTTCCTGCTGAGACATGCTTTCCATTTCTTGTTTTTTTTTTTAAATAAACTGTATTCTGCCTGTCTTTGTTTGTTTTTTTTCTTCAGCAACCATCAGACCCAGCTGTGTTGTCAATGTCTGAAGCTCAGGCGCCGACACAGCAGCAGAAAAACATCTTTCAGGTAAAAGGGTTTCATACTCTTGACCTTTGGAAGATCTGTAAAGCAATGCCAGCAATTTATCATTGATAAATGGCCTACTGTATTGATTTTTGCTTGTTTTTTTTTATATTTTTTTTTTTTTCAATAATATCAGGACAAAAGCTTTATCAGCAGGATTTAAGAGTCTAGGGGATTAATTTAACATGACCTTTCAAAATCAAGTGCTTAACTATCAGTGGCACAGTGACATTGTTGCCGGTATTATGTATTCCCGTTGTTTTTTTAATAGCTTAATGCATTATGCAACAGACTGCTTACGTTCTTATCATTTCCAGCCTCTTCACTTGGCCGGTTTCACAAGTCAGCAGCGCCGTTTACTGCTGCACTTCAAAATGAATTGGAAGCTGAATTTTGCTCCGTGTGCTTGTCCTGCAGGAGCTCCTGGGAGGCCCTGCTCGCAGTGCTTCCCCTGGACTGCTCGGCAATCTGTTGGGCAGCTCCGAGGGTCCACGAGCCTCTGGGCCTCTGCATGGCCTCCTGCACAAAGGCCCGTCACCGCCACTCTTTCCACAGCGAGCACCCTCGTCGGACTACTTCAACAGTCATTTGCAACCTTCAGCAGGTAATCTTGTGAAATTGCGTGCATCAGTATTTATATTTGTACTGAGATGGTTCAGATTAGTTAAACCTGTGCGTTTTAATGGCCTTTATGAAACGATTAGAAGTGGTTTGTCATTGCTTGGCAGCAAAATTCTCTTCTTGCCTGCCTGTGTGATTCACGTGAGGAAATCTGTTGGGAATCCCCAAGTATATTCACATTACATCTGCAGCAAAACACTTGTATGTCAGTTCCTGGTACGTTTCTGCTAAGAACCCTGTTGAGACCCGGTTTCCAAATGAGGAAAAGAAACTGATGTGATGTAGCTTCAGTGGACTCTGCAATGTCACGACATCCTCACACACTCTAAAGCTTTTCAGTGATGTGAAACACAGGTAGTGATGTTGGAAAAATTAACTAAATGAGCACTAAAGTTAAAATAAAGCCTGTTAAGGTGGCGATCGCTGGTGCTGGAATGCCACCACTCGGGTCGCTCTGACTTCTGTGTCTGACCTGGCTGCAACTCGCACTTGTTTTCTTCTCTCCTGTGACAAGGTTTTGCTGTTGGTCCTCAGTCCATTATGCCCGACCAGTTTTCAGACGTTCACCGCTCCATTAGTCCCGCTTCTGCTGCACAGCAACAGGTGACCTTGTTTTGTCCAGCTACAAATCAACAAGGCCTGCATGTCTGAAGTGGGTGTGAACTTTACATGCTAGCAGTTGGAAATGCATTACTAGGCCTGCAAACATTCTCCTTTTTGAAAACAAAACAATTCAAATTGCTCTTTCAACTTGTAGTTGAAAAGATGGAAACACTCGTTTATAGATGCGAAGGTGCCTCAATATTTTCTTCAGGTCTGTGCTTTTGTTTTTCCAGATGAGGGCGCTATCGATGCCAGCAACTCGGGCAGACCTGGAGGCATTGGCCCTACAACAGGAGCTTGCCCTGCATGCCCATCAATCATTCCAGTCTGGTTACAAACAACAACAAGATAAAGCTTTTCGAAATAGGTAAGGTTTGTTTGTGATTGAGTGAGCAAAAGCCGTTTGTTTTTGTGAAAGTGAAGCCATTCTGGACGTAAAAAGGAACCAAGTGCTACTGCACAACTGCTGGTGTGGAAAGAAAGCTCGATCTATGTTCAGTCTGCATCACAGGACATGAATTGAACTGTTAACCTTGATCAACCTGCAGCTTTGGGTGGAATAGACACAGAGAGATGGGTTGTTCAGTAGAGGTGGCTATTGGTTCACAGTGTCCATCACACATCAAAACAATGGCAGGAGCATCAAGGATGAGATGCTTTCTCAAGCAGTTTTTATAAATCTGGAAACTTGGAAACCATTTTTTCCCTCAATACGAATGACTTTCTTTTTTTTTTTTTTTAATGCTTGTGATCATCAGACTGCAGCGTACTAACCGCTCCCCTGGACCTGGCGCTCAGCCTGCTGGACGAAACTCCCCAGGAAACCCAGTCACCAGCATGGTGAATATATTTTCCTGCCGCGAGTTGACCAAAGTCCTATTTTTAAATTGTTAACTTTTGGTTTTGTTTTTCTTTAAAACCTCAGCTGTCCCCATCTTTCACCCCCACCTCCGTGATCCGCAAGATGTACGCAACAAAAGAGAAAAGTAGAGATGAGCCAACGAGTCGTCCAGACTCGAAGGAAGAGGCTTCAGCGCAATCTCACGATGGTCAGAGAAAATAGAAATCACAACTTCTTCACTTGAACATGAATATTGGCGTACATTTTGTGAAATGTGGTTTAATTGCAGAGGGCAACTCGACTCTGTTAATGGACCTGATGGATGGTAACGCCGCCCAGCCTGGGGGAGTAAAATCCGGCGTGCAAACCAAAGAGCAGGAGCGCCTCAGGCCTGGGTCCGCTGGACACCAGCCACCCGCCATGCCACCTTCAGGAGCCTCCTCATCATTTCCTCGTCCGGTCTACCCCGTGCCGCTGCTGTCTCACGTACCGGTCGTGCGGCCCTCTCCCCAGCTGCACCCCAACGTGGTTCAGAGAATGCTGGCGCAGGGTATTCCACCTCAGCAGCTCGGACCCGCTCTCGTGCAAGCAGGTCAGCGTCGGCCTTTGCTCCTCTGAGAAATGTTCATTTCTGTTTAAAAAGAATAGTTAAAAAAAAGTTCAGTGTGTCTTCTGAGGTCGTAACGGATGTCTGTGATTGTACACGACAGGCGTGTTTCCGTCACACATCGACCTTGCACAACTTCAAGGTCTGCCTCCTGCCTTGCTCGGCCAGCCACTGTACCCGCTCAGCGCAACAGGACACCCACTTCTACCTCCCAGAGCCAACACCCAGATGCAGTTGGCAGTAATGCAGCAGCAGCTTCAGCAACAAAGACCAGGCAAGGACAAATGATTCATGATATTATGAGAAGGTTCTCTTAGAGGTAGAGCCTCTGTGTTTGCATGCCTGTTTAAGGGTGCAAAATACAAAGTCATCTTTGTTTTTGGTTTCTATCCTGTGGGCAAGATAGAGTTTGGTAGATTAAGCAATTTAGTATGGTTACCTGAAACTGCACTTTCCAATTCCATTCAGCAATTTAAAAAAAAAAAAATCTCTGAAAATTCTTTGGTTAAAATATTTTTTGGTGTATGTTTTTTGACATTGCAGTGCATCCAAACCCAGGCAATCCATCTCAGAGCCAAGGCCCCCACCGGACTAATGGTTCCCAGAGGCACAGGGGCAGTCCTCCTCTCGGCCTCTCCAAGTGGTTTGGATCAGATGTGCTGGAGCAGCCACTCCCCTCCATGCCCTCCAAGGTCATAAGTGTGGATGAGTTGGAGTTCCGGCCATAGAAAAATGAACACTGTTAAATAGATAGTTTTTCTTTTTTTTCCTTTTTGCCCACCTCCACTTTCTTCTACTATAATAATGTGAACGTTAATTTAAAAGGCAACGGACAGGCCTGGAAAGTGTCATGCTTTGTCATCGCAGCTTTTCAAGGAGCTGGTCAGTGGAAATGGAAGACGGAGCAATGGCCAATAGTCTAGCTGACTTAGTGGATTTTTTTTGTTTTTGTATTTGGCTCTGCACAGTAAATAATGTATAGGCCCAATTGTACAGAACATGGGAAAGACTCTTATTCTCCCTGTATATAGCTTTTTTTGTTTTTGTTTTTCTTGGTATGGAGGTAACGGGAGACATCTTGGAGTTGCAACTGAAAACTGCCATAGATGAACTCACTGAAGGCTGGTAGCATTCCTTTGTCTCAACATATTTTGCTCCCCCTCCAAGTCTTGACAGAGGGCTGCGACAAGTGAGAGGTTGAATATGAGTGACGTAGAAAGTCAACCACTCCTTGTGGCTTTGACAGTGGCCCTTGTCCGTCGAGGGTGCTGGCTGGAGCAAGATGACTTCGGGGATGAAGCAAATGCTGGTTGTGCCTTTTTCTTTTCCCCTTTTTCTTTTTTTCCTCTCTCCCTCCCCCTTTTAAACTGTATCCTCCCACCCAACCTGTCACTAGAGGGGGCTGCACCGCTCACGTTGTCAACTTCAAAGGTGGTTGGGATTAAGTTTTGTGCTGTGAAATAAAAAAAAAAAAAAGCACAAAAAATAATAAATAAAATGTTCAGTGAAACACGATAAAGGTTTTGAATGGTGTTGCATCATTGTCGATCCACACTTCATCTCTAACTTTTAACTATTTATATTTTATAGCTATGGGGTAAAAGATTTCTTATCCCTATACGTTATCCAAAGTTATGAATATATACATTCAAACATGCATATCGCTGGTAAATGCACCAACACATGATAGCTGCCAAGATTAGACATTTGTGAAGTAGAATTCTGATTACATTTCAAAAGGTCCAAAGGATTTAAAACTTTTTTTTTGGGGGGGGGGAGAAATAATGTATGTATTGGCTATTATCTAGCGCCTGGACAGTGAAGCCTTGACTGTTGAGCTGAAATTTCACCAGTGTGTGTACTGTACATTTCATTGGGAACCATGCAAAACCCCTGACGCAGGAAAGGGAGCAGGTATGTTTTGCCTGCGTCATAAAACAGACTTTAGGATTAAAATGAATGTGCTGCACATCCCCTTAAGGTGATCAGAGTGGTTAACAATTTACACCATTATCATAGAAAGGGGTTTATCACTTACAGGTATACGAAACCTGAGATCCATTAGATTTACATGTAATGTCAGAGTTGAACCGAGTTAAAAATTTATGTACACACTTACACAGGCTTCAAAAACACTTTTGCAATAATGAACAATTCAATAGTGCATCTTCATGAGACATAACAAAGACAAAATGATGCACAATATGCTACTTCAGTCATCTCTCATGTTCATCATTATGCATTTTTGCATTGTTAAAGTTTGAAACTTAAGCTTTTTATTCAGCATCCACCTCAGCCAGCTCTATAAATAGTTGCAAATAATCTCTCCAACATCTTGTCTATTGTATTTTAAATAGGGATAGAGGTAAGAAGTAGTGGCCAGTCAACATTAAGTAGACTAACCAATCTTTGCTGAGCTTCAAGACGAAAACAAGGGTAATGGCTCAATGTGTTATGGCTAACTTGGGAAAGGTGTCAGTTCTTTGTGACGTCACAGCAAGGAAAAGGCCTTTGGGGAATCTTTTAAATACACAAAAAGTCTGTCATGACCCAAAGTTGGTGCTTTTCATATTAAGTTTTTGATGTATTTCATTGTTTGGCAGGCTTTGGATATATTGCCAAAGAAATTTCAAAGTTTGTTTTGTTTTGTTTTTCAACCATGTTCCTGCATGGGGTTCCATAATTAAGAAGACAGGGTGGCTGATTTTTTTTTTTTTTTTCAATTATTATTAATTTAGCTTTACATTTGACGTAGTCAGTATCGCTGCATATATTAAAATATGTGACACAGTACATTACTTTGTGTCCTTAAGGGACTGACAGACGGCGTTGTACGTAGAAAAGGGGGCTTAACGTGCTCGTCGTACGTTGGGGGAGGGGTTTTCACAAACAACAGGAAGGAAGAGAAACCTGCGCTTTCATGTCAGGATAAACACGACGAAGACCCCGGGGCCCCTGTTCGTAAGTGCTCTCATTTCCATCATGGAAGGATTGAAAAGTTAACGTTTCGCGTCAAAACGCAGCGAAACGTCATTTAAAAAAAAAAAACAAACAGGAGCGACCCCCACCCCTCAGAAAAGCAGGGTCAAAGTTCACAGGAAGCTGGGGGGCTGCCATTTTTGCGCCGCGGCTGCTACTGCTAACGTCCAACATTAGATGCTAAAACGACGGGGAGTGGCGGTTGGTTGTGGTTTGTGCTGCTAGCTGAAATCAACGCATCGAAACCCTTTACACGACACAAGCAATTTCTCCCGCCGCCGCCGCTTACAACCGGTCATTGGATGAATTCGGCATGGAGAAGGTAGCGGAGCCGTCTTGGACCTCTTCGTACACCTACCAGGTGAGCAAGCACAGTGCGGAGATGCTACACAACCTCAACATTCAGAGGAAAGATGGAGGCAGGTTCTGCGACGTGATCTTGCGCGTCGGCGAAGAGAGCTTCCCCGCTCACAAAGCCGTGCTGGCGGCGTGTAGCGAGTATTTCGAGTCGGTGTTCAGCCGCCAGGCGGACGGGGAAACGGACTCCAAGGAGCTGGAGATGCACACGATCAGCCCCAAAGTTTTTAAAGACGTTCTCGACTTCGCCTACACGTCCAGAATTGTGGTGCGACTCGAGTGCTTCCCGGAGTTGATGACAGCTGCCAAATTCCTGTTGATGCGGTCCGTCATCGAGATTTGTCAGGAGGTGATCAAACAGTCCAACGTACAAATCATGGTGCCGACCTCCCGCGGGGCAGACGCCAGCCTTTTCCAGGCCACGGCGGCCGCGGAGCTGGGTTTCCCCTTGGCTCCGCCGGACCTGGTGAACGGCACGGGAATGCTGGCGAACGGTCAGGGCTTCGCTAACAACGCGCAGATGCACGCGGGCGGGAGCGGGGACACCGCCGCCGTCGTGTTATCCGAGGGCAGCGGCGAGGCGGCGATGCCGATGTTGGAGCCCGTCGAAGGGCTGTCCGCTCCTCCGTCCACAGACATGCCGCCGGGGAACTCGTTCCAACACGACGCCGGCTCCCCGGACTCCAAACGGAGCCGAGGGAGACCAAAGAAAGCGGGCGGGGTAATGGAAGCGATACACTTCAACCACAGCACCCCGAAAGACAATGGGCTCTTTCCGTGCGGGGCCTGCGGCAAAGCCTTCACGGAGGCGTCCCGCCTGAAGAACCACGAAGCCCAACACGGAGCGCACCACCACGCCCGCGTGCACGGCGTCGGTGACAGCTTGTCACCGGGCGGCATGTCCCTCATGTCCCCCACCGGCATGCTGGAGAACGGCGGGATGGCGCTGGACGCACGCAAGCGGGAGCGGACCAGGCGGCACGTCGGCTGCGACATCTGCGGCAAAGTTTTCCGGGACGTTTACCACCTCAACCGACACAAGCTGTCGCACTCCGGGGAGAAGCCGTATGCGTGTCCGGTGTGCGGGCTCCGCTTCAAACGCAAGGACAGGATGTCGTACCATGTGCGGTCCCACGACGGCTCGGTCGGCAAACCGTACGTTTGCCAGAGCTGCGGTAAAGGCTTCTCGAGGTGAGTTGACCTGCAGGGTCCCCCTTTGTTTCGACTTTACACTTTTTTCTTTTTCTTTTCTTTTTTTTTTTCTTTTTTATAAATGTATGTTTATTTATTTTAGCAGTGAGAGTGTGTAAACAAAATGTGTAGTGTGAAATACCAGTAGAATCCCTCCCCTAAAGAACTGCAGACAGGGCGGACACTCACAGTTAAACACAGACCAGACTAATTTAATGTCGACTGTACTGTTTTGACCACCATTAATCCACATATCACATTACAGATTCAAAATATGAGCGGATTGAAAAAAACAAACAAAAAAAAACAACACATTTTTAATTTTCACCAGGCCAAAGTTCCCACCTGGATTGAAACCAAACTGGTTATGTCCGACAAGTCCTTCTTCCTTAATTCTTCTGAGGTATTAGAACAATAACGGGGGCAAGAGTGTTAGTGTTTTGTTTTTTGTTATAAAGCCTTGAGCAAAGACTGTTGTGTGAATCGTGATAAACCTGTTTTCAGGACCTGGCAGGGCTCATTGTCACCACCTAATGCACTGGAGGGTGAAATACATATAACTTATGTAAAATTAATTAAAAACAATCACAGGCAGTACATTGTTGGCCGGTCCAATAAAGTTGACTACTTTCTCTTTTAACATCAAAGTTATGTTTAAGATTTGTAGTTGAACCTAACGAAACACAATTTTCTCCCATTCTAGACCCGACCACTTAAACGGGCATATCAAACAGGTTCACACTACGGAGAGACCCCACAAGTGCCAGGTAACATTCGGTGCAAGTAATCCCAAAGTGATACAAACACGTGATTGAACAATATTGAAATGTGCACTCACTTTTCACGTTTCAGATTTGCAATTCCTCCTTTGCCACAAGAGATCGCCTCCGGTCACATCTTGCATGCCACGAGGACAAAATCCCCTGCAAAGTTTGTGGCAAGTTTCTGCGAGCTGCTTATATGACAGATCACCTCAAGAAGCACAGTGAAGGAACTCATAACTACTGTGGCATATGCAACAAAGGTTTGTTTCAAAATACTCCATCCTGCACCACATTCAAGGTCATTTGAAAAATGTTATTCCTAAAGTTAATCACTTTGCAATTAAGGTGTTCTGGTCTCCTCCTTTTGTCTTTTTAAAATGTCTGAATGACATTGTTCCTAACTAAATACAAAGTCGTATGTTCAGTTATTACTGTGGTAGACCATACGGACTAAACTCACATTTCCCTCATTGCATACCCTTAGAGTAACAGCTGCAGTGTGGCTTATGTGAGCACAGCAAGTCACACGTCCAACCCAAAATTACACAACGAATCGAGTTGGCAAGCAACATGGCTGGCTTTCGTCGGAGCACCGGTTTGGCATCGGTGCAGCCAAATTCCAAGTTTAAAAAAATAATTAATCGGCTTTGACAAAACTGCAGGCTCAGGTGTCCCAAATCACCAAAGACTGAAAACATAGCGAGACATTTGGCTTAAGAAAATAAAACAAGGGGACAGAGAAAGGGTGAAGAGAGCAGCTGCAGAATAACATGAAAGTGTCTGGCTTTGCAGCGTCTGATCAGCCCTTTGCTTTTTGTTTTTCTCAAACGGCTATAAGCCCGTCCCCCATCGCTGCGCATTACCCTGTAAGCAGCAGTTGATCGTGTGTAACATCTGTGTTTTAATCACAATCTGTGTTGGCACTTGCAGAGACACAAGAGTCACATTATTTTAAACATTACAAAGCAATGCGAGGCATTCTTTGGTTTGGAATCCATCGATTTTCTACATGTACTCTGTTCAAATAAATAATCGGGCTCTCTTCAGGCGCCAAAGGGTGTGCAGTGTGTGGTCACATGACGAGCAAGTTTGTCGCTCAGCCGGAAGTTGTTACTAATGAGCGGTGCTTCTAGAATGGCCCACAGTTTCTTCTGCAGTGCTTCTAAGGTGTCTTATTCGCAAATAACATTATACTTTATTGTTAAAGCAGGAGGAGAACATTTCAAATGTAAAACAATGTGTCGCAGTGATTCGGGGTGATGTGCTTCAGAAGTTCAAGAAGACAAGGTCACTGGAAAACAGCTTAAAGACGAAACTTCACTCTGGGTCTTCATCATTTGTTTGCTCTGAGAATTCAGGCTCTTGCGTCTTTCCCACTGTATATCGACGCCTTACTGAACTGTGGAGTGGTTGATATAAATGTCGGGCATGAATCTTAACTTCTGTTCGCCAGTCGTCGGAGTTGCAGCCTCGTGGCGCTCAAACAGTCCCTTGCAACCGTCGCGTTTGCACCCCACGACCCCGGTGCGGCCACGGTGAAACCCAGAGTATGTCAACAACAACTTCCTTGTTCTCTGTTCCTTTGGTCCCAGGTTTCTCCACCGCGTCCTACCTTAAGGTGCATATAAAGACACACCACGGCTCGCCACTGCCCCCCTCTTCCACAATGCACACCTACCCTGAACCAAGGGGGGAGCTGCAGATGCACAACGGCAACCCTTACCACATGGGACGCCAGTGCTCAGTGGAAGGCAAGCAGCCGCGTCCGCGCCCATTCCCAACTCTCATGCGTCTGGCTTTTCAATTTGCTTCGCTGCTTTTTCGGCGACACGTGCTGCTACATCCTGTAGTGTGTTTGACACGCGAGCATACATCACCCTCCGCCGCAAAGCTGCCCGCCGCAACTGCATCGGTTTGTTGTTTGTTGCAACTGACTGGTTGTGTGTTCACTTTGGAAGAGGCAGTGTAAGCCAGTTTTTTTTTGTTTTTTTTTTCCCAGAATTATCTTTCAACTGTCTTTAGCATGGCAAATAGGGATGTTAACAATCAATCGATTGTCGATTAATTGTTGATTAAGAATTTAATTGATTAAATTAAATGAGTCGCAATTAATTTAACATTTTTTACAAGGGTAGTTAGTGTCATTATAACAGCAGGAATTAAAGAGCAATTCACCTGTGATGGTCATGATGAAGCAACAAAAAAACAAGTTACTTTTAAACAACTTTTTTCAAAAAGAAAGTTGAAATGTGACCCATTAGAAAGCAACTTAAAGTCAGAGGATCAATGTTGAGGGTGCGTTTACTATTCTCTAATGTATAAATGGGTCACACTGGACCCTCAACATTATTTAACATTGGTTAAATAATGTGCTCCTTACACATTTTTCATTGTGAGATTTATTGCTGCTTATCAATTAGTTGTTAATCGATCGATAAGGTCAATCAACTCACGATTAATTAACTAATCGATAATTTGCATCCCTAATGGCGAACATTCAGTTTTTATTCAAACATTTCTTCTGGCAAATACAATTATTTGAGTCACTGTAGATATTTCTGATGTGCTGGCTCACTTTATATGTTCAGTGAGCTTACAGACGCTTCTTTCAGTGAGGCCATAAAAGTCATTTGGCCTGTAAATATTTGTGGCAGTATAAACTGTCCCAATTATCCGGCATTGTTTTTCCATGGTACACTCTTAATTTCTCATGTGCCGGTCGTTTTTTTCTGGAGCATGACAGCGGTCCAACCCTTCAAAAGAACAGTGTTGCCGGTTGCACTGTGCACATTGATTCTGGAGCAAGAAAGTCGTCAATATCTACGATTGAAAACTTTCCAGATTGAAAAGAACCCTGAATGTGACTCTGAATTGGGTTGCCTGCATGTACTGCTGTGTAAACGTCTCCTACGATAAGCCGGATGATAAGTCCACAAGAGGAAATCTGATCTTGGAAGCATTGGCAGAGTGAATATAGAGCTCCTCATCTAAAATAAAATGCAGTGTAGACACGTAGAGGGGTCTGCACGACCTCATGTCTACGCTCTTTATTGAAGATGGCCACGGTTTTAATTTCGTGTGTGTGTGTGTGTGTGTGTGTGTGTGTGTGTGTGTGTGTGTGTGTGTGTGTGTGTGTGTGTGTGTGTGTGTGTGTGTGTGTGTGTGTGTGTGTGTGTGTGTGTGTGTGTGTGTGTGTGTGTCCGTCCAGCATGGCCATAACATCATACTGTCAACAGTGTCTGCTTTGCACACTGGTTTGATGATGAACGGTATTGCATGACGTGTCCTCACATGTTTGTCCGTCTCAACGGGATTCATGAAAACCTTTTTGTAGTTGTGCTGGAGATGCACGAGATCAGAGAGCACGCAGTGGACCTGGAGGCACAGCCACGACTGTGTGATTGATGAGCTTTACTGTGTATTGCAACACTTGCCTTGTTAACAACAAAACGCCCAAACGAATTACTTCCAGTAAAAACTGCTTTTGCTTCCAAAGCTGACAGGAAGTGAGTTGATTGGCCCTCCGTTAAAGTCATTGACAGCGGCCATGCCCCGTCACTTCGCTCTGTTGTCATGTTTGATATTTCTGTGGAGATGCTATGCTACACGTCAATCTTCACAGATCTTGGGCATCATCCGTGTCACACATGGTAATAACCTTCCTAATACAGAATTAAGTTTAAAATCTGTTGCCAGTGAGCTGGACGAGATTGTAATTCGTAGGATTTTTTTTTAATTTTTTTTATTACAAGCCTGATATTCCAGCAGTTGATTCTCTGAAGGTAATACTGGGGTTTTTTTGCCAACCATTTTGCAAAAGGGACTTTGTGGCCAGTAGCAACCATGAGCTGATATTAATATTTTGGCTTTTTCAAACTTCTTTCAATTGCCCAGATTTAGCTTGTCTCGTTTTTTAAAGTAGATTAATTCAAGAGCATATAAATTACTATTGAGGGAAGTAAACCAGGGAGTCATTTCATCATTCCACTACATGAACTAAATGTGAAATGATAAAAGTTTTGCCTACTTTGATCCACATGCGAAGGATAGACAGGCTTTCTGTGGAGGTTGTTTAATGCACAGTCTTGTCTTGGTTAAGCGTATGCATGATTAAATACACATTTAGTGAACTTTGGGCTTTGAGAGAAACCAGTTAGCATTTGTTTGGTTTTGATAGTTTTACTTTAAATTTCAAAGCTAAAAATAGTTTTGATAATAAAATAAGCTTAAAATGTAATTTATTTGTTGAAAGTGACATTAACATGCACGCCTTCTGTCACTAAATCTCCTTCAGTTGTCATTTTGTCTACAAGAGGAGGAACTTGAGTGTGTTTTACATTTGCAGATTTTAAACCGGCCCAACGGCATCATGACCAGCCCGAATCAGATCTGATCTTATTAGTAATCATTAGTAGCATTCATAATGAGGTCCCAGTTAGAAAGCATGTATCGGAGCAGGGTCCCTGACTTTTTTTTATTTATCAAGATTTGTCTCAAGGGCAGTCCACAACCTTTTACCAACTGCCCCCCCTTCCTCTTCCTGTCTCCCTGGCCGGGTGTTGTGTAGAGCTGTGTGCCAGTCGCCAGCTGCTTCTCACCTCGTCTGAGGCTGGGGCTTGCTCTCAGGGGCTCTTTGGACACCAGGCTCCTGCCCAGCCCGCCCCCCCCGCCTTGAGCCTGCAGCCCGAGCTGTTTGTGGGGAAGGCAGGCGGGCCCCCATGTTTCTGGGAGTGCCACTCTGGGGGGTCGGCGGGCTTCCCTTTCCATAGGCCTGCCGCAGGTCAGTACGGTCCAGCAGCAGCAGGAAGGGTGAGTGGGGCAGCTTAGGGATGGTCATCACCAAAGACCCCACCATACGATAGTCTCATGATCTATGAAGCTCCCATACCAGACCCATTTTCAGATCTTTATTTTCCATCCCCGAGCAGCTTTGCACAATTGGTTCTCCATAAAGCTCTATGAAGAAAAAAAACCAACATGTTAGCCCTCTGTTTGCAGCCCTCCTGTGGAAACACTTCCTGCTCAAGCTGATGTTTTGTTGTACCTGCCACACATTTAAAAAGGGGTCAAGGCAAGGCTGCCACCTGGTGGTCACAGTGGGCAGACCAAGCACCTGGCTTGAGCTGTTTGTTGTCTCTAATCTGGCAGAAGCTTCATCGCCCTTTGTGACATCACAAAGGCCCGATTTCCAAATGTGGTTGTTTCAGTACTCAATTTCAATGCGAGTAATTTCAAAAATGAGTTAAAAAATGGATTTTGTCATTTGTGGGGATCTTGGTTGACAGGTAGGAGCCGCACTATCTATTGGTAAAGCACCTTTAATGGTGTCACAGCACGATTTCCTGAAATCAATGTGTTCTGCTAGTCGTGAAATACACAGTACTGCATGTTGCCTTTTTGTTTATTTGTCACCTGCCAAACCTTTGCTGCTCAGCCACCTCACCGTTTCTTTTTCTTTCTTTTTTTTTTTTAATTCATTCCCAACATTTTCTGAGACTGTACAGTGACATTTTTATTTAGTATATTTAAATCAACAGAGTATTACCATGCAACATATTTCAATATTATGTTGTTAACCCCCCTCACCCCATCCTTGAGTTAGGGTTCATTGTCTAGTGGTCAGTACAGTGCAGCAGATTTGTCAGTGGACTCCATGCCAATGGAAACAGATTAGTAATTAATATTTCTCTGTATTTTTTTTTAAGGAAGTGGGTTTTAGATGTACTTGTCCATTGTTGAGCAGTGTTTAGTGAAAACTCACAATGCATTTACAGGCTTCCCCCCCCCCCCTCATTTCATTCTAATCCGTGCCTTCTTCTTCTTCCTCCCCTCCGCCTCCCATCTGTCTTTGGCCTTCCCATTCACCCATGTGTCCAATGCAGACGGGCAGGAAAACACTGGGAAATGTCCTCACTTGGAATCAGAAGAATCAGATCCTTCCTTTGGGGAGCTGTCCAACGGCGATGAGCTTCAATCTCCACACAAACCGAACGGACCGGAGCTGGAGATGCCCTCTCTAGCCTGCAACGGAGCCTCGGCGGAAGCCTTCGAGTCTCCCGAGGGGTCCAAACCCAAGACGGACCCCGAGAAGAAGTTCATTTGCGGCGTTTGCGGCCAGGCTTTCCGCACCAAGTCCTACCTCAACAAGCATCAGCACAGAGTTCACAAAGCCCAGAAGGCCCAGAAGGCCCAAAAGGCCCAGAAAGCCCATAAGGCAAAGAAGGCCCACAAGGCCCACAAGGCCCACAAGGCCCACAAGGCCCAGGGCGCGTCAGGGTCGGGCTTAAACGAGCCGACCCCCTCCTTGACCTCCCCCTTCTCCCCCCAGCAAAACATGTCCCTGCTAGAGTCCTTTGGCTTTCAGATAGTCCAGTCTGCGTTCGCCTCCTCGCTGGTGGAGGCCGACGGTGGTCAAACCGGACTCGACTTCGGACCCAAGTGACACGTTTGCTGAAATTTTTTCTTTGCAACGCCTTTCACGTTTTAGGACAAAGCCGGGTGGCCCGCAGACGGCGCTCTGTATCTGGGAATAACTTTGCCTCAAGACTTTTCTTTTTCTTTCTGGGATAGTGCTTATGTGTACCCAATGTTTTTCTCACAGACTGCCATACTATTCCTACTTTTTCTACTTTTTCAGAGTGAGACAGCTGCGCGTACAGTGTTTCCAAATTTCTTAAAGGCGAAACAACATGAAGGTTTGATGTTCTTTGTCCCATGTGACCCTTTTGAAGTTATGTTTGATATTATTTTTTTCGTTGGCTTTTGTCTCGTGTGTCATTGAGGTCTTTTTGTTGCACAATTCTTTTTTTCTTCTTCTTTTTTTTTTTGACGTGTTATTTACTGCAGTCTTTAAAAGAAAGTTCATGTATTTATATTTCTGTGAGAAGAAACGATTTCCCTTGCCCCTCAGGAAAGATTTTAATTCAAGTACATGTAGATTGCAGATTTTCTATTTGAATTTCTTGAGTTCTTCTTACAGGCCCGAGGCACTCAGCTGTTTGCCATCGCAGTGGGGAGGGCACGAGGATGGACAGGAAACAGAAACAATTAGCACTTTTAAAAAATAAAAAAAATCCGTGATCCACACTAAAGGTTTTTCACAAAGCCCACGTCACACTGCAAAAAATGTAATTCTGTCCAAAAAAAAAACAAAACATAGCAAACAGAGAAACTGAAATGTACCAGCTCAGGCAGGAGAGCCACAGTGCTTCTGGTGTTGCTAGCTGCTCTCAGTGCATCTTCAGCTAATTGTATTAGTCCAAGTGTCTGGGCAAAGTCAAAAATGATAATAATTACAGTCTCTGTTGAAGCAGTAGGACCATCCATACTTTTTTTTGTTGTTGAATTATTCTGACAAATCCTGCAAAGCGTGATGCTGAAACTTCAGAGTCTGTGCAGCTGGAGGGAGTCAGGTGACTGCTGGCAGCTCAACTAGATGTTATTTTAAAAGAATGAAAATTTATTTTACAAGGAAAACAGTTCTAGTCTTACTGTAATTTCTACTCTGTACATAAACCGATATAGCCAGAACAAACCTATGACCTGTAGCGTCGTCCCCATGCCTGCCTTGAGCTTGTTGGAAAGGATTATTGTTCCCCTTGTTTGTTGGAGATTGAATCAGATGCGTGCATTATGAAACGGACCAAGATCGTCTTTTTCTTTCTTTTTTTGTTTTGGTATGTAATTTGAGAAATGTAAATTATTTTTATTAACTTATTCATCCCCTTGGTTGTGTGTACAGCTTTTCTTTATTATCAAATATAAATCTTGTGATTTTATTTTGTAATTTTTCACTCTCAATTAAGTTAAATGGAGATACGTGTTTGTGTGTATATGTGTTAGTTAGGAGCCGCCTCTGATGTCCAACCAATCGCGATACGACTTTGACTCTCCTCTCTCATTGTGTGGCTCCCCGACCTGCTGTCAGCCAGTGACCTGTCTTGAGTTTGCACTAATGCTCACAAGCCATCCCTGTTGGGTGTCTTACAGTGAAATCTTTATTTAATCCAAGACATTCCTTTGATGAGAACTAGTTTCACCCAACAGTTCCTTGAATCAATATGCAATGGGAGCCTTTCTTTTCAGTTGCTCTTGAAACACCATGGCCACATTGGAGAGAAGAAAGAAAAAAAAACACCCAACAGCAAACAAATTGCAGGCGAGACCATTAACATAAGATGTTTCAAGTCGGTAATTTTCTTGCTGGTAACATGTCCGTCTATCAGGAGATATAAAAATGTAATTAAAATTAATCGAATGGCATGTTATTGACTTTGTATAAAGTAATGTTAGCGGATTGAACACCTTTGTTGAGGATCAAGCCAGCCCAAACATGACAAGCTTTGCTGTGTGTGTTTGTATTTTGGATGAGGAGGCTTGCTTTGTGTTTGTTTCTGTGTTTTTTTCTCTCTCACTTTTTTGATGATTATTTGTGTGTAGTTTAGTTGGTTTCAGTACATTCCTCTATTATTTATGTTTTTTTGATTGTAACAAGTGTATATACCATTCATATACACACTCTATGAAAATATATAAATATATATGAACCAACAAATATGATCAGTGTTTGTCAATGGTGGTCCTGTACATAATGACATTTTTAGTTCGTTTTTTTTTTTTTTTTTTTTTTAGTTTGGCTTTCGTCCATCAACTGGACCATGTTAAGTTATAGCGGCTGGAATGGAAGCTGCATGTTTTACCATGTAGGTTGAGCAGAGCCGTGTTGTGCCGTGCCGTGCCGTGCCGTGCTGGGCCGTGCTGACCAGAGTTTAACCAGACTGGAGCTGAATGTCGATCACTGGTTGGTGGCAGCCGCACTGTCGCTGCGTTGGCGGTGCTCAGACTTCCAGACACCTTTAGTATCTGGAAGTCTGACAACTGGAGACAGTCTGAGATCTCTGACCAAGATTTTTCTCCTTTTTAAAAAAAAAAAAAAAAAATACACTCTGCACTAGTATTTACTCTTACAGTGGTGATAAGGGGTTATTTGTTATACATTGTTTAAAGACAAAGTGCAAGAAGCTGTAATAATTGTTTGATTGAAAGTGTCTTTTCGTCACTGAGAAATGGTTTTATTTTCACTTATATTGGTACTTATAAGTGTAAATTATGATTTTTCTTTTTCCCTGAGGATCATTAAGGCTTAAATGTTTTGCTTTTTGCTATTAGTCTGTTGCAAAGTGCCTTCTAAATACTGATTGTGAACAGTGGTGGATTAAAAAAAGGTCCCGTTATGTTTTTTGTTGGTTTTTTAAGGGGGAGAAGGGTTTAGAATTGTACAGAGTGGCGTGCATTGACACTTTTGTATAAAAACACACACACACAAAAATGTACCATATGTTAGCAGGATGTTTTATTGTGACGCTCAGCAAGATGGCTCTAGAAACATGTGGGCTCTATGTTTTACTATAACATCTTTGACATGTTTCAGTATACGCATACTTTTCTATAGATATTTGTTTTTGTACTCTGTTATTGAGTCTCATTTCCTCCTTTGGGACAGAGGTGAGCAACAAATAAATTAAAATTTAAAAAAGCTCCCAACTCCTCTGTTGGACTTTTTTTTTTTTTTTTTTTTTTAAGAAGAAAACAATACAATTGCAACATGAGCTGTTTATAGTGAAAGAACATTGGAAAAGTTAATTCGGCATAACACTGACGCCTTTAACTTAAAACTTTGACGGTCACGATTTGTTCTCTGAACCTCATAAAATCGAATGGAAACAGCTCCACAATGGCTCAAAAAAAAACATTAAAAAGTGATTTAAAGTTTAGTTGCAAGTTGTATGTCAGTTTTCTCAACTGACGCTGTGTTCCTATAATTCAATTTATTGAAATCCTTCATAATCTCCACCATCGTCTTTCCTTTTGTTTCCGGAACGTAACGTATCAAAAAAGCAGCACTGGCGAAGCAGTACACCACAAAAATCAGGAAGCAGAACGGGCCGAGTCCATCCTGTAAAACACAACACTGAAGTTAAAACTGCTCCTTGACTCTCCTTCAAACATTTTGTGTTGCTGTTGTGTGGTGTGGCAAGGCGCAGAGGGCCCGAGCAGGCTTTGAACCCAAGACTCCCAGGTAATAGCCATGCGTGCTTAACCATTAGGCCAAAGGGATATCCTTTTGGCCAAGGAGCCAGGGCGCATGATCTATTGGAGGCATAGTGACAGGACCGCCACTGCCACACATGCCAGTGTTTGTACGCAACGATCAGCATGTGTTAGTTTTGTTTTCAAAAAAAAAAAAAAGTTTTGTTTTCAAGGCTTCACGGGAGGATGAACAGTCGGCATCTCACCACAATGTAGCCGAAACACAGCCCTATGAAGAACATGCCCAGGTAGTTAACGGTCCCGCCGATCACATACGCAGAAGGACGCCAGGCTTGTAGGAAGAGATCAGCTGGGAGAGCCATAGAAACTCCAGCTGGAGTCACGCATATGAATAAACAATCCCAATGCGAACTGAAGGTATTTGCACTGTGTTTCAGGTTTACAATGATGAGCCAAAAACTTACAGGGTCCAAGTCCGTACATGCAGATGACAAAAAAGATCAGAGCGATGTTCACATAGGGGATCCAAAAGCCGAGATGCTGTATGAAAAGGCAGATGGTTACTAAGTGGGGGTGGGGGTACAAAAAAACCCCAAAACAGACTATCTGGAGCTTTCTGCCTTCACCTTGATGGACAGTGTGACAGTGAGCCCACACATGGTGAGACCCATCAACAGGTAGCCGTAGCCCATCAGCTTCTTTCTACCAGTGCGATCAATCAAGAAAGCCTGAAACAAACAGCAGATGTGTACGGAAGACGATTAGGGCCACAATAAGAGATTTTTTTTTCACATTTTGAGAATAAAGTTTAAATTTTGAGATTAAAATCGAAATTTCGAGAAAAAAGTTGATGTAAAAAAGACAAAATGCCGTGAATAAAATCAAAATTTTGCAATTATTTATTATATTATGATTATAAGAACTGGATACCGCACTGGCAATATGGTGGCGCGCCGACCTTTCCCAGTGGCTACTTGTGGTACTGCAGCAAAAAAAATTCCCATAGGCACAAAAAGTATTTTTCCCAGAGACCGCAACACAAAAATAAAGGCCTTTAAAACGACTGACAGGAGGACTGTGACCTGAAACGCAATTCATATCAAATCTTTCTATTGTAGGTTTTTCAGTTATGGTCTTTTAGTCGTTTTTAAAAAGGCCGGAAAATCACCAGAAAAGAGTTTGTCGTACGTGCTGCTGTGTCTCAGCTCGTTCTGATTGTCTGCGTCCTGACGTGTCTGTAAGGGACATTCTCCAGAATCGTTCTAATTGGCCAAAGTGACACTACTGCGCACGTTCTTTGGGCCCATTAATGCGGAAGTCATTCGGCATATGCGCTGGGTGAGCAACTACATTGAAATGAATGGGGCACCATCTCAGAGTTTGGGGGCGTTGCTTACACTCAGCGAAACAGCAATTAATTCTGTTGCTCCAACACCAATGGAAAGGTACGACATCTGCCCCTCCGGCACGCCTGAATCACGGAAGATGTCAAAGATGTAGAAGTACAACTGAGCACAAAAACAAAAACACTGTCAGGTGAAACGCTCTCTGTGCGGAGGAAGTGGGGAGAGTGTGCGTGGGGCTGAACATACAGCGTTGATCCCACAGAACTGGAGACCGGCACAGGGGATGCACAGAGTGAGGAGCTGCCACCTCACACAGGGAGAGCGGAGCACATCCTTCAGGGTCTTCCTCTCACCCAGCATGCTCTCCCTCTCCCTCTGCATGTCATCCACCTCCTGCGTCAGGTCCTCCTCCTGCCACAGCCACTGCAAAGCTGGCGAAAATAATTGTCATCATTTGTCTCGTTGAAAAAAATCAAAAGAAAAATACTGTTTTTCTTTTTTTTTTCTTATTTTAGTTATTTGAACTGATCCCATATACTCCCATTTTCAGATCTTTATTTCAAAATCTCTGCCTTGCACCATTTATTATCTGGAACATACTGTGCAGAGGCTCTAAAGGGGACTCCAGACAACCACAGAAAATCAGCACGACAATTGATTTTTACTGTCCAGTAATTACAAATGGACAAAAAAAAATAAAAAAACTTTGTGCAAGATGGGGTTGGATGATGTTTCAGTGTCTACTTTTATGGCTGTTGTGTTTATAGTCACATTCATTTTTGTGCACTCTCTGCTTTTTCATAGTTTGTTATTTTTTACATTCTATAAGTTAAGATATATGAAACGATGCGTTTCGATTGTGCATTGATTGTCTCAACAAGACAATCGAAGCAGAAAGTCAAATCAACCTTTTGGCTTTTCAGACATTTCACTGTAACACCCTAACCCGAACCTGGACCTGTGTGCCTCACCTTTACGGGCCCCCTCAGTGTCTCCCTTGTCAATGTACAGGTGCCTCGGTGCCTCGGGGAAAAACGGTAGCGTGACGAGCTGCAGGAGGGCGGGGACGCCACCAAATGCCAAGAGATGCGGCCACATTTCCTCCGTCCCCATCATCTCCCTACCAAAGAGGATCACAGCAGCGGCAGGAGTGCTGGCGATGTATGCATCAGAACCGGACAATGTCACTGAGACTATTCTATGAATCATTAGGTGAAATCTGTCAGCAAGATATGTCACATCCCCAGGTCATGCGCGTGGTGTAGGGTGGGATGTGTGAGGGGGGGCAGGGTGATTTGGCTCCTGCTGATCAGCATGGCTCACCTGTTCCTGGTCTCCTCATCATCACACAGCCAACACCTGTCTGCCATCTGGCCTCCCAGTATTCAATCCAGACTTTTCAACTGACTCATCGCCTGGTTGTTCTGCAGTGGGACTTGCGCCTAGCTGGTGTGCTTATGAACTTAAATCTATAATGGACAAGTGTCAGCTGTTCTGGTTTGGTGCCCCCTCGGATGAAATGCAGCAGTCTCAGGTCGTAAAATTTATGCAACAAGACTTTTACATTACAATATACAATATTATTGCTTGTGGATTTGATTTCTTTGATTTTTTTTTATTTTTGCATATTGCATTTTAATTCCACCTGCCTTTTAACTGACCTGCATTATCTACCTCACCGCTCCAAACGGCCTTGCCACCCCTTCCTTTTCCTCTTATGTATCTAAACACCTTGCAATTGTTCCTCTCTGAGTCTGCATTGGGGTTTGCCAGTTCTGATATTTTGACAAAATAAGGTTGAACAGATTTTTAAAAAATGGTTTAAACAATAACTCCTCTTAGACAGTTTGCTTCTACATGTTTTGACAGATATCTTCTTTTGTGTGTTAGACTTCGGAGACCAGTCCTCACTTGATGCCAATGATTTGACCTACGACCTTTCCCAGTCCAATAAAAATGGAGGGCGTGAGAGTGAGGAGCCCTCTGAGGTTCTTTGGAGAACATTCCCCAACATACATGAGGTGCGCGTTCACGCCGAGACCTGTGGAGCATAAAGAGAAGCAGAGAAAAACACCTGCATAAACCGAATACACAAATGCAGAGCCGTGAGGTTGCACCTTTGACTGTACATACAGATGGACGCAGTCATCGTGAGTTCAGCCATTGGTCTGTGAATACCTGTTCTGAAGCCTCAAGATTTTTTTTTAACCAGAGATGGGCAGTGATTGGAGTGTCACTGCTGCATGTGCCCCAATGCCCACAAACCTGCTGCTCAGCCGACTTAAGTGCCGTAGCCACAACGTTAAAGCCATTTTTACACAAAATTGTACAATTTAGCACATTTAGACCAACCAAAAAACATAACCAGTTTGTAAGGGTATGAGGTTTGTTCTCTGTATTGTCAGCCAGTCATTTTTGGCAATCCATGATAGAATGCAGGTTAGGGTGGCGCATAAGATGCTCGGTCCATCATCTGCCATCAATGGGTCACACCTTGGAATGTCCTTGTCGATCAGTTCGAACATACCAACATTATATCCATAGAGAAATCGTCCCAGCAGGATCATCTCAAACGATTTTGCAGTTCGACTGAAGAGCATGAGAAAAGCTGCGGCAATGGCCACAACATTGTTGAACAGAAGGACTTTTTTCCTAAAAAAACAAAAAACAAAACAACATACACTGTTATTACAGTTTCATCATTTACCTCATTTCATTTTTATTGCAACCACCGGCAGCCCCTGTTTTCTAGTTTTTATCAAACAACGTCATGCCCTCAAAAAAGGTTTCTGGTGTCAAACATAACATTTAAACATCACATCTTGAAATATTCACGCAAACAAAATGGAATTGAGATGCTTCAGAGTTGATCAAGCATTTCTGTATTTATTAATGATTTGTGACACTAATGATTCAGGCCCCCTGACACTTTTACATACTATTTAGAAGGAAAGTGTTATTTGGAAGAAAGGGGAAAAAAAACAGGTGTCAGCATGTAATTGTTGAGTGGGTTGCCAATAATTAGCAGCCCTGTGGAACATTACAGCCGCATCCGTTAAGCCTGGCTGCGTTTGTGTGTCTCACCGTCCGTAAGTGACGGGGAGACTGCCGCTGTGAATGGCCCCGGCCCAGGCCCCCAGGCTCAGCACCGCCAGGATGAAGGACCAGATGAACTGCTGTGTAGAATTGGCCACTGGGACTCCGTACCTGCACATCCACGTGCGGTTTACAAAACTCTGCACATGCTGCATGGAGTGAGAGGTCGACAGGCAGCACGTTACATGGCAGCTGGAGATGATATCGTCTAGCTAGCGACCGCTCCGCTGATTGCTCGGGCCAAACATTATAGTGTCGATGGGGACAAGACTGAACACAATTTTACACTCAAATGGATGGAAGTTGTACCACTGCGGGAGAGGCGATGACAGACACTTGCATCCCAAACTGAAAGGACCCTCCAATGCCCAACACCAGGGTCAACAGGTAAAGCCTCCAGTACTGGAAGATGTCAAGTGGGAAGACAGGAAGGGGAAGAAAAAAAAAAAGGGCACTTAAATTTCTTTTATTTGGACATTTGCAAATAATTGTCAAAGCAGCGAGGGACCCATATGCACCCAAATGTTGAATGGGTATATGATTCATACGAATAAAACTGAAGGAGGCACAGCCAGACGTGACAGCATTGACTCCCCGACAGTTTCTCTTTATCTTGAGGTGCTGAGTTCTAAACTGAATAAGAATTATAAATGAAGTTCCTTTTGTAACCAAGAAAGGATTCCAGTTTAGTTTCCTTTTAGGATTCATAGACTTGCAACAGGGACAATGACGCCCTGCTGTTCTCCCAGGATGTCTGTTTTAGGACTGTAGACATTTACTTGCCCGCTCGGCACTCTTCTCTCAGAACACACTGTGTTCAACAGCAGCACCTCACGATGAAACACCAAGAACCTTTCCCTGGAAGACTGTAAGAGCCTGGCTCACTGGTGTATGTAGGTTTGTAATGACTGGGGAGCCAAACAAAACAGACCAACTATAGAATGTATATCACACAGCAGATGGGAAAATGGGATGAGTTTCTCTGGGTGCCAGCTATTATTGAGGCTCATGGTCAAGAAACTATCTCTTAAATAGGACACTCCATATGGCTAGCAAGCAGAAACTATTTTATCTTTCTGTTCACGAGGTTCAACTGATGTTGCACCCAAAGCATCAAACCACAGTTTTTTTTCCCAAGACCTAAAACTGCCCAAACAATAACTTCTCTATTAATGGGAGAAGAAGAACAAATGTCTGTATCAATAAAAAAAAATAAAAAAAACAGAATACAAATCTATCCGATAGAAGAGTTCTATAGCACAAGTCAAGCAGAGCAATGAGTGACTTTTCAAATTTGCAACAATTTTTGTAAGCTATCTATTATTATCTTAACTATTTTTACTTTGTCCAATACTTTATATACGTCACAGTGCTCCCTTACCTTCCCTTCCATTTCCTGTGCTGTCTGTCTGGATGCTGGCCTCAAAATGAAGACATAGTATAAGGCTAATGCCCTCTATAGTTAGACGTTAATAGGGTTCAGTTTTCTATCTTTATTAACTCATGTTTTCAAATGTGTAACCGTGACAAAGCAATATGCCAGAATCGTCATGGTACATCGGCTTGATTCCTGTATCATCTGAAATCATAATTCTTTAATTTAATGACAATTTACATAGTTTATACATTGTTTTAAGCTGGAGCACAAACTAGATGTCCTGACTTTAACTCAAATTATTACTGTCATCAAGCATCCCTTAAATTCATCTTTGGCTGGCAAAAGTAACAAAGTAACCCTGAAATCAAAATCCAGGTTAATAAACCTGAAAAGCACAATTACTGTATAAAGCTGAATTGTGTCCCCTATTGTGCATAAATATGCAGATCATTTTGCCTGACATGCTTTTTGTTTGTGTTGTGTATGTAAGTAAATAAAACTTGTGATTCATTTTGATCATTTTTATTTGGCTGTTGTATATTTCAATCTAAAACATGGATAATTAATAAACAAAAATCCTCCAGATTATTCAATATATTATTTACACATCATATGACCTGAACAGAGTTTTTTTTCTTTTTCTTTTAATTCTTTTTTTTTTATTATTTTTTTAGCAAAATAAAGCTAGAAACTTGGTTTTAATTTTGGGAATAAATTGCAAGTTTGGACCAAAGAAAAACAATAAGCACATTTTATTGCTTGCTTTCCCATTAAAACATCTTGCGAACCCAAGATCAAGTCCGACATGTTTAAAACTAACTGCTTATGTGTAACTAAATCTAGTTGAAAACATATGAGCATAAGTATATTAATATTATGTATTATAAGTTACTGTAATGAAATGAGCAAGTAAGAATTAAAGCCTCTTTTCAAACAGGAGGAGTAAGTCAAAGACAAATCTACAACTTTCGGAGAGCTGGTTAAAGCCAGTGGTGGCTCTTAAAATGGCACACGACAGAGGAAATGCAGGGGGAGGGAACACTGCTGGGACTACATGAACATGTCGTCAAAACCAGGTGGAGGCATGTGGTCTGGATCAGGCCTAGAAAGGACAGAGAGGCAACACTGGTTTATGTCAAAGCCTGTCCATTTCGCATCATATCCAAAAAGACTTTCAACTAAATATTAATCTACATCACCTGTTACATAAACCAAGGGATAAATGAATGAAATGAGCAATCAATACCAATATGTCAACAGCTGTTAACTATGAGGAAAACTCCCCTAATCTTTTTATTGTTGTAGATTTTAGGTGAACATGATTTAAAAGTCCAGTATGTAAGATTTAGTAGCATCTAGTGGTAAAAAAGGATACTACACAAACATGAACGCTCATATTTTTTTTGATATGATGTTTTGGCCATGATGTCACATTAGCCACATGAGAAGCAAGTTAGCTATGAAGTTAGCTGCAGCCTGTTAACTTAGTCTATCTACTGCGAAGACAGCATGTGACTATCACACCACATTGCAAACAATTTTCTCTCGTCAGCAAAGTTTCTTTGGCTCTGCACTGGGCCCTTTAAAATGTGCTTATCAAGACATTTTTAAATATAGAATGGGGTTAAATAGCATAAATGCATATTTTTAAAACACTGAACATATGAACCCATTTCCTTGAGAGTACACATTGTATAATTAGTATGAGTAATACTGCGTCTCACCCTGGTCTTCCTCGTCCAACTGGTCCAAAAGGGTCAAAGCGAGCCCCTGGAGGGACAGCTCCAGGAGGAAGAACTCCTGGAATCCCACCGGATGGATCAAAACCAGAGCGGGGAAAACCTGACCTCAAAGGGTCCACTATCATCCCACCATGGCCATGTGGCCTACACAGGCAGGGAGAGGCAGAGCATTAATCACATATTGATTTTAAAAACAAACAAATGACAACAAAACATTGTACATTCCCTGATAAAAATACACAACACTGGTAATGGTATCGTCTTACAAGCGAGTGAATGTGAAAAATCAAACGTGAACACTATGACTAAAACTTTTTGTGGGATTAGATTTGAAGAGAAACTCACCCAAAGGGATCGAGATCTGCTCTTCCAGGTTCAAGCAGAGGGAACATGGGGTTGGGGCTGAAATGAGAAGCAGCGCACTAATTACAATGCACACTAGGTGTCCATGGAAGCAAAAGCGCTGCAGTTATTATTATCTGTACTTGTACGCTAGGCCAATAAAGCCATAATTTGGCGATCACATCTACACCATAATGAAATTCTTCAAAAGTATCTGTGGAATCCAATACTGCAACACAGCCACTACAGTATGTATGATATGCAATAACACTTGCTTGTCCCTAAAATGATTCAGTGGAATTTTCTAATGCTCATAACAGAGACTCACCCAATACTTGATCTTCCTGGCCCGTGCAGAGGAAACCTAGGGTTGGAGCTGAAACCCAAGCCCAAACCAAATAGTCATCTTATAATTTGTTAAAAAAAAGAATCAAGTGATGATGATTTAAGATTATAGTCTCATACTTTATCTCTTTATCTTTCTATTTTTATTCTCATGCAAGAGGGAAGGACATCAGCAACAATTCCAGCACATATCTGTAATTTACATGTCAGAATTTTTCAGCGTGAGCAAGCGTTTCAAGTGTACCTGGTGGGACTGTACAGAGGATCGCTGCCTTCCCTCCGTTGCCGTTGCTCCTCCTGCTCTCTCTGACGTTCATTCTCTGTGCTCTGTGCTGCTGTTCTGTCTGGCAGGAGCAGCAGCTGACTTCTCACCTTGGCTGACAGACTGTCTGTGTCCTTGAACACACTGCAAGGAAAAAGAGTTGTATGGTTTTTTTGTTTTGTTTGTTTGTTTGTTTGTTTTTTACCAAAATTCCTGGTTGACAACTTTACTATTTCAGCCACGTTTATGTGGGGAATATTGAAATAAAAGCGTTCGAAAGAGATGAAAACTGGCCTTTTGTCTAAATTTGGCCTGTTTACAATTAAAGCCAAGTCAAAACTCAAATGTTAATCAATCATTAATATCGGCTATACCTCCACTTCTGCAGTTCACATTTTTGTAGGATGCATTGCATACATCTAATTAAGATGTGTTAATAAATGTGAAAAAATGAAATACTGAAAAGCCCTAATATTATGAAGAGGAGCTATTTTTTGTTGCAATTTAAGTCAAACAATTTTAGTTGTAGAATTTTTCTAATTGAAATGACAGACAACACACCAAGTTGTCTGGATTGGGCAAATATTACTTAATTCCTTTTACTTATTTCCACATCTCTGATTTAATCCAGTAAAACATGTGCTTGTATTCTTTACTGGTGTCTTTACAAAGATTCAGCCCTCTTTTTAAAATAAGATAGAACTACCTACTTACCTTTCAAAGTTCTGCAGCTGCTGAGCATCAACATGATCATCGACGTTGACAGTTAGGCCTGCAACCTGCTCCGTGTTGGCATTCTTTTCACAAAAACAGTCACAAGGAACAGAAAATGACCCAAATAATTGACACAATTACAAATCTATCCACTACATTGGTTATTTGGGTTAGTTAAAGGTCATAATGGGCCAGTCAACAATGGCACAGTGCAAGAGAATTAATCATTAATTATTCCTCACATTGATTTGGGTACTGTGAGTACAAAAACAATAGTCAACTTTCAATGATGATATTGACATACCGGTAATTAAAAAGAACAAATCAATTTTAGAAATTACAAAAGGTGTCAACACGGTGGACACGTCAACCAGTTTTGCTTACCATTAGATAGAAGGTCAGGATGGAGTTGTCAAGAATGGCTTTGAGGAGGAGGCTGGTGTCATCATCTTTGGCTTTATACCGCAGGCTGTACAATTCTTTGTTGGCACTCCAGTCAGGTGGCAGCAATTCTGACATCTTATCGCTGCCACTGGGCTGAAGGGGTATAAGTGAGAGGGGTGGAGCGAGCAGAAGAGACCAGGTTTCATAAATTTCGGAAACCACATTGCATTTTTGAACATAATTGGCTCTTGTCTTGGCATAAAAAAAATTGTAGTCAAGAAATTTGACTACTTGGCAAAAAAAAAAAACTTGGCTTGGCATTATCAACTTGTTAATCACCAAAAAAACAAAACAAAACAAAACAAAAAACCCCAAACAAACAAATAAAAACAAAGGGTCAACAAAGGGGGAAATACTATACTACTAAATGAAAACACATCTATTCGCTCTGTGCTAAAGCAGTCGCAAGAGATTTAAGGTCATTCTAAGGGATGACTATAAATTTAGCAGTCTCTAAGATGTGAGCACATGGGAAGTTTGCTCTAAAATGCTTTGTGAATAAAGAAAAGGCAGCGCTGGTTTATACTTAATGCCGATGACAGACACGCAGTTTTCCTAAAGCCATGCATGACGAGATAAAACTCTGAGGGCAGAGTGACAGTCTGCATCTAGCAGCTTGGAGGGGAGTATAAATTACACTATCATATTGTTGAACACAAACTACGGCTGACTGAACAGTTTGCTCAGTTCAGGTCCCTGCATGCCCAATATTTGTTCAAGACAACAAGAGATAGCGTGATGCTGCACGTAGAAGAGTACTGGGGCGGTGTGGGAGGGTCTCTAAATAAAGCAAGGAAATTGTATTATTGTGATATTTTATTATTTTTGTATTGTTGGACTTTCATCTTTCAGCATTTCTGTGCGAATAACTGAAAGGTAAATTGAGTATTGTAATTTGGTGTTTTGCTACACCAACGTTAAGAGGTAATATGCACTGTCTTCTGAAAAACTACTTCATGCAAACCATTCATGGGCATATACAACATAAATAACATTCTCATATGTATGTACCCAATCGACTTATGTTTCGATTTAGCATTAAAATATTATGACACAGTCACTCCGTGGTGCATTCAAAGGCTGGAATCAATACAAGTAGCGCTGGTGTCCGTCACTTATTACTGTCCCCCAGAAACATCGGCGTTTAACTGAAAGGAATATCCGTAACTTTACTACCCGCAATACATTTTTCGGTTGGTTGTGTTGTGCTTTCATTCATTTGTGCTGGGCTGCTGTCTCTAAAGTCTGTCGAGCTTTTAATGCCCCCTTAAAAAAAAAAAGAAAAGAAAAAAAAAGGCGAGGTAAATGAGGTAGCAGTATATCAAGCTAATGGTTATTACTGTTGCCGTCATAGCTGATTTAGTTTAGTGAAGTCAGTGATCATGACATGGCATGTTTAATGCGCAACACATCTACTGTGTTGAAAAGTATGTAAACAAGCCGCCGCCGCCGAACCAGCGGTCACTTACCTCGTCTCCTGAGCCGATACATCGGTATCCATTCTTTATGATGTCCCAGTGAACGTAGCACACGAGGGCGTCCTGTGGACAGCTAATACCGCCAGCCACGGAGGAATAGAGCACCTCCAAACCCGCCATGTCTCCTGGATCTAAAAACTATTGACGCATCAAGTCAGGAGCACGAAAAGGAGGCCAAACCGAAAGTGCGTAAGGCGTGCTTATTTAAATAGTCCAGCAGGTGTCAGCACTCCTACTTTCAATATTACCAAATGGAACGAGCGACCCAGACACAATAATCAGATGCGTTCATGGGCATGTCAGACCTCATAATTATTTGTACACGGGTGGTAATTTATTGAGTCATATTTCTGTTTTTGGAAAAATTGACCAAAACAAGATTATATATTTGGGGCGTGGCTACATTTGGATTGACAGGACGACGATTATGCGTTAAATTACGCCAGTGAAACTGCTAGTTTACAGTGTTTGCAGAGCTACCTGTTTTCAGATGATTGCCAGAGTGCATTTTAATCCAAGAAGTAATGAGGTCACAATGTTACCAATTCAGTGAAAAACTAAATTATACATAGACATTTTATAATTCGTTTGGCTTCACTTGACAAGAACCAGTCAATTCCCCCAAAAATAAGATGTTATATTGGGTATATTGGTAGGTAGACATATGTACAGAATTCCATTTCTTTGATCCTGGATTAAAGACAAGGATGATCTTCCCTGTATGGATCTTCCCTGTATTGGACCTATCCAACGACCATCATCTGCCAACATATGAATATCTTTTCATTCTTGAGGACATTTGAATTGGTACACAAGTTCCAGTAGATGTCAGGATGATTGAAAATAATATTAATGGTTTGTTTAATGGTGAAAATAGTTCTCTGCTATGCAATGTTGTGGGTTCTTACAAAATAGATGTCATTGCAATCCCTCTAGCAACCTAAACTTAGGCACCACGTCCCCCCAAAAAATAGGGTTAGGCAGGTTAGGTAACTCCCTCTCTGAGTTTAGGGTTAGGATTGCAGTAAAAGTAAGGGTTGTGGTTAGCGTTGGGATTGGGGTTAGGGTTTGAGTTGGTGTTAGGGGGTGAGTGCCCCCTTATATATATACATATTTATATATATATATATATATGTATATATATATATATATATATATATATATATATATATATATATATATATATATATATATATATATATATATATACATATATATATATATATATATATATATATATATATATATATATATATATATATATATATATATATATATACATATATATATATATATATATATATATATATATACATATATATATATATATACATATATATATATATATATATATATATATTTTTTTTTTAAATAAACAAGCAAAAAACAAAAATAAAATAAATTGCTCAACACCTCACAATTCAGGCAGTTAGTTTTATTTGATGGCAATTATTTCTGTCACAATAAGCTGGAGCCCGGCTTGCCTCAGCATAAGTGGGGTAGTAATGGATTTCGCTTAACAGACTCCTCTCTCAGTGTGAATTCCATTTCCTGAATGATGTAATGAAAAAGGCAAAGCAAAGATATTTAGTTTTTTCAGACTTTTGTCATTTTCTCAGAAACTGCATTTTTTTTGTATGTAAGATGTTGCACTGTATCGAAACATGTATTGCCTGGTCATAACAATCCCTGCAATTACTCTGTAAAAGATAATGATTGGCACCAAAAGAAAATACTTTATTATAGCTGCCGTTGAAGTCCAATTTAAGACTGGGATGCTGTTTCAGTTATGATGTACTGTTCTATAGAACCACTGCAGTCTGCAGACCTGATCAACAACAAACTTGTGTGTGTCCAGACTTTCAGGTAAGAATTCACTCCACATCAGGCCAGCTTCTGTCCACATGGCCCCCACCTTCTCTGGGCCCTGATGGCAAATAAAGTGTATGCAAATAAAGGGCCCTATTGCATGAACACACTATTTGTTTTTTATTAAGCACCAAGCAACGATGATTGATGTCAGCCATACCATTTCTTTGCAGGACAGCTTGAGAATCTCAACTACCAGCTTGCCAGCCTTACCTAGAGGCAAAAGAGGCTTTGCGATCTCCCTAAACCCACAATAACAAGAATTAGTCAATTGCAGGTCATATCAAATAATTGATTATTTAATGAACCGATTGCAACAGTTTGTAGACATAACATCTATGCCACTGGCATTATTTGTAATGTGTGGTCTCATATTTTTCTAATCATTATGACTTGAAAAAAAAAATGAAGAAATGTTTTCACGTGTGCCAGGGCGCTGCTATTAGTTCAGACAAGCCAAAGGAAAATGTTGTTGACTTTTGGTATACAGCTCACCTGAAGAGATGTCCCATGGAGATGCCACCCTGGTGGAGCATGGGGTTCAAGAGTTCTGCGAGGTAAAGCCAGATATGAGGTATATCTATGGCTGTGTCTTCCGCAGCTCCCAGGGTCCCTGCGAGCCTAGTAACCCCAGAACCGCACAGAAACATCAGTGAAATTCAAATGACCCAATTTTCCTTAAAAAATAAAAAAAAAATAAAAAAAACTTTACAACTTTACAAACTCTTTACAAAACATTCAAAATAGATGAGGACCCCTTTATGTCCTAAAAAGGAGTGGACTTCAGCTCGATCACTCAGACAACTTCAGATCCGATAACCAGTCCTTTGTAAAACCTGACTAGAATCAGATGCCTTCATGGATAAATGCATGGTACAATGGTGCAAGAGTGACAAGCAGCTTTTTGCTCCTCCAAGGTGCTCCTAAAAACCGTGGAAGAGGACCACGATTTATGGAAAACGGGCTGCTGCTCAAATTTCACAGATTTTTTATTTATTTATTTTTACCTAATGCTTTCTATGGACTCTTTAAAAAGCCAACAAGATTCCGGAAATGCTTTCTCTTGAGTACCAGGTTAAGAAACAGTGTCACAGCGTTTCCCTCGTTCCTGATCCTTACCCTTTGTAGAACTGCTGCTTGGGCAGCATCCCTGCCTTCACAAGTTGGTACAACAATAGGCCGATGCGTTCCCTTGCAACGGTCCTGCGCTCGAGCGTCGACTCGACACCACGTCGCACAAACACATAAAGTAGCGAGGCGCTGTTGAGTTCCGTCACGCACTGTGATGCCTCCTGCAAAACCAGAGGGGAGGGGTGGAGGGAAAAGCCAGTTCAGAGGGCATTTTAAATCAAACCTGCAAAGCCAGATGACGTGTGTTTTGCGAAGTGACATTCATGAACCTTCAGGTCATTGATGTGGAGATACTCCTCAATAATGGCCGTTGACTTCCGCGCAACTTCCTCTTCTGTTAAAGCAGGTTTTGGAAGAGGGGGAGGGTTTGTGTTGCCTTTATATTTTGCTACGGAGAAGGGAAGAGAGATTGGGCCAGACAAGTTACAGATTTCCTTTGTGCAGTTAGCTGAGACAACCTGAATATCCTTTTTACAGAATGGAGTTCTTCACCTGTTGGATCTTTGATGTGACTTCTGTTCCCACCCCATTTTTCCCTGCTTCCCTTGTCTCTGCCATCAGTCACGTGACGCACAATCTCCACCGAGTCCCGGTTGTCTCGGCCCTTCCCGCCACGCTCCTGCAGCTCTTTCAAGAAGCTCCGTTTCCCAGTTTGGCTCTGGCTGTTTCTGCCGTCACGGCCCTGCCATCCTTCACCACTGTCGAATTGTTCAAACCAATCCCTGTCTCGGTCACTCCAGTTTTTTTCATCACCTGGGTCGAAACTGGAGCTTGACCTGATTGTTTGGAGACAATATCCAACGCATTTGGACAAAAAATGTCCTCAATTTCATGTTGTTTGAAGCTACTCAGTTGTTATTTAAGAGCAGAGATATTTTGGGAGTTCAGAGCTGCCGAATACCTGTGCGTAACTTTGCGGTCAGAGTCGGACAAAGTAAACAATGAGCTGGGCCGTTGTAGGACGGAGAATTGGTTGAAGTTGGCTGTGATACGACCTGAATCTTGTAAAAAAGAATTGGATCATTCATCGTGTTCCACAAAAAATGCACTAAACAAGATTGAGACTTCAAGATGTGTTATACCCTGCTCTCCACTTCCTCCACTGCAGCCTTGGCCCCACTTTGAACAAACGACTTTGTTACTCCCAGGACGCAACATTAAGTTGTTCCAGTCCTGTGTAAAGGCCTAATAGGAAACCACAATCAGACCACTGAAATTTTTCTGTTTTTAAAGAAAGCTAACAATAAACAAAAAACAAAAAAACACAAGATGATGTCACCTTTCTGAGATGTGCAACGTTAACATTCTTCGTCATGGTATTCCATCCGTCATCGTGGGATTGGCTGGTCCTGCCGCCGCCTAGCGTATGGTGGCCGCCCCCGCTCTCTCCCATCCTGCCCCCTGCTTCTCTCTTGGACAAGAGCTGCTGATGGACCTCAATCTGTTCCAACTGTTCCTCCAACTTTGCGTCCTTGTGTATCTGATCAATAGTCTTAGGACCCTGGTCTCTTCTCCGTGGCACCCAGTTATTCTAAAGTGAGTATGTTGAGAGAAATTTCCCCCGATAGTGTCACTGATACAGGCCCAATATATTTTCCATCTCACTTGTCATTGTTCTGCTCCAGATCTCTTTATTTTTGTGTCTGTCCCTTTTAAAATCTTTCAATTGATTGATCCCTTAATTGATTAGTGAGGTGACCTTGATTGTCTTCAAAGGTGCTGCTGTGTTTTAGCTCAAACCACTTTATGACAATCACGCCGTGCTCTTTACCTTCCTGAGGTCCAGGACGTCTTGTAGCATGAAACGGATTCGCGACGATGTCTTTCTCTCTTTGATGATCCTCTCAATCTGGTTGAAATGCTGATCCATCCGTGGCTAAAGGGAGGAAAGGGCCATTTTCACGAGGGACAGTTTCAGAGTGAAAAATTTCTACATGTGAGACGATTGGTTGCATGACACATAAGACGATGAATGTGTGTCCATTGGGCTCGTATTTACCTTGGCCTTCTTAAAGTCCAGGTTTTTGCCCACTGTTGAGAGCAGCCTACAGAGGCACTCAAGAGACTCCTCATCGTGGTTTTTTAGCAGTTTTACTATGCAGTCATCCATGATGGAAGCTGTCAGCATCTTCATCTTGAAAAGCTCGCCGATAAACTTTATGTTGCCCAGCGAGCGATGGCGCATCTTGTCTCGGGCCTCTTCCAGCTCCACCCTCAAGTGCTCGCGCTCCTTGTCCTGTTAGGGCAGGCGTAAGTGGCCTCTGTAAGTGTGAATTCTGCTCAATCTGTTTCTACATTTTTTTTTTCTTCATTATTGCAACAATGGACAGTCCAATGTCTTACGTGTTTTGCAGCCTCCAGCTCCTTTTGCTTTTTCTCAAGAATTTCATCATCATCTCGGTCCTTCTCAAACTCCTCCTGGCAGCGGTTGAGCAGCACCTTACAGAAGTTGACAAACCCTGCCTTGTCTGACGTGGGGACCTTCAACTATGAGGAGAATTTATTATTTTTTTTAAATAAGAAGAATTTGACATTTAACATGAAATAAAACATAATTACTGGTGATAAATATTGATGTTAATTGTTTTGCAAAAATGTGGAAGCTATTCATATTCTATTAATAATGCCTCAAATTTGCCTTTGCTGAATTCTTTTATCAATACGGATCTATCACTGGACTTGATGTTGCTTCCTCATTACCATCAAGATCAAGAGGTTGCCTAAAAATGAGGCTCAAAGACAAATCATAACTGGAACAAAACACAGAGGTAATTCAATAGCTTTTAATCTAAAGACTTGCCCTTCTAAAGCAATGGCACATGCTTGCGTAGACCACGGAGAAGTTGGGTTCCAGGATGGCTTTTTCAAAGATGAGGTTGATGGCTCCCTTCAGTCTCTCTTCTGTATCAATTGTCAACTCTTGCACCTGCTTGATAAGCTCCTGAAACTTCTCAGGGGTTAGTTTGTTGAGGATACCCCGGAGATGCTTGAAAAGCTGCTGGGTCTTGACTTGCTCAGGGTTGTTGGTCGTGACCTGCTCCTTGCGGAGGTTGCGTACGGACTTCCTTGCCGACGACCGCCATGCGTTCTCAGCTTTGTTGAGCTGCATGCCGCTGTTGTGGGACAAGCTGCTCATGAGGTTCCTGGTCTCTCTTCTCTGATCCTGCTGTGACCACTGAAGCCCGTGTGGCTAGAATTAGGAAAGGTGTCATTAGGAATTCATATTTTGAAAAAGGAAACTTATGAACCAAAAGGAACCACAGTAATAAGGAAAATCCACTTACTGGGAGCCTCGGTCGTCTCAATAATCTGCTCCCGAGGTTTCCTAAATATGAGGGAGTGAAATCCGGAATGTTCATCTCCCTTACCTGGAGATTTAAAAACAAGAAAAATCTTAAGATTATAATTGTACTCAAGAACAACAATTAAAATTACTCGAGTGTCACTGACTGTGTCTCGGGCCACGCAGCATTTCTGCCTGGTGTTGATAGATTGAAAGCCTGGAGGGGGTTCTTTGTTGTACCACTTTCTCTCGCCTGGTTCAGTTGTCTTCCTTGGTTCTGAGAGAGAAAACAAAAGAGATTGCATTTAAAATTAGAGATTGTTGTAGCGTAAAAGGTGTCAGGGAAAACGGATATATACCTTCTGAATAAAGTACCATTTGTCATTTAATATTAAAATACAATTTTGGCAGTTTCTGAACTATCCTTGAAATACCTACAGTGTTGTTTATTCTCTGAATTCCTAAAATGTCTTGGTTTTAACCTACTGATCAACTTAGGGGCAGCCTTTGGCTTGTTGGTTTCAGTATTTAGCGTTGCCTCTATCTCCTCCCACGTCTCATCTGCAGTCTTGGCCTTTGACTCATTACACACTGAAGGTGAAAGTTGAGGGATGCTGTCCTTCTGTGTGCCAAAGGGTTCAGAAGCTGATGGTGATTGCTGATTGGTGCCCATCTCCTGCGGCAAACAAAGCGCATACAACTACCTAATGTACCTCAGCCACGTTTATATGATGAATATCATTGTAGCTCGGACCAAGTCACACCTCTGTGAAGGCATCTAGAAGGTGTCCAATGGCCTCCTTCTTGTTCAGCTGCCTCATGCTTCGTCTTTTCTTTGGAACAGATGTGGCTCCTTGAGGGAGGGGGGGGGGGGGGGGGGGGGGATTGCAAATACACCAAAAGATGGTTAACTGTGTGTTATTCAATATATCTGTATATAGCTGTAACACTAACTTTCTAACCAGGAATTCAAATAGAATCACTTACTTTCTTGCAATTAGGTTTTAGTTTTTTCTCAACCTTTTATTTTTCTTTGCTATATTATTAAATAATTGACATATTTTTGTCAAAACTGATAGCTTTATGCTGTTGTTGTTTTAAATTTTATGTCGTTATTTTAAATAAATTTGGTAAAATTATTGAACTCAGTTTCATGAAAATGAAAAGTAAGTAAGTATTTCATTGCCAGCCTTTCTACAACGTACCTTGCGCAGTAGTCGGCTCCTCGATTGGGTGGAGAGCACGAGAGGAAGAGCAGGCATCTTGGTTTGTTTCACTATTTCCCTCCTCTGTGTCTTTATGGACTGAAGTCGCTGCTTCAGCCGCAATTGACTTTTGAAGAAGCTGTGCACACTCGACAGAGGCAGTAGTTCCAGAAAAGTCTCCACCTTTGGAGATTTTCTCGCTGTCCTGAAGCAGGTCCAGACCTAGATTGGGCTCTGCTGCTTCCACCAGTGTAGGACTCTGTTCAGGCCTGATGGCAGGGGTTCTGGTGATATCCTGGGTCTCCACTTTGTCAGATTCTGGTTCTGGGTCTGAGGGCTGACTGACTTTGGTTTCTTCATTCACTACCTTATAATGGAACACAGGAGCAGCAATGTCAACTGAAAGCTCCAACTTGGTACTGTCTACCTGCTTTTCCTTTTCCAACATCTTCACTTCCAACATCTTTTCTTCCTCGACTGGTGGCTTCACATGTGGAATAAACTGAGATTTCTCCAAGGTGACAGGCGTCTGCTGTGACAATGGCACAGAAGAACTGCAGAAAACATCTTCTTTGTCACTTTTAATGACTTTAGTGTCATTGTTGCTTTCTTGAGCTGTCGGTGAACTAGATGCTGATGCAGAAATGAGGGAAGAGGGGAACTGCTCCAGTGTCGTCAGGGTCTCCAGGTCCTGGTGGACACCCACTATGGGTGGTGAGGTTTCAGCACTAACCTCAAGCTCCACCCATTCATCAAGCTCCGCGACTCCATCCTCAGGTTCTCGAAGTTCATCAGTAGTCGGTGTAGGATTTTCATCTCTTGTTAAGAGCTGCAATCACGAAAACAATACAAATCACTATAGCATGTAGTCTGCCTTATGGTTTCTGTGAGCATACCCCCGCCCTTATCATCATATATAGAAAGATGTGAGGACCAAGATGTAAAAACGTCACCCTAGAACATCACAACATTTAGCACCTACCTGTGGAGGAGTGGGTGTGGTCATCAAGCACCTGACTCCTGACATGAGCTCCTCTGTAATCTCAGGCCCACCTTGGTTGGGGTCACGTATGCAAACCTGTCAAGAAATACAGTTGTGGCCAACATTATCAGAGGACCTGGCAGACCTGAAAATACTGACCAGTCTTTTGCTTCCAACACATTTACAGTAATTGTTTCATCTTTTTGCAGACGGTCTGAGCTCAACAAACAAATAGACGTACATATGATGGCAATTTAATTCTATAGTTTATATAACATGAAGATGCACGATTAATGTACAATTCAAAGGGATAGTTCAACAGTTGATAATCCCATAGTCATATAAGAAGATGGTACACATCGTTTAATTACCACTGGCTGTTGTTTTGAGAGCCGGGGAGCAAAGATGAGCTGCGTATCAAACCAAATGGAGGTAAAGGGAACAAACCTCTCTCTCCCAATCCAACAATAGCAAAACGCTCTAGTAGACATAGAAGCTTTGATCAGCACACTCGTCACGTTATAAAATCATAATCTTGCATAATTACTGTATGTAACACACTATTTACTGACTTGGTTTTTGGTTCAAATAAATAAGATTGTGGGTCTTTGTGAAGAAATTATCAGGCATCACCTTCTTTGTGACAAACTGCTAAGCCCAACAGGTATGACTTGAATGTAGTTCCGGCTACGCATTCGCCTTGAAAACCTTACTTTATTAATTCATAACATTGTGAGTGCCCAGGTCACAACTTGTGTATTTGCTGAGATTTGATGGAGGGAGACGTGTATCCTTCACCTCCATAGTTCGCTGAGCAGCTCGTGTCTCTGCCCCTGATCTCAAAACAACAAGCACTAAAAATTATGAGGTAAACACCTAGAATGTGTGTTTCCTTTGGAATCAGTTGTTGAAAACATTTTGGCCATTTGCTGGTTTTGACCTTTTGACCTCTTTACCTGTTTGGGATCCGTCTTTGGTTGGCCGTGTGACTGTGGCAGTGGTTGCTGTGAGGGAGTTTTTTTTTGCTGTTGCTCAGTGAGACTGATCATGACTGGTGCAGGCTGGGCAGAAGAAAAATACTGTGGCTCAGCTGGATAGTATGGTCCTGCTGTGAGAATGAAATAAAATAGGATATTTTGGAGGGCAGGGCAAGTGCAACAAGTGCAGTGCAGCTTCAGAATTTAGTTTAAAAATGATTTGATCATGAAAGCATAGTATGGGGCATATGTTGGTCGGTTGCAGACTGGTATGACATAAAACTGGTGAATAGGAATGAGACACGTGTAGACATATGTCCAGCTTGAAACAAAACCCAAGAACTAATAATAGCACACACATGGGAGCAAACATTTCTGTAACTTTTACCGTAACATTTGAATGAAAAACAGTCCGACCAACTCTTTTTCACTCAATGTATTCTATGGCCCAGATGACAGTTGTAGCTGTCATCTGGGCCGTGTGTTCATGTTGCGTATTTCCAAATTGCATAAATTTGAAATCACAAACTGTTGTGACAAATAATTGGGAAGCACATCATCATTTGTAAGAAACTACACCAAATGCCAAACGACGATTGTTTTTGAGTTAAATGCATTTTGTTCAGAACTCTTATGTGGATATGGCCTGGTGTGTACATATGAATATACATATGTATATACACACGCACACACATTTTAGCCCTTTTCTGAATTCATACAAGTTCCCTTGTGACAAATGCAATGTCAAAGTAGAAATAAACAGACCCAACGAGCTAACAATGAACGTTTCTCTATTGTCATTATCATCATCATCATCATCATCATCATCATCATCATCATCATCATCGTCACTCAATAGAAGTGATCTAAATCGAATCAAGTCACTGCTCTTTCCTTATGATTGGGTTTTAACATCGGCAGGCAGGGTACTCAACAGGGCATAGAAGACTGCTGCTCTACTGGTCACAGCTCCACTTGCTGAGGAGGAGAAAAAGGGGCAGCAGTGCAACACCAGGGCAACAAAACAAATTCTAGATTTTGTTTGCTATTTGGCAAACAATCTCAGACACAGCTGTTTCCCAACAGTGGGGGTCAAATGCTCATCCACACCAATCAGCATATTAGTTCACCGATTGTATTTTGTGTGTTGACTTTTTATTTAGCAACAGAGAACAGTGTGGAGTGATAAAAAAAAAAAATCTGATTCCACCAGCAGGTGGTGTATGTCTAGAGAGTGTGCAGATGGTCTAGAAAAGTAGTGGATGAGTTAGTCTGTGGACTTTGAAAAAAGTCTCCAATGTAAATGATAATAAATAAAAATGTAAACAATAAATAAATAAATAGATAAATAAATAAATGTCTTTATATTGTCTGAGCCACGACTTTTATGTCCAATTGTAATACAGGTATGCCTGGTATTTTATTAACCAGACAGTTGTGCGTCTACTGTCTGTTTGTATCCATGAGATGATGGTTGGCACACCTGATGATTGGGTCTGACAGTAACTCTAAAAAAACATAGTAGAGAGTTATAGGACTGATGAGTGTTTGACATTCAGCCCGTCAGCGTGTGTCACTATTAATGACAGCATTCTGGTCACTAGTATGTATGTGGAAGTTATTGTGAACCAATCAGCTGTCCAGTCAAAGGGAGAGATTTTCCATGTAACCCCACGTACTGACACAGGTTTTGGTCAAACAAAACAAACAAACAAACAAAAAAAATGGACCTCTGTAGATGGTTGTAATTACCAGTTTCACTGTATGTTTATTGGCTGTGCGAATGTGCTTCCTGTTCAGTATGATACTACTGCTATTAACATATCTTTAAAACCCAGTTCCTCAAGTGGACATCAAATATTAATCAGAAATAACAGTCATTCAGAACAGTACGATGCAGAAATATAGAAATTTCCTTTCTGAAAGAAAAAAGTCAATGTTTTCAGACAAGAACTTACCTCATATGAATAATGGGCCATTATCATTCAACTGTCCTAATCTCAGAGATACAGCCGATTCAGATGATCTCCGTTGTCAGAAGAAGACATTATCTGACAAATAGTTCTATTGTTCATTTCAATTTTAAGAGGTTTTTTTTTAAGCTTTCTGCACTTCAAATCCTGACTTTCATATTAGAATCCCTGCTTTTATTTCAGAATTGTAAAATAAACTTAATGTGTCTTTTTAATTGCATTTCTATATACGTATAGGAATGTAATGCACTGGTTTTAGATGACAGTAGACTTGAAAACAATGTAGCCCAAACACAGATATAAAACACATTAAAACTGGAATTTTGTGTAACTTTAAATGCTACTGCTGCAGGTATTAAGTATAGCAATTAATAAATACAAATGTTCCAGATAAGAAACCAAAGAAAATCAGGAGAGGCAAACTTTGCTGTGGTTTTCATTCATCTTCCGGTCAGCCGTAAAATAGAGTTTGTATAATCGAGTCTTGTCTGTGGTGTTTGGCGTGTCGCTCCTTTTCTGGCTCAACCCCATGAAAAGCGTTCGGACGCATCACTGATTCTCACTTGAAACAACAATTTATGAATGATTCTATTATGCTGGCTGATCGCAAGGATTTACAACTTTGAATAAAAGACAATGGCAAAGTAAACACTTATGTAGGTGCAGATGTGATCTTTTATAAAATGGGGGTAAACTTTGTCAAAAGATAATAGTGATTTATTTATTGGCTAATCCAGGTCATTTAAATTACAAAAAAGGTCAGGAAATTATTTCTGTATTATACAGAATATTTTATACACACACATACATTTGCATCAATGAAACCATACAGCAGCTCATTGTCATAAAATTCTGCTATACAGGCACTTTTTCAAGATTTTTTTTTTCTTTAAAAAACCCCACCCATTTGTGTCACCACTTATCCAGCAGCCTGTGAAAAATGAAGCCTTTTCCAAAATTCCGAAATTCAGTTGGGTTCACACAAGTCGGCAGTTCAACGCAGGGCCAACACTGCCAAACATTCACCCTGACTTGCAACCTTCTTGCTGCGAGTTAAAATACAGAGTAGCACAAGTCACGTTAGTGACACATCAATTCTGACAAGTGAGGATAAGTGAAAAGAAAGTAAAACAGCAGGGCATGGACGTTACATGAAAGTGTTCTAGAAGTGCAGGTCAAAAGCAGCAACAGGGCTGATTACAAGTCTGTGGAGAGACGCACTTCGGCCAGCCTGTACTGAGCTTGCGATCCGCACTTTTCCTCCTGGCCTTTAAAGTTGAGCCTGTGGAATTCACTCGTGATGGCCGACAGAGACTTCCCTTTGGTCTCAGGAAGGAACAGTCCGACGTAGAGGGCAGACAAAAGGCAGACGGCGGCGAAGGGCACAAAGCAGAACTCACTCAACTCCCTCTGGAGAAGTGAAGTGCAAAGAAGATGAAGGTAAGACATGACAGGAAGCACCGGGGCTGAGGCCATGACAGACGACTAGTTGGCCACAGTTTTCTGCGCAGTTTACCTTTTTGCTAAGTGGTAAAATGATGGCAATTTTGATTGTGGGTTAAAACTGATTTTGCATTAATACATGTAGCAGTGTAGAGGAATAGCAACTGGAATATCAGTTGTACACTTGTACTCTAAATAAATCATAGTATTAACATTATAAGGAACGCTCTGTGTATGTGTATTTTCTTGTTGACAGAAACACAGACTGACCACTAAAAAGGGGAAGAGCATTCCAGTGATGAAGAGGTTGATCCACATCATAGAGCCGGCGATCATGTAGGCGGCGGGCCGAGCAGTCTGGTTGAAGATCTCAGTGGGCAGGACGCCTGTGACTCCAGCTGAGGGGAACACGCGCAGCACGTCGGTAAGGTGACAGAGTCAACACGGAAGCCTGAGAAAGTGAAAGACGTTGCCAGACACCGACCTGGTCCCATTCCGAAGCTCAGAATGTAAGTGAAGATGCAGGCCATGCTCAGGTACGACATCCAGGATACTGAGCTCTATGTGAGGAAGAAAACCAAACACCTGCAGTCAGACCCTTGCAGGCGACGTTGTGTAATTTGACTAATTTGATCATAGTAAGAGAGCTAGAAAGCATCCTCATCAGCCACAGTCTGGTAAATGGCAAATTTACCTGTTGCCATAATCTCAATAGTACTGAGTGACATGGTGACGCCTCAGAAGGTATGAAAGTTACTGACTTGGGTTTTGGCTCACATAAATAAAGTTCCGGGTCTTAGTAAAGAAATCATTGTCGCTCACTATCCACCACAAAGTCCGCCACGGTCAGTCGGCTTCTTCTCAACAAATGTCTTGTTTTGGTGACGGGAGTAGCTGTGCTAAACATTTGCTTTGCTTTCGGTTTCATTTCACCATCGCCAAGATCTCAAAATATCAGGCACTGGTAATCAAGCCGCTGTACCTACTCATATGACTTGAGGCATAATGGCTATGGACAAATTTGCCAACACCGATCTTCATTATTTAGATTTTTTTTTGTGGCCATTTTGACATTTAGTACTATCTTTTTACAGCAATGTTTTCCTTCTATTTTCTCCAGAATATATATGATTGTCTACATTATTAAGCACTACATTATCCTGATATATTAACTAGTAACTAACTTTTTTTTTTATGCTTTATACTATAATTTATTTTACTATTACTATTGCTGCCCCCTGAAAACAAATCTTTAAAAATGAAAGTCATAGAAATAAATGAAGCAATTATAATTGCAATGTCTTTCACATGTTGCCCAGCTTAGAACATAATTGTTTCCTACAATTCATTATCTTTCCATACTGAGCAGGAAAGGTTCAAATTTGGGTAAGACATTGCACAGGATAAACGATATATGATTGTTTTTCCAGACAATTGCGCTGATGTTCCTTCTCATTTGTTTTCACCCTGTTGGCTGCTTCTGACTCCCTGCTATGCAGCAGCTGTAAATTATTCTGTGTTTCAGGGGGTTTGTCACTTCAACCTTTTCCTGCTCTTTCAATTAGTTCCGTTCTTCTGGAAAGAATTACTCATTTTTAGCCCTCAGCTCTATCTAACATCTTAGCTCTTCTTTTTCATATTGATGCTTCATGGCAAAAAAACAACAACAAAAAAAAAAACTTAAAGGTATCAATGTGGACAATCGTGTCACAACATGCTATTTTTAAGCACCTCAAACCAAAGAGAAATTGTAAAGACAACAGCCCAGATCGTCATGAGGATGAATCCTCCCATGAGCATCAACCTCCGGCCAAGGCGCTCAATCAGCAGGTTCTTAAACAAACAAAGAAAAACAGTATATAAGTTTAAAGGAAGTCGTACCATGTCCCATCTGACATATTATACATTCAAAACTGTGCAGTAATTTATGTAAGTCCTAGAGAGTTTATTTGCATTATAAAAGGTTGCTTCTCCTTTTATGTAGGTACATCAAAACTACACATCTTGCGACATAATATTTGTGTGTTATTTTTCAACGGGCCTAAATTTAAGTAGAGTAGTGACCGTGGAGTAATATTTCGCACAGCTGTATGTATTATTGAACACTGACAAGACAGTAAAAGTTTGTTCTATATAATTATCGTAAACACTGAAAAAAAAAAAAAAAAAAAGCAATAGAAATGAATATAAAGTCGCTCTTAAATCGCCTGCTTTGTGTACATGATAATAATACATTAAAATGTTGTAGTTTTATATAAATAATGGTGACTTCTGAGGTTGCTTTTTGTGTTTGTGATATGAAGTTGTCAGGGCAGCTAACATCATAATGTGGCAGCAGGACACTCTTTGTTTTATCGTGAAGGTGGCGCTAATCCTCTCGCTGGCAGGGCTCAAAATACAACAGCACAAGACGAACAACACCAACATTTATCCAGAGAAGGACGAGGGAAAGTTTACTGAACTTTCCGCAGCGGGGCACAGACATCATAACGAGGGCAGGTAGACCCACTCACTTCTTCTTCTACACCGTCTTTAATTAGGCTCCCCATCCTACGGGGCCACCCACTGGCCATACCCAGTAGTGTAACAGCATTACTGCCATTGCAGGTGTCAGTAAACACAACAACTACTACTGCTACTACTATCATGTTTTTGTTTTGTTTTTGTTTTTTTTGGGGGGGGGCTTTTGGTGTGTTTTTTTGTCCTGACAGTTTAAGAAATATCACTCTACTCTAGTGGCTTGGGATGAGGACTTGTTCCGAGATTACACTTAAAGGTTGGTCAACAAAAATTACTTATTAGTCACTGAAATCAGTAATTTCTCTAATAATACATAAAGCCGCATTGCTGTTAAGTAGAGGCTACAAAGGGGATGTTTATGTTCCCACCTCACTCCACTTAAATATTAGAATTGTGCTGAACCTCGTGTTTACTGTGTAAGCATGCAGTTGGCTCAAATTACTGAATTAAAAACCCTCCTACAACTATTGACCAAACTGTCACACACACAACAAGTCATTTTAAGCTAACATCAATTACACGCACATTCCAAAACCTTTGTCCTCCACTCCAGCCCGCTTTTTGTTTTAAGTTCCAAGTAAGTCCTTGCAAAGTTTTAATGCGTACCCAAGCTGGTTACATAACAAGTTCATTAGTTGTGGATACTTACACACATGATGCACGCTGTGAATTCACACGTGCCGGTGCCCACTGTGATATACTGGATTTTATCTGCGGCAACCCCAGCCTCTTTGAAAACATATGATGCGTAGAAGTAAATCTGCCGTGTGAAGAAATATAAGAGGACATTAAACCACCGTGAAGCATCATTAAAAGAGCTTCAAGTGTTCACTGCTGATTAAGCTCGGCATTTGGTACAAAGATTAGCCATGTTAATACCCTTTTCTCTGCCTGAAACTGCCCTGCGTGTGAAAGCTGTGAAAGTATTTAGCCAGCAGCTCCTGGTCCAGGTCCGACAGTGTTCTTGGACAATCAAAACCCACATTGCATGTAAAGCGATAAACTTGTCTTTTGCACACACTGCTTAATTCAAGGTATGTCTGGTGATGTTGCCACCGTGCCTGTGTGCATTATTGATATGGCCTGTCGGAAAAAAAAGAAGAAGAAAACCTCAGGCCAAGTACAATCCACTGATGGATCGTCTCAACTTACCAATCAACCTTTTGACGGCGCAGAGAACATCCAACACTGTTATTGTGTCTCGGTATCAATAGCACAGATCCTCATTGGTTACATAACAGCGCTCTCGACGGGGACACAGAGAAACGCTGTGGAAATCTCCCTGATAAATGTTGACGCAAGGTGTTCTTACCGAGTCGTTGCCACAGAGCTGCATGGCGCTGCTGATGATCATGACGGTGATGAGCTGCCAGCGCACTGAGCGATCAGCGAAAAGTTCCCAGGGCCTGCTGGGCCTCATGCCTCTGGTTTCAGCCTGTTCCTGTAGAATCTCATCCAGCTCGCAGTTTTGGACATCACAGCCTCGCAGGCGTCTCAGGGCTAGCGGAACAACAAAAACATAAAAAATGTAAAATAAAACAAAACAAAAAAAAATGCTCTATTTGAGGAGAGTTTGACCGGCTGAAATCTCAAATTTGTCTCTCATTTTATTGCTTTCTGAAAATGAAAACCCACCAAAATCAACAACTGATTATCTCTAGGGTGTAATAAAAAAGGTCCCTCATCATTGAATTTAAGGGCTATGTTTACTCATGCATGAACTTTGTATGTATGTACCTTTAATACAAGCCTCCTTGTCCCCGCGGTCAATGAGCAGGTACCTGGGGCTCTCTGGGAACCAAGGCAGGGTTACGAGTTGAATGAAGCCGGGAATGGCGTTACTGGCGAGGAGATACTGCCAGCAGGGCTCGCTGCCCAAAATCTCCCTATAAATAAATCATCCAGAGGGTCACTGTGGATGTGCCGTCACGCCGCCTTATTGTGTACGCTTGTGATGAAAGGTCCACGCGCAAGCTTTGAGCTAAGTCATCACGCTGGGTTGCATGTACCTGAGCCCGACCACCTGTCCCAGCACGACCCCGAACGCCGTGAAAACAGCTGACGACAGGGAGATGGCGCCGCGCAAGTGCTTGGGTGCACTTTCCCCAAAGTACATGGGCTGCACGTTCATGCTAATTCCTGTCATGAAGAGAGAGAGAGAGAAAAAAAATTGTCCAGTGTGTACATTTTGTTTTTAAAAGCCCAAAATTTTTAAGGAAGTAGCCAGTTTAATATTTGCAGCACTGTCATAGAGGCTTCCTTAAAGAATGGCGGCGCAAGACGGCAGCTAACTAAGAACAAGACCCTTATTGCTCTATGTATATTCTTACGAGAACCGTTCTAAGGGTAGGACACCCAAATGACTTTTATTGTACCGAGTATAAGCTTTTTCAAATGTATTTATTTGCAGTATGTTAAGCTTTTGCCAAAATAAAAAAATCAAAGAAATCAAGCCAAATTTTAAACACTGGACCTTTACGTGTCCCAATTCAACCCGAGCGTACTAACATTTAATGCCGACAGTAGAAAAACACTGATGTCGATCATGACAAACACACACCTGCATTGATTCCGACAAGGACACGTGAGATTATGATCATCTCAAAAGACTTGGCAGCTCGACTCGTCACCGCTAAGAGCGCACCAGCCATGAGGAAAATGTTGTTCAGCAGCAAGCATTTTTTCCTTGGAAGCAGAGAAAGTAAGTAAGGAAGTTAAAAAAAGAAAGAAAAAAAAGATAATGTTTGGTTTGCCACCCTTTGGGATGGTCTTGTCCAACACTGAATGGACAAGAAGTTTCTCTCAAGTAAGGCACGTATGTTTTATCTTCTCTGAGTCACTCGAGTTGAGATAGAGACAATGTTGTAGTAGTAGATAACTCAAGATGAGTAACGCTGCTGTATATTCTTTTTGAAAATGTTTATCCTCAGAATATGATCTGGTTTGACTGGTGCAAGTTGTGAGAAACCATTGCAATGCAGTGTTGGGTTTTGAATCATTTTTTTTCCCTCACACACAAGCAAGGAAGAGAATAGATCAACATTATCTTCAGGGTTAAATCCGGACAACACAAATACGTGTGTGTCTTTTATTAAAGGCTTGATTTAAATGGCATATTGCACCCTGTGATCTTCTTCATATTGCATTGGAAACTGTGGCAGAGTGCAGCATCTTGCATTACCTCCCGAAGCGTATCGTCATAGGTCCGGCGATCAGAGCCCCGATTAACCCCCCTAGTGAAAAGATGGAGACAATAATTGTCCAGACCAGAGTCACCTGGTAGTCCTCCAACTGGATGTCCCAGCGCTCCAGGAAAGTCTCATTAACAAAGGTCTGAATAAACTGTGAGGAAACACGCGACATTCACAGTGAGTTAACCAAGCACGTGCATGTCAACAGAGCAGAGCTTCTTACTCGGCGACACTCTTTCACACTGATCTCGACTGACAAGCTATTCTGTTAGTCTGTCACTTGAGTCTGCAGTGTCGGGTTGCCAGTGGTGAAAAATGAACCAGACTGTGTTTAATTCTCATGATGACCTGAGTTTGTCCACACACTTGTGCTCGTGTCAGTGAGAACTTACGATTGTGGGAGCATTCATGATGGCAAGGTTGTAGCCATATTGCAGAGTTCCACCGATGGCTGCAGAAGCAACCATGAGCACTAAGGTCAAGGGACTGCCCTGTCAATGTCCAGGTAGATAGATAGATAGATAGATAGATAGATAGATAGATAGATAGATAGATAGATTTCATTATTTTAATTCTTCCGAATTAGATTCCATTAAAGGAGAACCAACCGAGCAAAAAGTGCTTTTCTTTTTTCAAAGGACATGGTGAGTCGAACTGGTGCTGTTTTTTCCCCCTTTGTGATGCATAAACCTGAGCTGCTGATCATAGGCATAACAGAGATAGGTAAACAACTTGTCTCACTATTTGTTTTTTTTTTTACTCATTAAAACAGTTGAATTAAGCTACAATCAAAATCAGGTTTCCACCTGTTTTAAGCCTCTGCTCCTTAAACAGTTCATGTTCAGTTCAGCTGGATGCTGCTGCTTATGACATAATCGAAAAGAAACATATTTTTGTCATTCCCAGATTTAAAAAAAAAAAAAAAAAAGAAGAAGAAGAAGAGGAAGAAGAAAAGATGGGGGGGGGGGGGGGGGGGAATACATCAAGGAAATACATTCTGAAATGTGGACATTTGATTATAAATAGCAACGCAGGAAGTCCTTTACCTTCTGTGCCTCAGCGGACGGCATCGTTTTCCTGCGTCAGGTGGAACTCTGCTGAAGCGGAAAGTGTCCAGGCAACAGTTGTGCTCGGCTTCGACCATCCAACTCTCTAATAACCTTTCTCCGCTACCTGGGGCGGAGTCGAGCAGTCGGTGACTGGTCTCTTGTGATTGGCTGCGACCAGGAACGCGATGAAGTCACGCGAAACAGAAGGTCGTGTTTTAATTATCAGAAGAATGATTAATCCGGAATTTTGCACCTCTGTTTTTGATTTCGCAGTTTATTATTGTTGTTGTTGTTGTTGTTGTTAGGAATAAAGATCTCAATCTTGAATGCTTGTTCACGACGTTTTAGGTGCAAAAGGAGGATGGAGGTAATTTAAGGAGGGACCTTGTGACGTCACACGGACCCACACCGTGACCTGCAGCGGACGTCAGTGGTTGACTTGCACTGGGACTCAAATCTAAATCGCTTTCAAACACTTTCTGTTCACTGCTGGACACGTGATCATCGCCACCGTTGATAGTGAACGGGTCTTTTCTTTTTATTCCAATGAAACTTGGATACATAATAGTCAGTGATCGACTCCGACCCACCTTTGGCCATGAATGTTAACATTTCTTTTCATGATTCACTGTGTAAATAATTTTCTGTCGAGGCTCATCATTCAACTGTTTCGCTGATCCCACATCGCTGCATCCTGATCCTCACACAGGACTGAGGTATGTACAGTACGATGGGATTGTGACTTCGTGGTCAGACGCCGCCACCTACAGGTGTTCCAGGGTGACTGTCTGGTACGTCAGACGACTCAAGGTGGCCCAGGTGGACTCTGGGTCACTGACGAGCATTACGAGCATTACTGGTGTCACACAAAGGTCACATGCGGAGTTGCTTATCTGCGAATCAGTCTTACGTCTCAAAGTGTAACAAACAACAGTTTTAATAATATCCATTTGTTTGTGTACCTGTATGCAGCCGAACATTTTGAAACACACACACACACACACACACACACACACACACACACACACACACACACACACCGCAAATGGCAGCTAACTTGAGTCGAATGCGAGCAGGCTAAAACAAACTAGGCAACGCTACACACTCGGTGCTGTCACTGGTGAAAATGGGCAGTGGACTACCTTCACTTTTCGTATTGGTTGGCAATTGTCTCATTGATCAATCAATTGTTCATGACAAAAATAGGGATTTAATAAAATTTTATGGTTGTCCGAAACCTTTCCCCCCCGCAACAACTCTGTGGTGAGATTAGGGAACAGGTGGGAGAAAACCAAAAGAAGAGGAGGGAGGTGAAGGCCCTTGGATGTAAGAGCGGCTTGAAGGTGAAGAGCAGCGAGACAGAACACGAGTGTGTGAAAGAGAGAGAGAGGAACCCTGCAGTGGAATGGTGAGGTCACAGTTCAAAGTGCACTGGAAGCTTCATCTTCTACATCGAAGTTGTGGTGTTTTGTAAACAAATACCTGTTAAATAGTTGTTCAAATGAACCATATCTATCTATCTATCTATCTATCTATCTATCTATCTATCTATCTATCTATCTATCTATCTATCTATCTGTCTGTCTATCTATCTATCTATCTATCTATCTATCTATCACAGGTCGAAATCTGATTTTGCAGGTCAACTCATGGCAACTTTTTTAATTTGAGTTTTTTTTTTTTTTTTTTTAATGAATAGTGAAACAACAAGTTGTCTACCTCTGTCTGTCTGTCTGTCCGTCCGTCCGTCTGTCCGTCCGTCTGTCTGTCTGTCCGTCTGTCTGTCTGTCAGTCAGTCTTTCTGTCTCTCAGGAAGAACGGGGTTCATCCTTAAACCAGATCTGAGCCGGATAGGATCACAAGCTGGATAACTTTAATCGAATGAATTAAACAATTACTCGCTCCGCTGCGGTCGTGATGAAACATCACCCCCCCGCCCCCATCCCCGCCCCGCCCCCTCCCCTCTCCTGCTTCTAATTGGTCCATCTCTTCCAGGGGCGACAGACACTTTGCTCAGTAGAACGCAGTCAGGTGGAAGTGTCGGATCTCCTGTTGGAGACACGTTGTGCTTCTTTTTTTTCTCTCTCTCTTTCTTTCAATTCTTTCCTCAGGGACTGCTGTGAACGCAAGTAAACAAAAGTAAAAGTCGAGCGCGGCTGATCCGATGAGTGTGAACGGCGACGGTAGCAGCAGCAGCAGCAGCAGCAGCAGCAGCTCTGGGATCACATTCACCATTTTACGCGCCGCTTCACCAAATGTTTTTTCCGAACACACGGACGCATTTCCGAAAGGCTGCAGAAAACTTTGCTATAGTTTAGAGCGCACGTCGGCACCATGACCTGGATTTTATGGGACACTATCTTTCTAATAAGTGGTGAGTTGCATTTTCTTTTTAATGTTTTTTTTTTTTTGTGTGTGTGTGTGTGTGTGTGTGTAATATGTCTCAGCTATAGTAGTTATTTAACAGCCAACTGCTCTGAGTTTTCATTTCCCTGGATAACTCAATAACCCTTAAGGAGCGTCAGCACTACCAGAACTAAGCAGAACTTAATGTGCAGTACACTTAATATTGTGCTGTTATTCATTTTTATGATCCTTCAGCCTTTTCATTTCCCCCATCTGTTTAAGCAGTGGTGCCACTGGTGTCACACACAGTTAATATGCAGAGTTGTTTATCTGCAAATCAGTCTTAAATCTGAAAGTGCAACAAACAACAGTTTTGTTTGTGTGTCTGTATTGCAGCCAGTATTGCAGCACGCGCGTGAATGTTCAACACAGGACTAATAATACAAAAGTATAGATAAAATAAAAACGATTGAAAAAATAAAAATATAGAAACCTGGACCGCGACAGCATATACTGTTAAGAAAACATGACAGTATAGACAGCGTGCAGAGGAGGAAGCGGCTGATGTAATGTCACTGATTCTTACTGCATGGCAAATTAAAGGAACTTTGATTAATTCTTTGAAAAAAATAAAATAAAAAACGAGCAAAAATACCCTGAAAACCTTGTGGTTGTTGTTGGGCTTTGGTCGCGCTCGCGTGTCTTGTGCATGAACCTGCTGTATTTATAGAGCTTTGGTGTCCTCCCTTTAAGTGGATGCTTGACCTTCTTACTATTGTTGTGTACCGGTTAGTCAATGAAGCATTGGTACACACACTGGAGATGCGGTCACATGATCATACTGTAGATGATGCACGGGACCGTCAGACTGGGGAGTGTTCATTTCATGGTGGAGGAGATGAAACCCATTTTTTTCCTCTTTTGCTTTGGGGAAAGGAGAATCAAATCAACTGTATTGAAATGACGTTTGCTCACAGTGGAATAGATTCCCTCTATTGTTTCATACCAACAGTCTTTTTATTGTTTTTACAACACGACATGACCGACTGAGCAGTTAGATGTACTGAACAAACATCTGAACGCCCCGCTCTCCCCACGCTTCCCTACAACCCAGATTGTTCTGATTCTTAGTTGGGGGTTGGAAGAGATAATTACCGTCCATTTCAATTTGTCACACAGGAAGAAAATGAAGAAGAAAAAAAAACATTTCTGATTGAGTTAAATTAGCACAGAGAGGGGTTTTGGGTTGATAGCAATGTTGACATTTCCCCACAGCAGGATGGATTTTGTTTTTTGTCTCCCCCTCTATTGCAGGTTCCTTCTTTTCTTTAGGAGTTGGGCCCAACAATTCTACAGTCATCGAGGGTCCGAACACCACGTCTCGCTCTGCATCTGCCATCAGCACTGGAGGCACAACCATCTCAACTGCGGTGACCCCCAAAACTGCCATCCCTCCCGTCAAAGGTGAGGAGCCGTAGATGCCGTGCTTTCTGTGCTTTCTATGTCCTCTAGATCTAGCTCCACATATCGCGTGACGGTGGCCGATGTGTGTTTTCGCCTTGGCAGGTCTTCTCTCAACGTTGGGTGCAGATCTGAGCAGTCCGGCGGGGTCAGGAGACCCCATTTCCAGGGTTTCCACCATCGCGGACCCCACCGCTGCTCCCGACACCTCCAGGAGCGGCTCTGCGGCCACAGCGGCGGCTAACGCAACAACAAACACCAGCCCAGTTAAAAGTAAGAATACTCTTTAAAAGACCAAAAATGTTGCCTTGTGACATTTAAATTTTTATCATGGAGGAGTAGGGGCGGGGTCATAACATATTGAACTTGTCCCTCATTGCTGCCAGGCATCCAAGTGAACTTCAGTGTGTAGATGCATGCCAGCAGAGTGCAGCTCCCTGATAATTGATCCTTTCAGCATGACAGAGAGAGAGAATATCAGTTGCGGTAAATGAAAGATTACGAGGAGCGTCTCCGACCGCTTCGCTGTGACGCACACCTACGGTATTAAAGTATTGCCTGCAAGGCGTCAAGGCGAGGCTTTGTCCCCGCCGTCTTTCGCGTTGGCCTGCCAAAATCGCATGGGAATAGAGAAAGAGAGAGAGAGAGACAGAGGAACACTCGGCAGGCAGATGCCTCGGGGACAACGGAGGGCTTTCACGGAGGCTGAAAGAAGGAGACAATGCATGTGGGCTACAATCCAAAAACCCATTTGCTGTTGGAATGGAGCGTGTGACGGAGGCTCGCACGCGGTCGTCCGTCCGTCCGTCCGCTGCGTCCCGTCCTCCTTCCCACCTCTACCGCCAAGACGCCGTGTCTTGTCCGTAGCAGGCCCGGGGAACGCTGGCTTTTTGTTTCGGGGTCAGCTATGCAGGAATTTGACTGACTCCAGAAATGTCTGTCCCTTAATTAGATGTTATTTCAGCCCTGGTTGGAGGTTTTCAGTGGGCTTGAGGGCCTGTTCTGATTATAGGAGCAGGACCATCTCAGGTAGGCTGAGAACTGTAAGCTGCCGTGAGCGCACGCGCAACTGGCGACAAGAAGGTTTGAGTCTTTGACCTCAGACGTGGGCGTCGGCTTTGGGATTTAGAACGTGCTATTGATTGAGGTCCCTGCAGGCTTAAACTACTTTTAGATTTCTGATATTCATCTTTGTACGGCTCAGTTTTCTGACACGCTCTTGGATTATTGTTCGCATGTTGTAGTCAAGGGTGACATTTCACTCCATCTCTTCATTGTATTTGCAAGTGATGCATTCTAATTGATGGCTTGCTTTTATAACATCATATTATTTTCTTTTGCGTTGTTCCAGTGGCTCATTTTAAGACTCCTCATATTTTAAAGGTCCCATATTACACCCATCTTTATATTTTTTATTTTATATCCCCTTGTCTGGTAGAGTAGCGCAAGAACTACCGGTATTCATCGCCCCCAAAAACATTTGATTTTCGCATCATACAAAAAAACCCAAAAACAAACGATGCTGTGTTGTACCTTCACGTGTTTGGAAGGGGGTACAACAAAGTTGTTGTGAGGTGGTCTCAGAGCGGTGGAGCACACACATGGCTACCGGTTTTTCGCACTAACCTGGAACATGTATCAGCACCCTTTGTGACATCACAAAGAGACGATTTCAAAAAGTGTATTAACCCCCTTAGAAGTGAAGCGAGCATAAGAAGAGAAGGAAGGGGGAGTTTATCAACAGGACGGATACATATTTGGGACGATGATGTGGATTTTGCATTAATATGAGAGGCAAAGAGCACAACATGACTCTCTGATTGTCTCTTTGCCGCCACCTCACAGAGTTCGTGGCAGCGGCGGTGCGCTCTCATTTCGACGACTGTCCGGACACCCACCGCCACTTCTGCTTCCACGGCACGTGCCGCTTCCTGGTACTGGAAGAGACGCCTGCTTGCGTGTGAGTTCCCATCCGTAACAGATCTTGGTCATTGTGAGTTTTGCAAAAAAAAAAAGAAATGAAGAAATGAATGCAGCAGCAGAAGAAGCTCCTCGCCAGACCTTGACGTGCGTCGCTGGTGAAATCGCCTTGAAAAGAGTTGTTTCAGCTTGGGGCCTGCGTGCGTCCCTGTCGCAGGTGTCACGCGGGCTTCGTCGGGGTGAGGTGCGAACATGCCGACCTGCTGGCCGTCGTCGCCACCAACCACAGGCAGCAGACGGTGGCCACGGCGCTGGTGATGTGCGTCGTCGGCTGCGTTCTCGTCATGCTCCTGTGTGCGTTGCTACAGTGAGTGACCGCCATGTTGAGATGTGCCTGCTGTTGAACACATCCACTTGTTCTTGGTTGTTCTTGTACAGCTGTGTTTTACACCTCGGTCCCCGAGGAGTTCCCAGGCTGTTCTGGAGAATGAATCAGGTGTTGAGAACTTGGACCTTTTTTTTTTTTTTTTTTACCTTTCTCGCACAGCTGCTGGTGGAGGCAGGACTGCCGCAGACGGAGACACGCTCATCACGTCGTACAACAGAAGCGCGCAGCCGCAGCGTCCCCATATTCCTCCGAGAGCGGTACTTATTTAGTTTTGTTTTAATCTTTGCGTTTTTCCAAATTTGTGTGTGTGTGTGTGTGTGTGTGTGTGTGTGTGTGTGTGTGTGTGTGTGTGTGTGTGTGTGTGTGTGTGTGTGTGTGTGTGTGTGTGTGTGTGTGTGTGTGCGCGCGCAATATTTTAGGAGAGCCTCGCTGTTGGATCATTGTTGTGTTGGAGACGAGTTCATTCTTAAGAATAAAAATAATTATCTCTAGTTATTGAATCGGAAATTTCAAATTCAGTGATGAATCCCATATTGATTGGCTGTCACCATTGTTTGAATGAATGAATGATTAAAATGTGTGAGCAACACAACGTATGGTACGTAATATAAGTATCAAAAGTAAAAGAACAAAAGTAAACACTTGTATAGTTAAGAGCAGATAATATTAACATAACATGTTTGGACAGATTTTTTTTTTTGTTTTGCTTTTTTCCCCACATACAGTTAACCAATGCCATTAATAGGAAAACACGACTCAGAAACAGCAACACCTCATTTTCTTTTCTCTTTTTTTTTCATTTTCTTCCAGTGGTTTGAGGGCACGCCTGGGCAGAACATTATTCTTCACATGATGGGGCCAAACTATCTGGTTCACGAACGCTCGGGATGACACCCGAAGTGACACACAGTCTCAGCCTGAAGCGAAGAAACATGATCTCTGTCTCTCTGTGTGGCTGAGGTAGAGCTGCTCCATTCAAAAGGTTTAATATTTCATGAGACTGTTTTTCTTTTGGGGGGGGAGGGGGGGGGTCGCTTGCGGACTGGAACTTTTGAACTTTAGCACTGCGAGAGCTGGTAGACTTTTTCTCATTTTGAGTAACAAAAAAAAAAAAATCCCTTCAAAAACATGAACAAGTGTTGGAGCGCTCAGACAGAAGCTACTGTCAAGTGCACACGCATCCAATTTGTTGGTACCCGACCAGCAGACTTGAAAGACGAACTGCAAAGCAGTCCACGGCACACCGACGCAGCGCCACCTCTGGTGACTGCCAGTCAACATCGTCCCATTTAATGTCAGGAGACACCAATTTCTATTTTTGTCTTTTAATAACTTTGCACTACTTTTTATTGGAGCCCTACAGGTACACGGACATTTTTTTAAGAAATTATGGTGGGGTTAACTGAAGCTTTACATAAGTTTTAGTGTCTGGTTTTAAATAAGATGATCACTTCACCTGACAGCTGTAGGAGATGGTGAACAGGCTGACTTTTGATGGATGAGAACGAAGAAAACTGGATTTGGATCTGTCATTTTTAAAACAAGCATGCTCTGATAAACAGTGTTGACATGGTTTTGGGAGACAACAATTTTCGGGTATTTCTTGCAAATGCGTTGACTGCAAAAGCTTTTGTTTTGTTTTGTTTTGTTTTGTTTTGTTTTGTTTTGTTTTAATGCCTGAGCTGTACTTGAATATATTTATATGTCTGAGGTTTCAAATTTGCTATAATGTTCTTGACACCTGTGCACACCTTCCACGTTGTTTCACAGTCCTGTTGCACATTTGTGCTCATGATTAATAGATTTCACCGCACTTACTGTCTGATGTCTTTGCTTGGAGGAAGTGACCACTTCAGGAGAAATGCCAAAGAACTTGTAAAGTTTTTTTTTTGTTTTTTTTAATGTGACACACATTAACACTGAAGGGATGAGGTACACTTTTATTTTGCGTATGCTTAAATCACTTTTTAATCACTTTGTTTGTCAAGAGTAGCGTGTTATAGCATTGCCTCTGCTTTGAATGCGAGTTTTTTTTTTTCACGAGAAGAAAACTGAAATTGCGATTATATTGAAGGATTACAAGCACGAGTGCAAATCCGGATGTGAAGTGTATGCATGTGTTTGCTCTGTGTGACTGATTAAATGAATGTGATCATACTCCTATGCCAAAACCAACCAATGGGAAGTTACATGTTCTTTTGTTTACAGTACGTACTGATTTCCTTTGAGGATGTGCGTTTTATATGAGAACCACAAGGAGACATTCAGTGTACATATAAATGCAGTGGGGTTAGAACCCATCAGATTAGTGTTCAGGCATTAATCCCTCTCTTTGTAAGATTTTGTGTTGTGACATTTGGAAAGCTTTTCTGTTCTGAATGAATTAAAAATGCAAAGTGTGTGTCTGTGTGTTTGTGTCGAGTTTCCATTCCTTTGCTTATTAATCACATCTCCGATTTATCCTTTGACCTTTTTCTTTCACTAGTGGTTCTTGTCCTACTTTTCTTTTTAAATACCCTGATTTGCTGACACTCGGTCCCTCTTTTTTTTTCCTCCTTTCTGACTGAATATTGTAGTCGTGCAGGACTGCCAACACGAAACCCCAGGCAAAATTAAACAAAGACACCAAGTCTTGAGTGCTTTTATAGCTGAAGGAAATGTTACAGCTCTCCGCTGACGCCATTTCTTTTTTTTTCATTTACCGTGTTTATGACTTGACAGATTGTATGGCCGTTCATAAAGCATGCGATCGATGTGGAAGAATGTGTCCTACACATCCCGGTTTGCTCCTTTAAACTTTCATTGTCTGCCAATGGGGTTGACAACCCCCTCCACACGCCCCCGCTCCTCACCGCCCTTTGACGCGCAGCATCTTCAGCCGTTCCTTGAAGAGCTCTGTTGTGTTTTGCAATCCCATTATGTCCACAATTGGATTCCTCTGGAGCCCTTTAGAGCCGTCTGGCTGAGCTACTAAACCAGCTTTGAACTAAGCAGCTCTCCTGGCCACGTCCCTGAAGACATACAATACCCTTTAACAAACAAAGGCGCATTGCGGAGGAAACGCAGAAAAGTAGAGAGAACCGCGCAAAGGATGAGGGAAATCGAGATGTGACGTCCACATTTTGTCTCAATGTGCTCTCAACATCCGGAAATTGTGTTGAACCCTTTAAATCTGTACTGGACAAGTGTAAATCCCGATTCCCCATCCGAGAGTGATTGCTCTGGAACTCAATCCTGGCCTCTCGTTCCCCTCCACTTCCTTTTCAGGTCCTTTTGATCCGCACTCCCCCGTATATCTGCCTCCGACCAGATGGTTTAAAATAAGAGTATTTCCAAAGGTATTAGGGTTAAGCAACCCTGCCTTGTTCTCCTCTCTGCTAAGCACCAAAACAAATCATTAGGAACAATGAAAGCTCAGGGCTCTTCTTTCAATGATCAGGTCACCCAAATCGCACGAGTGATGTGGATGACATCATTTTACACAGCTCCTAATCCTAAATGTGGATCAAGTTGTCACAGAATGTGGATGAGTGTTTGTGCGGCGGTTCTTGCATGCAGGCTAAATTTGATGTGATAATATTTAAAATGAACTCAAATATTATCAAAAAATAAATAAGTAAATAAAAAAATAAAAAAAAATAAATAAATAATAAAAAAAAAAAAAAAAAAAAAATATATATATATATATATATATATATATATATATATATGTATATATATATATATATATATATATATATATATATATATACATAAATAAACACCAATTTTAATTTATTTATATACTTTATTTTTTTATTTGAAGAGGACAATGCACATTAATTTGAATTCCTGTCACTGTGCCGGTGTTAGCCAGAGGCTCCTTTTCAACCGCAGTCCTCTGGCCTGATGTTAAGAACCATTAAAAACACACCAAAAGGACACAAGGGTCATAGTGTATAAAAACAGGGACCCAGGAGACATAAAATTAGAGTGTAAACGGCAGACAATGACACTAAATAGGACAGTCAATAAAGCACTACCGAATCAAATACAACAGGAAGACAGTAATACAAAACAAAGACCATTTTGTATGCTGAAGTTAATACATTTACAATTGGGAAAGGTGTAGCTGTCAGGGATGGATAATTGATAAAGGGGTGCAGCAATGCAAAGACCAGAGCAGCGTTTCTTGGAGTTGTGCTAAGATGAACTGAGAAACACAACGAAACCGAAGACGTACAGTGTAATAAAGTGCTACAGTGCTCATGGGAAGTATTGCAGTGCTCATGGAAGATGTTGAGGTTTAGGATTAGCTGTCAGAGTTGAGTGAAATGGGATGGAGGTGCACCAATGCAAAGACCAGATCACAATTTCTTGCAATAATTTGACATTAGTACGTTTGGTATCGTTGCCTTTGCTTACTGTGGGGCCAAAGACCCCCTTCAGAGGGGCGAATGTGCAAATATTTCCAGACATGACTTTTAACCATCCCATATTTTTGTGTTAGATCCTGAAACTGCCCTTTCCACAATACAGGTCTTAAAGAAAAAATAAATAAATGCCTTTATCCACCAATTTCTTACACAGGAGGGGATATTTATCAGTATAAACCTTCATATTAAGGCTAACACTTGATGAACTTGAACATTAATTTTAGTAATAAAGACAAGCTTTAATATATTCTATATTCTATTCTATATATCTCTATCTAGATATGTTCCTCTCAAAGTGTAATATTCCCAACCTTTGTTGATTTGCAATTGATTGCATTTATCTAATTGATTAGAATATGGAGGATAACTTACCTATTTCTTCTCTCATCAAAGAGAAAATTGCAGATGTTTGATTGATGTTTGAAAAGATTTTTGTAATTCTGATTGGACATACACAAATTGCCCATTCATTTTTTCATTAATGAGAAAAAACTTGCCTTGCACATTTGTCATCTTGCTAAAACGTCCCAAATGCAACAGTGCATATGCTGAAGGGATTATATAGGGGAAACTGAACTTGAGGACTTCAAACTCCTTCTTGATGTAATATACCCCGAACACATGGGATGTAGAAAAAACATTTTACCATCACTGTGTTGCTATGAGAAGTCTAACCACAATAGGGAGAATGATTACTTTATCATTGTTGGGGAAGCACCCAGCAACATCTTGTGCTAGGTGAACAAGCCAGAGAGGGTCAACAACGCCGAGGTCAGAACATTAGTGTCAAGCTGACTGAAGGGGAGGGGAAGGTGTGGAAGTCCTTCCAGTAGAGTACCAGAGATGGTTATGTTGCACAAAACAACTTGCTTATAGACTAAACGGGGAAAAAAAAATCTATTCAACTTGATTTGCAGACAAAGAAGTGAAGGATGTTTTCTTAAGCACTGCTTCTGGTTTCAAACAAATGTTTATTGACCCCAGTTGTATTTACTTTAAATTAAAAACTGTACAATTATAGCAAACAATAATGTGAATGACTCTGGGTAATTCTCAAACACAATTTCTCATTTATGACCCAGGCTGACGAAGCAGCACTACTCTTGGACTCTTGGACCGCGTCTCCTCAGAACACGTGCTGTTGAAGCCGTGACGGCAGCTCTTCCAGGGAATGGAGCCGATACTCAGGGGGAACATCCAGTTGTCTCTGCTTGACGTGTCTCTCCAACAGAAACCCGTGGATCCCCACAGACCGAGAGGCCACATAATCGTTCACATAGTGGTCCCCAATGTGAGCCACGCTGGAAGCAGGCACGCCGCATTTCTGCAGCGCTTGCTCAAAGACGACTGGGTCTGGCTTGGCTGCGCCTGCCTCCTCGGACGTTATCAAAAAGCTGAAGTGCGAGAGCAGGCCGCACGCGCGTAAAATCTCCCTGAGGCGGCTGTCGAAGTTGGACACCACGCCGAGTTTCAGTCCCAGAGCAGAGCAGCCTTCCAGAGCCTTCTGTGAATCTGGAAATACCTGAAGACACAGGACAATAGACACAGGAGACGGCAACAATATGCAGCTTGTTTATAAAGGTTCCACACAGCAAGTTTACCAATGCTGAGATCTCTGTTTCTCATTGTTGAATCTAGTGGAGCAATACAGCACAATTTATTAAATAAAAATGATATCCAGAAAACAGCAAATTTAGCTCCCTGTTTACAGCCTCCAGAAAAAAAACATTTTCAGCTTCTTGCTTGAACGGATGCTTTGTTCTGTTGTGCCACACGTTTCATTTTAATATGGAGATCAACCAGGTGACCAAGAGGAACTTTCAAAGGGCGGAATAAAATGCCATGCATCAATACCCTTTGTGATGTCACAAAGAGCTCATTTCCAGAGGTGGTTTTCAGTAGAAACAGAAGAAGTTGTGAATGGACTTTTCTTGTTTCTGGAAAGTTTGATGACAGGCTACACATACACTATTATTTTTAGAATCATTTTACACTTTATCTATGTTTCACATGGGTTGGAATGTAGCAGCCAAGTACAGTGTGCTTTACATATTCTATTGGTGTGCATGTCTGATTTGAATTTACCTCCCAATTCTCTGCGTTGCAGAAGTTATGGTAGAGGTTACGAGCCATTGTATCAAGCAGGGCAGGCTCGTGCACTCTGCACCGGGAGAAAGTATCCTTCACCAGGCCAGTCCACCAGGATTGTCCATCCAGGCCCTGACTGATGCCATAGTTGGGATATGTGCTGGAATAATGTCGATATGCCTGGCGGAAAGCAGCCTCAACATCTGCTGGACTGAGCTTCAAGCCTTTTTGTTCGGCCTCCTTGCAGTACTGCTCTCCCACAGAGGCTCGCACCTTTATCAGGGTGTCCTTCACGTCCCATAACACCCAGCGCAAAGGAGCCCGCATTTGCCCTGAAGAGAAGAGCCAAAAGGAATGGAGACGATTAAGATCAAGTGGAAAAACACTTAGTAGCATAAAAATGTCAGAACAGTATGTTTGCAGAATCCGGAATCTCTTCTTCTGCACATGAAAAATGGATATTCAAATGTACTTTAATTCGACACAGCATTTTGAGATCTCTTTCCCATCCTCACTCATGCTGAACCCAAAAAACAAATCCTCTATAGATCACAAGCCACTGTGTATACATCCTCCAGCAGAAACAGTTCTCTTAGATTTGTGGTCCGGCTCAAGCTGAAGCAGTGTTGAACCTTCTTGGGTCGGAAAGAGACAACAACATGGTGGTGGTGAGGCGGTGTCACAGGGAGGAACACCTAACCGAGTGACGATGCTGCCAACCCGGGGCGAAGGATCAGCGCCATTTGTGACAACACAAAGACCTGAGTTCCAAGGACGGACGTCTATGCCAGGGTTGCAAATTTTGTGCACTGGTCTGAATGAGAACGCTGCTCATTATATATGTGCTCACTAATCCGTGAGCAAATACCATACCTTGGCTCATTTTATTGTAAAACAAACAAAGAAAAAACACAAGCTATGGGTATCACGTGGTGTGAGAGGGTGAGTCAGACGTTTGGGTTCTGCTCTTTGGGGAACGCGCTCAAGTGGCGAATGTATTTGAAGAATAAACTGTCAGTCACACTCAAAAATCTTAACTGACTATAGATTTTGGTCAGAACTGAAAATGCCATGGGGCAGTTTTGCTGAGTGAGCTCAGCTGATGTAGGGAGACTTACTTTTTTTTGTTGTTTGTTTTGTTTTGTTTTGTTTTAGATACATCTACCTTTCTTGTTGCATTTTAGACCAGGTCATATATGATTCTGATTGAGTGTAAATTCGGCTACCCTATTCAAAAGCCCAGTTAAAAGACCACCACTTTCGATCACTTCCTGTCATAGCAACACTATAGACTCCAGCAGCGAGTTGATCCAATCAGAGCAAACTACCCACTGCCGTGTAAGTAGACAGGTAGTGCGGCTGTTGCAGCGGCCGTATTACATTTTAAAAGAGTAGGTGCACGGGAAACCTCAACCTCAACGCCTCTGCGCTCAAGATACATTAGCATCATAACGCTGATACTAGCTGACGGCCCTAGAATTGACTCTCGAACTGGTTAATTGTGAAGGCAAATATTACTTTCGTTCTTACCATGAATTTGCATAAAATTAAACACACGTCGTGTCTTATTCTCCGAAGCCAACTCTTGAACGTATGTGGTTGGAGATGTTTTTGCGATAATGGCGGCGAGATGACATTGTTGCCGCTGTTGATACTTTCTCACCTGCTTGCGTATGTGCTGGACGACAACTTTATTTGTAGGGCTGCAAGAATGCCGTTGTCCGTAGCTCACTCTCACTGGTTGTTTATCTTTGTTTCCTTGGTCAAATTGGGGGATACGGCGCGGGATGGTCAAAGGGAGGCCAATCGTTTTCTAAAAGTCTTCTATTACCCCGTCCTTCACCATCCTATCACATGTATAGGCTATTATTAGTCCTTGCGGCAACCACGGGTCGCAAACCGATTTGAGTACCTACCCTGTGTGAGACGCGCATGCGCAGTAGGTGCGAAAGTAGACGTGAAATGCGCATGCGTGGACGTTGTCGTAAAGCCTCAGACGGAACCCACCGGAGTTCTAGGAAAACCCCGCACCCGCTGCTCCTGTAATGTTTGATTGTGGATAATCAATTTAACCAAAAGCAGGAGGATGCAATGCAAGCTTGCAGACAATAAATAATAAAGATGATAAAGAAAGTCCATCAATTTACTACAGAATTGCCCCTTTCTTTGCAGTAAATCGGATCAATGAACAGTCCATTGAAGCGGAAACATATGTAGGCAAATGCCATTAATTATAGCTTATATTAGCTTCCTGAGATTAACTTCGTGATAAAAAAAAATACAAAAATCAACGGAACGTTCAGAATGGAGCGTCACCTGCCCCTCGGAGCGGCGGGGGCGGGGTTTTCCTAGAACTGTTTGAATCGGTTGACACCTACAGAAGAGGGCTATGGGTCTTAATGCTAATAATATGTACACAATTATGACAAAATGTATTATAATAATGCTATTAATAACAAATCTAGTTTATTGTTTAGGCTGAGTTTACACACATAGATCATTCACAACCATGCTAGGGGGAACTGTGATTTCTGTAAGTTACAGGAAACAGTTGACCATTTATTCTTGCATCGGCCAAAATACCAGCAACCCGGGCAAACAGTCAGAACAGCACTCCAGGGGAAATAGGTCACTTTGAGTATGGGTGACTTATTTCGAAAGAGTTTTATGGGTAAAGAGCTATATTTAGGTATTTGCATGGCAAAGGGTTTCGAACTCCATGTAGATTTGTCCAGGTCAACAATCCAATCCACAAGGTGGCGGTAATGCACTCAACAGTTGTTTGGCAACCGAAGGAGAAGAAGAGAAAGACCATGAAGAAGAAAAACGAGGACGCCGAGATGGGGAATAGAACAAAATTTAAGTCCTGGAAAACAATGATGCCATGGTCTAAGGTTTTTGGAAATTTTATTCGAAATACAGTCGCAACGGCAGCCGATGGAACATTTGGAGTTTTTCAGGGAGTCGTCGACGAAGATGAAATAGGGCGTTTGTATCAAGTGTCCTGGAATCCCAAAGTAAAGTTGCACAAATTAAGTAAGTCACGGCTGTGTTTTCATAGTGTTCGTTTGATCCAAAAAGTATGGAGGAGCTTTGTTTTGAAATGCTACATCATAATTTTCTTAAATTCAGTGAGGCCCTTCCTGGGGTGATGTACTACCACCCTGAAGTGGAAGGATGGACTCAGTGATTACTGTAATAGCTGGTGTAAACAGAGCAAGTGGAAATCGAGTGCCTGCTGACTCGACAGCTTTTGTCACTGCGGTCACACCAGCTGCGCTTCTGGTAGAGTTTGCATTAATATTTGAATTTGCCCATGAAAGAAATTTTCGTACTGTATGCTGGATATAACTTCATCATCAGATTATCCCAAAATGGTACAGTGAAAGAACTTAAACGTATTGATTTAACAGTTTACGAGGTGTTCCTGAAACAACAATGAATTTTCCAAAAATATGAGTACAGAGAAAAGTGATTCCATGTAGTTTCCTCATTGTGCTCAGTGATTACTGTAATAGCTGGTGTAAACAGAACAAGTGGAAATCGAGTGCCTGCTGGCTCGACCACTTTTGTCTAACTGTTGTTTAGCTTGACCGCAGTAGATGATGGCCCAAATGAAAACAATGTGCATCACGGTGTGCAGATTATTGTTAGAAATATTGGAAGAGGGTCGTCAGCATAACGTGATCTTTGGTGTTTTGTGTCCCTCCAGAGCTCTTACAGCAGCGTGTCTGCAAGAAAGAATTGCTTGTGGATGACCAACCATCGGTGAACCAAGACAGGAAGTTCAGTGTGAAGCAAGAGGATTGTAAACATGCACAGATTAAAGAAGAACCGAAAGAACTGCCTACCAGTGAGGTGAGACTGAAGCAGGAGCCTGGTGACCCTGAGTGGACTTCTGTCAAAGAGGAAAGTCACAAGACTGAAGATCAAATTGTGGGCTGGCATCCTGAGGAACCTTCAGAGGAGTCTGGAGTTAACGTTCCAGTTATTGCCTCTGTGGTGTCATTATCCAACTGTCAACTGCAGAAACATCCTGTCAACTGTGATGATTCCCAGAGTCAAGATCAGAAAGGAGGTAAAGAAGAAGACTCAGCAAGTAAAGATAAGAAAAGGAGACACCATAAAGGGCAAAGTAACATTGTTGGAAACACCACCTCATCCTCTTCCACATGTGACAAATGTGGCAAAGATTTTGGAGACGAGTCAAGTTTGCTTACGCACCTTCTGAGCCACATTGACAAAAATCAGGTTGTCTGCAAAACATGTAGGAGAGAGTTTCCAAGACACAACTCCCTGTTACGTCATATAAAGACTCACACAGTAGAGAGGCCACAGCTTTGTCACACCTGTGGGAAAACTTTTTTGTTCAGGTCTGTGCTGACAAGACACGTGAGACAACACACAGGTGAGAGGCCACATGTCTGCAGCACATGCGGTAGGGGTTTTAGTTTGAAGTTGTATTTAACGAGACATCAGACAGTACACACAGGTGAGAGGCCACACGTTTGTAAAACATGCGGTAAAGATTTTGTACGCAGGTGTAAGTTAAGTGCTCATTTGACATTACACACAAATGAGAAGCCACATGTCTGCAACACATGCGGTAAGAGTTTTGGAGAGAAGCGGTGTTTAATAAGACATCAGGCAACACACACAAGTGAGAGGCCATATGTGTGCAGCACATGCGGTAAGGATTTTGCAGTAAAGTCATACTTAATAAGTCATCAGGCTACACACACAGGCGACAGGCCATATGTGTGCAACACATGCGGTATGGGTTTTGCACGAAAGTCATATGTAAAAATACATAAGGCATCACACTCAAGTAAGAGGCCGTATGTGTGCAGAACTTGTGATCAGGGTTTTGCACTAAAGTCATACTTAATAAGTCATCAGGCTACACACACAGGCGAGAAGCTATATGTGTGCAAAACATGCGATCAGGGTTTTGTACGAAAGACAACCTTAATAAGACATGAGGCAACGCACACAAACGAGAGGCCATATGTGTGCAACACATGCGGTAAGGGTTTTGCACTAAAGTCATACTTAAAACAACATAATGCAACACACAGGTGAGAGGCCACCTTCCTGCAAAACATGCGGAACGGGATTTGCCGTGAAGTTGCTCTAAAAAAGACCCAAGGCAACACAAAGGTGAGAGGCCATATTTGTGCCAGATATGTGAAAAAAACATTTTTGTCGTAAGAACATCTTAAGATGATAAGTTAAGACAGTGACTCACACTTTGTCTTCTTCACTCACTTAGCGTGACGTTGTTGTAAAGCCTCAATGACACCTGTTGGTTTGGTTGAAATTAAGGAATTGTTTGAATCAGCTGTCACATAAATTGAGCTATTGAAAGAGTGGAATTTTTTTTTCTTCTTTTTGTCTATTTTCATGCATTTTCTTGGCACAGCTGAAGATTGGTAAAGGTTCAATAACAGGTTTTGGACATCTTCTGTAGGTCTTAATGCTATGTATACAATTATGACAATCTGTATTATTATATTGTTATTAATTACCAATCCAGCTCATAACGTAAAACGAATTTACACACACATCATTCACAACCATGGTAGGGGGAACTGCAATTAATGTCGGTTACAAGAAACAGTTGACCATTTATTCTTGCGTCGGTTAAAATACCGGCAACCCGGACAATCAGTCAGAACGGCACTCCAGAGGAATCAGGTCACTTTGAGTATGGGTGACTTATTTCGAAAGAGTCCAGAAAATGACGGATATAGGGCGATATTTAGGTTTTTGCATGGCACGGGGACCACGATCCAGTCCACAAGATGGCGGTAATGCGCTCAACAGTTGTTTTGGCAACCGACATTAAAACCGAAGGAGAAGAAGAAAAAGACCACGAAGAAGAAAAAGGAGAACCAGGAGATGGAGAAGATAACAAAACTTAAGTCCTGGAAAACAACGACGCCATTGTCTAAGGTTTTTGGAAATTTTATTCGAAATACAGTCGCAACGGCAGCCGATGGAACATTTGGAGTTTTTCAGGAAGTCGTCGACCGAGATCAACTAGGGCGTTTGTATCAAGTGTCCTGGAATCCTAAAGTAAAGTTGCACCGGTTAGGTAAGTCACTTTTCCCCATAGTGTTCGTTTCCTCAAAAAAGAGCTTTACGTATATATTTTAAGGAGCTTTATTTTGAAATGCTACATCAGAATGTTCTGAAATTCAGTGAGGGGCTTCTTTGGGTGGTTTACTACGAGGCAGACATGAAAGAATGGACTGACAACAATGAATTTTCCCAACAACAACAACAACAAAAATCAATCTAAAACCAAGTGAAGAACCAAAGTGATTCCATGTAGTTTCCTCATTGTGCTCAGTGATTACTGTAATAGTTGGTGTAAACAGAACAAGTGGAAATCGAGTGCCTGCTGGCTCGACCACTTTTGTCTAACTGTTGTTTAGCTTGACCGCAGTAGATGATGGCCCAAATGAAAACAATGTGACAGAACCGTCGCCATTCAGAAATGAGATCGCTGCAGGTATTAATTTGAGATTGCGATTTTTTTTTTTTTTTTTTTAATAATAATTACTCTTGCAGCCCAACTTGTATCTGACTTTTGTCCAGTGTCCTTTAAACGTAACTTTCTGAGACGCAAATAGAAAACACATTTCTATAGAAAATGCAAAAAGAATGCACAGTGACGTGGATCTGGAACTTTAATCTGATAACTGGTTTGGAAATAATACTTACGATTATTTCTGACTGAGAAAAGTGGTGCAATGAGAATAAGGTAGGAAGAAAGTGATGTGTGATTCAGCAGCATCGCAGTGTGCAGATTATTGTTAGAAATATTGGAAGAGGGTCATCAGCATAATGTGATCTTTGATGTTTTGTGTCCCTCCAGAGCTCTTACAGCAGCGTGTCTGTAAGAAAGAATTGCTTGTGGACCAACCATCGGTGAACCAAGACAGGAAGTTCAGTGTGAAGCAAGAGGATTGTAAACATGCACAGATTAAAGAAGAACCGAAAGAACTGCCTACCAGTGAGGTGAGACTGAAGCAGGAGCCTGGTGACCCTGAGTGGACTTCTGTCAAAGAGGAAAGTCACAAGACTGAAGATCAAATTGTGGGCTGGCATCCTGAGGAACCTTCAGAGGAGTCAGGAGTTAACGTTCCAGTTATTGCCTCTGTGGTGTCATTATCCAACTGTCAACTGCAGAAACATCCTGTCAACTGTGATGATTCCCAGAGTCAAGATCAGAAAGGAGGTGAAGAAGAAGACTCAGCAAGTAAAGATAAGAAAAGGAGACACCATAAAGGGCAAAGTAACATTGTTGGAAACACCACCTCATCCTCTTCCACATGTGACAAATGTGGCAAAGATTTTGGAGACGAGTCAAGTTTGCTTACGCACCTTCTGAGCCACATTGACAAAAATCAGGTTGTCTGCAAAACATGTAGGAGAGAGTTTCCAAGACACAACTCCCTGTTACGTCATATAAAGACTCACACAGTAGAGAGGCCACAGCTTTGTCACACCTGTGGGAAAACTTTTTTGTTCAGGAATGAGCTTATACTTCACATGAGCCAACACACAGGTGAGAGGCCACATGTCTGCAACACCTGCGGTAAAGGTTTTGTACGCAGGTACAGGTTGAGAGCTCATCTGACAACACACACAGGTGAGAGGCCACATGTCTGCAGCACATGCGGTAAGAGTTTTGCAGTGAGGCGGTATTTAATAAGACATCAGACACTACACAAAGATGAGAGGCCACATGTGTGCAAAACATGTGGTAAGGATTTTGCACAAAAGTCACACTTGTTAAGTCATCAGGCTACACACACCGGTGAGAGGCCATATGTGTGCAAAACATGCGGTAAGGATTTTGCACTAGAGTCATACTTAAGAAAACATCAGGCAGCACACTCAAGTGAGAAGCCATATGTGTGCAAAACATGCGGTAGGGGTTTTGCACTAAAGACATACTTAGTAAAACATAAGGTGACACACACGATCGAGAGGCCACATGTGTGCAACACATGCGGCAAGGGTTTTGCACGAAAGTCATACTTAAGAACACATAAGGCTACACACACAGGTGAGAGGCCATATGTGTGCAACACATGCGGAAAGAGTTTTGCATTAAAGTCATACTTAAGAATACATGAGGCAGCACACTCAAGTGAGAAGCCATATGTGTGCAAAACGTGATCAGGGTTTTGCACTAAGAGATACTTAAGAAGACGTGAGGCAATACACACAAGTGAGAGGCCCACCTGTCTGCCAAATCATGCAGGAAGGGTTTTTCAGTGAAGTTGCTCTAAAAAGACCCAAGGCAACACACGGGTGAGAGGCCATTATTGTGCAAAATATGTGAGAAAAAAAACAAAAACATTTTTGGAGTATAAACATCCTAAGATGATAAGTTAAGACAGTGTCAAATTAAATCTCTAAAGTTTGCTGAAGATGCAGCAAAAGTTTGATTTTTATGTGTGTGTACAAACATATCAATAATACATATATATTATTGTGTTCAACTGAATTCTTTGACAGGCCTTGTCCACTGTTATGTTTTGTGCTAGTAGGCGTCAACTGTTTTTCTCACATGGGACGAGGGGCTAAGTCCTTGAGAGGGCTACATCTCGTTGCAAAACTCTAATCTCACATTGGGAAAGGAAGAGGCACTCCAGGGGATGGAACATACCTATGTGTATGCTCATTATATTCTCTTGTTTATTAAATTATATATAAACTCTCTGCACCCTTGTATGTGTTGAACATTTTAGCACGGTTGCTTTTTCGACCACTGCTGTTGTTTGTCTTGCAAGATAAAACCTTCAACTGCCGGCACTCAGACTTCGTCTTCTTCACTCACTGAGCTCGACGATGTTGTAAAGTCTCCATGACACCTGTTGGTTTGGTGGAAATTAAGGAACTGTTCGAATCAGTTGTCACATAAATGGACCTTTTGAAAGAGTGGAATTTTTTTCTCCTTTTGTCTAGTTTCATGCATTTTCTTAGCAAGGCTGGATATTGTTAACAGTTCATTAACAGGTTTTGGCCCTATTCTGTAGGTATTAATGCTAATAATATGTAACACAATTATGACAATATTTACTATAATATTGTTCCAATCCAGTTTAATATTGGGGATGGGATTAGTACACACACATACATCATTCACAACCATACTAGGGGGAACTGTGATTACTGTGGGTTACAAGGAACAGTCGATCATTTATTCTTGCGTCGGCCAAAGTACCAGCAACCCGGACAATCAGCCAGAACGGCACTCCAGAGGAAATGGGTCACTCTGAGTGTGGGTGACTTATTTCGAAGAGTTCAGAAAATGATGGGTGTAGGGCTATATTTAGGTTTTTGGATGGCACGGGTTCAGAATTTCATGGCTCTCAATCCAGTCCACGAGGTGGCGGTAATGCGCTCAGCAGTTGTTTTGGCAACCGCCATTAAACTGAAGGAGAAGAAGAAAAGGACCACGAAGAAGAAAAACGAGACCGAAGCGGGAAGTGGACTCAGAATAAATAAAACGTAAACTTAGGGAAACAACGATGTCGTTGTCTCAGGTTTTTGGAAATTTTATTCGAAATACAGTCGCAACGGCAGCCGATGGAACATTTGGAGTTTTTCAGGAAGTCGTCGACGAAGATGAAATAGGGCGTTTGTATCAAGTGTCCTGGAATCCCAAAGTGAAGTTGCACAAGTTAGGTAAGTCACGGCTTTGTTTTCACAGTGTTCGTTTTCTCCTAAAAGTATGGATGAGCTTTGTTTTGAAATGCTACATCGCAAAATTCTCTGAAAATCTGCGAGGCCCTTCCTGGGGTGATGTACTACCACCTTGAAGTGGAAGGATGGACTCAGTGATTACTGTAATAGTTGGTGTAAAAAGAGCAAGTTGAAGTCGATTGCCTGCTGGCTCGAACACTTTTGTCGAACTGTTGGTTAGCTTGACTGCAGCAGATGATGGCCCAAATTACAACAATGTGACAAAACCGTGGCCATTCAGAAATGAGATCACTGTAAGCATGTCTTAAGTCTTGTTCCATCGTATCTATCTGACCTGCTTTTATCATATCAGTCCTCGTGGAACCTGAGGTCTTCTGGCACTGGCCTGTTAACTGTTCCACGAGTCAAAACCAAAACATATGGCGAGGCTGCTTTCAGCCATTACGGCCCTACTCGGTGGAACAGCCTGCCAGAGAGAGTGCAGTGGAGCTTTTTATTTATTTATTTTTTCTCATTGTTACTATTCTGATTGTTGTTCTTATTATTAATATTCTTTGTTTTATTTTATTTTGTTAAGCACTGTGGGTTGCACATGTTGTGTATGAGCAGTGTTATACACACTGCTATACAAATAAAGTTTATTATTATTATTATTATTATTATTATTATTATTATTCATTTGAGATTGCGATTTAAAAACAAAAAACAAAACACCACAAGGATTTCTCGTGCAGCCCAACTTGTATCTGACGATTGTCCAGTGTCCTTTAAGCGTTGTAAAAATTCTGTCGAAAGTAATAAAAAGCAACCAAACAAACAAACAAACATGAAGCTTTAACTTCAATCTGAAAACTGGTTTGGAAGTAATGTGTAAGATTATTTGTGACTGAAAAAAGTGGTGCGATGGGAATAAGGTAGGAAGAAAGTGATGTGTAATTCAGCAGCATCGCGGTGTGCAGATTATTGTTAGAAATATTGGAAGAGGGTCGTCAGCATAACGTGATCTTTGATGTTTTGTGTCCCTCCAGAGCTCTTACAGCAGCGTGTCTGTAAGAAAGAATCGCTTGTGGATGACCAACCATCGGTGAACCAAGACAGGAAGTTCAGTGTGAAGCAAGAGTATTGTAAACATGCACAGATTAAAGAAGAACCGAAAGAACTGCCTACCAGTGAGGTGAGACTGAAGCAGGAGCCTGGTGACCCCGAGTGGACTTCTGTCAAAGAGGAAAGTCACAAGACTGAAGATCAAATTGTGGGCTGGCATCCTGAGGAACCTTCAGAGGAGTCTGGAGTTAACGTTCCAGTTATTGCCTCTGTGGTGTCATTATCCAACTGTCAACTGCAGAAACATCCTGTCAACTGTGATGATTCCCAGAGTCAAGATCAGAAAGGAGGTGAAGAAGAAGACTCAGCAAGTAAAGATAAGAAAAGGAGACGCCGTAAAGGGCAACGTAACATTGTTGGAAACACCACCTCATCCTCTTCCACATGTGACAAATGTGGCAAAGATTTTGGAGACGAGTCAAGTTTGCTTACGCACCTTTTTTTTGCAGGCTTGCCACACTTAAAGAAACATCAGACAACGCACTCAAGTGAGAGGCCACATGTCTGCAACACATGCGGTAAGGGTTTTTCAGTAAGGACAAACTTAAGACAACATCAGGCAGTACACACAGGCGAGAGGCCACATGTGTGCAACACATGTGGTAAGAGTTTTACAAACAAGAGTTATTTAACGAAACATCAGTCACTGCACTCAGATGAGAGGCCACATGTGTGCAAAACATGCGGTAAGGGTTTTGCACTAAAGTCAAACTTAAGACAACATCAGGCAGTACACACAGGCGAGAGACCACATGTGTGCAACACATGTGGTAAGAGTTTTACAAACAAGAGTTATTTAACGAAACATCAGTCACTGCACTCAGATGAGAGGCCACATGTGTGCAAAACATGCGGTAAGGGTTTTACAGTAAAGAAATACTTAATGAGACATGAGATACTGCACTCAAGTGAGAGGCCACATGTGTGCAAAACATGCGGTAAGGGTTTTACAGTAAAGAAATACTTGGTAAAACATAGGATTACACACACAGGGGAGAGGCCACATGTGTGCAACACATGTGGTAAGGGTTTTACACAAAGTTCAACCTTAAAAGTTCATCGTTATACACACACAGGTGAGAGGCCATATGTGTGCAACACATGCGGTAAGGGTTTTTCACAAAAGCAATACTTGATAAGTCATCAGGCACAACACACAGATGAGAGGCCACATGTGTGCAACACATGCGGTAAGGGTTTTGCAGTAAAGTCATACTTAATAAGTCATCAGGCTACACACACAGGCGACAGGCCATATGTGTGCAACACATGCGGTAAGGGTTTTGCAGTAAAGTCATACTTAATGAGACATGAGATACTGCACTCAAGTGAGAGGCCACATGTGTGCAAAACATGTGGTAAGGGTTTTGCAAGAAAGAAATACTTGGTAAAACATAGGATTACACACACAGGGGAGAGGCCACATGTGTGCAACACATGCGGTAAGGGTTTTTCACAAAAGCAATACTTGATAAGTCATCAGGCACAACACAGGTGAGAGGCCACATGTGTGCAACACATGCAGTAAGGGTTTTGCACTAAAGAGACACTTAGCAAAACATATATGGCTACACACGCAAGTGCAATTGAGGGACAATATGTGCAACACATGCGGTAAGGGTTTTGCACTAAACTCAATTTTATGGAAACATCGTGCTACACACAGAAGTCCAAATGAGAGGCCACATGTGTGCAACACTTGCAATAAGGGTTTTACAGGAAAGAAATACTTGGTAAAACATAGGATTACACACACAGGTGAGAGGCCATATGTGTACAACACATGCGGTAAGGGTTTTTCACAAAGTTCACACTTAAAAGTTCATAGTTTTACACACACAGGTGAGAGGCCATAAATGTGAAAAACGTGATCGGGTTTTGCAGTGAAGTTGCTCTATGAAGACACAAGGCAACACACATGTGAGAGGCCATATTTGTGCCAAATGTGTGAAGAGATTTTTGGAGTAAAAATATCTTAAGATGATAAGACAGTGACAAATGAAATGCTCCAAGTTTGCTGAAGATGCAGCAAAAGCTCTCTCTCTCTCTCTCTCTCTCTCTCTGTGTGTATTGTGTTTCAGTGAGTTCTTTGAGAGGCCTTTTAATCTGTTTTGTTCTGTGCTAGTAGGCGTTGACTGTTTTTCTCCCATGGGACGAGGTGCTAAGACCTTGAGAGGGTTACATCTTCTTGCAGGCATGTTGTCTTGTATATTCAATGATATATAAACTCTGTGCACCCTTGTATGTGTTGAACATTCTAGAATGGATGCTGTTTCAACCACTGCTTTGTCCCTCTTGCAAAATAAAACCTTCATCTGCCAGAACTCAGACTTTGTCTTCTTCACTCACTTAGCTCGACGTTGTAAAGCCTCCACGGCACCTGCTGGTTTGGTTGAAATAACTTGTAACTGCCTGAGAGACAGTTTTAACTGAGAGTGCATCACAAAGTTTATTTCATACTTTTTGATTATAATTTCATCAGTGTTTGAATCCATATCATAATTAAAAACATTAAAAAATGTAATAAATAAGAGTATAAAAACTGTTTTGATTTAAAAAATCTTTCCTCTTGTGTCAATAATTTGAGTGTTCTTTATTTCATTTTATATATTTTATTTCAAAGCTTATTTTGTTGTTGAGGTCACAGGTCGAGTCACATGGGAATGGTTCACCTGTTGCATTGTGGGTCAAAAGTGATAGAGAGCGCACATGGCAATTTTATTTTTGTGTTTTCAATATATTTGTGTGTCATTTTTGTGTTATATTGTTGGAGAGGCGCCATTTTGTCTGCATTTGGGTACTCTTGTATTGTTGGCATCCTAATGGTTGTCTCGTGCAAGTTTTTGAGAGCCGTTTACCCGAAAATAATTATTTATATTCACAGCACATTTTATTTGAAGTAAGTAGCTATCGTTTGTCTTACCAAAAAAATCTATATGCATACATATTACAAGAAGAAGAAAAGTGGGGCGCGTGCATTTACATTGGGCTGCCAAGCTGGCCACACCTCGTGCAACAAGGCTTGAGCAACAGCAAAGGACGAGGGGAAGAGAGCAAAAAGTGAGTTTCTTCTCCCGATTTCATCTCAAATAATGCTAACTGAAATATTTTTTTTCTTTTTCCCACGAATTTTAAGTTGTTCAAATAGTTTTTTCCTGTTTGTTTTATTATTATTATTTTTTTTTAACAACACGACACAGGCGATCCAAACGGGATGTTACCAAAAACCAAAAGTATACCGCTGCTGTTAGTTTCATGTACTGTACTGTGCTACGATTCTTCATTATACAGTCCTTTTATGTACGGTTTACCCCCCACATCCCCTCTGTATATGTAAGCGCCATTTTGGGCATTGCTGCATATCAGTGGCGGCCCGTCGTAGAGCCTGCTTGGCCTTCTCTGCTGGCCTAAACTTACTTAGAAAAGTACAACTTCTGGTAAATATGACAATAAAGGTATTCTCCATAGTCTGTTCTTTCTTCACACCAGATAACATCCGCTTGGTTGCGCTGCTTCCATTGTTGTATTTTACTGTAGAGTTCTCATACAATCAGATTTCAGCTAGCTTGAGTTGTCAGGTGCTACGAAACCTGCCTTCGGCCCAGCAGAATGGACATCACAGGCTCTCGTGCCCTGCGTGAGAACGGACCACAGTCACTTGCGATAAGCCAATCAGATCTCGAAGTTACCAAGGGGTGATTAATCTATCTTTTTTTATTTTTATTTTTTTTTTTAATTTTTGGTACGTTTGTAGAATGTTCATGTTCAGAAGAAGCGTTTTTGCTGTGAAGTACTTGGTGCGGACCAGCCACACCCAGACTCCACCTCCAGCGGCCCACAGGTAAGTTGAGTTTGAGACCCCTGATCTGAGGTGAGGTTTAAATAGTAAATGAACTGCACTTATATAACGCTTTCCAGCACCTCCACGGTACCCCCAAGCGCTTTACAGTGGCCTCCCATTCACCCACACACTCATAACCCAATATTCCACGGCACATAGAATAGAATGGATACGAACAGATAGAGGGGCCGACAGGGTAGTGGATGAACCATCACACCATGTTACGACTGCAGGACTAAATCACAACCATAGCAACATGACTACCATGTGGCTACGTCAATGTACTGTATGTCCACCTCTGTCTCTTTGCTTGTCTGTGCGTGATAGCAGCTCTTAAATTTCGATTTGGGCTTTTTGTGTTTTTGTTTTTGTTTTTTGTTTTTTCTAATGACAGTGAGCTGAAGAAAGCTGCGAAGAAGGCTGCAGAGAAAGAAGCCCGGTTCAAAGAGCGGCAGCAGGAGCAGAAAGATTCCAAGGACACGGCGGCACAGAGTACCTGTGGAGATGAGAAGACGCTTGACTCAAAGGTAAGATTTAGATTTATTTTTTGTCTTGAATGTAACTTTATTTTCGACAGAAACGTTCATAACCGTGATCTACGTAGCTGCGAGAAATCCCATTGCGCAACCCATTCACCATACACAAAGTGGCTGAGGCACCTCTCGCTTATGAGGAGTGAGCTCTTGATCACTCTCAACTTTAAGCAGTCCTGTTCAGAGTTTTACTGCAATGTTCTGAATGAGAAACAGCGACTCAGTCTTACAAGAAGTGAGAAGAAATACACCTGGGAAAGGACGTGTAGAAAGAGGGGACGAAGAGGACGCAAGCAGCATCACTATCCTGAGTTGTGCCTATTTTTTTTCAAATTCGTATTGATATCAATCAATATTGATATATTGTTGCGGAAAATATGTTCAATTAAAATATTATTATATTATAAGATTATTATTATTAATTATTATATATAAATATATTTTTTATTTATTTCTAATTCAATTACACATATTTATTCACATGGACAACATGGGCCCAACAGGCTGTAATGGCCCAGCAGCAGGTTCTAACAATGGCCAGCCGCAGCCTCTAATGGCCCAGCAACAGGCTCCAACATGGCCCAAGAGGCTCCAACGCAGTGACGTGCAGTGAGGTATGAGGTTGGGGAGGCACTGACTCAAAAGTCAGATTTACAAACATACAGTATGATGCTAATAGAATAGCTTCATTCTGGGTACTATCCCATTTTTGATTAAATTGAAAAACATTTTAAACACACCGCTGTATAATGCAGCACAGTGTATCTTACCTTTACTTGTAAATGAAATCCATTCGCCTTTCCTTCTGGATGAAGATCTCTATGACTTTGTTGTAGAAGTGCTCTTTGTTTTTTTCTTTGAGCTTTAAAAGTCTCTCTGTCAATTGAGATTTTTATAGCACAGCCACAAAGCCAATCTTTTCGAGGACACCAGTCCGTTTGAAAAGAACGAGTTATATTCATTCCAGGCACCCCCGTCGTTTGAAGCAGTGCCTTTATTAAACGATTCAATGACGCACCATTGAACAGCGTGAAAACTAGAACACAAAATTAAAGGTTTCAATGAGTACTTTGTAAAACAAAAACAAAAACAAAAACATCAAAAAATCATAATTAACATACATTAACAGTGATAAATAGCTACTTTTAATCAAAAATAAAACAAGTTTAAAATTCATCAATGAAAATAAACATTATTAAAACTCATATCATAAAATTAAAATAGGTACAAAAACAAGAAGGATAGTTTTGTTTTATTTATTATTTTATCATTGTGACTATTATTATTATTATTATAATGATGATAATAAGACAGACGAAGGTGGAGGGAGGCCAAAAGAATCAACAACCAGGCACTTCACCCCTGTTAAGCAGCTGGGAGCGTTGCTTGGCTTCACGGGCTTCATGAGGAGAAACAGCACCACTTCCTGTCAATAGACAACAAAAGGTGCAGGTGGTGAAGAAGGAAACTTCTTCCCAGAAGAATTTTGCTTTACGTCTACAATGTGCCTGCATATAGATTTGTTTCATAAATCATCTTCACAAAAAGGCATTGGTTGAACTTGTCCATCTAAAAAAAAAATTCATTTTGTTATACAACTGTGGATGCTCCATGCTAACAATACTCAACTACTTTACCTTGATGTCGTTTGAGTCAGTCAGCCACACGATGAGGCGGTCGATGCCCAAGCAGCCGCCAGCAGTGGATGGGGTCCCGTTCTCCAATGCTCTGCAGAGGGCCTCATCCATTGGCGTGCCTTCATGGTCACCTTCAAGAGCGCCCTCTGTCTGAAGGGCTCGTTCAGTACAGTGTGGACGTTGCTGATTTTTGTCTTCATCACAAAGAGGTCACAACGCTCAGCCAGAGCTTCCATGATCATGGTTTCATCGTCACCCTTCGCTTTGGCCTGAGCAAAGAAAAGGAAGAAAAGAGCATCAAGATATGATCAGCAGGCATGCATGCTTCACCACTAGAAGGAAGCAGTGGGATGTGGTGGCTCATCCAAACAGGCAGTCCAGGACAGTACACAAACCTTGGCTTGCTGCTCAAAGAGCGCCCTCTGTCTGAAGGGGTCGTTCAGCACAGTGTGGACGTTGCTGATTTTTGTCTTCATGACAAAGAGGTCACAACGCTCAGCCAGACCTTCCATGATCATGGTTTCATGGTCACCCTGAGCTTTGGCCTGAGCAAAGAAGAAAAGGGCATCAAGACATGATCAGCATGCATACACGCTTGCCAAGCGCCAAACACTTAAATGGAGTAGAGTAGAGGGAGCGCGAGTGAGAGACAGCGAAGAAGAACCGACAGCGCAGAGCAAAGGTTTAAGACTATAAGATTACTGCTGGTCAAGGGTGCACACGGTATTGTTATGCCCCGGCCTAGGGGGAACCAGGACACAACATAAAGGCTCCCCCCCTTCTCCCAGCTCTCAAATTAGACAAGGTGTTTCGTCCACAGGATGGTTTTTATTAAACATCACCATCATTGCATTGGCGTCAGGGAGGGCATGGCCAAAACAACAAACAAAATGGCTCTGTTATGGATCTTACCTATGAAGAAAACAATAATCAAATAAATGACAGTCAAACTAACCTCCTTAACTAAAACACAGGAGAAAAAGGTCACAACAAAAATGGCTTCCCTCCCCTACGGGCTAAATGGACTTAAAAGGAACTGAGGTAGATTACAAAACAGAGTTGATGGCTGAACACAGAATGCTGCTGCTGCTGCTGCTGCGGCACATGGCCTCTGGTTGAGAGAACAAAGAGAACGAGGTGTTGAAGTCCTCCTCCTTAAATATGGGCACCAGCCAATCATCTTTCCGCACCTGAAAACAAGCCAAAAAAGGGAACACAGGATCTACTGCGCCATCTAGTGCCCAAAAGGACACAGCAGACAAAAGGAACTGACAATGTAAACCCAAAACTATACAACATATATCATATGTATACATTTACATAACAGTATATAGATTTCCTTTCTTCTGTTTTAACCTTTCCTTCATGCCAACGAGTCAATTTGAACATTCTTCATATGACGATGTGCACTTGCGTTTGCTGTGTTTGCAGCGTTACAGCGCCGAAGCCGATTGTCACCTGCACACCTGAGCTACATGAACGTTGATCTGAGCTGCCGGGCAGCTTCAGTTTTGTTTATTTTCAGAGTTTTAATCAATTACAGTCTACTAGGTCAATTCAATGGCATGATATGAGTTTTAATGTTTATTTTCATTGATGAATTTTAAATGAATTTTAAACTTGTGTTTTATTTTTGATTAAAAGTAGCTATTTATCACTGTTAATGTATGTTTATGATTTTTTTTTGTGTTTGTTTTACAAAGTACTCATTGAAACCTTTAATTTTGTGGTCCAGTTTTCACGCTGTTCAATGGTGCGTCATTGAATCGCAGTAGTTACAGGCATCAAGACATGATCAGCAGGCACGCATGCTTCACCACTAAAAGGAAGCAGTGGGACGCCTCTGATGATGTGGCTCATCCAAACAGGCAGTTTAGGACAGTACACACACCTTGGCTTGCTGCTCAAAGAGCGCCCTCTGTCTGGAGGGGTCGTTCAGCACAGTGTAGACGTTGCCGATTTTCATCTTCATGACAAAGAGCTCACAACGCTCAGCCAGACCTTTCTCCGATCAGTCCCTGGAACATTGAATGAAGCGTCAATGTGAACACTCAGCATTGCAACACACTTCCCGTTGATATACGGGCTGGAACAGGGGTCACCGACACGGTGCCCAGGCACAGGTAGCACCCACTCGGTCAAATATTTGATTAAAGTTTGCTGAGATTAACAGAAATAAAGTGTTGAATATTGAGATTATCTGAAGCCCAACTTTGTTAAGTCCTTGTTGATAATTACCATTAGAAATCATTCATGTGATCAGTGACTTCACATAAATACAAAGTGAGAAAGTGATTTCAGAAGAGTGTAGCAAAGTGGTTGCCTGTCGTATGACTCAACATCCACCAGTAGCTCTCAGGATCAAAAAGGTTGGCGACCCTTGGGCTGGAGCGATGCACGCCTCACCATTCTGCCAAAGGACTCATGATTTGAGGGTAATCACAGATTTTCACTTCCCACGATCCCAGGATGCTTTGCATGCTGCTGCAAAGCATCCTGGGATACAGAAGGATGCGAATGATAGTAGCGGTGTATCCTTCGAATCGGCTAAAAGTAGGGCGCATTTGGAGCGTCCTTTGGATTTTTGGGAATTGGGACAAGCCTTTGCGCAGTGCTATGACGCACCCTGAATTGAGACACAGCCTTGGTCTTCTTTTGATTGTGTAAAGCACTTCGAGACAACTTTGGTTGTTATTTAGCACCTGACAAATAAAGGTTGATTGTTTTTTCCGCCGTAGTAAATATGCGCCACCTTTTGTTTGTGACAGATTAAAATAGGTACAAAAACAATAAGGATGGTCTTGTTTTATTTATTATTAATTTTATCATTGTGATTATTATTATTAATATAATGATGATAATAAGACAGACGAAGGTGGACGGAGGCCAAAAGAATGAACAACCAGGCACCTCCTCCCCTGTTCAGCAGCTGGGAGCGTTGCTTGGCTTCACGGGCTTCATGAGGGGAAACAGCACCACTTCCTGTCAATAGACAACAAAAGGTGCAGGTGCTGAAGAAGGAAACTTGAAGTGGGAAGCCATACTGGTGGAATGGCCAGTTTTATTATCAAAACCAGCATCTCACCCTGTGTTGCTGCTAGCAGCAATTGGCCAATATAAGAGTGATCTGTTGTATTAAGACAGCATACGCACTATAATGCCACCTGCCTCCACCTTTACTCGGAAAGTTGCATATACATCCCAAAAGAACTTTGCTTTACGTCTACAATGTGCCTGCATAGATTTGTTTCATAAATCATCTTCACAAAAAGGCATTGGTTGAACTTGTCCATCTTACAACTGTGGATGCTCCATGCTAACAATACTTTACCTTGATGTCGTTTGAGTCAGTCAGCAACATGGTGAGGCGGTCGATGCCCAAGCAGCCGCCAGCAGGGGGTGGCATCCCGTACTCCAACGCTGTGCAGAGGGCCTCATCCATTGGCGTGGCTTCATCGGTCACCATCAGCTTTGGCCTGAGCACAGAAAAAGAAGACAAGAACATCAAGACATTATCAGCACGCATACATGCTTCACCACTAAAAGGAAGCAGTGGGACGCCTCTGGTGATGTGGCTCATCCCAACAGGCAGTCCAGGACAGTACACACACCCTGGCTTGCTGCTCAAACAGCGCCCTCTGTCTGAAGGGGTCGTTCAGTTCTGTGTAAGCATTGCAGAGTTCCTTCTTCATGACAAAGAGCTCAAAACGCTCAGCCAGACCTTTCTCCGTTCTGTGCCTGGAACATTGAATGAAGCGTCAATGTGAACACTCAGCATTGCAACACACGTTCCTTTGATATATGGGCTGGAGCGAGGCACGCCTCACCATTTTGCCAAAGGACTCATGATTTGAGGGTAATCACAGATGAATGTTGGGTTGATACAAGTCACCTCCAGAAAATCTCCCACCAGCTGTTTGGAGGAAACCAAAGTGACGTCAGTCAAGGATGCAAAGAGAAAATGAGGATCACAGCCCAACTGTTGCTATTTGGGCACCTTGTCCAGAAGGCGGGCAGTGGTCCTGGGTGGAGGGCATTCTACTCCCTTCTGGACACAGAGGTCGTCAAAGAACTGACGAGTCTCTATGGAGAAAGAGTCAAGAAAAGAAGGTCAAAGATGACATCCAAGGCCTCCACACGGTGAGCGCTTTACTCGTGAAAAACTCTTCGGCATACACACACACGACACTCCTACCATCAGTGTCGTAGCTGTCAGCAGGAGGGAACTTCACTCCCAAAATCTTCTCCAGCTCGTGAGTCACGCTCACTCTCTTGAATGGTGGAGTGAAGTCGATCTCATAGGCCTTTCCTCCTGGACCATCGGGGTGATAAGTGACCTCATACCCTCCAGTGATGTGCCGCACCATTCCTACAGGAAGAAGAAAGGCAGGGAGAGCCGGTTTAGACTTTAAGAGAATAGTGAGGAACGTGGATACAAATCTAGTCCAATTACATTGATGGTGTCTTTAGATTTAGAATATGATTAAACTTTCACCTCATCTGGACCTGTTGCACAACAGCGTTTGTCAGGTGAGTGAACTCAAAACCCAACCCAGTAGTGCTGCAGCCAGGTTTAAACTGCCACCCAAATTCTCATTGAGGGAAAACCACTCGCTGCGCTGATACTGTGATCATCTAAGGTGACGGCGTTTGCATGAAAACATTCAACAACGCTACTCAGTAAATTTGACAAAAGAAGGAAAAACAGTGAGATGAGTGTTGTCGCCATCTGATTTGGCTTCATGAGGTGGATTATTTACTAGGGGTGTTCAGAAACAACTTTTTCACTTGCGGGACAATACCGATATTGAAGGCTTGAGTACTGGTCGGTACCCATATCCATCCGATCCAGCACAAATAACACATGTTACTTTTATGACTGACCTCTGTAGTTGGAATGCCAGAAAAGGCTTGGTCAAGTGAAATGACGATGACAAGACTATTGTGAACTAATGGGTTACATGAACCTTAAACACAAGAATGTACAATTGAAGAAAATCAATAAGATATAAATGAGAAGATGATGAAAAAGAACCTCTGTAAATTCAATAAAAAGTTACATTTGCAAATAACAATTCAAGTTCACTTCAGTTATTGTTTACTGTCAGTAGATGGTGTCAACTGAGGCCAGGCCTAAAACAACAAACACACTAACTAACAAACCATCAGTATTGATGGTCAGTCAATATTGGATTGGGAAACTCCTTTGATTTACTTTAGGGGCCTGCTTGTGTATTCTCACCCGACCATAATCCAGCTGCAGGGTGTAGCTGTGGTAAACTCTTTCTTCTACTCCTGCATACTCGCTGGCCAATTGGCTTGTGAAATTAAAAATGTTTGCTACATTTGGACTGTATTACCTCCATGGATGTTAGCCACGGTCTGGCCAATATTAGAAAATGCCACCTACTTCTAAATGAGACACAGTTCAAGGTGGTCAAGTCTGTAAAGAGTGAAGGAAGTCAAGGCGACAGAAGACACACATTTCCACTGACCTGAGAGCATCTCTTCTGTTAGACCCATCAAGTCAAAGTAGTCCTTGAATGCCATGAAGAATCTGCAGGTCGTGTCCTCAGGATGGTGAGTCATATCAATGGCTTCGTTCCTGAACCAATCTCGTGCACTTTGTGCATTCCTCCAATCACAGCCATCTGTCACAGAGAAGAGATGGACGGAATGAAAAAGTTTAATGGAACAAAATACAGAACATGTATTTCTGATCCAGCTGATAAAACATCACCTTGTGGTGGTGCTCAGGTGCAATTCTCATGTAGAGGTTCATGCACAGCTCATCGTAATGGGTGACAAATGGACGGGCACTTGCCCCACCAGGGACAGTGCTCAGCATTGGTGTTTCAATCTGAATTGACAAGCAGCACGATTCAACACGAGTTGACTCAAAACGCTTGAAATGGTCACTCTTCAATGTGCACTACTGTCCACTACCTCCAAGACTCCCATGTGAAGGCCCAGGAAGAGGTGGAGGTACATGATGATTTTGTTGTGTATTCGGAATTTCTGAATGACATCATCGTTCATCATCAGGTCCAAGTAGCGCTGGCGGAACCGTGTTTCCTTTGAATGAAAAACAGAGTGGTGACAGAGACGCAGCGGGCCGAATGTGGCCCGCCGGCTGTACTTTGCCCAGGTCTGCTCTAAAACAACCACCATTAAAGTCAGAATCTGTGCCAGAAGCTTCTTTCAATGGACAAAAACTAAAGCCTACCCATCTCATTTTCTGAGACTTGTCGTTGACTATTTTCCCAATGAACAGCTCCCTCCCACCTAATTAAACACAATGGTCTACCAGCCAATCAAAGTGAGGATTACCGTGTCCTTGAGGCCATAATGTAGATGGGGCAACATGTTCAAACATGGTGACAGCAGAGTCATCTCCATGGCAATAATGCTCAACTCTCCTTTTTTGGTCTTGCCTGGGTTCCCCTTGACACCAATGATGTCACCACGATGTAGTTTGTTGTTGATTTTCACAAACTCCTCCTCTGACTTGTAGTTCCTTATGGAGTGGAAAGACAATGTAAGATTTTACACTGCTTTTTCAAAAATAAAATAAAATAAATACAATCACACCTTTCACTTATGAATTGATTCAACTCATCCGGCAGCACTTCACAGCACAACAGAAACACTATGAAAAAAAATTAAAATACACACACATGGTGCTTTCTGACCATATCTATCTTTTTGTTGTACCTTGAGTTTGTCATTACTTGCAGCTTCACACCTTCTTCTCCTCGACCTCGCAGGTCATAGAAAAGCAGCTTAGAACCAGAAGCCCTCTTGGCATGAATGCGGCCTGTCAAACATACAGCACAAAATGCTTACCACAGAGTCGGCTGCAAGATTACACACAACATTAAAGGACATTGCTTCGCATGAACACAAATGTAAATAGCAGCATATTTTTTGTACCTGACAGACTGAGGATGACATCAGTGAGTCGATCCCCAGGCTGGAGATTGTTGTATTTCTCAATGAACTCTGTCAGTGACGAGTCTCCATGAAAATTGTGTGGGTATGGGTCTTCTGCTGTTCCCATCAGATTCTGGATGTCCAGGGAGCGGATCTTAAGGTATTGCTGCGTTCAAAGGAAAAATAGTGTGACAGATTCCACTAAACCATTCAACAAAGGCTATAAGTTCACGACAAGGCTTCCATCCATGTTTCAAAGTATGAGACAAGGCCAAAGCAGCAAAAAGTCAGAATTGAAGTTCAGGAAATCCATGTGGTGAAAACTAGCTGGGCAGGACAATGAGGTAAACGAAAAAATAAAATAAAAAATGAACTACTTCAAAGTTCTACAATGCGGTTGACTGCCAGTTAAAGTGTTGTTCTTTAGGTTTTCTGGCTCAATATCTCAATTGGAGCTGATGTAGTTTGTTTTCAAGCTCAACGGTTGATTGCTGGACACGGTTGAGTAAAAAATAAAAGACTGATGACAGCACACCAAAATGGACTTCTGTCATAATGAAATAAACACTGGCCAAATACTCCCTTTAAAGCTATTAAGCTGCAGGTGTTAATTTCACATTTGTCAAAGTTGACTACTTTTTATTTGAATAATTTTCCACAAATCAGGCAAGGACCAAAATGGACCTGGATCAGTTTACATGCCGCTGTTTTTTTTTCCTACCTCTTCAAAAGAGTTTGGTGTTGTCCTTTGTTATAAGAGGTAAAAACGGCAATAAATGTTGCCACCCTATTATCATAACTGACACCATTGTTGATACTTTGTTGAAAATCAACACCTTCGCTAATAGGAGGTTAAGTCAGCCTTTAGCCCCTGCCTCCAATCTCCTGCTTAATTACATTAGCTCTGATGCCAAATAGCTACAAAGTTGGATTCCATTAAATATTTTAAGGTTATTATAGTCCTCATGCATGCTAAGTTTCTCAACGGAGCCTCATCTATTTTAGCAATTCACAAAGTCAAATCCAACATCACTGTATGTGAGAGTTGAGCTGCAACAAAAATGTGAAAAAAAAGTAATAAAATGTACACATTTTGCCCCTAACATTCATCTTGCTTAGTAGAATTTCCCTGATATTGGTTGGGCTACTCAACAATTCTGAAGCGAGTGCAAGCAACAAAAGCAGGGAGAAAATACACAAATAAAAATCTCACATTAGGGTCAAGCATCTCTTCATCTCCACAGGCACTCTTTGCTTCCTTGGAATCTTTCTGCTCCTGCCGCTGCTCTTTGACCTTGGCTTCTTTCTCAGCATCCCTCTGTCTCTTCAGCTCACTGTCCATTGGGGGAAAAAAAAAAAGACATGGAATTTTTTTTTTTTTACAAAAGTTACGTACGCCGGAAAACTTGTCATAAGTTCACGTTGTTGTTCAGATGTATTCAAAGTGACTTGACTGTGGAAATGTGCGCTACAACACATCAAGTCCCTGCCTGGCGTACGTACATTTCTCGCCTTGTTCATCCGTTGGCAACACTCACTGGTTATGTTGGGAAACAATTCCTGAAGTGGTTTCAAATAGGCTTTGACGTGTTACGCTTAACGCTTGAAACAATGCAAAACAAATCGACTAAAACTAAAAGAAAGAAACTCTCACTTTTTTTCTCAGCTTCCCCTCGTCCGACGCTGTTACATCAGCCATGACGAACGTGTGCTGTGCTCTACTCACTCACAAAGACCAGAAAATGAAAACGTGTGGCTAAAGGCCGGTCTGATGACGCCTTTGGAGGCGTTCAGAAATCGGCAAAATTGTGTTTAATCACGTTCACACGTTCATTCATAGCGTGCGCGTTCACACTGGGGCATAACTGTGTCCCATTTCTTGTATAATCTCAAGTGTTGTGCGCTTCATTTGCACTTTATATGTTCTTCAGATCAGACAACAACTGGGCGTAGTTGTACGGCATGTGCAGTTTAAAACACACTTGGTAGTTACTCTCACCAGGCCAGCATAGCTCTAACTAAAACAATCAGTTATATAATTATTTTCACTACAATCCAATTATTGAACTTGTTTTACCAGTTCAAAGAACCTGATTGATGGCATCGAGTAGTTCCACCATTAGCCACATTTCAGAACATCAATGATTTTCTGTCCAGTTACATAAGCGTAGAGCAGGGGTCTCAAATTCAACTTACCTGGGGGCCGCTGGAAGTAGAGTCTGGGTGTGACTTGTCCGCATCAAGTACCTCACAACAGAAACACCTCTTCTGAACGTGAACATTCTTCAAACATAAAAGTTTTGGTTTTTTTTGTTAGAACAGGCTTCTCTTGACTATTTCTTGCTGCCTGACATTTCATATTACATCAGAGGTCTCAAACTCAATTTACCCAGGGGCCACTGGAGGTAGAGTCTGGGTGTGGCTGGTCCGCATCAAGTAGCTCACAACAGAAACGCTTCTTCTGAAAGTGAACATTCTTCAAACATAAAAGTTTTTTTTTTTTTTTTTAGAACAGGCTTATCCTGACTATTTCTTGCTACGTAACGTTAATGTTACATTCTTTGTGCACAGCAACTTTCTCTGAGCATATAAGACACGTCAGGATGCCCTCTGTATTCTTGACTGGTATCGTAACTTGAATTCTGATCCTAACCGTGACTCGGACCCGAATCCTAAACCTAACCGTCACCCGAGCCTGAATCCTTAACCAGAGGTCGGCAACCTTTACCACTCAAAAGAGCCATTTGGACCTGTTTCCCCCAGAAAAAAACACACTGGGAGTCACAAAACCTTTTGACATTAAAATGAATTAATATGCTGCATATAGCGTTGTTGTTGTTGTTGTTGTTTTTTGCCTTTATGCTATGTATAAACCAGGGTTTAGCAAGATTCACTATCAAAAAAGCCATCTTGCCTCATCTGCCATCAAATAACATTCACCTGGAGCCGGAGGGGCATTATACTGCCTCTTTGAGGGTGACGGAGACCTGAGGCTGTAGGGATTTTTGTAACTGTCTCTTTCTTGGCGTGAGTTCGGGGAGAAAGCCACTGCGCATGTTATTTGACAGCAAAAAAAGAAAAGAAAAAAAAGAAAGGTGTTAACCGTTGGAAATTAAACGTCGGTCCAACGTTACAATATCTGAGGCTCTTGTCGCAAAATGCAGCAGGGCATCTCTGGGCGTTTTTACGCCTGCGTATCTCTAGCGCAAAAACCTTTGTGGATACGACGCAAAGATGGCAGCGATAGTAAGCAAGTAACTCGAAGAAGTTCAATTTTGTCGTCTGTCCATATTATCTTTTTACGTACGTTCTTTGTCGTCTTCACCGTGCTATGTTAGCGAGCTGCTACTTCTGGAATAAATAAACCGAGCTCCAGGTCTTCTTCCGCCTTCAGGGAGTAAACCAACAGCACCACAAAATGGCTGGCGTGAGTACTTTCCAGCGTTTCCGTGTTCATGCGAATATTTTTGGAGACGGCTTCGTGTAATATCTCTCTTTTATTTTTCTCTCGACTGCCTTTCTTAACACGGTCGGTTTCAACGTAAGCGTGGCCATAAAAATGTATAAAATGTATTTCCATGTTAGTAGGTTGTTGTTGGCGTTTTTTTTCCAACGTCAAAAGGAGCCACTGCAGAGGGGTAGAAGAGCCGCGGCCCTGTCCTAAACCTAACCGTTCATTGATTGGTTTAATTTAATGCATGCTTGCAGTGGAGCCTACGCAGACCCTCCATCTCTTCCGTTGAGAATTGTAAAGAATCCGATGAGAGTTGGAAAGAATATATGCCACTTCCTTACGAATCTTTGATAGCATCTAGCCATGACCGGTAAACTCGTACAGAACCTGACAACTCGAGCTGGCTGAAATCTGCTTGGATAAGAACTCTACTATAAAGTACAACAATGGAAGCAGCGCAACCAAGTGGATATTATCTGGTGTGAAAAGAACAGACAATGGAGAATAATTTTACTATCCTATTTACCAGAAGTTGTACTTTTCTAAGTAAGTTTAGGCCAGCAGAGAAAGCCTAGCATTTTAAAATTAAACTGATGGCAGCAATATACCTTTGGTTTTGGTAACATCCCGTATGTTGTAAAAAAAAAATAAAATAAAAAATAAAATAAAAAATAAATACATATATATATATATATATATATATATATATATATATATATATATATATATATATATATATATATATATATATATGTAAAAGACAAAAAAAGCTCTTTAAACAACTAAAAATTCGTGGGAAAATGAAAAAATATTTCAGTTAGCATTATTTGAGATGAAAAAGTTCAGGGAAAAAAAAACTCACTTTTTGCTCTTCTCCCCCTGTTGCGTCAGCCTCGCTGCAGGAGGTGTGATCGGCTTGGCAGCGCAATGCAAAAATGCAAATGCAACGCGCCCCACTTCTTATATACAGGGACGTGCACAGATAGACACTAGGTGGTGCTCGAGCACTCTATTCCCCTCTGGAGCAACGTGCCATTTTAAAAAAAAAAAAAACTTTTTGTTGGAAGTTCGTTTTTTTGGCACAATGTTGTTATTTTTTTCCTTAACAGTATACAGAATTTGGACTATGGCGTCATCGCTCAATTCTGGATTTATATACATTTATATGACCCAAAATCTCTCTCTCCCTCTCTTCTCATTTGACAATGAAATGGTGCTTCCCGTTTAGAATCGATACGGGGCGGGGTTTGTCCCTTTTTTTTTTTTGGCAATTGGCGTGACCCTTCAATAAATATCATCAAATATCATCAATGCGGTCACAGCGCCGCTCAGTGGCTATAAAATGGCTCAAACATCGTCAATAACACACACACACACACACACACACACACACACACACACACACACATATATATATATATATATATATATATATATATATATATATATATATATATATATATATTTTAACAATAGACAATAGGGTTGATCAATGGCTGACATTGTTTCCCTCAGCAGAGAATTTATTGGGCAGAGATTTCAACACAGTGTTTAATAATCATGTGGACTGATGACCTTCTAAAGCCAAACAGACAACTGAATTAGAAAATATTTGCCACATAATGAATTTGACTGATATATGGAGACACAAAGTGATATTCCAATTAAACAAACTGTGACATATCTGGGTCCAAAATGAGAACAGGTGCTCTGAGATGAACCAATAACTCAACAGATACAAAGAAAATTCAATATGTGGTAATGAGGGATCGATCCTTACATGGTTGGATTTTTCTATCCAAAGCTGCAGGAATATCAAGATCTGTAAATTTGTCACTGGCATTAGATATCTTATTTAACTTTATCTGGAAAAACAGGGGTGGTGGCTTGGATGTGAAATGTTAAATCACTCTTTTAAGATCAACTGGTTATGTAATATATGAAGACAGAAGAACAACTTCTGGAACTCCTTTGCTACATATGCATTTAATTCATTCGGTGGTTGTTATGTATTTTGGGTTATAGTAGGACCAGTAGTTGACATGCACCAACCACGACAGAGAAGAGCATTGAAAAGCTTGGAGAAATGTTCAGTCATTTTGGATCTCCTGTACAGCTAATCTCCGACAATGGTCCCCAACTTGTTTCTCAGGAAATGTCTTAATTTCTACAGGCAAACGGAGTGCAACACATTACCTCAGCTCCTTTCTACCCTGCAACTAAAGGCCTTGCTGAAAGGTTTGTCCAAACTCTCAAAAACACATTAAAAACATCACAGGGACAAGGGACGCTACATCAAAGATTATACAATTTCCTGTTGAACTACAGAAACACTACACACGCCACCACAAAACATCCCCTGCGAGCCTGATGCTAAAAAGAGAGCTGCGTACCACCTTTGATCTTCTGAAGCCGACAACGGTGAAAGAGACAGTTCAAGGTCAGCAGGAGAAACAGATACAACGCAGAGAACGTCAGGCTAAGAACCAAGTTTTCATGTCTGTAGAAACTATTAGCAAGGAACTACAGCGGAGGACCGAAGTGGATTCCAGCTGCTGTCATCACACAGACCGGACCAGTTTCCTACACCGTCCAGACAAATGTGAGTGTCTGGCGAAGACATCTTGACCAACTGTTGTCAACTTCATCCGTGTCGTCGGAGCTGTCTCCTGGATGTTCATTAGATGCAGTTGTTCCAGCACCAGTTTTCCCACACAGGTACAGCAGTCCACTACCCCAGAGACAGTTACACCTGCTGCAGATGTTACTGCAAATGGGACAGAGGCACCTATTGTGGCATCAGCTCCACAAGACACTTTGCCATCAATGGACAAAAAGACTGATGTTCCTGCAGGGCGCAGATATCCAGCAAGAGAACGGCGACCCCCTGCGCGTATGGATTTGTAGTGTAGTTTAGAGACTGGCCCAAATCAACAGGGGCAGAATAATCCCCTTGGGAACAGTCCAGGGATCGAGGTAGTCTACCCTCATCCCTGAGTGAGAGTTCAGAAGTGGTATAGAAAAAAAAACAACTTTTATTTTGTGTTCTGTTAATAGCATAGTGCTGAGAGCACTGTGATAAAGGTTCATTCTGTACTAGGAGCTAAGAGTAATACATTCCTGCTTTAGTTTGTTTGTTATAGAACGTCTGTTGTAAGAGGGGAGGAGATGCTATGTATTTTGGGTTATAGTAGGACCCGTAGTTGGCATGCACCAGGTGCATGATGGTTAACACGGCGAGGCTGTTGTCACCGGAAGGGTTTTTGGAGTAACCGTGTGTTTAAGTTGCCGAATAAATAAAACTGTTCAAACTACGTCGTGGTCCGAGGATTAATTGTTATATGGAGTAACAAACAAGTGAAGGATATAACAGTGGTGTTATGATGAAATGTAACTACAAAGTTTAAAAAAAATTCCTGTCAAACTCAAATTTTCACCAACAAGCCTTGCTGTCCTGGAAACTGATCTACGAACATAGATTATCACCAACCAATCATTATATTTGGAACAATGAAGATATCCTTTACAAAAACAAATCACCCTTTTAAAGAACTGGATGGAGCGTAAAATGTTATTAGCTGAACAACAAAGTTTTGTTAAAATTTCAGCTGCCAGTCATACGAAGCAATATGCTGTGGTTTTTGATGCACCATAGGCTGCGTTACAACTTCTTAAAGGGACTGTAAGAGTTACCGCTGTTCCAGAAAATTGTAATTGTGATATTTTTGTGGGTGGAGTAGATATTACAAAAAGATCTTGCTCTAATCGATTTTTGAGAAACTGCTTACAATCAAAGACTTTGCCTAGAGGTCATATTAACTGAACTGCACAGTTTCGAGAACTTAACTGTCAATAACAAATTGTCTCAATAACAAGGTGAAAGAAGTTATCAATTGTACATCAAATCTACCCTGCAAAGAAAACCCTTGAAAGATTTAAACTAGACATTGAATATGTGTGTGATTTCTGTGGACTTGAAGATGAAACCATCTCTCACTTATTTTATCATTGTACATAGAGTAAAACGTTTCGGAAAGATGTTCAACACTTTGCACAAATGAAAACAGGAATAATGATCAGTTTCCAGGAAAAGCACATCTTTATTTTGATGACCAAGACAAAGACACTTTTTACTGTCAGTTAATCTTGAATTTAGAGAAATTTAATATCAATAAAATCAAATGGGCCAAATCTAAACCGAACATTGTACCCTTTCGACATGAACTGCACCATTATGCTGCCACAATCAAGGACATTAGAAATAAGAAAGCTGCCAAAACATACTCTATTGTGGAGAAATTTTGTGCCAACGATTTGTAAAGGCCTCTGACTGCCTTTTGTTTTTGTTGTTTTTTGTTTGTTTTCTTGGTTGTTTTTTTTGTTTTTACCTGTTCCTTATACCCTTACTATTGATGTATTTCTGCACCTTGTTAGTATCTACCGGTGTATGTCTGTATCTAATTTTCGTGTCGCAAAAAAAAAAATTAAAAAAAAATGGAGTCAGTTCATGCAGCAGAGACACGGTGATCAATGAACTAGAGCTGCTGATATCTCATCCCCCACCTGTTTGATTTAGAGTCTAACGGTGACAAACTGAGATTACAGTCCGTCTTTTTTGTTGTTGTGATAAAATGGATTAGGATTGGTAGGTGTAAATAAAACAAGCAATTTGACATATGGCGAGACAGAATAGCTTTTCTTTTCAATATAATTTAACTTAATTTGCTAATGATTTAAAATTGGATTGCTTTGTTACAGCATCATGCATTATTATTTCTACAGGAAATGGGTGACTGAAAAAATGCCAAACTTCTGTGCCGCTTATGGGTGCACAAACAAAAGCTCGTAGGATCACATTTAATCTGTAAGATATTGTTGGAGCTGTTTGATTAATGTTACGATTTAGTGCTGGTTTGTTTAGTTTAGCGTTTAGCATATACGTTTTTATTAAATATGGGTGTGTGCGTGTTTTTGCTCTTTTCACATGAAAGCCTATGGTTATAAATCATTAATAAGTATGCAGTATCATAACTATGCTTATAACCTTTATAACAAACCAAACCGCTCGAAATTCGGATGAAAATAGAGCAATTTAGGGCTATTTAAAATAACATGCACAATAAGAATACATGGTTCTGAGTGAGAGAGGCGGAGCGAGGTGACTGTGGCAAGATGGCCGCCAGTGCGGACGTTCGATGCCATTGGCCAGCAGCGCGGATAAGACATCTAGCCTTCTGTATATATCTATGGTGATGACAATAACTGTTGCTACTTCCGGGTTTTTCCCCCCCCCCTAACATATTCTTTCTTTTTAACCGCCATTTCAAAATACTTTAAAAATTACTGCACCCCTTTATAAACAGACAAAGTGCTCACCACTTCCTTATACCGTCATATATATATTTTGTGGTTAATCTCGTATAAAACAACGATCTATTGCTGATATACATCCAGTCCGGTAGATGTCAGGCCATTCGACGATCTGCAGTCAGAACTCAAACGGACGGACATCTGCGCTTGCGCTGAACGACGCGTGCGGCAAAGTCAGGGGGGGAAACAAAACAACTCATACATCAGGCAGACGATTTAGGCGTGACAACGAGTTATTACACCATGTAAAAGGATAGCATATTCCCGGGAATATTAATTTTGATAGAATAATGGCAACTCCAGCCGTACGCCTTGTCCGAAGGTTGGAGGGTCTGTTCTGTGTGTACAAACCGCCCGGCGTCCACTGGAAACTTGTCCGGGATACCATCGAGACCAATCTTCTGAAGGGTCAGATATCGTCTCACCTAAGCCTTTAACACAAGCCGTCAGAGATCTTACATTGCAATATCTACCTGACAGGCCTTGCGTTTTAAAGTTTCAAGGCGTGACGGGCGGCAAGTCCGTGTAGTCACCTATTTTGTATCTTTTTAGGTGTCAACGCCACGCCAGTCCAGCCGCCTCCGCACGAAGTTCGATTCTTGTTGCAATCAGGCGGCGACACAGAAGCAGCCACGGGCCTGACACTGACGGCCTCCTCTGTGCCGATGCTGTCCAAACACCCTCTGGGTATGAGTGGGACACGTTCATTTGACTGACATTCACAACGATTTATTTAATAATCAACACTCTGTTGGAAACACTGAAGGTTTCAACTTCATTTATTCATACGCCAAACAAGACGCAATGGTAAAGATATAGTAGTAGAGTCAAGTCATGTTAGAAAGGTCTGCTTGTAATTCTCACGGTAGGGCAGGTACACTGTTATTTACTGTTTTCTTTAAAGTTTCCACCGACGATAATAACAACAAATTGTATTTATTTGATTAAATTCATAATTGTGTATTAAACTTTATTTCAGTAACTGGACCTGAATTCCAGCATATTAAAATTGGAGTAGGACATCGTCTTGATGTGTCCTCCTCTGGTGTTCTAGGTATGATTGTTTCAGAGCTGATCACACAAATACTCCGTGTATTTCCACTGAGCACATATCAATGTAATGACCCCCTTTATTTTTATTTCATTTTTTTTTCTTTCCTTTAGTTCTTGGTGTTGGTAATGCAAACAAGGCTCTAAACGGTCTCCACACAACAGCAGTCACAAGGGTAACTAATCATGGCCAATGCAAATGTTGTTAAAGTTGAAATTGATTCACAATTGTTATTTATGTTGTAGGATTACACATTGCAGTGTGAATTTGGGACTGCAACAGCGGATTTCTCTGACACAGGCAGAGTTGTGGAAAGGTCCACCTTTGGTAGGATCATTGATCTTGTAACAATCAACTTACTTTCAACCCATTTTTAAATTAAACACTGACTAAAAAGCATCACTGTTTTCCGATTGTGTCTGACAGTTGATCTTGTTCATCAGGTCACATCACGTTGGACAAGTTGGAAAGAGTGTTGGCCATGCTGCAGGGAGTCAATCAGAAGGCACTGTTAATGTAGGTCGCTGTCATTTCATTTTGCGTCATAACAACTTAATACCAAGCTCAGAAGTTCTTTATTAGTTCCTCAGTGTTAGTGATGCAACAACAAAGTAAAATGTGGTTCCGCTGGTATTGACACTTGGTATTTACAGACGCAAAATGTGCTGAAGAGAAATGAAATGACAGAAGGCTACAATTCTGTATTCTTCAGTAGATCTACAGTACTAGAAATATTTTTCAGTGGCAGTTAAAGCCTATGGAAAAAAAGGACAGTCAATCGCTCTATAAATAATGTTGCTCCTCCAGCATAGGAATAGTTCTGTATGGAATGCAAAAACTTGCCCTCAAGAAAAAAGCAATGCCATTTAAAATAACACTTAAGCGTTTTAATTAGGGCTCATCTCAATTTTTGTTTCAACCCTTAAAAAAAAAACAACACAATTTATTTGTCACTCAGGGTTCAGCTGTTGCTCTATGATATTCCTCTCCAGAGGTGTTATTTATTTTGGAAAGACTGCATGTTGACAGCTTTCTCCTTACTGTATGTCTGCCCTGTGTTTGCTCACAACCTACCGGACTATGATTTTGCATCATCACCATGCGTCTCTGTGTGTGTGTGTGTGTTTGGGAGGGGCACATTCAACATTATGTAGACACTGTTTTTGTTTTTTAGGTATTCAAATGTGGACATGAGCTCACAGGAAGCTTATGAGATGGCAGCACGAGGTTTACTGGGTCCAGAGGGGAAAACGGTGCCTATTCTGACAGGCCTGCGTTGCACTCACTTCCAGCCTCCAAACTTCACCCTAGGTAAAATGACCTTCAGTTTAACACACTGGAAGTCATGTTTTAAAAATACAATTTCAGTGTCCTGCGTCTGGCAGTTTATGGCATCTCCCCTTCTCTTGCACTTCTTTTAGAGGTGCAGTGTGTGAATGAAACTCAGAAATATCTACGCAAAGTTGTGCATGAGATTGGACTGGAGCTGCGCAGCACGGCAATGTGTAAAGGAGTCAGGAGGACCAGAGATGGACCGTTCACACTGCAGGACGCCCTCACCCGGCAACACTGGACGGTCTCCGACGTGATGGAGGCCATCGGACAATATCGCACGTCAAAAAAAGGGGAGAAAAACCCCAAAACACAGATCAGAGATTCGGCTTTAGAGTCACAAGAAAACAACCCAACAGCTGCAAGTCAACAGAATGAAACCCGCAATGACACAGTATCTGAAACCAGAATTACCGAACAGAGATACTGACTGTAAGAACTGAAAAATCTGACAGATTTCTTTTTGTTTCCCCTGTTGTTGTTTTGAAATACCACATTCATGTACAAACATGCAGGCTTGTACAAGGCTCATGCTGTAATCCAAAACAAATTGTCCAACTTTTTTTTATATGTCCAGTGTTCTGAAGGTAAAAACTTATTTACCAGAAAGAAAAGTTTATTGTTGTATATCTTTAAATAAATCACTTTAAAGAAATATTGTAATTAATGTTTGTAAAAGAAAACAGTTAAACGCGTTTGAATGACATTGGGCACTTTTATGGCACAAGCGCTCCCTCTACTGGCAAAAACTTGATTCATCTCGCTCGCTGGTCTGGCGCCACCAAGCGTACCACATCACTTTAAACCCTTTTCTTCCCAATTCTGATCTTCACTTTTAACTTCAGCAAGTCAAGCAAGCAATTTAAGTAATTTAGCATGTGTTCCGAATACACGGGCCAGTGAGTTTATCTGCTCAGTATAAATGACAACACCTTCAAAACAAAATGGTGGCCAGGGAAATAGTCATCAAAAATAAGTGAAATCTAAAATTCAGAAAGAAGAAATTTTAACAGTCAAACAAGTGTAACATTTACCCCTGTCTCTTAGAAAATAAAATAGTCCCACATTTAAATAACATTTCTGACTGTTGAATTTTAGAATATTTGTAAAGACCTTGTGATCATTAACATGTTGGGTATCACAATATAAAAAATTGCAACTTGTTTTGCAATGTCTGACCATGGTTAAAGTAAAACTACACTTACTTCCACAATGCAGTTCTTTGCTGCTTTTATGTTACATAATCTGTCATGTGAAGCCAAGAGACACTGAGACGTTCCTCCTTTCAAACCTGTGAGAAGCGTTACAACAAGCTCCCGTGGCAGTTTGCTGACCTTATTAAACACATCTCACTTAAATGCTATAATTTATTATGACAAAAACAATGGTACATACAGATTGAGCATTATGTGCGTTGTTTTGGTTGGAAGTCTTTCACTAAGTTAGTAGAATTACTTTAAGCTGTTCCAATTGTAAACTAAAGTGCAAATTAATTGTAGCAGAATATTACACCAATGAAGTCGAGAAGATAAAAACATATAAAGTATATCTATCAAACTCTGGGGTTGTCAAATGCCAATGTTGTCAAGCCTCTCATACCAGTGAAGAATGCTGCAATGGAAACACTACTGTCTCTGTGAGTCTGCATACAATGGAACGTTCCACTCCCACAAATTCATGTCAGAACATTTACTTCTTCTGCAGGTTTAGTAAACACGAGACATGACGGAGCAGATTAGCACTGAGAGACATTGCTTTTGAGAAAAAAAAGAAGAGAAAAAAAGTCTTTCAAGCTATATCTGTGAAGTATTCATTGTGACGCATTATTTATGATAATATGGTGCATATATCATTTCTATTTAAAACAAATAACTGTTAAGTGAACACAAAATCAGAACCCATTTCGCAAAATGCTTGAGTCACAGATGCTCACGATGGCTGCTATATTGCACGACTGGCTTGTCAAAGCCAAAATAATATTAGATAAACTCTTAATATGGTTTAAGTTCAAATTAAAGCAATTAGAATTATCCACAACATTGAGTCAAATTGTTCTAAACAAAATGTTTTGTTTTTTTCATCTTCTTTTTAGCAACATCCTGATGATTTTTTCTTCTGGGGCTCTTGGCGTAATAGCATAGCTTCCTCCCTCGTGTCGCACTTTTCACTCAGCACCCTGGGTGATTGTCACAAAAAAACATGTAAGATCACACAGTTGCAGTACACCAGAGCTCAATGCATGATCCAGACTTGGTTAAACGTAAGTATGTTACCTGGCCATAGTCTCCAATGACTGAGTCACATTGTGGCCTGTGGCAGCGCTGCACTCCATGAACTGAAAGTTGTACTCCTGTGGAATCAGAAAGGAGACACTCTGCGATCAGCACAGCTCACGGTGCAATCGACGTAATTAATCAACGTCTTCATACCTTGGCAAGAATTTCACCATCCTGACTTTTAACTTGCCGTGTTCCACTGTCGCTTTTATTACCAAGCATCAGAATGGTCACGTTGTCGGAGGCCGATTCCTGCAGACACACATTGTTACCATTTTCAATTGGCACGCTTGTTGAAAACTTGTGATGGGAACAGTCAACACTGCAGCAACATCGACGCGCCAACAGTACCTGAATGCAGTTTGCCCAATAGCTGATGTCCGAGAAACTCTGAGAGGAAGTGATGTCGTACATCAGGAGAAACGCCTGGGCTTTATGGAAAATCTGCCTGGTGATGCTGTGAAACCTTTGATGGGATAACAGTAGAGTCTTTAGAGGAGAGACACCATAACTTTTGTTTGTACGACAGTTTCAGGCACTTTTGTGAAACTATGAGGCTCTTCGCAATGAGTCAACAAAAGATAGATTTGGGGCATTGGACCAGCCAGTGATGTTTATCCAGTTAAAACAGGCTATATTAGCATTATCTTGAAATGAAAGTGATTTAAGACTAAAATAAATCCAGAGATATTACAACAAATATCTGATAGTGAGTTAATATATTGTAGTCATTATTTTGAGTGAGACTCCTTTTTCTTATATTGTTGGATATGGGCTTCCATACCCATATCCAACATTATCAGCTCTGAATTTCTTTTTTGTCTTACTGTCATGCCAACTAACGCAACATGAACAAGGTCAAGTTGCCTTTTTCTGTGTTACTGTGCTAAGCGCTAGCCCATTTCCTTGTGATTGATAGAGCAGATAGGTCACAGGGGCAGAGAGACCGAACAGCCTCTTGAGCCTGAATGAGAGAAACACTTGATTTGTACGGCCTGTACAGCTCAAACTAGGAGTGTTTTTGTCTGGAAGTGACTATAATAGTGCCCCTTTAAACAAAATAGAATAGAATAGAATAGAATAGATGTACTTTATTTATCCAAAATTGGGAAACTGCACCCACAAAACCCACACTAATGCGGTTTTGATAGTTTTGGACAATGAGTCAAGGCAGGCTGCTGGCAGTGCTGGCTCATACATGTGATCGTTTTTATTCCTCTGGCTGTTTACACAAGCATGTCCGTTGAGGACATCCTTCATTAAAGCATCAACACCGATCATCAGACATGCATATATCAAGTACAGGCTGCCTGCAAACGTGTCCTTTGTTTATAAGCGGTAATTGGTACATGCGTCTTCATAACATGCTGTGGAAGGAAACTTTACCTCTCTTGACCTGCTGTATCCCACAGCTGTAGCACCACACGTTTACCATCCACGAGCACAGATGAGATACACGAATCCGTTCCTACAAGATTCATTTGGTGTGTTCAACTCTTCGTCATTAACAAGCCAAAATGTGATTTTTAAAGATATAAAGACGGATGTCTTACCAACAGAAGCGGGTAGATCCAAAGAAAACATCCCAGTTTCGACTCTTTTCATGAAGGACGTTTTCCCAACACTGCTGTCACCGATCAGAATCACATTATAGCGCTTTGATGGCAGAGCTTCCCCACTGGAATGTTCTGCTAAAATCAAAACAGTAACACATCTTAAAGCGTAAACATACCCGTTTTTACAAAAATACAAATCTCTGCTTTTATTTGGCCATTACTAATGGAATTTGTACCAAGAGAAAGGATCTTTTGACTTTCTGGACTGCCAGGCCTTTTAGTTGAAGGATGCTGAGCAGCAGTTTCTTGTGTAGAAGTCCTCCCTCTGTAGAGAAGATAACCAAACAAAGGTTCGAGTGGGAACAAAAGGTCTTCCTTGAAAATTAGTCACAAAATATTCTTAATCTGTGTTTCAAAATAAATTTAGCATCATACTTAGGGATGGTTTAGGTAAAATAAAATAACAACAAAAGGTTCTACTGTATTTATTTTTTTTCTGGTTATTTGACAATAACCAGTACGTTGTCACTTTTTTTTTTTTTTTTTTTTTTCATGTTTAGCTTCTTTCCAAATGCTTGTGTCTAAATGCTGGGGCGGAACTTCCACTAAAGAATTTTCTCACTTCTGGGTAGTTATGACAGACTGAAGACACTTATTGTTAGAACATAGTAACAGACAAGATCTTCAAGTGGGACTTACTGCAAAAGGTTTGGCTGCTCTGCTGCTCTTGCAGTGGTGGTGTCTGATGGTGTTTTCTTGTCACCTTCATCCTGCAAGGACAAGAGAAATACTAATAATGGAGGGTTCACTGTCATTCTAATTGCAAATCACACCAAAAATGACTCATATGTAGATGAATGATCAGACGCACATGAAACTTCCCTTGGACAATAACCCTTTCAACACTTTGTCATGAATATTTGGCTTTGTGACACAAACTCAAAAGCCTGGGTTATCAGTGTATTTATGTACATATGTTTCATTTTGCGAAACTTTAAGCTGGTATTAAGTTCCCCATTTTAGGTTCCTTGTATTGTTACGCTGTTCTTGCAAAAGTACTTAACCAAGATGCCAGCGAGGGGAAGTGCAATACGCAAAGAAGAAGTAGCGTGTGAAAGAGCGCAGAACTGTCCAACAGTAAATAATCCATTTTGCTCTTTCCATGGATAAGTGAACTAGTGAAGAAAGTAAAGGGAAGTGATCATGTGATAACTGATCCTCAAGGCAACGTGAAATGCAAGTGACTGGTGATTAGAATGCAACTGATACGTATTTGCTAATGCTAATAATTTTCAATATAAAAAAATACAACAACTTTGCAGCTCACCTCTGATATCTTGTCAAGGCTCTGTGACTTTTCCATGGCTGCCTTGGTGACCTTGGCGTTGATCAAACTGCTCTTGCTGGCCTCCGTTTGTGAGTCACCAGTCTCCTTCTGTCCTGGGATTTGGCCCCTCTGGTACCCATGTGACTTTCGGTGAGATCCCAGCTTTCTCCTTCTCCCACCGGCAGCCGTTTCAGACATGGCATCAGGTTGGGGAGAGGTAGATACTGTTTGAGGGGTAAAACTGCGGGCGAGTTGATCTTCCTCAGCTGTGGCCTGAGGTCTTGAGTAAGACTCACTGGCGCAGCTCTGCTCCACTGTTTCCAGCACAATAACTTTCGGTTGTGTCAATTCGTTATCTTCAGTTTTTAGAGCACCAGTGTTTATACCTTGAGCATTTTTTGCCTCTTCTGTTGCCTCGCGATCCTCCACCAGCTTGCAACTCGAGTCTTCCCCTTCTCTCCGAGACGCCAGACTTTTGCGCGTCGAGCCCATCTTTCTCCTCTTGGCTTCAGATTTTAAACTCCCACTTCTCACCTCAAGATTTTCGTCCACTTTCACCTCTCCAAACAAATTGTTTGGATTCTCTCCGTCTTCTACTCCGAGTTCAGATTTGACCTTTTCTAGATTTGAAGCCACTATTAATTTGGAGGCTGACTCTAAAAGTTGGTCTGGCAGCACGCTTTCTAGTCTGTCCTCGTCAGCTTGTGTGCCCTGTGTAACTCCATCAACACACTCAAAACTCCAATCTGTGTTTGTGGCATGTCCAGGATTTAAAGTTGAAGACGTTTCTGCGCCGATCAAATCATCAGGTTGTAATTCCTCCATGGAAGCGTCTGAATTCCTCTCGCTATTCTTTATGTCGTCCGTCTTGACAAGGATAACAGAATTCACTTCCCCCTTGACAACAGCAGTGGAAACATTAGTTTCTGTATTGCTTTGTATACTGTTGTCAGAAACGTTGGTGTTCTGAGGATTTGTGGGTGCTTCTGTGTTTTCACTACATGACACCTCAGTAATTATGCTACTAAGTTGCTCGTCTACCTCTTTTACTTCCTCAACATCATTTGGGTCAGCTTGTGTGCTCTTTGTTTCATTGTTATTGTCATCTTCCTCTTGCTTCCTGTTGAAATTTGCCCGGCGAGTAGAGCCCATCTTTCTCCTCTTCTGTTTGGTTTGCGTTTGCAAGTTTTCACAGTTGTCGAAATGAATTTGCTGGATGCTACATGCTCCCTCTGCTGTCGATTGCTGAGCCTCCTCTGGCATGTTGCCAGTTGGTTCTTCTCTTGAGTTTTCCTGAAAACCAAACTGATCTAGTGCTTCATTTTTTTCTTGTGCAGAAGTTTCTTCTGTTAGATCTTCAGACCCCTGCATGCTTATTGACATCCCAACTTCTTTCGCAAACTCCTCTAAAGCGTGATCTATTGTTATGGTTTGTCCCAGATAGTTTTCAAATGATGGATGTGAATCAGCCTCTACTGCTTGTATTGAGTCTGTTGTCACTGATTCATATCTTGAATCTCTTCTGTCTCCATCGTGTTTGTTTGCGCTTTCCTCAATTTCCATGTCAGTCACGGTATTCTCGGATAAAAGTATTTCTCCTCCCGGCACACTATGTGTGCTTTCCCCATCAACTACACTTTGTAAGGAAGAGTCGCTTTGCAGAACCAAAGAGTCACCAACTGGAGGCTTATCCACATCTTCATCAACCTTTACATAACTATCAACTGAACAAAGAAATCCTCTGCCTTCAGGTAGGTTTGCATGGTCCTTGTCTTCCTCAGACAGAGTTGCTGGATCGCTGCTAGATTTAATACCACTCTGGTTTTCTGATTTGCTTTTGTCTGTGGTGATCATCAGAACAGTAGAAGCTTCTTTGTTTGTTGATTTCATCTGTGACTCATTGGCTAGTAGCTGTAGGTTTTGATCTTGCCCAAGTAAGTCAGAATATTCCTCTTGTTCCTTTCCCTCTGTTGCAGAAAACATGCTGAGGAGCCCTTGTCTCACTTCAGCAGACTGCTGATTGGATGTTGCACTTGAAAGTAAATTTGAAGCATCAAGTTCAGGGATGTCACCGTGTGTAACACCATGTGCAATTTCCTCACCCTGATCACTAACTTCAGTCTCTGACGCTAATGAAAATGTTGCCTCAAGGGGTTCATGGTCGGCACTATGTCCAGTGTCTTCCTCCGCAGGTTGCTGAGATAAATCAGTGTCTTGGCCATGTGGTTTTAGCTTCTTTCTGCGACTGGACCCAAGTTTTCTTCTGCCCCCTACAAGGTTGGAGATTGAATCCATTTGCTGAAGCTGTGTGGGAGGCAGGTCTAAATTAGCTTGAACATCTGAATCCAAGGCTTGTGATTTTGTTGCATCATCTACTTGATCTTCAGACTTATACACTACACCTGGTTCAGTGTCTGCTCTGTCCATGCCACCGACCTGTGTGTTCTTTGTATCATTCAAAATATTGGCTCCAAGGGCCATAGCTTCAGTTTGATGGTCATCTTGTTTGTTTTCACAGTTCACTTCTTCTTCTTTGTTTACAGAAACATCAGTCAATGTCATTTCAAGGGGTTCATGGTTGTCACTATTTCCAGTGGCTTCTTCCGCAGGTTGCTGAGATAAATCAGTGTCTTGGCCATGTGCTTTTAGCTTTTCTTTGCGACTGGACCCAAGTTTTCTTCTGCTCACTTCACTGGTTTGAGGAAAAGCTCCAAAGTCATTTACTTCGGTTTGATTCCCTTCTTGTCTGCTTTCACAGTTCAATTCTTCCTCTTTGCTTACAGAAACATCAGTGCTTGTCTTAAAGCCTGACTCTGGCATGCACGTGTCACTGACCTTATTTTCAATAGAGCAGCTGACGTCATGCATATGTGATGCCTTAATCCCCTCCTCATCAAAGTTGATTGGAGAGTTTTCTGAATGATCAGAAGAACTCAAGTCTCGAGTATGACTGTGAGATTTTTCCCAGTCATCCAGTGAAGTTCCTGCTGACACTTTACCTTGAAAATCACCTGCTCCTCCAAAAAGGTCTTGCTGATTTTCACTGTTAGGTCTGCATCTTTTTGAGTCAGCTTCAAGACAGTTAGTCTTCGACAGGACATCACACACATTTATATCCTCTAATTGATAGTCACCTTTACCATCGACGAAAGGAAAATTCTCTTCTGTCAAAGCAACTAGTGCGTTGTCAGCACCAGATTCTGTGACTGCCAAATCCCTCGAACTGTATATCTCAGATGTTATTGGGACATTCACAGATATTGGGGGTGATGCACTTGCAGAATGATCATTCCTCAGCAACTCACCATCCTCGTTTCCAAGTGTTTCTGTTCCAGAGTGCACATTACCAAATTCTTCCAGCATGTCTGTAAAATGTGATTGGTCCATTTGCATTCCACTCATGGTTAAATCTGTGGAAAAATACTCAGAGGCATCATCAAGCATATCTGTCTGCATGCTTTCTTTGACTTGATCACTTGGGTTTTCAGCCAAAGTTGGATCCATGCTTTCTCTGTCAACTACACTTGAACTTTGTAAGGAAGAGTTGCTTTGCAGAACAAAAGAACCGTCAACTGGAAGCTTTTCCATCTCATCATCTACCTTGCCAGAACTATCAACTGAACAAAGAAATTCTTTGCCTACAGGTAGATTCACATGGTCCTTGTCTTCCTCAGACAGAGTTGCTGGATCGCTGCTAGATTTAATACCACTCTGGTTTTCAGGGTTGCTTTTGTCTGTGGTGATCACCAGTACAGTAGAAGCTTCTTTGTCTGTTGACTTCATCTGTGACTCACTGGCCAGCAGTTGTAGGTTTTGATCTAGCCCAAATGAGTTGGAGTCTACTTCTCGTTCTTTTACCTCTGTTGCAGAAAAAAAGCTGAGGAGCCCTTGTCTCACTTCAGCAGACTGTTGATTGGATGTTGCACTTGAAAGTAAATCCGAAGCATCAAGTTCAGGGATGTCACCAAGTGTAACACCATGTGAAATTTCTTCACCCTGATCACTAACTTCAGTCTCTGACGCTAATGACAATGTTGCCTCAAGGGGTTCATGGTCGGCACTATGTCCAGTGTCTTCCTCCGCAGGTTGCTGAGATAAATCAGTGTCTTGGCCATGTGGTTTTAGCTTCTTTCTGCGACTGGACCCAAGTTTTCTTCTGCCCCCTACAAGGTTGGAGATTGAATCCATTTGCTGAAGCTGTGTGGGAGGCAGGTCTAAATTAGCTTGAACATCTGAATCCAAGGCTTGTGATTTTGTTGCATCATCTACTTGATCTTCAGACTTATACACTACACCTGGTTCAGTGTCTGCTCTGTCCATGCCACCGACCTGTGTGTTCTTTGTATCATTCAAAATATTGGCTCCAAGGGCCATAGCTTCAGTTTGATGGTCATCTTGTTTGTTTTCACAGTTCACTTCTTCTTCTTTGTTTGCAGAAACATCAGTTCTTGATTCTTCCAGCATCTCCATGAAATGTGATTGGTCAATTTGCGTTCCATCCATTGTTAAATCTGTAGGGAAATGCTCTGAGGCATCATCATCACTTATAACTGTCTGCATTCTTTTTTTGACTTCATCACTTGAATTTTTAGGCAAAGTTGGATACATGTCTTTCAGAATGGGTTCCATTGAGTGTTGTTGCATTTCAGTCTCTATCTCTGAAAACACTGTTGCGGTTGCAATGGGTTCGTTATTGCTGTTTTTTGCCATGGTGTTCTCTGTAAATCCGTGGTTGTAATCAGCAACAGGCAGCAGCGGATTCTGTTTCGCCTCAGATGAAGAGTTGCTCTGTTCCATTTCTGAGAGAACCCTTTCTTTTGCACTGAGTCCAACATTTTCGTCTTGACAATGAGTCACATTTACTTCACTTGGCAATATGTCTCCTTTTTCAACATCACTGAAAGTATCTACGGTCTTAGGCATAACCTCTTTGTCTACAGGACTTATATCATCTTGTATAGTGGCAGAAAGATCTGTGCTCAACTCAGATTGAAACATTATACTTTTCATAGTGTGAATAATTTCATGGTTTGTATTTGAGTGATCATGCTGTACATGGATTCTGTCGACAGCTTCCACTGAAATCAAGTTGTCATCGACTTGCAAGTCCAAATGTTCATTTTGTCCTTCATCTTCAAGTGACTCTTCGTTTGGCGGCAAAGATACTTTTTGCTTACCACTGCATGTGAGATCGGCATTTGTCTGAGGCCAACTGTCATCTACTTTTGGTGACTCACTCTGAAAATGATGGCCGTGAAAATTTTCCATCTGCTTTAACAGCTCTGATTCGTTTTGTCTTTCCTCACCCTCTTTTTCTGAAAGCTCTTCTGGCATGTCTTTGTCATTTGCCTCGTCAGTTAGATCAGCGTCAACTGAGATTACAAAAGGCTGCACATTTTCTTTAAGTGTCTCACCCAGTGAAAGGCCAGATTTCTCAGGACTACTAATCCCGATTTCCTCTGACTGAAAAGAAGATGTTTCATCATCGTCCTCTGTTAAATTTTCACTGTTGGTGCGTGAGCATTCACCATCAGTCCCTAAATAATTTCTTCCAGAGGAGTCCTTAAACTCAGAAGAATCACAGTGTGGATGTGGTCCAAGCAAATGGCTATCAGCACTCAGAAAAGTTCCATGCTCAAACTCTTGATTTAGTTCTTGCGCATTCTGAGTCTGGATTTCCACTGATGCTTGAATTGTTTCGGTGATTTCAGAGCTGTCAGTCATTCCGTCCACATCCTCGTTGTTGTGCAACACTGTTGCAAAGTCCCCGACATGCAGTCCTTTTTGTTTTCGACGAGAGCCAAATTTTCTTTTGTTCTGGAGTTCTGGTGAAGGCCAATTGGGGGCCACTTCTGTCAAACCATCTTGATAATTCACCACTTCTGTTACTTCAGTAGTTTTTCCTGAGGTGCAGGACTGTGCAGCAGACGCGTCTGTTAAAGGCCTCTCATTATCTTCAGCTATTTGATTTTGGTTTACTGCCTTGCGACGGGACCCCATTCTTTTTTTCTTTGCATTGTGAGCCGACATAACTCCTACTCTTCTATCCTAAAGCACAAGATGGTGAATCAAAAGTCAGCCATGAACTGTTAAAAACAAAAACCTAAATACACTACCATTTCCCTGAGCATGCAATTTCACATAACAGCAAAGAAATATGACAAATCCTGATTCTCTTTTAATCGGTTTAAACTTTAGCATGGTAAAAAAAAAAGGGGTTTTAATTTGTTTTCTGTCAACACATGAAGGAAAACCAAATGCACTCACCACGCTAATCTGGTTCCTCTGTCGTCTTACTGCCGTGTAATGTCACTCTAGGATGCACAGCTCTGACATTTCACACGTCAGGGTGTCATTTCGCTGCAACTATGACTGAGAGCTTCCTGTGTGGCTTGCTCTTGTAAGTTTAACCCAACAACACTGTGCACTTCCTGAATTTCATTAAGCTTCGTCTGTGTATGTAGAACTCAAAATTGGGTCAACCTTGTCCTTGCAAAAAAACAAAATGAGTTACTGGGAAAACTCACAGGACACACAAAAGAATTTGTCACCTTGGAAAACCATTTATTGAAGTTGTGGAACAGCATCAGCACAATTTATCAGATTCCAAAGAAACAAAGCAGAGGGCAGAAGCCAGTATGAGTTGCCTTCTTTTAAGAAAAAAAAATGTCCAGGCTTCAAGAAGCAGGAAGTATTTTTACGACGTTTGTTGGTACTCAGTTTTCTGTCTTGGTACATATTATGCCTGGTGCGGCGGCTCAATAACCCATTGTGATTAGCCAAAGAGACAACCCCCCTCCCAACTAAAAAAAATAAAATAAAAACAACAAGGAAAAAATAAAAACAAAACAATGACAGATTTTATTCAACAGTTAAAAAACCCCCAAACAAAACAGGCTGATAATGTAAAAGTCAGTATTCCGGTTCCAGACATGCAAGTTAAGAGAAATTGTTTTTATGCATTACAGAGAAATTCAACAAGATAATACACTTAAGGTCCTTTGTTTTAATCCAACAAAATGCTCTTTCACAATATGCAACAAACCCAACCTTAAGATGTCAAACACAATCTAAGAAGAAAAACATGACTATAAAAATTCCACAACCATAGTAACATCGGGTAGGTGACCCATGTTTCAGGTCCTCATTTCCTGTCAGCAGGAGAACGGCTGTGTAAACAAAAAAACAAAAACAAAACATTGATCAATTTTAGAGAAAAAAGAAAATCAATAAAATCAAAACAAATTAAATGTATGTATGATGTACACATTGGCAACCTCAACTTTCTCAATGTTATATTAGTGCAACGTTTGTTGCATGTTTGGCATTTATTTTGAAGGACAATTCAATTAATTTATAGGATGATTATGGCTGGATGAAGACATTCTGTATTGTACTGTATTATTTTTTTTATTTATTTATGTGGAATAAATTAGAATGCTGTGAAGTAAATCTGGGTCTCGACTTCTTGATAAGGGAGTGGTTCTTGAACCACTACTCTATACCAGGAAGGGCAGGAAACAAAACGAATGACCAGCAACTACAGAGAAAACTAGCAAAGTTCACCTGCTCCATCCACTTGATGAATGTTCAACACATTTGCACCCTCCTACTGCACTGAACATAGAAGCCCATTGTGTGACACTTACCTCCTGGACCTTGAGAGGGATCTTGAACGCTTATTATTCTTTTCTCTGGATGGAGACCTATACTTGCGTCTTTCTCTAGATGGAGACCTGGAATGAGCAGGAGAATCACAAAAATAAGTCATTGTATTCATCAATGTTAGTTAAAAAAATAAAAATAAAAAACAAAGAAAAAGAAAAAAGAGGCAGATCCGTGCAACCTGTTGTTGGCAGCCTACCTGCTGTAACTGCGGCTGAGGCTCCTCCTCTTAGGTGATCTACGCCGTAGATTAAGTTGAAAGGGTGAAAAGAAAAATTAGGTGAGTGAACTTAACCACTTTCTCAGTAATGAAATCTTACATATTGTCGATCATTAGAGAGACACCATTCTGTGTAGACCTTGCATGTTAATGACTGGATAGTTTGTATCCATGGCTGCATCAAAATAAGTTCATGAAAAGGTAACTCTCCAATAGTGCAGCTGAGTTTTAGAATTTAGAACAGGGTCAGGGCTCGACATTAAAGAGCTTCTATTGCTTGTTGATCAAATTTCAAAATTACCTGCAAATAAAATTTAGAACAAAGCTTTATTTGATCCAATACAATACTCCTGAATTGGTAAATGTGAAGACAAATCCTAAGATAAAAGCAAATGTCTAACATCTTGGGTAGAACGGATAGCACACCAACTGCTGTCTTTAGACTAAAAGACAAAACAAAAAATGTTTGTTGGTTGCTAAATTTCAAAATAAGTGGGACTCCATTGTAAAAATATATTCTCTCGGAGTGAAGCGCATCACGCGCCACGGGTGCCCCGTTTAGAAATCAACAGTCTTCTGCTTTGAATTACTCAGGATCTTAATGTCGAGCCATGAAAATGCACAAGAAAAAACAAAACACTGTGTCCTTCCAATGATACTTTGAAATGATTTCTGAAAAAGTGATGACAAGTTACCTTACCACAACTTTTGGAAATGTTACATCTTTGCAACTCTGAACTGAAACTGTCTTACAAACTTTCAAGCAAGTTTGAAAGCTAGATTAGGAACAAAGACTACAAAAAGCAGGATAAAAGCAACTTACTATTTTGGGGAAAATGGACATTTGGAAGATAGAAATGACGCAAGGAGGCCAGACTGATGGTGAGGGAGGTCGAATTGTGCAGAAGATTTGCCACATGGTGCAAATGTTGGCGATATGAAGTTGCTTGTTGGCTGGTTGGAAGGGGTAGATGCAGATTTTCCCTGCTTGTTTTGGGATCTGGGGGACGACGAGAGGGGATGTACGCCAAAGGCTGTTCCCGCTGACGCAGAGGTTGTGTTGAGAATAGGAAATAACGATGCTGATTGGTTGATAAAATGAAGTGGGCCCCGGTTGATTGGATTAAGGTTGGTGGAGGTAGAAGAGGATGCTGGGAACCGCATGCTCAGGAACCATAAGGTTGGTGGAACCTGATGACTGGCGGAGCACCGTGGTCATGTGACAACACCAGTCAAGCTGAGTGGGACTCGCTGATCAGCAGTCACATGATGCTGAAAGAGGACTAGTTGACTGACTCAGATGGCGAGAACCATGGTGGTGACTCTGCAACGGGGTTCAGCTTTATTAATAAATGGCAACTGAACTCAGAGAGAAACAAAGTTTAAACCTCACAAAGTACAAATGAAATGGTGAGCACTAACTGAGCTTTTGGAACCTTTGACTCTGTAAAACAATATCACTGTGGTGAAGCTGCTTCATTTTACTGATTATCATAACAGGTGGAATGCAAATGTATTAAATCCCAAAAGTGAATTGTTTCTGATTATTCATTTATCCAATACGCTCACTTTACAATTAATGTACCTAACTAAATTATTGATGCTACAATGACATTTACATTCAAACTTTATTTATTTTAAACAGTCTATGTGAAAATCAAAATTTGTTTTGGCGTTTAAACTGAATAGTTTTTCTTAACTAATAAAACTTTAGTTCAAGTTTACATAACAATAACTTTAGTTGGGAGAGATCTAGTTGGGAGAGATCAAATGTTTTCATACTCTGAAGTAAACATCAGCAAGTGAGACTGTGAATAGAACAGAAAAGTAAATCTTAGGAAATTTGGTAAACTGGGTAAATACCTGCGTCTCGCCTGAGGACTGCGTCGCCTGAAGTCTTCACGCGGGCGTCTGCTCCAAGATGGAGGAGGAATACGGCTCCGTTGACGTTTTTCCCCATTGGATAACTCAACACGCACCCGCATGCCACACAAGTTCCTGGGCATGATATCACATGAGAGATGCAAGACCAGGTAAAACACAGGACAAGACAGGATAATGGCAATAACTGAAAAGTGTTGATTCACCTTCCATCCAGTTCTCTCACAGCATCAGATGCATCTCGAGAGTCTTCAAACTCCACAAAGGCAAAGCCCGGTGGGTTCCTGGCCACCCAAACACTTCTCAAGGGACCATAGTAGCCGAATGTTCTCTCCAACTCATTCTTGTTTCCGTTGTGTCCCAGATTGCCAACATAAACCTTGCAGTCAAGAGGACACTCTCTGTGTAGAGAGGGGTCTACAAGAAACACCAACATGAAAAGTTTAGAACAACATGGTTGAGGTTACCACACAAGTGAGGGTGTTATTAGAATCACCGGAGACACCACAACACTTTTTAGCAATATAATGCAATTATGTTTATAATATATATTGTAAATACATTGTAGCTATATCTTCTTCAACCAAATTGCACAGAGTCAGCCCAGCAGTGAGCATTTTGCCCCATCTAGTGGACTAAAAGTTTGTATTTTCTTCCATCCAAAATGCCCAGCTAAAATTCACTACATGGAATAGATACACTACGACTACATGGAATAGATTTTATTATGACTCATCCACCAAGGTTTGCCTCTCAGTGTTATGTGTGAGTCAAGGGGAGCAATTAAATTGATTAAACATATGAAGACCCTCCATTAATATACTATATAACAAATCTAAGCAATAGTTGATTCTCCACATGGTTTACTGCAGTTGATCATATTTCTTATTTCCTTTTTTTTTTTTTTTTTTTTAAGAATTTTTATCTTGTTTAAAAGAGATTGCAGTGCAGCAAGTCCTCTTACAGATGGCCGGACCGATACTGTCACAATACTTGGATAGTCCACTCTGAGCGGCATTGATGAGACACAGATGTGTCAGTCAGAAAATGGCCTCTTTATTTGCATTTCACCCGAAATACTACTGTTTGCAATAATAATAATAATAATAATAATAATAATTGTAAAATTACTAGGAAAAAAACCCTCATTCTCTGCTCTCAGTGGCGAGTTCAGACAATACATGATCTCCATCAGGTTTTCGAGAAACAAAAAAGCAATTAAGACCTTGAACATATGTGACGATCTAAACATTTTTCTCTCATGAAGGTGTAAATACTGCACTTCTCTCCCCTTTGTTTTCTTTGTGAACTCTTTATGTAGCCCTTGGCGTAGTTCTCGTTGTACTCTGATCTAAACTTTTGAATAAAGTTTATTAAAAATAAATAAATAAAAATACTACTCTTTGCAGATATTGTGGGTCCCCATCATACTCTTGAATATTGTGCATACCTTTTGTAGGCAGCTGTTGTATTTCACGAGAGCTAGCCGATAGCTGTGCAGCAATTACATAGAATCTTGCAACACTAACCATTACAGATTTCCCCGTGCCCTTCGCTACGAAGCGGCTGGAATTTATTTAGTTAATGAAACCAGTACAAAAAGAACTTTCTTGTTTTAAGACAAAATTATTCGTGTTACTGGCATCCAGAACAGTTGCGATGCATTATTGGTAAATCTCGCGGGCTCCACCTGGTGCAATTGCCGCATTTGCAGATACAGCGTAACAAACTAGTTCGATGCCAATAAACGGTCGGTCAATACTTTTCTATACCACTTAGGAGGATAATAAATGTAAAGCTCGGTGGAAACCCCCCTTTCAGGCAGTTAAGGTACAACTCTTACTATCCTTCACTTTACGTTACTTACCTCCCATTTCGCCTGGTTAAAATATCTTGTAGAGTTCTCAAAACAGATTTGGCTGAAAACAACGAAACACAGAAACGGTTAACGCTTGTTAATATGATTTGCGTCAACTATTTAACAGATTATGGTTTTTCTCCTAGTATCACTTCTGTAGAATTTCTCACACATGTTGGTTGGCTATGTCGTCCGCACCTACCAGGACCGGTTTGGCTGCTTTGACAATCCTTCCTTTGAACATGGGCGCAAAACAAAGCTGGCTACAGCTTCCGCAAGCCAGCGCACGCAACCGACAGGCTATGGCTGGTTAGCTTGTTGGCAAAAAGGCAACGGTAACGAAAGGAACCTTGCTAAAAGAAATCCATCCGTTTAGATGTGTAAGATGCGCATTGTTCCAACTTTACAATTATTGAACAAAATCGAAACTTGCGTCCAGTCTAACCACTGAAAATTTATGCTCTACATCAGCACGCATGCTAACATCGATGCTAAGATAGCTCAAATGTTGAGTGGCTAGCTAATTAGCATTCATCGCGAAACAACGAAATGGAATGGTCAACTTTCGAGTTCAATAGCTAACCAAAACAGCAATGTAATACACAACACACGAGAAGAGAGTGCAACCAATGTGTCCAGGAAATGTTCCCCACCTTTGAATGGCTGGATTTAAGCAAATATAAAGAAATACACCTCGGGTCCCGTTTTGGGTGCTAGCTCGACTTGGTGTCAAAGCTAGCAGTGATTTTATTTCAAGGATGACAAACTGCAAGCAAACGGGAAAACGCTGCTGCCCGTCTCTCTTTGCGTCTGATTGGCTCAGTGTTAAATTACGTTAACCCACCTTCCTGAATTAACCAATCCGTACGTGTTACGTAGAAACGGAACCAACCAAATCGTTGGTAAGCAAATAGTCAGCCAATAAACGAGCGAATAGGGCGTGCAATGTCTTGGGCATCCTGTGAAAAAAATACTGCGGAGCCCTAACACGAGTCTATCCAAAAACACACGTCGCCACCTATTGGACCGGAGCTGATACGCGGCCAACATTTCCACAGAAGCTGCAAATTATGTACTAATAATGGGCGTATCCCAGCTACATATACACATAGGTGCAGTATGTCATTACCTTCATATTTGCAAGTGTCTAATCCCAACACTGAAGTAAGATATGAGGTTTTACTCTGGATCCTGCAAAAAGATGGATGAAAAATTAATTAATTGATGACGATGATGATGATGATGATGATGATGATGATGATGATGATTATAATTATTATTATTATTATTATTATTATTATTATTATTATTATTATTATTATTATTATTATTATTATTATTATCTTTTTCTTTTTAAATTATCTGCCATTTTCAAGTTACTTGACTTGGCAATGGTAATTATATAAAGAGAGAGAAAAGCACACTGAGGAGTGCTATGTTTATCCTCTGTGTGTCACACCTCAGACAGTTGAAATTACACGTGTGATAGACTGCAACCTGATGAAGTACATGCTGGTAACCAATTGCAAAAGTAAACAAAAACTACTGTAAACCTACAAAAATTAAGTAAACAATTCCATTGCACAAAAGAGAAGCAATGCAATGCATTCAGCAAATGATAGCAGGAGTCTGACAGAACTAAACTAGACTGTACTACTAACTTGCAAGTTACCCTGCAGGGGAGTAAACTTTGAGAACAGAGGAATGAAAACTGAAGATGAAAACAAAAGAGGGCACCACATACGACCCCTGTGTAAACGACCGGGTCCGCGGTTAAGTGGTGATTTCCTGTACAGGAACACATTTAAAGGAAGTGTTAAAGCGGAAGAAGATGTGTGAGAACTCTTTGTACCGCTCTGACCCTGAATTGTAAACTCTTCCAAGAACTCTTTGTTCCGCTCTGACCCTGAATGTAAACTCTAACTCTTATTCTTGCAAAATGACTCATTCTTTGGTCCCAAAGGGAAACTTGTTCATCAGTTGAGGGATCCAGGCCTGGAAAGTTTCACTTCACCAAGTTATCACACAAGTTCTTTAAACTTTTGTGGATTTCCTTTTCAATTTCTATCAAAGATTTCTTGATCTCAGGCACTCAGTTCAGTTCCAGTTCCGTGGAGGAAACCTGAGTGCCAAGCGAGAACCTGGGAAGACTCAAGGAGAACATGCAAACAGGCCCCGGTACCTAACGCAACCTCCATGCTGTAAGGCGTCTTGGTTACAATTTGAGAAAATGGCACCCCTTGCATTTACTATTAGTCTTTGCATTGCTATTTGCAGTGTCACATGCAAATAGCAATGCGAATTCATCATCACATGTTTCATCCTAAACCACTGTGTTTTTGTTAATGCTATTATACTTTCTCAGAATTATGTGTGTACAGAGTGTATATATATATATATGTATATATATATATATATATATATACATATATATATATATATATATATATATATATATATATATATACATATATATATATATATATATATATATATATATATATACATATATATATATGTATATATATATATATATATATATATATACATATATATATATACATATATAAAAAACATTGGGCAGTACTTTACTCTTGTTAACACTCAACACTTTGTTGAACGCTTTGTTGTTGATGAAAACTGGTGAGCAAAGCTAGTATTTGAAACTAATATCTATTTTCTACGGAATCTTAGTAGGTGGTGGCACTTTTTTGTTGCTTTGTTTTTCTGGAAACACAGAAGAGGAACAGAATACACACACAGCTGGCAGGGGGAGGAGACTGTTTTCAACTCTTTGATCTAGGTGGAGTCTGCTGCCCCACGCAGAGGCAATCGTTTTTTTTTTCTCCTGAGCACAGTTCTGAAACGTGCCATCAGTTTTAGAGGCTTCTACGGTTAAATCTACAAAAGACATTAACTATCAGTGGGAGAAGGCTAACGTTTAATGAACATTTTGCAAACTTCTTGGGTTTCCTGAAGGTTTACAAACAGCCAGGCGTCTTTGCTTTTTTGTTGATAAGACAAATGCCAATAAATAAAACTATGTTTCTTTTAAAAGCTTTAAATAAACGGTCAAAATGCCAAAGACAAAACAAAAGAGTCGACACAGTTGGAGGTCCTTGGCCTCTTGCTGTCCCTGTGTGTTCCCATCATGATGACAGAAACAAACTATGGGGGAAGAAGAAATCCCATTAAAACCTCTAAATACTGTAGTTGCATTCATGTGTTCAACTCAAATCAAGAAATACCATCACCAACCAGATGTACTGTAAAATACTTCTTGCACAAAGTCTTATACATACACAGTTATTGCAAACAACATGTTGACAATTTATTACACTACTCAAAAGTTCCCCTCATTGTTGTTTTTTATATTCCTTTGATTTTTTAGAATGATCAGTCTACTAATGAAATTCATTTTTATATATACACAAATGCATTGCAAATCACCTGGTGTGTTTGTGTCATGACTTTCTGCAACACATTCAACATTCAACATAAAAATAAAACCATCTTATCTGCTTGTTTTTATTATTAGCGGGATGAATAGTTAATGCAGGACTCCCAGCAGACGCCATGATGGAGAACTCTTGCCTCTGAGGGCAAAAGTTCAGGGATAAATGGGATCACTCAGGAGATTACCAGCATGTACGTAACACGGACGCCCAGAACACAAACAAAGAGCATTATGTCGCGCTGCCTTATTTTAGAGGCAGCAAGCACGTTTGAGCGAGAGCGAGCGTTTCTCTGTCCTAGCCACTCGAGATGTTCAGCTGGGTTTGCTTTTTTTGCCAGTCTGTTGTTGGATTCCCCTTTTAGCTGTTTAATGAAACATCTCTCCTTTTTTATCCCCCCAGCTTCCACCCAGGGCCGTGTTTTTCAATCAGATTAGTACATTCTGTTCTGTTTCACTTCCTGATGACTGTGCAGCCTGTATCCCGGAATGAACTCACCCACGTGCTTCTGGTTACTCTGAGACACTCTTTCAGACTGATGTACTGCATGGCTGCAAGTGATTTCCAGGCTTGAGCGACACGTGCGGTGTGCTAATTTTTTTATCGAGGGAGCCTGTTGGTTTACTGGGTTGCTCTGTGGGAGAAATAAAAATGTACTAACGACCAAAAATGTCTCTTCATCAGGGCAGTAACAACGGCTGCAGCCACTGCAACCCCCTGCACAGGTTTTTGGCACAACACACTCTCTGGAACAAACCCAAGGCTTAGTTTGTTTATTTGCACTGAATATTACAGGTTAGAACCTCACCAATTGGCACTTGTTTTGTCAATAAATGATTATACTGTGCATAATGTGTGCTTTAACAAGTCAGTTTCCCCGCAAGGCCTACCTTCTCTCTACCTCTTAAATCAACATGCATGAGCAAAAGCACCTATATCTATTGTATTCACAGCAAACTCATTTATTTTACCATTGCACATGTAATTTTCCCGTTGCATTTTTTGTTTCAGAAACACAAACACAAGAAGTTCTTGGTGTTTTTAGGAAAAAGGCAAACAACAGCTCAGGAGTCAACACAGAAAACTATTCAGGCGGACTGGTTCAACTCAGGTCAGTAGAGTTCTTTCTTGGCCTCAGCTTTGGCAGGCAGGGCGAGGGGAACGTGCCAGCTGAGCTACCAGGACAGTGTGGTTTAAGAGGGCGGCTTGTGAAATCAAACAGAACCCTGCTCTGAGCCAGCTCTCCTCATGTGTTTATATGTTGGGGGAAAAAAAGAGTTGTTTTTTTTCTCGGTGAACCTCGCTGCGCAGGTTTTGTAAGAAAGGAAGGCTTCACCCCTTTTTCTGCACTGCTGTTTTTTTTTTCAGATTGCATGCAGCAATTTGTCAGTGAAACCTATATTTTCTTTTCATCGACCCAGACAATTACTGTGCCCGCTGACAACATCCCCGTGGTTTTGAGAATCAGGTTCACGTGTGTTATGTCACCTTTATAATTACCGGGATCATCATGTTCCCTTCAATGGATAGCTGGCTGACTGCCAGCACTGTGGTCAGACAGTTGCCTCACCACCCATGACTGTCAGACTCAGCCTATGATAAAGCTGGGACCACTGAAGTAACATCTTTAAAGTAATATATGGGAGGTGACACTGACAAGTTCCTCTGGGTGAAAGACACTCACATGCCAAAAACAGACTGTTAACTGTTAACTCCTAATGGAACAATTATTGTTGATATAAGTGGTGGTCTATGAAGGCCTCAACAACAAAGGCAGAAAAGAAGCCATCAAAAATAACTTATAGATCTTGTGGGAATTTTAGCTTTCACCCCCTGACTTAAACAGTCTTGTCTGCATTCAAACCAAACACTTTGACTGTAAAATAAATGCAAAACTGCTTGATAGGATTTTATTCACATTTTCATAACGTAAACAAAACTGTGACAGGGAGTAAAGGCAGGAAAGTGAACAGTTCTTGATGCTACTTAATAAAGGTCTGCGCTGTATGGCTGTGATCGTTGTTTTCTTCTGCTGAACCCACTGCAGGTCAATGAAATAGTGCTGAGAGGAAAACTGCCACAACCCCCACAACTCTCACTTTTAGCAATCTTCCCCCATGACTTGTCAGTGTTCCTCCTTTTATCCTTTTGAATTCATCAGTCAGCACGTTGACCACTCTGACAATACATACATTAACTATATTCAAGGTGGCACAATTTTCAAAGAAAGAATGCTGACAACATAATAGGTAACTTTTAAACTTTACACAATGCTGTTGCAAGCATCTGGTAATATTTCTATTGTGATTCCAAGACAGACCCCTGTCCTGTTATTTGAGCATAGAAACAATTCTAAGGAAATACAAATAGAAAAGGATTGAGTGTAATTTCATTTGACTAGCTACATGAATTACTTGTTGAGTTGATATTTAACATGTTCATTAAAAGTAAAAAGCATTCTATCTTACTATATTGAGTGAGCATGTTGCAAAGTAAATGCAACAAGTGTACTTGCGGCACATGTTGCTGCTTGACACACTAACAGATACTTACAGAGAACATCATGACTTGGCAAATTTGACTTAATTCCTCAAACAATTAAATTGCTACGTTGTTCGGAGGGTATGTCGTAAACTTAATCTGGTATGGTGTTAGGTCACTGCATTGTTGAGAATATGATACAATCATTTAGAGCCAATCAGCCAAATTCAACAACAACCAATATACATTTAATATTCTGCCACACAGCAAAAGTATGTCTCATTTTCATTTCAATTCTTGCACAAACATAATCTTAGGTGGGTGAACAACTTCTCGGGATGCAGTTAGAATGCTGACCATTAGTTATAGTCATATAAAAATGATGGCAGAATACCACATTTCTTTTTAGAAATATGAGTAAGAATTACCCACTGCTTTATTTATCAATTTCATGTAGCCACAACTGCACTAATCACATTTGACACTCCAGAACTCTTTTATGTACGGCTATTAGTCTTGGTTGTTTTGTATTTAGTACCTGCTAATGAGACTGAGCGACTTGTTCCGTCTACCGCAAATAGCGCAGTAGTAAACACTTGGCTGTTTGGCAGACGATAAAAAACACACCTCAACCAGGCACGGTTGGTAGAAACGGTGAAAGAAAAATGCTCAAGCTTAAAGAGATAAAACAATGAAAAGACAAACAATTAGCCATCTGTACAAAGCTGTACCTTAAAATACATTTTAAATTGAAAAAGCATAGCGGGGGGGGGAGAAACAAAGCGTTGAAACCGTAAACCGGATCTTATCTGCCGTACGTTGTGTTTTTGTGTCGCTGATTAAAAGTGTCCCGGTCGAACAGGCTCGGCGTCGCTGTTGACATTATGTGCTGTCAAGCTGGGGTGGAAAGAATAGCCCTCTGCTACTTCTGCTGCCGCCGCCGCTCCTGCTACAGAACAGACTGTTCCCGGCGTGGCTCGGCACAGAACGGGTTACAGGTCAGGGTGTCTATTGGAACACAGTGTTCTCGTCAGCAGCGTCAGCGGTACAGCTACAGTACAGCCGGAACATTGTGTTACTTTGTGGCCGCTCTCCAAGACCTGCCCCCTTTTTCGTTCTAAACACTTCGCCCTCCCACCAGTCAGTCACTATTTTACTCCGTGTCTCCCTCCCGGTCTCCCCCAGTCGTCCCCTTGCCTTCCCTCTACTATTGTGGCACGTTCGTCCGGTACGGAAAGAGTTAAAGCGGGGGGGGACATTGGAAAAAAAAAAAAAGAACCGCGAGGAGGGAAAAGTAGCGTTCCACGGTGAGCGCGTGGGTAGGACATTGAGTACCCGCCCGGGCTGTGTGATGAGGAGGACGGCTCTGAATTTAGACCAGAGGGGAACGAGCAGGACAAGCGACTGGAAGTGCAGCGGGGTCAGCGGCGGCAGTGTGAGGGGGAAGCCGCTGTGACCGACTTGGGTCGCGCACGGAAAGCGTGAGTGTCTCAATTTATGCTCAGCATCCCGAGTCTGTTTTTTTGAGAGAGATGAGAGGAGAGGGTGATGATGGCTCTCATTGTTCTGCTGTGCTTTTCTTTTCATTCAAACATTTGTTGTTTGGATCGGCCTGGTGATGTTATAATTTATTGTACGTATTGTATTATGGATAAAATTGATGGGGAAATTTTAAATGACAAAAGCCTCAAAAATCAATTTGGCTTAAAGCAACACAATGCAGTTATGCCATCATAAACTGTATGCTGAGATTGCCGGCTGATTGAGGTCAACTGAGGTTGCAGATTGAACACTAACCAAAATAAGGGCTAATAAGTTTCCCTGTGTGTGTGTGTGTGTTGGCAGCAGCAGCGAAAGTATTATGTGAGTGTCCCTGGTTAACAGTTGAGGTAGATGAAGGCAACAGTTAACGTGCTCCCCCTCCCCCAAAACCTTCATGCTCAGGTGTACCCTTGGTAAATGGCAGGTTGCTTAAGCCTGATTCTGAGAATTTCAATCATCACCTTGTGTCCTCTCTGCGCTGTGCACTGCACAGCCGCATAATAGCAGCTTTTGTGCAACTTCCAATTGCACAGGTGTTGTTTTTTAAAGTGGTGTGTTTAGAGGTCCAGGCGAGGTGTAATATGCATGAATCAGGCCAGCTCAGGTACGTGGTTGGAGATAATGAAGGACTTGGTCTCGCATGTTGGAAAACAAAAAAAACCTGGCAGTACATGTTTAAAACATTTTTTTTTTGTGTAGACGTGGCTGATTAAAACATTCAATTCAAAGCTTTTACTCCTCTTTAAATTCGCCTCGGGAACTCAGTGTGACCCTCGAGCTGCTTGGCAGTAAAAAAACGCGTTAATTGAACAGCCTGAGAGTCTTTGTGTGGCATGTGTGTCAGGTGAAAAATGATGCATCAGTCAGCGGTCAGAACGTCATCCTATCTGCCTCCCATGCACAGAGTGTACTCGCACGTTTGTGTGCATCGTATGCAGCGGAACACGTACGCCAGACAGAATGTACCGACGACGTAAGTGTGTGTATTTGATGTGTCTTTCCCTTGTTGACTTTGGCTGTCCCAGTGCTATTAAAATTGAGACGGTGGCAGTTTCGGTCTGTGCATTTATCTGCCGGGCATTTCCCAGAAGCATTAGTTTATAAAAAAAGGTTTAAAAAGAAGGGGATGCATAGTGCGAAATATTAGGCATGGAGATATTTCAATCAATCAATCAAAAAAAAAAAAACTATCCAAATGGTTGGAACGTTGTTTGATCAGTGTTTGAAATTCTGCGTGACCTCTTATGTGGGGCAAAGAGCTGGTTTAGTTTGTACGTGACCGGCTCCCAGATTGGTGAGCACCATCAGGCATCGCCAGCGGGGAACTGTGAAAAGAAGGAACATTGTGTTCAGACACACACACGCGCGCACACGGGGTAATGCATCAAGTTGTATCTTAAATGAAGTCTACGCATCCATGAGAAGGTGCACGGGTCTGCAGCGCATGAAGACATTTTCTCTGGTAAAGACTTTAAAAACTAGATCTGTGTCTCCTGACGTAAATTTGAAGAAGCGGAATGATGTCAGTATGGGTTGTTTGTATAAAAGATATTTAGGGTTGAGTCCCAATACTCAATTAGTTCTGATTTATATGTTGCTGTTTTTTTTTTAAACAACACTGACAATCTCGAGCTTCACGCTTGAACATTTTCGGGCAGGGATCTTTTTTCTTTCTTTTGTTTCCCCTATAATGTAGTCGTCACAGCAGGTTATTTTAAGTTGTCATCTTGAGAGACCTGGATGACTGCTGAAAGCCTGGAAAGCACCTGAAGCTGAGAATAAAGAACAGCCATTTCTCGTCTGGAACCCATTGCCCGTGAACAAACAGTAGATTCTCCAAATTCTCCCTCGCTGCAGCAATATTTGCGACTACATTAGGGCCGTTTGTTCAGAACGCAGCATAATGCACCCCTGATATTACTGTCCAGGGGCCATGCGATTTATTCAGACAGTTTGTCCTTATTTTTCACGGCTTCGGGGGGCCGAGAGTTCTTCTGATGTAGTTCCGATTGCGCTGCAGCTTTGAGAGACACGAGTGACATCGCCTCGTCGTCCTCATCGTGATTCATGTGGCTGATCCTAAGATTGCTTGTCCCACAAACAGCCTGGTAATGCTGGATGAAACTGTCTTCAAAGCATATGATTGAGGGGACGTTTCAAGCTCAGCTGGCATTTTTTTCCTAGCAGGTGGTTAACATTTTGCCAGAGGTTGTAAACAGTGGGTTAAATGTGGTGTATTCTGGAGCTCCATAGAGCTTCTTGGAAAGTGATTCTGGAAGGGTGCTGCTCTGCCAGAGTCTGGAATGAGAAATAAAGACTTTAAAGCAGAACTTGACACTGTGTCGCAGACCCTGCCTTAAGCGGTACATAGAGGACCCCGTCATGAATACTAAATTTTATTTGTAACAATTACTTGACAAATCTGCATGAATGTCCCCGTGTAAGGGACATTCCGGCAGAGTCCCAGAACAGATGAGCTGATGCTATTCGGGAAAGTGCCAAACTCTCAGCTGTTGCATGTGATAACAATCGCCAATTGCTGTTTGCAAACATGCCAAACATAGCTCACTGGCCCTTTTATTGTCTTCAGACAATGTCAAGACTATTGTGCCAGAAGTCTGGGGGTGAAAAAAAAAAAATGCCTCCAGCCATATGTGATGACAAAGCAACAACGTTGCCCAGTGGGTGACTAAGGTGACGTGTGGCAGCTGTTCAGCGCTTTGGAACATCACAGCTAAGTTGTGAAAGATTCATATGGATCGGCAGCCTGGATGCCAATGTTTAGCTGTGTTTCAATTTGCTTTTGAGTAGAATTAGAATTAGAATCGAGAAGCACAAATTATCAAATGATTCAGCTTTTATGAAAAAAGTAAGAAAACAAAATTATTTTTTGAAATGTTTTTTCCCCCAATATGTACACACCAAATAATCTTCATTTACTTTCTTTTTTTATTTTATTTTAGTACAGCTCCCTAGCTCCACATAATGAAACCCCATGATAATCACTACTGCTACTGAGTGAATATACTGCAATTAACTTTAAGGTTTGAAATGAACTCATCAAAAATGCCTGGTTGAACAGAATTACAGGGTTTGGAAAGGTGGTTGTTAAAGCTAAAGCCACACCAACCCCCTTTGTGTGTGGAGGAGAAATAAAAGCAGATTGTTAAAAATTCAGTAGTGGAGTTCTGATGTACCACAGATGGAATCTGTGTGTGTATGACATGTGGATGTTATTTGTAATAGAAAAAAAGCAAGGAGTGAGGGGCCATACATACCCTAATGGGAATGGCCTGACGGGAACATTCTGTACTTTGATGATTGCAGCGCCAGTTACAAAATGAGTGAAGTGGGCAACGCGCTACTGCCTACGACATGTTTATGGTCCGGCAATTACATCATGTACGGGGGATCTACGAGACGTGGTTAAATAAAGCGGGCCGTAATGGAACGAAACGCACCCCCGCAAAAATATCACCATGTGGCCATAAATTAGGAAAAGACATTACAAAGCGCTCAGACTAAAAATAGATATTTATATATATATATTTTTTTTCATTCACATTCATTATAAGCACTGTTGACTTTATCTTATAAGGACAATTTTGGACAACTGCCTGCCAACATCTCATCCTCCCACTTAAACAGAAGAGTGACACAAGCATAGTTATAAATGAAGACGGGGTTCCAGGAACAACTTCTCAAGAACATTCTTGCAAGTTACCGAGAAAGCTGAGACGTTTGAAATGAAGATTTCAAAAGGCAAAAACGTAACTTCTGTTCCTCAAGACTTTAATCTTATTTTTCTATGATTGAATTTGAATTATACCAGATGTTGAAATTCCTTAGTTAGCCTTTATTTGAATGCTTATAGCACAACAAAGAGAGAAGCTTTCATCTATACTTTCACTGTAATTATCCTCCCACATGTGGGATTAATGATATTGTGGGATTTTCTGTTTAAATACGGACGCACATACACCACTGTACACAGATCCAGACCATGTGTCATCTCAAGTTACATAATATTGGGTATTATGATGTCTTTGTTTTGTTGAGTTGTTTACAGGAGGCTATATCTTTTCAAATCAAATTTCTCTCCAGGCAAACTGATCCACTGGTTGTGCGTGGCATGAAGACAATGGTACCTATGGTGCTCAGATCACTAATCCGTAGGCATGTGTGTTCCGCAGTGTTGAAATGACCACAGATCAGGATCTGCCCCTGGGCCAGTCTGCTGTAGCTGCTGCGTTTGCTGTGAGAGGTGTCGATGTGTCGCCCAATAAAGACAGAGGAGTTGTTAAGGTATCTTCTTCACCTCAACCTTTTCTCACGCCTAAGTCTTGCCACAAAGGTGTTTGTGTGTGTGTGTTTTAGCGGTACGTTTGCTTCTCCTGTCTGCAGGTTGTGAAGCGGCCGGGGGTCAATGGAGAAAGGCCGATGTTCGGGGACAAAGTTACTGTCCACTACACAGGGAAGCTGCTGAACGGGAAGAAGTTTGACTGCAGCCGAGATCGCAAAGGATCTTTTTGCTTTCATGTGGGCAGGGGTAGGTTGTTGCAATCAAGCGCCGTGTGTTGCAGTGCTGCAGAATTTGGTTACTCAGAATGTAATATGATATATATACATACATATACATATCATATTACATTCTGAGTAATTATGCATATATATATATACATACATATATACATGTGTATATATACATATATGTATACATATATGTATGTAAATATATATACATATATATATGTGTGTGTGTGTGTGTATATATGTATACATATATATATATATAAATGTATATATGTATATATATGTATATATGTATATGTATATATATATAATATAATATGATATATACATACATATACATATCATATTACATTCTGAGTAATTATGTATATATATATATATATATACATACATATATACATGTGTATATATACATATATGTATACATATATGTATGTAAATATATATACATATATATATGTGTGTGTGTGTATATATGTATACATATATGTATATATATGTATATGTATATATATATATATATATATATATATACATATACATCCCGATACCAGTATCGGGTGTTTGTACCGATACCAGGGTGGGGTACTCTAGTCGTACTCATAAAATCCGCCAATACCGCGACACTGACAACAGTTATATATAACAATTTTGTGGTAATTTCTTTTGTGTTTGTATTGCGGTGAAACTCACCCATGTTCTCGAAAAACATGCTGAGGAATTTTGTTCAAATAAGAAATTCTGTAATGTCTAATGGCCTTATTAAGTACGAGGTATCGCTATCGGTGAATACCAAAGTGCAGGTTCTTGTACTGTATTTATTTTGTTCTGTAAAAAAGTGTATATACACACAAAAGTGTATACACACACACACACACACACATGTATGTGTGTGTATATATATCTATATATACACACACTAACACACACAATATTTGTATTGAAAAATGAACTCTCAACATCTGCCTTCACTCTTTTCATTGGCGTCATCCTCTCACAGGACAAGTCCTGAAAGCCTGGGACGTTGGTGTTTTGTCAATGCAAAGAGGGGAGCTGTGCACGTTCCTGTGTAAACCCGAGTATGCTTATGGAGCTGCTGGTAATCCTGACAAAATACCCCCCAGCTCTTCGGTATTGTTCGAGGTAGGTGGGACACATCGGAGATGCTGCTTTTTTTTTGTGTGTGTGTGCAGAGATTCCCGCACCACCGCTTGAAACCTCAGGCATTCGGCAAGATGTAGACAGCCGGGCCCATCTATTTTTAATTTCTCCCGGTCAAACAGACAGACGAGTCAGCTTGACGCTCAGTGTGACCACAGTAAAGGTTCCCCCTCTGATCTGTAAACAGTGATAACGAAATTTATTGCTTGATTAAAAATTGTTTTCTTTTAAATTGACCATTCAAGTGCTGTTTACGTGCAGTTTGTCACAAATAATGTTATCACATGAGATGTTGGGAAGCTTCATTTCATCTTGTGCAAAGTGTTTAAAGCTTAAAAACCATTTCAAATACACAAATGGAGACACTTTAAATTAAATAAAAATAAAATAAAAAAGGGCTGTAAATCTTCAGTGATAAATATTTTTTTTTACTTTAAATTAATGGATTTGTAACACGTTCTAAAATGTCAACTTGTTATAAATTCTGTTGGAGCTGTGTGGCCAGTCCTGTAATATACACACTGTCGTCACAATCCCTTTATTTATTTATTTATTTCCCCCGGCTTGTGTAAAGACTCCTACTTGTTTTTTTCTCGTTACGGATTTGATTTTGTGTGCCCACGCCTGGGCAGAGACAAGCTTTTGCTGTTCTGGTATATGCTTCAGATCACATTGTGTGCCTCATGAAGTTCACACATTTTAACAGATGGAACTGCTGAAGTTTGAAGGAGAGACCCTGATGGACGACGGCGGGATCGTGCGGAGAATCAAGGTTAAAGGCGATGGCTACCTTAATCCCAACGACGGAGCGTGGGTCAATGGTAAAAGCCCTTATTTTCTTCCAGGATCAATACTAATATCTCGCTTAGCCAACACATCCATTAGTAACGTTAGACTTTTATTGCGTCACAGTGCACCTGGAAGGGACTTGCGGGGGCCGGCTGTTCGACTCCAGAGATGTGAGCTTTATCGTGGGTGAGGCTGAGGACAAAGGTGTGCCACTCGGAGTGGACAGAGCCGTGGACAAGATGCAGAAAGGAGAGTGCTGCATACTTAACCTAAAACCAAAGTAAGCCCATTTTTCCACCCAGAGCATTTCCGATTGTTGTGGTTTGCAGCGAGCCAGAATTTACCTGAGGCCACTCCCTACTAACTGCTTTTAAGATCTTATCGATTAAAGTTAAAGTGGAGTTAAAGTGCTGTTTACACCACATTACTCATATTGCACTACATTGTCCATTTCTACCTCGACTGCTGCCCCTATGTTTCTTTTTATTTACTGTCACAGGGTTTACATATGTAGACTTGTGTGTGTGTATATATATATTTTTTTTTTTTCTTTTTCTTTTTTATATTTAGGTATATTTAGGTAATATGTGCACATTTAATGAATACTTGCATATACATATATATATGTATACATATATATATGTGTATGTATATATATATATATATGTACACATACCAAATGAAACAAAACAAAGAAAGCAACATTTTGGTGAAGATAGGGTAATTATTGACTTTCAATACTTTTCAATAATTATTGAATCATTGAGAATCAATTCAGAAGCTTCTGCTTCCAATCTGAATAAATGCATCGACCTAACCTGCACCAACCCTGTTATGCTTTATATCTGTCATGTGACATGGTGGGATTAGTATGAAATTACTTAGTGCAAATGCAAATTATGCAACCAAAAGAAACACCTTGTTAAGAGCACTGGGTAACTGGACTGCTGATGCTGATTTTCTTCTATTTTTTGCCCAGCTGTCATAGACATAAGGGTGCAATGATAGATTCACCTGTCCTCGATGGCAGTAGTTAATCATTTACCCCCCCGGTAAACTTCTCCACATATAAAATAAAAAAATCAAACAAATGTTCTTCCTTGTTGGCCACCGCTCCAGTCGTGTCTCCAATCCTGGCAGGAAAGAGGCAGTTTTTTTTTTCATGTGGGGCTTTGCTCTTTGTGAAGCAGCATAAGAATTTGTTAATTGTGATAAGAGAATGCTGATGCTGAGACTTGCGCTCTAAAAAAAAAAAATTCTCTTTTGCTATAGGTATGCCTTTGGGAGTGAAGGTAACGCCCAGTATAAAATTGAACCAGACAAAGACGTTGTATATGAAGTCACTCTCAAAGACTTCAAAAGGGTTAGTATCTCTCTATCTATCTATCTATCTATCTATCTATCTATTAATTTTTTTCCTGGTTTTCGAAAAAAAACAACAAAGAAACTGTATAAAACAGCAGCTGTCACACATTTGTGCTATAGGCAGTAACATGTAGAATCTGTGACAGCTGGAATTAGAAACCTTTTTTTTATTCTTGCTTGTGTCCCATAAGAAATGGTTTTCCTTAGATTGCAGAGTTGACATTTATTTCACATTTCTTCACCAGACTGGTACAATGAAGAGGAGGCAGAATTACTCTCTGTCTGTCTGGCTAAATAGAGTCATAAATAATAAATGCCCTCTGTGTGTGTTCACGCAGGCTAAAGAATCCTGGGAGATGGATCTAAATGAGAAGCTCAGTTTGGCTCCTGGTATAAAACATAAAGGGAACCAGTATTTCAAGGTAAAGGAGTCAATTGTCGTCGTTTCCAATTCAAATTTTTAATTTCTAATGTTGTTTTAAATACAATTGAATGATTGATTTGACTTTCCCTATTTGTTTTAGGAAGTTGCTCAAATTGACATTACATCATGTCTGTCATCTCCCTGAAATAGGTAGGGCGGCACCACCAGGCTGCGGTCCAGTACCAGCGTCTGGTCTCCTGGCTGGAGATGGAGCACGGCAACGGCGTGGATCAGCAGCACAGGATTCAAGACTTGCTCCTGACCTCACACCTCAACCTAGCGTTGTGCTACCTGCGAATGAAAGAGCTGACGCAGGTGGTGGAGAACTGCAACAAGGTGAGCTTGCGAGAGCCTGACGCCGTTTCGCTCCTTTTCCGCTTCGCCGTGCACCATAAAGTGACACCCCCCCCCTGTGTTTGGTGCTGCCGTGTCAGGTGATGGAGTTCGACAAGAACAACGAGAAGGCTTTGTACCGCCGAGGGGAAGCGCGGCTCCTTCGTAATGAATTCAGCCTGGCCATGGCAGACTTTCAGCAAGTGCTGCAGGTCAACCCCACCAATCGGGCAGCTCGTGCTCAGATTTCCATATGCCAAGGCCAGATTAAGGAACATCACGAAAAGGACAAGAAGACCTACGCCAACATGTTCCAGAAATTCGCTGAATGGGATGCCAAGGTCTGTAAACAAAATGTTCTTGGCGAAAGTGCAGAAAAGGACGGCTTGTTTTTCTTTCCATCTCTTTTTTTTTCTGTGAGGGGGATTGAAGTTTTAGCAATGATTTGATGTTGGGAAAGAAAGTACAAAGGCACACAAACAAATCCCAGGAAGAGTCATCACTGTTTATTTTAAAGTTTCTTATTTCAGGCTCATTTGTCAGGTAACCTTTTAACATCAAAAACTTTATAAAATAGTTTGTTAGTGTAGTCAATAAAATGGATAATTAATTACTGAATGATGATGTTATAGTGTCAGTTATCTACATTAATGACGTCATTACTTGCAGCAGCATATGTTAACCCTCATTTTCCTGATACACACAGTATACTGTAGTAATGATAATACTGTAAGTAGCGTAAAATATCTTGTTTTGTATAGACCTGACCCGTGGTATTGTTTTCTTGGTATCATGCTGACCTCTAGTGTTCATTTATGATATTGTTATTTATTTTCTAAATTTGCTGCACAAAATTCCATGACGTCACCCTATTAAAATAATGGCCTAAGTCATTTTTTTTTTCAAGTTTTTGGGAAAACACAAAAAGAGATGGCCTAATAATAATACTGTAGGTAGCGTAAAATATCCTGTTTTGTATAGACCTGACCCGTGGTGTTGTTTTCTTATTATCATGCTGACCTCTAGTGGTCATTTATGATATCGTTATTTATTTTCTAAATTTGCTGCACAAAATTCCATGACGTCACCCTATTAAAAATAATGGCCTAAGTCATTTTTTTCAAGTTTTTGGGAAAACACAAAAAGAGATGGCCAGCATTATCAAGAGATGATTCAAGACAAAAACTCATTTTTGTCAAAAAAAAAATAAAAAAAAGACTTAGGCCATTTTTTTAATAGGGTGACGCTAAGAAATGGTTTTCCTCTGATTGCATCGTTGACGTGTATTTCACATTTCCTCACCAGACTGGTGCAACAAAGAGGAGGCGAAATGAAAGCAGCAAGAGAAGCATCGTCAATGGAGAAGAGGGCAACAAAAGACGACGGATGAGCCAGGATGCTCCATCCTAGGAGTGACTTTTGAAAGGGAAGAAATAATAACAAAGACGTGACTCCTGCCCTGACAAAGACAACGGCAGGACTCAAAAACATATTTCTTAAGAAAGACCCGACGTCAGCATTCCTGCACAAAGGCCGTGTGTTAGAGCGACCAAACAGCATTTCCTCTCCTCGGCGGCCCGCACTCACCGCCATGGTTGCACTCCCGAGTGGAGTCAGGACTGCAGAATCAGTAAAACACTGTTAGACCTACTTGGATTTCGCAGTTTCACAGACAAGCAGAGTTTTTGGCGATTCCCGCCGTTTGTGCTGCTGTGAAGAGCTGCAATGTGCCTCCACAGTTTGTTTCCGATACCCAGAATATCCTGAGATGTGTGTGGCATCAAATCTTACCCTGGCAGCTACATGCTTGTATAATAAGGTGTTTGGGGCTCAAGACTTGAAACCTGTTTTTTTTTTTTTTAAGACTCAATGTGTATCTGTTTTACCCTAAAGTGACAGCTCACCATCCTTTTGATGGCACACTGACATTTTGTGGTAGCGGGTGGCACCTCTGCGCCATCCGCCCTCTGCACCCTGAAGGCCTGACCTTGCACTATGTCACTGGGGGTCAGCACATATCCAGAGGGAAGTGGTCACACGCATCAGTCAGTCAGTACATGCTCTGTGCCTGACGCTCATCGGCAGCTTTTGCCTCAAACTCCACGCTCGACTGCTAGGTGCAGGGGTTCATGACCTAAGGTAGCACGCGCAGCTAATAGCTAACTCAACTGGACAAGCGGCCGCGAGCACCTGGGACCAGGGAAGGTTTGCAGACCAACCCTGAATGGGTACCAGAATCAAAAACTTAAAGAGCAGACAAATCAACGGCTGTCAGCAACGTCCTCCTCCTCCTCTTCCTCCTCCCCCTCCTCTTCCTCCTCCCACTCCTTTTTTCTTCTTTTTTTTTCACAACTTTTACAAGATTTAAAGGGCAGTAAGGCAAGGTGCAGAGCCGGCCTCGTTGCCGTTGGACGACTGCGTTGTACCTGCCGGTGACCTGCCATGTCTCGTGTTGTTGCACTTGTTTGACCTTTGGCAAAAAATGTGGAACTTTCTTGAATATGAGTAATGTAAACGTTACAAATGCACTTGCTTGGCTGTCCGTGTGTACTTGACAGCTGTGTACAAGTCAAGTGAATGACGGCGCGCCAGTCCATTCGCAATTTGGCTTCAGTGTGCAATATTCTCCTTGGAAAAGTGTAACAGGCTCCTCAAAGTGATATATATATATTTTTTTTTTGTAAAAATGTAAAACCAAAAGAAAAACGACACCCTAAGCTCTTGTTGAGATGTTGCACTACATCCGACAAGTTTTCTTCCGGCCCACTTGTCTTTCCATTAAGTTTGAACTGATATTTTGGCACCGTTGCTCACACTTATTAACTGTTTAGATTAACAAAGGTATTTAACAATTCTAGAAACAAGTAATTCAAATTCATATATATACTCCTTATGTATTAAATGTGTCATTCATAACTAGGATGATATGAGTGACAATGTGCTACTACCTATATAGCCCTTTTCTATAGCGTCTTCTCTTCTATAATTAAGTAAAAAAACAAACAAACAAAAAAACCCTATGAAGTTTCATGGCAGTATATTGGCACCTTTATTTGCGAAGGTTCCCTCACCTTCCACCATCCCCGCACGCCCAGCATTAATGAGCGAGCAGAGCACTCTTTCCCTGCCAACACGTGACTACATGCAAAGGGGGAGAAAAAAAAAAGCCAGGGGGTTATTAACAGTTCCCGTCTAGGTAAGCAGCTTAAACGAGGCACCCTGTATGAGATTTACCAGCTCGATGCATAGAAAAGAATCAGCCGTGGCGTCGGCTTTTTTTTTTTTTTGCTGCTCCTGGGCTTCACTTTTGTGGCCCAAATAACAAAGCATTTAATCTAAAGCTGTTTTTTTTTTTTTTTTTTTAAAGCCTTAATGAAATCCTGTCCACTTTTTATATAGCACATTAAAAACATTGCTAACCAAAAGTGCTGCACAGGAATCCATGAAATGCAAACAAAAACCCGACAAATGCAAAATAAGAGGATTTTTTTTGTTTTGTTTTTGCACTGATTTTCTATGTAAATTGTGGGAAAATGTGATGACAAGTGCATCGTTCAAAGACAATATATAGCATATATAGCATTTCTTAATGTAGAACATGTCCCAAGTCTCTGCTGCAATTGAGCTTTAAAATGAGCAAAAGGATTTCCCTTGAATGTTTAAAACTTGTGGAATATTTCGCCTCCAAAGGTGTGATGTCATAATGATCTGTGTGTTTTCCCCCTCAAACCAGGACTTGTTTTTTTTTTTTTTGCATCTAGTCCTTTTTCTTTTCAAAACATTTGTGACTGTAGATAGTGAATGATGAAGCACTTTGGTGACTGTCAGGCCTACACTATTATTTTTTTTCAAAATAAAAACCTGAACCGTCTTTTGTGGGGGGAAAAAAACATTTGGCGTATTTGCAAGTTTTATTTCCGCATGACTGTATTCCAAGCACGTTTCTGATTAAACACTAAAATAAATAAAATAGTCTATCGCGGCCAGCGATACTTGATACATTGCATAACAAAACAGAAATTGGACACAGAAGATAAAGACAAGCAGGTTCCAGTGCTTAACTCTGGCATGTGATTGTTTTTTATTAGGAACATTTTTTTTTTAATAGTGATTAACAAAACCCCTGAAATATGTGATCACCGTTTTCAACATGAGATATTCAAAAGAAATATTTTTAGGAAATAAACAACATACAAAGCATGTTTATCTCTGTTACAGTTTTCATGATCAAATGAAATTAATATAACGCGTACATTAAAAAACAATTTTTTACTATGGAAATTTGTTTTTTACATATGAAAGGCACTCGTGAGAAATGCATCTGTGGAAATGTAAAATGGTGTAGTGCATGGCTTGACTTTTAAGTAGTTATTTTGTCATCTTTTTTCCACAACTAAAATTTAAAATGATGCATTATACACAGTTATATAAATTGTAGATAGCCCATCTGATTACAAGTTCATACATTTAGGGTGTTAAGTTGGCATTTTATCAAAGATTCTTTTTTTTTTTTTTTTTAAATGGCACAATAACAAAATACTTGTGCAATTATTAAATGTAAAAATATCATCTCTGTTTGTGCATGATTAATAAAATAAAATCATTTTCTGCCACTTATAAAGATTCTCTTTTAAATGCCAAATATGTATATTAAAGCATTTGCAATTTCCAAAAGAAACCATTGCTATACACATATTTTAAAAATACAATAGATTGTATAAAACTGACCCAAAATGATACAATTGTTGGCAACTATGACAATATGAGCAGGGCTATTTAATGTAAAACCTATAATTTATCAAAACAATAAAAACAATTTACATGACTCATCTTTTCTGGTCATCACAACTCACTCACTTTCCTTTTGGTTGAACTGAATAAACAAACAAAACAAACACAAAGGTAACTTTGTCAGATGACTCACTGGTGGAAATGCTCATTCTGAATTTAGATAAGATATTTCTGGAAATTTACTGCAACAAAAAAGTGACAAATCTCTGAACCAGTTTGGCAAGGGCTTATCGTTGCTGCCCTAAAAGTGTGACTTCAGTAAGGCAAGATTGATATGTTACAGGTTGGCTGAGTATAAAGCCAAAGATTTGGTCCGACTAAACTACCAATTATGTCGCTGTCTCGCTAACTGCTTCCGTCACAGTATTACTCAGAGTTACTGAACTGCTCAACTTTATTTGGCTCCACAGTGCATTATCATTATTACCAATATGGTCATTTGACAATTATTTCCCTCTTTGTTTACGATATCAACTCTATCCCTCTCCGCAAAGAGCCATAACGAGACTTGGTATCAGGAGCAGCAGGTGGCGCTAAGGCCTAATAAAATAGTAACACCAAGGGGACTCAGGCACTCCCTTGAATGTGTTCTGTAAGACACTATATTTACAGCCAAGGATAGTTTAGAATAGAGTAGAACTCAAAGTAACCCTTTTAACAGTGTTGGGAATGGATAAAGAACTCAAAGTTATTTAGATTGCTGCTGTCATTTTCACAGTTCCCCATTTGAATGTCCTGCTATCTTGAAGTTGATTATATAAATACATATAAATGTATATCTATATATAGATATAGATATACATACACATGTATTTATATATATATGTATAGATATATATCTATATATATCTATACATATATACATACATACATACATACATACATATATATATATTAGTAAAAAATCAAACTGTGGACAGGTCAGAACCAGAGAGAGGCTGCTCAGCCCCAGTAACCTTTCTGACCACGTTGCCGTGTGGAACGCAGGCATGTAGGGGTGAAAACAGAGGGACACACAACACAAATAACAAGGGCTCGGGTTACAAACCCTTAAGAGGCAGCTTGACGGCGCTCTCTCTTCAAGGCAACGTCAGTCTACTGGGTCCTTTACACAGCTGACAACTGTGTGTTGCTACAATAACTGGATCACTTGATAACAAATTACTTGATAACAAGTGGAACTGTGAAGACCTGAGACACTAAAACTCAGGAATTTGCACAGATATCGTTGTTTGTTTGATTTTTTTTTTTATTATTATTATTTTTTTTTTTACCAAACCTGTCTTGAGGTGACTGTGAGGACGCAAGCAAATCACTGCCTTTAGCCGTGCGAGCAAACCATCAGCACGGTCAACAGCAGCAGCAGCTTCCTGGGACGTGTCATTAGGAAGTTTTGAAAACGCACTTGAGAAATAGAACAGAACAAGGATTTTCTGCTCCGCTGGCGTTTCAGCTGTGCGGCGCCTAATGCGATGAAATTACTTCCACTGTGCCACCGCTTCAGCAGCCCAATGATTCTGAAGCAGGTGTTTGAGACAGAGGTGACCCAACTGGATCCCACTGGGATGCACATGCAAGTGATTGAGCATCAAAGGCCAACCAGAGGCCAGTGGATTTGGAGCACTTACACTTTTGGGTAGAAAACACTGGCCCATCAAAAAAAGAAATTTGGAAAACGATCACATTGCTGAGGATGAGTGTCGTTTTTTTTCTCAGTAGTTTTAGTTCATGTGAAGTAGCACCTGTTTGCCACTAGGACACAATCATGTCGGGACACGTGGTCAAGTCGGACAGTTCCAGGGCTTTGTTCTCTGGTCCGTTGAGAGACAGCTCCTCAGCTGGAGTGCACAGCGTAGAGAACCTCTGACAAAGAGAGAAACAGGTTGTCGTGAGTTGCACATGCAAAATGAATTGCAAGAGCCGCTCTTGGAAACGCACATGCGTACCTGCCATAGCGTGCCGGGAGTGACGCTCAAATTGTAAATCATGAAGATGGGAACCAAGAGTGTGGAAGACAGAGTGAACCACCAGCCCAGTGCATTGCCCCACCACGGGTACGGGGTGACGTTGTTGAACTTCAGTGGAGTGTATTTGACCAGGGAGAAGATAAATGTTGCCTGAAAACAGAAGACCAATTTGAGAAACACTTTGGAGAGCAATAAAACAACACAGATAATGAAGACAAACTTCTTGGAATGAATGAACATCCACAAAAACAGACGTCATTTTTGCTCTCAGCTATGTACTTTGTCAACCAATGCTGGCAGCTAGCTGCTTCTCTCGGCAAATACACTCATATATGCCTCCAATCTGTGACTTTAACCACTGTGCATAAAATGACTGTTTGATTTGCAGGCAATTTGGAAGCCGAGAAAGCGGCACTTCAGCCTTGAAATGAGAAAAGGGACTCCAACTCACGGCGCATATCAACGGAGTGACGTATTTCAGACAGTACTTGATCAGGGGCAGAGGCCTGTATCCGATCATGTCTTCGAGGTTGTCATAAAATCGGTCTGCGCCTGTGGGAGGGTCGGAGACGTGGCAGGGAGTGAACTCAGCGTCACGGCACGGAAGGCCGAGCTGACGCAGCCTGTGCGTTATTACTGACCGTATACCCAGCCAATGCAAAAAGACTGCAGGATGGCAAAGAGCAGAAGCGTCATCCCACTGCAGGAGTAGTAGTCAAACAGCTGGAAGATGTAGAGTCCACCCTGTGTCATAGGCAAGAGGGCTGTGAGTTAGCGGCGAGCGGCGCGAGCGGGAAGGTTTGCGACGACGCTTGATCTCACGTCTGTGACCATGACGAGGCCGATGAAGAAACAGAGGACGCTGATGGCGAGAAGCAGGATTTTACGCCGATGGCCGACGTGGAAGAAGGACGGGTTCAAGTCTGAAATCGCAGTGGTGAGAGCTTCCAAACCTACAAACTAAAACATCGGACAACGTAAATCAATCTGCACATTTCTGCAACTGCACGCTAACGCTAATAATAAAATGGTAACTGTGATTTGTCAAAGACTGCAAAGTAAAGCTGGCCCAAGCCTGTGAACTCTGTCACACGTTCTTGAAAAAAAGTCCCATTTTATATCTATTTTCAATCTATCTACGAAGTAACAGAGATCTTTGTGACAACACCATGGGCTTATTTCCAGAACTTGGTATGCTAGCACACGCTTTCTGAAAACTGGAGCAGGTCAACGAAGTAGACTTTGGCGTGGACTTGCTTTAGTTCTGGGGAAGTTCACTCACGTATTTGAAAACACTAGTACAGATTTCTTTTTACATGCCACTGGATTCTCCAGGACCATTTTCCAAATTCTAAAGAGACGCTGGCACACCTGGCTGTCGAGCCCCAGCAAGATGATCATGACGAAGAAGAAAACTGCCCACAGCTGAGGAACAGGCATCATGGCAACTGCACGAGGATAAGCAATGAACGCCAAGCCGGGGCCTGAGGTGGAAAAACAAAACACAAAACTTGTTCACAAAAAGAATATCAAAATATTTGATTTACTAAATATACATAAGTTTATATATATTTCTGCAATTTCTTAAAATACCCTTGTGTTGAAAAAGAGGTTTTGCATGCCCACCTGACTCTGCCACCTTGGAGATGTGTATGTTCTGTTCATATGCCATAAATCCGAGGGCGGAAAAAATGGCGAAGCCAGCGACAAAACTGGTGCCGCTGTTCAGGAGACACAGGTACACACAGTCCCTGAAAGAAAGGGACAAAAAAAAATATTTTCACATGTTCAGAGAAACCCTAGTAACAAACAGGGAAGCTGCCTTTTTTTCATAATCTAAAAAAAAAATGGGCGTAACAAAAGGGTGAAGCTTTGATGTTTGGGAGTCACTTCCCTCTGACCACTCGAGAAGAATTTTACAAAATGATGCAACGCATAAATGTCCTCTCATCTGATCTGAAACATGTATTTTGAACTTTATTTTGCGACTGTTTTTGTACTATATTAGTTGTCCTCATTTTGGAATCCACTTGTTGTGAGTGCGCTTTAATTTCTAATTCTGTTGTGGAAGTCTCATTTTGAGCTGAAGTGGACGAAACAACTTACTTGTAACAGTTATTGTTGTACTTATTGTAGCTGCCCAGTGCAGTCAGGCAGCCGATGCAGATAGCGTAGGAATAAAATATTTGCGTGCCAGCATCCATCCAGACCTACAATATAAAGGGACAAAAATGTTAGCATAAGCATGTGCAGCGAATCTACAACGGATCCCTTTTTCAACCTCTTGTCTGCGTACATTTTGCACCACACAACTGGCATAAATGGAACAGTGATCTGCAAAATGGGCATTTTCAGGAGGAAGTTGCATCCAGGTCATGACCCTCGTTGTCACCACAACAAAGTATGAGGCATCATCTCTGTGGTTTAAACAGCAGCAAGGCTGCATCAACGGACAAAGCCATCGACAAAAATGTATTTATTTATTTATTTTTAATCACAGATGAACTACATTAAAACAAACCAAGCCAGCCACAGACCTCCAATCCAGAGAGTGGCTACGATCTGCTGTTACCTGGGGGTCACTGAGGCGGGATGGATCTGGCAATAAGTAGAACTTGATCCCTTCCATGGCTCCGGGCAACGTGAGTCCACGAACAAGCAGCACCAACAGCATCAGGTATGGAAACGTAGCCGTAAAGTAAACGACCTGCAAGAGAGAGTGACAGCGCCACGTGCGTGAGTTTTGGATAAAATGGCTGTCCAGTCGAGGTGCGAAATCGAAACCCTCATGGTCACTTTCCAGAAAATCACCAGAGGAATTTGTCAACAGACATTACATTACATTTATAAACAGGTGTTCAACACAACAGAAAATAAAGTTGTTGAGCAACCTTCCCGGTGGACTTCACTCCTTTCCAAACGCAAAAGTAACAGAGGACCCAGGCTAGCAGGAGACACAGAGCCAACTCCCATCGGATGTTGCCCAGCTCGTGCACGCTCCCTGTGACGTTTAAAATTCTCCTCCTGCAATCACATTGCCAGCCACTAATCAGTATTCAATATTTCAAAAGGCAAAACAAAAGAACAAAAAAGAAGATTGGGTTCAAACTTACTCCCAAAACTCCCTGACAGGGGAAGTCGCATTTACCGTCTCGTTAAAACTTCCACCCCCATCAAACTCCACACACGTCTCTGAGGCAACACAAGAGAAAAACGCATGAAGCTCTCCAATCAAAGTTGTCATTCAAGTTAAAATTACATGCACATACTTTGCATTACATACACTTTCATAACAACACGAAGTCTGATTTGCACTCGTGTCTAGTTTGGGGATTAGACTGTTTGCAGCTGCAGTACTTGGTCAGTGCACCAAATCCAGAACAAACATTTTCCTTCATGCATGTTTGCTTTGTCATCGTCAACCTACCTGTGTTCCAGCTGTTTCTGCAACTCGCCCAGGGAAGTTCAGAGTTAAAAGAGAAGAAGAGATAGAGGAAGGCCCAGGCCAGTATCACAATGTAGTAGATACTGGAGTATAGAACGACCACCTGACTGCCATAACCCATCCCTGAAACACACAGACAGACAGAGCAAGCTCAAGACCCAACTAACAGCAACAAGGGTTTGCAAACAAATTTAGAATCTTTCTGGGTAAAAACATTATTGTGAGACTTATGATGTTCAAATATTTAAAAGGTTTTTTTTTTTTTTTTAATAATTATCTACACACAGTACATACAGCAAAGCAATAAAACGTATGGTTTTCGCAAAAGAAGAAGCACATAATAAATATAAAAAATATCAGATATAAACTTCACTGACACTCAATCGATGTACCACTTGAAGTTTAGTGTCAGGGAAACAATATTAGGCTGGTAATTTACCTACATATTTTATTTACTTATTTATTTTATGTGGTGGTGATGGTTCAGGGGGGCAGGCAGGGAATCATTAACCATGGACCGCAAGGTGAACCATTGGGACAGAAGAAACACCAGGATGTGTGAAATTGTATACGTTCATGAACCATTATGTTCAACTGTTGTGGCGCGAGATGTCTCATCCGTGTTTGACGTTAACCGAGGTGATTTGCACCCAATAGTGAATGAATCATGTTTCGAGGAGGAACGGTGCAGAGCAGTCACACGTACAGGTGTTTGAGTCTGGGAACTTCTCATTGTCTTGAAACGTTTTTTCAAAAATGAAATGTAAAAATTAAAAAGAAATTAAAAAAAGGTGTGTTTTCTGGATTTTGTACTTATTATTGTTATTCTAAATAACATGTCACATGTGTTTTAACTGAAAGAGCTTTAGTGAATGAAATCCATGGAAGTAGTAGTGCACTGCAGCATTCATCCTCCTCACAGTTGTATAGTCTTGCAGATATATTATAATCATTTTTTCAAATATTCTTTTTGTAGTTTCTATGGCTCTCATCGATTATGTCGAAACGCCAAAAAAGCTTGTACTTAACACATGACATTCGATCTGCTTCAAACATATCCTCTTTTAAAATTTCACCAGTTCAAACAGTTCTTACACTGTATCAGCAAAAACATAAATACTGTTCATGTATTTCTTAAAATGTCGAAATGTGTTCGATTCGAATGTCTTACCTTCAAAAAGAGGACATATTTTCTTCCAGCATGTTATGCTTCCCTGTTTGGTGTACTGCCCCAGCGAGGTCTCCAGGAGGAAGAGGGGGATGCCACAGGTGAACAGGAACAGCACATAAGGAATGAAGAACACACCTTGGAAAAAGAAACAAGTGGAAGAAGTTGTTTAAATGTCCAATGTAAGGCTTGTATCAAAATTAAGAGTCAAATCCAGTGGTGGTGAAATCCTGCCAACTGTACCAAGTTCAAATCACAAACCATTATCTCTGGCACAACTTGTTCCAGGCGTAAGCCGATTAAAAAAAATCGCTTTACACTTTTTATGGTGGTTAAGGACAGTAAAAAAAAACCTGACACATAGCGAAGTAAACAAATCTGAAAATCAGCTGAAGGAAGATTCTTCCAGCCATTGCATAAGCATCCACATGATGAGATCAAAAGGCAGAAAAGAGAAGGAGGAGCAGGAAACAGGAAGGAACTGAGGTTTATCAGCCAGCGTTAAAAGGGACAAAGTGAAGCCACTGGAGGCGATCCAAGTGACAGGAAGGGTGAAGCCGAATGAAAGGCAAGAGGTGGACCCTTCAAAATAAACCGACATTATTTACCGGTAAAATGTGATGTGAAAAATAACGCCAGTTACAAACCTGAACAATACGAGCCTCATTTTCACACGTTTGGATAGGTCAGATTTTTGTCACCTTATGTAAGGGGAATAGTTAAACTCAGCCTTCCAAGTCAGAAGCTAGTTTTAAGCTTAAAAACTAAAAGTAAGCACATTTGTGTTTTGTTGATTGATTCTGTGTTGTAAGTGTGCTTTGTGGCAATTAAATCAAACACTTGTGGGAAGGCTATTTATTTCTCTTTTAAATGATGCCACATTTGTAAGCGATGTGCCTTCGATGGAGGAGCAGCAGAGGCGACTATGTGGGTTGCGCAAATGAAAATAAAAACGCTCATTCTGCCGTTGACTTGTTTGTTGTTGTTTTTTTTGCGGAACAAATGACAGAAAGCTAAAGAAGCAAGGCACATTGGCTTTCAAATGTGGCACCATACATAGGGAAAAAACATTGTTAGCGTTGTTACACAAATAAAGAAATATATATATTATTAAGAAATATATATATATATATATATATATATATATATATATATATATATATATATATATATATATATATATATATATATATATATATATATATATATATATATATATATATATATATAAATAGTCTACCAAATGCAAATGTTCTCACTTTCACTGCTGAGTTCAGTTCTCTGTCATCAAACGCTGTTTCCCTGTGTTCAGTTACACATCTGGACATGGCACTGTTCCGGTAGCCTCAGAATGAAGAACCTGAACTCACCTCCTCCATTCTTGTAGCACAGGTACGGGAACCTCCACACGTTCCCGAGGCCGATGATTTGTCCTGCCACAGCCAAGAGGAACTCAATTTTGCTTGACCACTCTCCTCTGCTGTGGGAGGTGGGTGCGGGGTGGCTTTGATCTATCTGCAGCTTGAACTTGGTCTCTGGACCAAAATGGGAATCCATTGCTCTGCAACGACAAAGGATAATGGATGAAGGCCAATGGCACTTGTGTAAAACACCTGCCATTCAAAAAATACATAATAGACTTGTGACTAAATAGGTACAAAAATTAGTCTTGATATGAAGAAGTACCTCTCGATGTTCGTAGTGTTCCTGTTATACAGTTGTCACAGAGTTTTGTTGATATTTGACTATAGCGACGACTTGCCCTCATCAATGATTTATCCTTATCAAATTGCGTGACGCAGTGGCTCAGGGAAATATAGAATAAGACGCAGTCGTGTTTGGTTGGATGAGTCTTTGTTTTCAATGTTTGACAGCGAGTACGAAGGGAATGAATTATCCAGCTGCAGTTGTAAAAACGTAATTACTTCTCATGTAATCACAGTGCACAGTCCAAATACTGCACGGTGAAAACTGTCCCTGCTTTGCCTGTCAGCTTCCAATTAGCACGCTCTGCTGAGGATGAAATTGAAAAATGAAATGAAAAGCAAAAATTCAATAAGGAAGTTAGTTATAATTTCACTTAAACTATGTAATATTATTTTAAAATCAAAATCAAGGTTTTTAGGACCACAGAAAAATTAATTATATATTTAAAAAAAAAATAATATCAAAAATACACAATTGCAGCAGTCTTACTATTGGGTCAACTGAGGTTCAGTGCTGCTTGGCATGAGGATAATTTCCCCATCAATGTTGATTTTGTGCTGCTTTCCCTGAATTTAACATAGGAGGAAACCCTTATAGACAAACATGCAAACTCCACACAGACGATCCGGCTTGCCAGCAGGTTCAGGACCGCTACAGGCAATGTGTGACTGTGAGGTAACACCACTCCTTCCTCCTGCCAACTAGACACTAGTGCAAACTTATACTTGTAAGGATAATTATCAGGTTAAAAATGATCAAATTGTAGAACATAGGAGAAAAGTGCAGATTGAATACCAAGGGATGGTAATGGGACTTCACAACATTCTCACTGCTGCTGAATTGCCAACAAGGTTTCAACCGGCAGGGTCAGACAGCTGCACAATGAGTTGCCCCCATTCTCTTTGTGGGATTCTTCAAAATCTGAAGTGTGTATGTGTGTGTGTG